>NC_135768.1:18123115-19323115 GCF_052425735.1 Oculina patagonica
GGTTGGTAATGAACTTTGAAAATTTTTCAATCAAAAACGTCATGTCATTGAAAAAGACATGCTGGATTACGAATAACCTCACAAGCTTTCAGACCAATGAATGAAAAGTGTGTACAACTACTGGGTTTAAATTGAGCTTTAAAACCTTTGTCTCGTTACAGTTTATTAAAATCCAAATAGCACAATGCAGTAGTGTTTTCTTTACTTTATTAAACTTGTTGAAAGATAACAAATGAAACTCTTGAAAGTTGATTGATTTTCCTTACCTAGTACAGATATCCAATCATTGTAAGCCGAGTTTTAGTTAATTTAACACTTCACAAGACCGACATGAACATCACGAAAAACACTCTGTTATCGGCACAGCAATTAAAGAACGTACAATATCTACTCCTTTTGACTTTTTTTGTTGACGTAACAGTCTTCTTATTAAGAGAATTTTAACCTCTTATCTAAAAAAAGCTTCTTCAAGAATTATCACCAACAATCAAAATTCTCATCAACGCGAAGTCTCCATGCCAAACAACACAACTGAAATTTTTCCCACGCCTATTAACTTTTGCAATGAAGCAAAATACGACAACTTTACTTTTTATGAAGTTCATCTGTTGGTACTCATTGCAATCGCTTTGTTGTCGCCTGTTGCAGTGGTGACAAATGCTCTGGTTTTGGCGGCAATTTGGAGGAACCCGTCTCTCAGAACAACGTCCTACATTCTACTCGCTGGATTGGCTTTCACTGACTTTTGCACTGGACTCATCTCCCAGCCATTTTGGATTGCGAATGGGTTTATCTTGTTGGTGAATCCTCAGTTTATTTCAACTGACAGAACCAACCTGCCAACGTTTTATTTAATAACGAGAGGTATCGGCGATGGGTGTGCGGCATACTTTTATCAAATTACTGTTTTACTGATAACACTCATGTCAATCGAACGATGGATGATTATGAGTCGGCGCTCCCTGCTTTCTGTGCGTCGCCTCAGTTTTGTTGTCGTAGCACTGTCGCTCCTAATGGTACCGTTAACTTTATTCCTCCATGGAAAAGAATCAGATTTCACTTTTGTCGCACTTGTGCTGTTTTGTGTTACTGTCACTTCAGTGGCTTACTTCAAAGTCTTTCGAATAATTCGTCGACATCAGCAGCAAATTCAGGCCAACATGTCGTCTCATAATGCTGCTCAACCAGCCGTCAACTTTGCGAAGTACAAGAAATCTGTTTTCACTGTACTTTACATTTTGTCTGTTTTATATATAGGTTACATGCCCTTAATTATAACGATAGTTTCATCATTTTTAGTTCTGACAGAGTTTTATTTGAGTAACTTGCTGTTTAATATTTCTATGTTGCTAGTGTTTTTGTCTTCATCGATTAATCCTCTGATTGTGTTGTGGAGAATGAAAGATATTCGAGATGAGGTGATTAGACTGCTTAAACGAATAGAAAATAATTGAAAATGGTAGGATAGAACAGTTATTGTAAGAAAATACTTTTTTAAGCATTAATTTTTTCTTTTTTCTTAAGCATGTTTCATAGAGCCTGTGTACTGGATAAGACGAAATAGCTCTGAGAAGAAATAAAAAATAATTCTCTGTTGAGTGGAACACATACCAGAAATAGATATTTCTTTTGCACTGATTATATACTTTTCTTAGCTAAAAAAGGCTTTCTCAGTCTCACACCATCCACTCCACAAATAAACGGAAAATAAAAAAATAAAGTAAAAGATACAAAATTTAGCATTCCTAGTGCTCCAGCAAAATTTCTCCTACAGCAATACCCTTTCTTCAATCAAACATTTGTAATAAGAACCAGAAGTAATTGAAAAACTTTTCCAACGTGAAAAATACATTAAATAATTCTTATTAAACAAATCTTTAAGGCATGTGTGTTTGACGGGTTTTATTCGTGGTTTTGAAAGCACTTTTTAACTGTTAAAGTTTCAGTAGCATATTGCAAATTTATAAAAGGGAAAGTTTAAAAGAGAAATTTTAAGACTTCTCACAATATTTATGTCGATATAGCTGCTTAACAAACTGTGATTTTTGACATTTTTGACAGCTTTCTGATGAGTCGTTTGACTTGATCATTCATAATCTAAGAAGTGTTGGGGAGTTGACGCTGTAATATATGTACAAATGTGGCGACGTGTCAGCATGTTGCTAAAGTCTTAGATTTTAATTAGGCACTGATCATGACAAACCAAATTTAACAAAAGCTTGTCAAAATGGTACTGACAAAATGCCAAAAACTCATTAAGAACTCTTTTGATTAGTCACGGTACCCACAGCCCAGTTTGAAGGGTTCTTTGTTGATCTTTTTTGAAAATAGAACGTTCTATAATTGAACTATGCCTATCTACCTCCACGTAGAAGCAGCCCATTGAAAAATGGCATGGTTTAATTAAATAAAAATGCCCTTTATTCCACCTTCTATCGTTATTAAAAACCTTCTTGGTAAGATATCAATCAAAGTCATATTCTGATTTTAATTTGGTCGTAATTTATATAAGCTAAGACTGTTCACCTTTTTCTGGATTTGCCGAAATTTTACAATTTACATTATTAGATATAGCAGGCGGTTTAAAATTAAATTTATTTTTTTAGAAATTAACTTATCCGAGATAACAGATGGCTTAAGAGCTTCTTGCTAATCCATTTTCCTCGTCGTACAAAAGCTTTCTTGTTATAAGAATGAATCAATGCCAAATTGAATTAATCCAAGACAACATATGCATGATACTGGGTTCTTATCAAAGGTTCATTATAAAACCTAGAAGTTTTTAATCAAAAAATCCCTGCCATTGAAAATGACTAGTTGGACAACGGTTACTTTCAAACCGTTTTTGCAAAGAGTGAACAACTACTGGGTAAAAAATTAGTTTTAAGACCATTGTCTACTTATTTCACTTTATTAAAATGTAAAAAGCACAATACTGTAATTCAATGGTTTCTTTACTTTAATAAAATTGAAAAGACAACACAATTGAAACACTTCACGAGCATTGCTTTCAGTAAATGTGATGGACAAAAATAAGGGTTATTTGTAGTTGTACAAGTTCAAGTTCAAGTTAATTTAAAATATCGATCACGACAGGAACATCGAGAAATAATACTCTATTATCGGCACAACATAAAGAAGATATATATTCCTTTTTCGACAACTTCTTTCACTTATAAGGAGAAGCTTCCTTAGAGAACGTTACAGCGTCAGTGTTGTTATTAACAGAACTTCTTTTAAGCGCCTTTCTTTGAGGAAATTTCCATTGCCATCCAAATTTTCATCAACGCGAGCAACGCAAGTCTCCATGCCTAACAACACAACTAGTCTTCTTCTTCCACCTCTTAACTTTGGTAATGAAGCAAAATACGACAACTTCACTTTTTATGAGGTTTACCTGTTAGTTTTAATTGCCATCGCTTTGTTGTCGCCTGTAACAGTAGTGACAAATGCTCTGGTTTTGGCGGCAATTTGGAGGAACGTCTCCCTCAGAACAACTTCCTACATTCTGCTAGCTGGTTTGGCTTTCACTGACTTTTGCACTGGACTCATCTCCCAGCCATTTTGGATTGCAAGGGGTGCGATGGAACTGGAAAACCCTCAGTTCAGTTTAACACCCGAATCCAAACTGTTATACGTGATTACAAAAGCTATCAGTGATAGATGTATCGCATACTCTTATCAAACTACTGTACTTCTAATAACAGTTATGTCCATTGAACGATGGCTGCTCATGAGTCGTCGATCCTTGCTTACTGTGCGTCGGGTCAGTTTTATAGTTGTCTTACTGTTACTCCTTATGTTACCGTCAGCAATATTTCTTCATGGGCTAGAAATTTTTGCACTTGTGCTGCTCTGCGTAATTGTCACTTCAGTAGCTTACTTCAAAGTCTTTCGAATAATTCGTCAACATCAGCAGCAAATTCAAGTCAACATGTCTCAAAATGCTGCTCAACCAGCCATCAACTTTGTGAAGTACAAGAAATCTGTTTTTACGATTCTTTACATTCTGTCAGTTTTCTATATAGGTTACTTGCCCTTAATTTTAATGATAGTTTTATCATTTTCTGTTCTAACAAACCCTTACTCGCAGCAGTTATTTGCTAACATATCTTTATTTCTGATGTTTTTGTCTTCATCGATTAATCCTCTGATTGTGTTGTGGAGAATGAAAGATATTCGAGATGAGGTGGATAGACTGCTTAAACGAATAACCTGTAAAAGCAACCAGGAACAGTAACATCAATATTTTAAAGTTTTTTCTTATTCAACTTTCAACTTACAACTAAAACCCAAGCAGCACTTTTATCTCGATTGCAGATTTTTCTGATTTTTCAGCCATTTAACGTACTAGTTAGATTAACAAACCTTTTTTATTGGTTTTATTGCTATTTTTACATCCTTGTAATAGAGAATTACAAGGATGCAGAAGGTGGAAATTAAAGAACATATGTTGTAAGGAACGATTTCTAAAGTCTCTTTCTTGATTCGTTTTGCAGTACAACGTATCTTTAAGTCTTTTTTACTGAGTAATAGTTTAAAAAAGGTCTTGCAATTGGAATCGGCAACGTTTTTTTTTCTCAATTTTGGTTTCCATTTCGGTTAATCCATTTTTTGGTCTTACAAACGACATTCTAACAATTGCTATTATTACTAGCAGGCGGTTTTCAATTTTTTTTATCAAGCAGAATACAATTTTTTTTTTATCTCAAGAGTTCAATTGAAATATCTCCTTTTGTAACAAATGTTTAATTAAAAAACAGTCCTATCATGAGAACTTTGTCATCACAAAAATATATATAAAAAACAAGTTTTCAAAGTATAAATGAAAGGTATGTGTGATTAAAGGGTTTTATTCTTGGTTTTGAAAGCACCTTTTACTTATTTAAGATTCAGAAGCAAGTTGCAAACGTATTATTATCAAAGCAGTACATACAATACTGTCAATCTAATTACTTTCATGTCATTAAACTTGAAAAGATAACATGGATGGAAATCTTTGGAAAAAAGTCTTCAATTTACAGGTAACAAGGATGTTACATTGTTTTATTTGATTCGTTTCATTTACTTTAAATATATACATAAAATCATAGAAACTGAGTTAATTAAAAATATCGCGGCAGGATTCCTTTTTCTGCACAATATACCACAAAACCCATTCACATCACATCATGTCTAACAACACAACTTGTTTTCTTTTCAAGCCTTTTAACATTGACAATCATAAAGCGATGTAGAACAGCTTTGCTTTATCAGTTTTAATTCCCATCGCTGCGCTAGCGCCAGCGGCAGTGGTAGCAAATGGCTTTGTCTTGGCGGCAATTTGGAGGAACATGTCTCTTAGAACACCTTCTTACATTTACATCGCTGGTTTGGCGTTCACTGACTTTTGCACTGAACTCGTCTGCCATTTGTTTCATTTGTTTCAAATCAGTTGATCGACTTAAAAGACTCTTCGTTCAACGTCTTTGACAAAAGCAGCTGGCCAACGTTTTATTTGACCACAAAAGTTATCGGCGATGGTTTTGCTACATTTGTTTATATTTCTGACTTCTCTTTCTTAGCCCTATTCTTCTATGATTGTTTTGTTCTCAGACCAGCTTGTTGTAATCAATTTTGGAAACCAATAATATATAGATTTAGGCAAGCCTAAAAGCGGAGCTCCCCAGTTATTTCCCCTTAAATTTTTTAGACTGTTTTTTATTCATGTTATTTTCTTTATATATGATATGTATCCCTTTTCACCATGAACAACAGCACTAAATAAGAGTTAAAAAATCGATCAATCAAAAATATCATTAGTAGTCTATGCATAACCTTGGTTCTAAAGATACACTCGCAACTCTCAAAGTTAAGCAAGAACAAAGAAAGGGTTTCTCTAGAACATATCCATACCCCCATCACAACTGGTATGTTACAGCTCTACATAGCATACAACTGGAAAGTTTTGCATGTAGCTCCCCCCCCCTCCCCCAAATGGGGGACCTATACGATGGAATGGTGACAATGACGGTCTTATTATTGCCTAACACCAAACTGGAGAAAAAGGTAGTGGCAAGCAAAATATTGACATTCTCTCATTCTGCCAAATAGGGTCCCCAAAACGATAACACCTTTTTCCTTTATATGAGTCCCTTTGCCCTCTGCTTAATTACATGTAAACTTAGCAAAAATTCTGGAGAGGCATAAATACTGTTGGTTAGTTCTAAACTCAGGTATAGATTGCTTGGCAAAAATTTTACCATGCCATTTTACCACGCATTAAGAGATTGATGAAATGTGTATCTCATTATCATAATTACTGTTCTTTGCAGTGTGGGCCACTGGGAATGAAATGTTTAGGTAGCAGGATGATTTTTTATGTACATGATTGTAACTTATCTGGCTTTATTTCATTAACTTTAAAATTACACCTGTCCTTATAAATAAATTGTATTCTACACACAGTACATTTGTACATGCAATGAAGAATATAATATAATAATCTGATTGTTCATTTATCTCTTTCTGTGTCTGCAACTCTGTGGAAATTCTGCTACTCGTGTTGACCCTGAAAAAGGCAAAAAAGGCTTAAGATTTGTTGATGATCATTGGCATCAAATGAATGTTTATAATTTTAAATTAGCTTACATTGTTCAGAACACTCTGCAGATGCATAAAAAAGAGATATATTTTTCCAATTTTTGCCTGGGCCAGGGACTGTGTTGGGGGATATGTTCAGAACCAAAAAAATCCTTTGACCTACTGAAGGCATAAATAGTGCTATCAATAAGACGTGGCACATGAATGAGCTTTGGTGGGTGTTTTGGGGTCAATCATTTAATTTCCCTATTAAATGAGGTGTCTTAAGACTCTTATATTGCTCTCTGACAGGTGCTGTTGAAAGCACTGTGATTAATTCCTCGAAAGCTTACATATTCTCCCCTTTCTTAGCGATGTAGCTAAGAAAACACTATGCTGGCTCATCAACAAGCCCAACTGGCTTTTCTGGCCTTAGCAGCTCTAAAAGTTTATCAACTTTTTGTTGTCAGGTGAAATTTCAGCTGAGTTAAAATTCTATTTCTTTATTCGCCTAGTACCACAAAGGATATTTATTTTGCAAAAATAAATGGTTTTATGTAGCTTGTTTCGTAAGTATTTACCAGCTTCCGGTTAAATTCCCTTCTACTATCGCTTCCGGTTACATTTTCGCGGGCTTTTAGGTTATGAAGGCGCGGTTACATCGCCTTTACGCTTATGGCGTCCACGAGTGAAGAAAAGTTTCTTGGTCGTTTGGTCGAGCAATCAACTTTAATCGCTTGTATTCTACAATCAGAGATCCAACCATTGCAGCCTGTCGAAGTAACGACTAACAAGGATGCTCAATTTACAAGTTAAGTATCTGATTTTTGGTTGGATTGCTAGAAAGATGGCATATGATTTTACGACAGTTTCGGTGGCGACTGTCAGCTTTCATCAGCTTTCATGCTTTACTTTCTACTAGTAATTTATAGCGAACAAGCGAAATAGCTCTCTTTCACGTCTACAGTGAATTGCTTGGTGTTTTTGTCGTCTAGGACACGTGTGCCTGCCAAACGGCATTCTTTTGGTGATGTACTTTAAATTTACACCTTTGTAATCCATCTTGCTTGCAGCATACGATATCGGCAAATCTTTAATAATTTCTTTTTGGCTTCGTTTGTTTGTTGTCCTGCAGCTATCATTTTCACTATTTTATTTAGGTTAGGATTTTATTGTCTTTTTGCTTTGCCTTGCTCGATTCAATTTTTGCCCATTGACTACACTTCTATATTTATAACTTTCATAATATTCCTACGGGGATTTATTTTTCTACGGGGATTCATTTATCTCTTCTTCGATGTTTAGTTGGGGATATTTGTGCCTCGTTGTATCATGCTGATACTCTGGGAGTTTATATGTTCCCCATGGTTTTTCCTTACTTACAATTTGGGAATGTCTTGTTCATACTTTACGTGTATCATATTGCGTGCCATTTTGCCTGGTTATTTTAATTCGTTTCTAGTGTAATACTTATGTTTGGGTGTTTTTCCGACTACTACTTTTATGCTACCGACATGGTGCTTACATATTGGAGTAGACAAAACCTTGATTTTACCATGTTTACATGTCATAGTTGCATGTTATTATATAACAGGGTTATTAATAGCCCATTTTCTCATGCTTCTGTGTTTGGGCTATTTATGCCCTGCAAGCATGTTGTTTTTTATATTTAGGTTATTCATACCTCAGTCTGTCATGTTCCGTGTTCGGTTATTTATACCGTCACGACATGTACTTATTTATTGGGGCGATTATTTATATCTCCCATTTTATCATGCTTTGTGTTTGGGCTATTTATGCCCTGCCAGCAAGTTGTTTATAAATTGGAGTTATTTATACTCCATTTTTTGTCAGGTTTTTCAAGTCTAGGTTAATTATACCTGGCTTGTGCCCGTTTATCTATTCACGGTGTAGCATGATCGTATCGGCCAGGCATTGTGTTTGCATTGTCATGTGCCATTCATGTGTTACGCACCATTGTGTGAATAATTGTGATCACACACACTTATTATTATTATTGTTAGAATTATTATTAATATCATTATTGTTATTACTGTGTGAATGATTGTGACCACACACACTTATTATTATTATTATTATTATTATTATTATTATTATTATTATTATTATTATTATTATTATTATTATTATTATTATTATTTTAGGCTATTCATACCTCAGTCTGTCTGTTCCGTGTTCGGTTATTTATACCGTCACGACATGTACTTATTTATTGGGGCGATTATTTATATCTCCCATTTTATCATGCTTTGTGTTTGGGCTATTTATGCCCTGCCAGCATGTTTTTTATAATTGGAGTTATTTATACTCCATTTTTTGTCAGGTTTTTCAAGTCTAGGTTAATTATACCTGGCTTGTGCCTGTTTATCTATTCACGGTGTAGCATGATCTTATCGGCCAGGCATTGTGTTTGCATTGTCATGTGCCATTCATGTGTTACGCACCGTTGTGTGAATAATTGTGATCACACACACTTAATTATTATTGTTAGAATTATTATTATATCATTATTATTATTACTGTGTGAATGATTGTGATCACACACACTTATTAGTAGTAGTAGTAGTAGTAGTAGTAGTAGCAGTAGCAGCAGCAGCAGCAGCAGCAGCAGCAGCAGCAGCAGTAGTAGTAGTAGTAGTAGTAGTAGTAATTAAAACTCCTAAAGGACTGGGTCTTATCCACTATTCTAGAGAACTTTAATGCATAACTTTCCCCAGTTTTCGGGCCTTTTCTAATGTGGTTATTTTGATTGACATCACCCCCACTACCTGTACCACCACCACCTTCTTTATGGTCAGAGGCCTTGCTAGTCAGGTAGGGTATTGGAACAAATTCTTGATGCATTTGTCTTTTCAATAAATGGGGTTTTTGTTCCCAATTGGTGTCGTTAGGTTAATCTAAGTTTTTATGTATTACACAAGTTTCTTTTCATTACATTAACAAGGTTTTAAGAATACGGCTCTGTGCCCTCCATTCAGAGTTTATTAGAATTCCAATGTAAGAATTCCAATACAACTAACTTTATATTTCAATAATTGCAAAGGGAAATTCTTGCAATATCAACTTTATAATACATCCACTAATAGCCTCAAAGGTTCATCAGCTTATTTGCTACATATTTAAGACATTGTATCTTCATCTGTTAATATTAGGCTATTCAAAAATGCAAAGCACGTCATTAGCATTTTCTTTCCCTGCTTGTCAGCTCATTCATTTGAAGAGTTAGTCAACTACCTAATAATTTCTGTAAGTGATGTACAACATGTATGTTGACCTTTCGGAAAGTGCAGGTACAATAACTTTTATACAATTATACAGTTCTCAATGTTAAGAATATCAGCATAAAAGGATGCTTAAATCTTGTCTTAAACATCATTTGAGCAGCATATCAGGCGCAATCTGATGGATTTAGTTGTATTAAGTATACCTCAGCTTCTGTTTGTGATACCCTTTCCTTAAATCCCCCAAAGTTTTTTCCTTTCATTTGATATCTTTGTATGATAAATATGAGGGTAGGTTCTACATTGCCTTTTAAACCAATGTTATAAAGTCAAAAAAAAAAACCATCTGTGCAGTTGGTTGGATATTTCTTGCCTTATAACACCAAAATATTGTACTTATTTTGGTTCATCCAAGGTGTCAAAATTAAATTACCATTATGTTAACTGGTAAACTTAATTCCTGAGATATATGTACTGTTAGGCTAAAAAACTGTTCTCATGGTGTACATATATACTCACATTTTAGGACCTTTGATGACATTTAATGGTCTCATTTGGTTGTTTCCCTTGTGATATTTAGCTATTATTTTAGGCCAACTACCCATTTTGGAGGTTTCTATTATAAGGTTAACAGGTTTCTTTAGCTCTGGTCAGTGTACCTCAAATTATTCATTTTCTAAATGGACAGTTCTTCCTGCTGAGCTGCATTTATTTGCCTTGCACCTGGGTTATATATACCCTTTACCGCACATACCTATTTATTGGAGTGATTATTTTTATACCCCATTTTCTCATGCTTTTATGTTTGGGCTATTTTTGCCCTGCCAACATGTTGCTTTTAAATTTAGGTTATTTGTGCCTCAGTTTGTCATGTTCTGTGTTCGGGCTTTCTATACCCTCACGGCGTGTACTTATTTGTTGGTGATTGTAACTGGTAAACTTCATTCATGAGATACTATACTGTTAGGGTAAAACCTGTTTTCGTGGAGTACACATATGAAGATATTTTAGAACCTGTGATGACATTTAATTGTCTCATTTGGTTGTTTCGCTTGTGATGTTTAGCTACTATTTTAGGCCTACTACCCACTTGGAGGTATTTATTTATTAGCTTTACAGGTTTCTTCAGCTCCAGACAGATGGACAGTCCCTCTTGCTGACCTGTATTTATTTGCCTTGTACCTGATGTTCCTCAAAAGTCACTCAAGAGCCTGTCGACACTGATGCGCCGACCATCGCCTCTCCGAGACGAGGATGCCGATGATGATGATTGACGTTGTTCCTCAGCCCTTCAGGAAGTTATGTACATTGGTTTTCCTGCTACAGCCAGTGCAGCATTTAACGGTTTCTCCTAAGGAGTCCAGCCATAGATCATAAAGGTCCTCACTAGTTTATCAAACCATGTGCGCAGGGGCCACTTGGCGTTAAACTGGTGAACATTTTTTTTTTTCAGTTTTTGTAATATAGTAGGCCTGAACTGTCACACAATGGCCATCAGTCTGAGTTAGATTTGTTCTGTTTGGTTATATAATTTACTAGGTTGGAAGCACTTGCGCAGGGGCCAATTGTTTCCTATTCTTGAGAATAACTTTAAATATTAGCAAACTTTGACAGTTCATGTAGGTCATAATAATTATTAGTTTATCAAACCATGTGCGTAGGGGCCACCTGGTTAAACATGGAAACAATGTTTAGTTTTTGTGATATACTAGGGTTGAACTGTCATGCATTGGCCAACATTCTGAGATATACTTGTTGTGTGGCTATATAGTTTACTACGTTGGAGCCCTTTATGCAGGGGTGAATTGTTTTCTATTCTTGAGAATCACTTTTAATATCAGGGGAATTTGTCAGATCATAAAGTTCATAATAATTTAGTTTATCAAACTACTGTCAGTAGGGGCCACTTGGTAACACCCGTAACAATTTTCAGTGGTTGCAATATCGCAGTGGTGAACTGTTGTGTAAGGGCCAACAGTCTGAGCTACATATTTTGTGTTTGGTTACAGAAGTTACTGTAAGGTGGAAGCATTTGCGCAGGGGCCAATTGTTTCCTCTCCTTATGAATAACTTTTAATTTTAGCAAATTTTGACAAAATAATAATTCTGTGGATCTCACCATGTAAACAAGGGCCACTCAGTTAAACATGTCATCAGGTTTTAAGGGGTTGAGTGATTACTAGAGAGAAAGAATTTTGCCTTGTTATAGGAATGACAAATGTTTCCTAACCTCGAGAGTAACTTTTCTTTGGAGCTGCTTGATTCTTGTCTAACCAATTAATTTGTGGATCAAATTGTGCGAGCAAAGGCCACTGGGATGTAGTTAGTCCCAAGTTGACGTGCATGGGCTGTAAGTCCTGGATTCATGGTTAAACATTTACTTGTAGTAAAGAGATTGGTAGAATTCGGGCAGGGGCTAATTGCTTTCTGACCTTAAGAATAACTCAAATATTTGAGGCTACATTCAATAACTTATCAAAATTTATGTTCAACCTGAATTTAAGTTAAGACCTGTCAAACATTACTTGATACTTATGATTAATCATTTGTTCATATAAGTGGGACAGCACAATTGAGCAGGGGCTAAATGGTGGTGGACCACTTATATTTTTATAACTTAAGCAAATTCCCTAGTTGGCATTACTCTATCCTTGACTCATATTGCGATAATTCCAGTCCTCCTTCCCCCTTTTTTGGGTGGGTGAGCACACTTGTACTGGTATAAAGTAATTAATATTTATTAGAATTTAGAATAAGTTAATGCCCTGTAGGATGGGCTAGAGTTTGAGCCTTGGTTCCTACCCAGATTTCCTGACCAATTTTTCCCTACGGGGTTTTTTGTGGCAGGTTTTTCTGGCCTCCGTTTACTTACTAGTTATCTAGTTTGTATTTGCTCAGCTCTACTGGGGTCAATCTTCAAAGTACAGGTGTAAAAAGGGCTTAGTTGACAACCAATTATATTATAATGGTATATCACACTTGCGCAGGGGCCAAGTGTCATGGACAGACTCTCTTGTTACAATTTACAAAACTACCTATCGGTGCAACTGGCCATGTGTACAGTGCACTTGGGCCGCTTCACAGTCATGGTTGTCTTAAGAGTGTGCTTTCAGGTTCATGTACCTTAGTTAGATACATGTTCGTTATTTAGCGTACTAGGTATGCTTTATATGTACAGCAAATGACAAGCCCAAAATAATTAGTGTTCAAACAGATGGTTTAAAAAAAAAAATAGCACCTCTATACTTATAATTTACTTAGTATGGATTACAGTCCCACCTAAACTTCCCACTTGTTGTGACCTACCATTGCCATTCAGGTTGCTTATAGGTCTAAACTCTAAGTTGTGCTTGTTGTGGTATTGGGTTAATTTGTCCTAAATGCTACAGTGATCATGAGAATTTCCAGTGGCCATATTCTTTACTGTTATATGCTAGTGAGAATTATGTTCTCTTCTTTACTTTCACATTGTCAGTGGGTTGTGTCTGTTGCTTTGGCTTCGGGTGGGGTGCCCGCTCACTCGTACCTCATGGCGGGCTGTGGCGGGTTCTCCCTCACTTTTGCTGGGATAATACTTTAAGGTTTCCATATTTTAAGCTTTCAATCCTTGATATAAAAAATAAACGGCCACACCCGTGGCCAAAATCTGCCAAATGGTAGTCTTGTCTTTTATTATCCCAGCAAACAGAGCTTTGCCAAAGCAACACATACATACTTGTTTATATGCATGACATCTAATCTAGGAGGAACAGGATACATAAAGGATATTTATTTTGCAAAAATAAATGGTTTTATGTAGCTTGTTTCGTAAGTATTTACCAGCTTCCGGTTAAATTCCCTCCTACTATCGCTTCCGGTTACATTTTCGCGGGCTTTTAGGTCATGAAGGCGCGGTTACATCGCCTTTACGCTTATGGCGTCCACGAGTGAAGAAAAGTTTCCCCTCCCTCCGCTCCCTGCGTTTGTTGTTGTTGGTTTGGGTTGGCGGGTTCTCCCTCACCTTTGCTGGGATAATACTTTAAGGTTTCCATATTTTAAGCTTTCAATCCTTGATATAAAAAATAAACGGCCACACCCGTGGCCAAAATCTGCCAAATGGTAGTCTTGTCTTTTATTATCCCAGCAAACAGAGCTTTGCCAAAGCAACACATACATACTTGTTTATATGCATGACATCTAATCTAGGAGGAACAGGATACATAAATAACAATAATGATAACTATCCGGTTTTGGCCGCGTAAACTGAGGTTTTTTTTTACCCGTACGGTCCAAGCCGAGACCTGCACAGTACATTAAGTTCAAAGAGAAGCTGGCCACTTACATTTTGAATGTAATTTAATATATTTTCATCAGTTTTGTATTTAACTTTTTTTACGATTTTTAACTTTTTTTTGTAATACTGTTGTAATTCTTTTTTGCCTAAAACAGTAATAAAGTCTATTTTTATAATTTCAGGGTCAGACAGTGAATGATAAAGTGGCATCTGATTGTTGTTTCCTTTAATGTACATCTTGTTTGCTTGTTTCCGTGCCCAACTCGAGCACATAGAAAACCTACCAGACATGACCAGCGTTTTATGTATCAAAAAAGCTAAGTCCACGATGTGACAAAACACTTTTTCCCCAATGACTTATAGTCGCATGTATAAATGATTTGAGAATGCAGGTTTCATATTTTACAAAGCAGTTAGAAGGTATACGCATTGACACCTGTAGCTTTAGAACTGACACTGCATGGGATTTGACATAATGCTTAGAACTTTTGATAAGAGCATTTATAGAGTGCATGGTGTACTCATCCAGTTGAGAGTTGTTCTGAAAAGAACTGTTGTTGGTGACACAACAACAGTGGGCGATCACACTACAAACTGCTGATATTCCTGAGTTCAAACCATTTACTATGTTAAGAGCACTGATGCATGTGACCGTCTTGTACACTTACCCAAGATATTTTATAATAAGGTTAGTCAGAAAAGACCTTCAGATAGCAAAAAGTTTCACTCAGTGTCTACACAGTATAATGCTGTTATTAACTATACGAATATTTTACCAGATCAGAAAAGCTCATTGAATATTTTTCAAGATTGAATATTTTTCAAGTTAACAATAATGAAATATTTTACAAGTAAATAACACTGATCATGAAATATTTTACAGAAAGAAATGTAAAATCATATGCTTTATGACACAATATAATCGTCTAAAATTCTAGTTGTCCTTGCAAAGTAGCAACCTCGTTCCCAGGGCAGGAGAGAGAGACCCTGGGAACGAGGTTGGCAAAGTAGTTGCTTTAACAACTGCTTCACTCCATTACGAATGTCATTCATCCTCCAAAGGTAAATGAGAGGATTAAGTGAAGAAGTAGAAAATAAAAACATCAGAGACACTCTATATAGCAACTCTATTTGAGAATGACTGAGACAGAGAGAAAGTACAACGAAGATGAGAAGGGGGAAGTAGCTTATGTAAGAAGCTCCTGAAATATAAAGCATCGAGAACACAGATCTTTTGTATTTTTCTAAATTAATCGAGGGATGAGAAAAGTTATTGGCCGGTTCATTTTCTTGAATTTGTCGTTGGTGACGACGGATGATTTGAAAGACTTTGAAATAAGCGATCGATGTGCTAACAATGCAAAAGGGTAAAAGGACGAACAAAATTATACTCAAGACGAACCGATACGTTTTCTTTAACACATATAAAACGGTAAATACTGCAACCGGTATCAGGAGAAGTGGAGCCACCAGCGCGATGAAATAGCTACGACGTACAGTTAGCAAAGCTCGACGAGTCATGTGCAGCCATCTTTCAATGGACATCAGTGTGATAAGCGTTAACGACAAGGAAGTAAAATACACACCGCAACCAGCGGAGATACCTACAGCAGGAACGAGGAATGGTAACTGCTTGTTGATCTCCTGGGGTGATTCTAAACAAATCAATTCCGCTGTGACATAAAGAGGCTGGGTGATGAGTCCAGTGCAAAGATCAGTAAGAGCCAAAGCACGAAGTAGAATGTAGGAAGGTGTTCTGAGAGACGGGTTCTTCCGGATTGCTCCCATAATCAAAGCATTTCCTATCACTGCCACTGGGGACAAAATAGTAATGATAACTGAAGCTGAGATGGTTACTGCGTAAAAGACAGAACTGTGGTTTCTTGTGACACCATCCAAGTCGCAAATGCTGTTTGAGCCATTCATAAGAGGCTTGATCGTATTATTGATCATGGTGGTCCACCGAGGCAGACGAATGAAATTTACATATTTTCACCTGTAACTGAAGAATAACACAAACTGTCAAAACAACACAAACAATGTAATAAGAAGACAGACTTTACTGTGTGGGATATGGACAACACCGGAGGATTTGCTCAATCTTTCCATTTCTTGCTACAGCTTGATGTACTTCCACAGATCTGATAAACGTCTCATAAATGCTCATGATTAATACAGTCTCTGTTCGATGTAGCTAGTAATAAGAACGACTCTTATCCAAAAATATTTTAAACATTGAGTCTTTCTTTACCTCCGAAAGCCGGTATTTGTTTAGTTCTGAATCGTGTTGAATCAAGATGCAAGGTTTAAGTACGTAGCATTTTACTTTAAGATAAAAAAGATGAGTATTTATGTGTTCCTTTTACCTTATTCAAATAAGGCTTCAGTGAAGCTGGTATAAAAGTCCCGGCATCAAGTTTAAGATTATACGCCCTGTTCATTCGCCTCGATATTCAGGAAAAGACTAATCCGAGTTCTGATTGCAATCAATCAATCAATCAATCAATCAATCAATGCCGGAATCAGTCAGTCAGTCAGTGAATCAATCAATCAACCAAGTCTTGGAATATAAGACTCGCGTATCATTTACTTTTTTTAATGTGATTGATTCTACTGTGTAGGTCAGAACTTATGTAGAATATGACATATATAATCAGCGTTGGGTGGGCAAAAGTAATTAAAAATTGGACAGCTGGGATAAACAAAACACGGTTCGCATGCAATGTTCACGTTTTCATTTCTTTAGATGTAGATAATAAAAGATAAAATATATATTTGAATTGATGTCTAAAGATCATTTTGTTTAGGAATATATTTTTTCTAAGCTTTTGCTAAGACAATAGTAAAGGAAAGGAAATAAAGTAAACTTCAATCGTGATTTTCGCTTTCTTGGAATCAAAATGTTCTAATATGCAAGCATGTCTGCATATATGTACTAACATCAGACAAGACAATAATATAGCAAAGGAAATAAAGTAAACTTAAGGTCGCGCAGGATCCTTACTCATTAATAAATTCATAAGCCAAATTTCCTGACGGGGTGCTATCTTGTAATACTTTAATTCACTGCATTTTGAACATCGATTCCTCTAAAATTTATCAAGGATATTAGGGGAGGATGGAATTACATCATGATTGTCTTTTTACTGAGAGATGACCGTTGACTGTGATGTTACAAGCTCTTAAAAGTATAACTGCAGATAATGCGATTTTGTGTCCAAGTTTTCAGCTGGAACAGCACACCGAATTAAATGATTATATAACCTAGTGATAAATCATAACCTCTTTTGTGTTCTGACAAGAACGAAATTTTCGATTTCAAAAACTGCTTGGAGTTTATGGCTTTAAAGAGAGTAGAAATGTGAAATCTAAACGTTGAAACGTGCTACCTTCATTTTGAGAAGGAAATTTCAAAATTCGCTCTTGTCAGAACACAAAAGGATACACCAAGTTTGTGTTCCTCGAAGATCAACTCCTGAATGTCTATATCGGCGGAGAAAACTTGGACACAAAATTGCAGGTTTTTTAGGCTTCCGAAGACCTTCCGAGTCAATGTTTACAACAACGTATGCTATATTCAAAGCTGTGAATATAATTATGATAATTCGCTTTGTCCCAGCGCACGAGACACAAAGCTAAGAACAATAGCGCGTAATTACTTGTACAAAGAACTGTAAGAAAATAATATCATGAATATTTCGTTTGTTTTCGGCTTCAGTCGTCGCAGTTCGTGCATACTCTTTAAATAAATACATACATAATGATTTCAAGGGTCCTGCGCGACCTTAAATCGTGATTGTTTGATTTCTTGAAAATTTAACTATTCTAATATAATGCAAGCATATCTCAATATATAAGAGCTAACATATGATTAAAACGAGTTTTCGTTCTTTTTTTAAATAGGGTTCGTTTAAATTTCACCTGACTGGCATTCAAACTACGAAGATGTTTTAATTTGCTTCCAACAACATGAACTAGTATTTTGCGTGGTAACCGAAGCATTGTTTTTCACCTCGAAATAAAATTTAGTTTTTGTCGTTTACGACGGTTAAATTTACCAATTAGTAATCAACCTAGCTGCCTTGTAAATGAATTGAACAATTCTCAGAGTCAAGCACGCAACTCGCAAATAGATTATAAGAATAGATTTTTTATTTTTTTGGAAATTTCAGAATTACTTTAAGATATTATTTCACTTAACCTAACATTTGCATTGTTTGGCTTTAATTCAATGCAGTCCAAAAGCTAGATGAGTATGAATTTTCGAAAACATGAGCGCACGGGCGCTCTGCATGCTTTTAAGTAAAGTAATTTACAATAAAAATGAGATTCTTGCCCTTAATTCAAGGGGAAAAAGAAACCATCTAACCTTTGCTGGTTTCGTGGCAAGATTGATAACAGAATTGCAAAGAAGAATAATCAAAGGCTTCCAAATTCAGAATACATTCAAACCAGATAGACTATCATTTATTCCGGTTTCAAACCAGGGAATTATAAATCATCATTGGATTTATTTTCTCTTTCTTTTTATTGGTCGATTGCTGACTAATGGGAACTGGCAAGATCATATGTTCCATCATCCTTCGCAAGAAAAGGTAACTGAAATGCATTTCAGTCCTAACCTTCCAAACAATAGCCCGAAAGAAAGCTTTAAGAGAGAACAGAAAGAAAAAGACAACAGATAAAAAAGGGAAAAACATTTTGTCGATGTACGCTGAAATTTGTGTTTCAAGTTTTATTGGCTTTTGTTAATTATCTGAGATTCGAAGACTGACTTTTTTCAATTAATGATTGTTTTATTGCAACATTTGTTTTTCTTTTCTAATTTTCTATTATGTGTCTGACGCTGGGATTTATTTGGACAACTAAGCAATTTCAGTACTTTCAACTTGTAGGTGTTGGTAACTCAGTGCACCTTTCAGAATTATCTAGCAGCGGTTACGATATATAAGAGCAGACACGGAATCCCGAATCCAGTTATTTGAATTAGAATAAATTTGCTGTTAATCGTGGGAATCTGCGAGCATTCATTTGCCTAAAATTATGTTAATGCAGGTTTCATCATGTAAGGTATAATTATGACATTTTTCTCGCCATTTCCATCGGATGTTTTTTGACTACGGAAGAAGCGCTGTCAGCTCTAATTAAATTTCAATTTAGTTTTTGCAAAATGACACACCACTCAAAGAAAGGATAAACATAGTAGTGACACTGTTGGGATTTTGTAAAATCACTTTATATTGAACTCTTTCTTCAATTACTTTAGGAGAAGTAATTGTTCATGCTAGGAAATACTTTGCAAAACGTAATCCGAAAAAAGACAATGTAAAACTAAACATCAGTCTACGTTACAGGTGGAAAGATTATCCAGATTACATCCACGTTAAAGAAAAAATCATCTTTTCCTCTTTAAGGCTCCATGGCCAGCCAATCACAATGTCTCCTTCTATTCCATATAGCTACTACAGTCCTTTTTTTTTTTTTTTTTTTTTTTTTTTTTCCAACAAGCAGGTTACAATACACACAATAACTTACTTACATTTCACGTTACAATACATTACTTATGCTTATAACTTAACTCTGTGACTTATTTACAATACACTACTTGCAGTATATAGCTTAGAATAACCTTAGAATACTACAGTCCTTGCCACTCGAGCTCAGACGGTATCGCAACAAAACAGAGTGCCATAACTCTCTCAGTTTCTGTCATCATCGCCATCCTGTCGCCGGTGGCAGTGGTGGGGAATGCTTTAATAATGGCAACAATTTGGAAGAACCAGACTCTTAGGACATCTCCTACATTCTACTTTGTTTCTTGGCATTTACCGATCTTAGTACAGGACTCATTACCCAGCCTTTTCACATTGCAGCTGAAATGATTTGTTTAAACAATTCTCAAGAAGCACAAAAGCAACTTTCTTTCCTCTTCTATGCTAGATCTATTGCTGAAGGCAGTGGCACATATTTTAGTTCCTTAACTCTAACACTTCTAACATTTATGTCTATCGAAAGATGGCTTCACATGACTCGTCGATCTTTGCTGACTATGCGTCGATCGTGTGTCATTGCAACATCAATGATGCTTCTTCATATACCACTTGTAGCATTTCGTTTGTCAAATCTGATGAAGAATATTCATCGATTCGTTGCAAATGTCATACTGATCGTTATTTTATTGTTATGTCTCATTACCACATCTTTGGCCTATTTTAAAGTTTTCCGAATCATTCGTCGTCACCAACAGCAAGTTCAAGCAAACGAACCACATCAAATCTTTGGCCAGCCGGGTATAAACCTGGCGAAGTACAAGAAATCTGTTTTCACGATCTTGTATATTTTAGGAGTTTTCTACATCAGTTACCTGCCCTTTATCATCTTCATTGGCCTTTCTTTTCCTTTCAATCATTCTGATTTGGAGATGTTATTTACAATAACATTGATGTTTTTGTTTCTGACATCTGCACTTTTAAGTGCAGATGAGAGGATTAAAATCCTCTCATTTGCCTCTGGAGGATGATTGATATTCGCAACGGGGTGAAAAAAATAATAAGGAAGCTGCTTTGCAACGAAAACTAGAGAAGATCGATATATCACTACTCATTACGAGGATTTCATAACATTCATTACAAGGATTTGCAACCCTGAGACTGAAAAACTGTAATTGATAGTTGTACTTTGTTGATATCAATAACTTTAATTACGTTTGATACCATACTTGACCCTTTTACAAAAGTTTGTTAGTGTATATATAGTCGAAAAATCTTCGGATCCTCCTCGGAAGTCGTCGGGAAGCTACGGTAATATTCGGTTTTCTTCGCGGTCATCTTTGGAAAGTTTCGAAAACTCATGGATATATTTGTTTGACCTTCGGATATCATTCGGAAAATGGTCGGAAATCTTTTGAGAATCGCCAGAAACTCCGTTGTTAGCATGTTAATTTACTAAACAAAATACTACATGGTAGCTTGAAGACATGAGTTCGAAATTTCTCTTCTCGTGTTCAACTTAATATCGAGATTTTTTCCCACCTCCGCGTACCCATGTATTATTTTATATATGACTTGCTTAATATGTAAGATGTTGCGTATATTCCTGATAGCGTCAATAAAAATAAAAGTTTGCCCTGAGATTTATATGTATGGCAAAGGAAGAGCCTGTTCTCAGTAAGAGCTAATGACGATGAGTGAAATTTAGGCTTAATCTTTGCAGTGGCATTTCACCACATAGGCCCAAAGTGTACAATTTGACTGGCAAACATGCAGTCTTTCTTAGGGATCCCCAGTGACATTTAGGCGAAATCTATGTGGTGGCATTTCTTCAAAAAAGCTTCAAAAGTACATTTTGAGTTTAAAAGAAATTTAGGCTTAATCTATGGAGTTGCATTTCACCCCAAAGGCCCAAAATGCACATTTTGAGTGACAAACTGGAAGTCGTTCTTGTGGATCTCAATGCAAGTGACATTTAGGCGAAATCAACGTGATGGCGTTTCTTCAGAAAAGCCCCAAAAGTACATTTTGAGTAACAAAGTGTCACTTCAGTTCTTGTTGTTCTGGAGTGAAATTAAGGCTTACTCTTTGTGGTGGCATTTTGACCACAAAGGCCCAAAGTGTACAATTTGACCGGCAAACTGGAAGCCGTTGTTGCGGATCTCAAGTGACATTTCGGCGAAATCTACGTGGTGGTGTTTCTTCAGAAAGGCCCCAAAAGTACATTTTGAGTTACAAAGTGGCACTTTCTCGTGATTCTGGATTTTCGCTTAATCTTTGATATCGCTTGACGCCTTAATGCAAAAAATAAAAATAAAAAAGCTTTAACTATGACTAATTTGCTTCTGACATGTTCTCTGACATTTTTTGAGTCAATGGCGCAAATATTATTTTCGTAATAGTTATTGGCAGTGTCGCCTACTTTATTTCCCATCACGGAATTAATATATATTGTACACATGGTGTTCACAATCATGTAGTAAAGTATTGAGCCTGTTCCGCTGTTGCCGTGTTAATTCCTTGAGTTTCTATGAATTATTTTTTGCTTACTCTGACTTCAATTAAATCAATGGGACTGATTAGTTATTTAAATTAATTCCTAGGTTGAGGTAGTTTGTTTAATTTAAGGTAAGGCGATGCCAGAGGCTTATTGGTCTTTGGTTGCGTTGTATAGCATGTTTAACTACAGTGTATACTAATTTTATAGCAATCCACTACTTTAACAATGCTAATATACATATTTTACAATTTCACGTATTCCAATATACAATGGAATCAGTAAATATAACACCATACAATAATGAATACAATTAGCCCTTATTGTACCCTTAGTGTACACCCGTTTTTTCCTTCTCTAACCTAGTAAATGGCCTGGATGGCGACGAGTCTCCTGTTGGGTCAGAGATTAGATTACCCGCTCGATGCGCTGAAGGTCAATGTGTTCTAGCTCCTGTTTAAGACTCAGATTTTATCCATGCCACACGCTCATCAGGGAGCATTCTCGTGTCTTTCATAATTACAATTTTCGGAGCTCTGATAGCAAGGTTTTCAGATGAAATAAACAAATCTTCAGAAAAAAAAAACTAATACAATAAACACCCGCGAGTAAGAACCTAGGATTTAAGAACCTGTTGGCTAAATGATTAGTCCTTCATTTTTACACAAACACTAGTACTTGTGTACTTTATACAAGGCTGAAAACCACTAAAAGTTCTATTAGCATCAATGTAAATTTTCTTCTAAATAACTACCATTTATGTGAGAACCTGTTTAGGCTAACCTGAAAAAATCAAGTTCTTACTCGCGGGTTTTTACTTTATCAACAAATTCAAAACAAGAGCCTTCATCCATCTACATTTTACAATCCTGGTAATAACTTGGGCGTTAAATTTGTCATATTATGTACAATCCCCCACAATCCACGTCACCGAAAAAAAGGAGTCCCTCACTTAATATCGTTTTCTTTAGCTACAGAACAACTGTTTCACTCCATTACGAATATCATTCATTCTCCAAACGTAAAGAACAGGGTTGAGTGAAGACGACAAAAATAAAAGCACCAGCGACACCCTAAGGGCCACGAGTGTTTTAAAAGTAATAGGTACATTTATAAACACCCAACAAGAGACAATAAAAGGAATTACACAGAAAGAAAATAGCACTACAATGTACAAAATAGAAGCCACAGATTTCTTGTATTTTGCCAAATCTATTGCTTGTCGGCCGAAATTCTGGGAAGTTTCATTCGCTTGTACTTGCTGTTGGTGATGACGAATAATTCGATAAACTTTAAAATAGGAAAATGAAGTGATAAGATAACATACGAGCATCTGAGAAATAGTCATTATGTAAATGTTCCTTGCCTGTGTTTCATGCACATTCTCTATAACGCGGTAAACAACCGTGGGGATGGGAATCAGTAACAGCATGATTACTGTAACAAATCCACGGCGCGATGTAACCAAGGATCGTCGAGACATGTGCAGCCATCGTTCAACGGACATGAGTGTTATAAGAAGAATCGTGATCGAGATAAAGTAGATTGTACTGCACTCGCCGATTAAGGTGACAAGCAGTGACCTATCGTTCTCTACATCGGGGTTTGCTCCGTACACCAGAGTGGCCGCGGCGCTCAAAGGCTGAGCGATGAGTCCTGTGCACAAATCAGTGACCGCTAATCCACTCAGAAGAATATGGAATGGTGTTCTCACAAATGTCTTCTTCCAAATTGCCGCCAAAATCAGCGCATTTCCAGCCACTGCTACAGGTGCTAGAACAGCGAGAACCGTAGCAGTTGCAAATTCAAATGTTAACTTTGCCGTGTTCGTTGTCCAACCTGCGATGGTAGAATTATGTGAAAGAGGGGATGTCGTGTTACTGAACATGTTATGTCTCCTTTTCTGGGTAGAGCAGGGTGTGCCTTTACAACGCAATGAAAACAATATTTTAACAATATTTTTAACAATATTTAAATGTAAATCATTTCACCTGCTTACTAACTTTAATTAATTTTTATTACTGCTTTTCGCACAGTTTCCCTTTTATTGCATATAGCTTTTCAATGACGATCGATTATCCGTGACAAAATGTACAAAATAAATCAATTCCATAAGGCAGTGCTGTTTGATATCTCAATGAGCACTTTAGAGTGGAAATAAGTGTGGGGATAGTTGCGTTGCGGCTTCGATTTCGCTCTTATTTAGAACGAGTTACTGACAACTGAAATGAAGAACGCGCGAAATATTGCCTATTTATTACTATTTATGGCCCGGCTTCATCTTTATCGGAGATATCTTTTCACCGATAATCAACTGAGCTTGACAAATTGTAAAAAAATGAATAAATCCATAAAGGGAGTTTTGTTTGACATTCTATTGAGCACTTTAGAGTGAAAATAAGTAGTAGAAAATTGTGGGTTCAATTTTGCAGTCTTTTAGAACGGTTACTAACTATTAAAATGAAGAAAGCAGGATATAAGTGAATGTTCATCGACAACTCATTTTATAAAAGTCAATTTGCAAAGCCTTTATTTCATGTGTAGGCCTTGTTTAAAATTGCTTTTATTATTTCCGTTGGTGGACTACTCAATTGTGCCTTACGGAAATGGCAGTAAAGTAAAGTAAAAGCTTCTTCGTATTTAGGAGCAAACGAATTTTTTGTTATTGGTGAGAAAAGCGAATCAAAAAAAATTAAACTTTGAAATTGTCCACGTACACCACAAATAATCTGCTATATACAGATGCGACTCTTATGAAATAATTTGATCTACGGTATATATCATTCTATTTCCCGTTGGTTTACCATGAATAGAACAAAAAGAAGGTAGGTCTCTCGTAATGTTTGTTATTCATAACAACAACATAACACTTCGTTATATTTCTAGCTGTATTTATTACAACGTATAATTATATGAAACTTATACATTGTTGGAATAGACGAAATGGTGAAGTGGCCTCCTATCTACCAGATCAGTCTCTGTTTAGATAAGCATCATGAAACTTTTGTAGATTATGTGTTGAGATATTTCACTGAGTAAATAAGGTAGGACTCGAGGTACTCGTTTTGCCAAAATCATTTACATTTCAATTCGGTGCAGACGCCATTTCATGACATGAAGCCTGTTTTTTTTTTGTTTTTGTTTTTTTCCAGGCTTCTTTGCAGATAAACTACAGTTCTTTCTTTCTTATTAAAAAGCTTCCACTCGCAGTAAACTTGTTTAATTTCCCTCAAGTATCCAACTGCGTTTGAAATTTTCTTTACAGACGAATTAACGCAGTTATGATGTTTTCTAATTTTCAAAACCTTAAGTTGTTGGGCGGCCCATGCAACGATATGAAAGAATATTTTCAAATTTTGTTTAGTCTTCTTTGCAGAATATTTTTTTCACTCCACTACGAATGTCATTCATTCTCCACAGGTAAAGACCTGGTTTAAGGGAAGAAGACAAGAATACTAGAACAACGGAAGCCTTGAGGGCGACATTCATTTCCAAATTCTCTTCTAGACTAAGATTGACTCCACTAAGGACAATATAAGGAATGAAACAGAAAGAAAATAGCAGTACAATATACATCATCGAGGCCACAGACTTTTTGTATTTCGCCAGGTCGATTGCCGGTTGACCAAAAGACTGAGATGTTGCGTTTGCACGCCCTTGATGTTGGTGATGACGAATTATGCGGTAAACTTTAAAATACGCAAATGACGTGGTAAGATAACATAAGAGCATCAGTGTTGTTACTAAAATAGTAACCAAACTTCTATATTTTTGATAAACATGCCCTAAAACGCCAAAGACAACCATGGGAATCGGAATGAGCGACAGAATTGTAATAATGAAATATCCCCGACGCGATGTAACCAAGGATCTTCGAGACATGTGCAGCCATCGTTCGATGGACATGAGTGTTACCAGAAGAACCGTGATGGAAATAAAGTAGATGGCGCTGCCCTCGCCGATTGTCGTCATGGTGGTAAGCAGTACCTTTCTACCGACCACTTTTGGGTTTGCAACGTACACCAACGTTGGTACGGCAAAGAAAGGCTGAGCGATGAGTCCTGTGCACAAATCAGTAAATGCTAAACCACTCAGAAGAATATGAAACACTGTTCTCACAAACGTCTTCTTCCAAATTGCCGCCAAAATCAACGCATTTCCCGCCACTGCCACCGGCGACAAAAGAGCGATAACGACAGAAGTCGCGATTGAAAACGTTACCGCTGTTGTGGGATAACGCGGTGGGGAAGATGTTGTGTTATTGGACATGGCTCAGCTTCGATAATCAGATTGGCTGGGTTGAACTGGCTGGTGAAATGAAAAGACAATGTTTCAAATTTCAACTGTTAGTACGTGATCGCTTCTCCAGCTGCCCATTTTAAATAAATATTGTTATTATTTTAATTTTTTGACTTGTTTACTTTTTATTACAGAACTTTTTTACGCTTAAGTGAATTTCAGTCCTCTCCTGTTCTTAGAGTTCTGTGTATTAAATTGGTTATATTCAATAGCACGATTGCTCAAACCCGTAGCAATCGACAATGATGAAATCCAAAAAAAAAAGGAATAAAACATTGAAATTAAAACTGCCCCTTTTTCTTTTTTTAAAGCCAGCAAAATGTCCTAGTGAAGATAGGACATCTTTGATATGTCAAATCAGCCTTTTGAATGTAGGCCAAAGCTTAAGGGAATATAAAAGACATGTTAGCTTCAAATAATCAAAGAAAAATTTTAGCTTTTGATAAACATTTATGTTAATTGTGGCTCAGTATTGAGATTAGATTTGCTGAAATAAAAAACTGAAAAGTTTTTTTACGAGCTTGTAGAACGGAGTTTAGATGTCGATCGTTTCACCTGCTGACTGTTTGTTATGCTGTATTTTTATTTACTTTTTGCCCCGTTGGCTTTTGATTCTAGAGGTGTGTTTATCTAATTTTTTTGTAGGACAGTAAATTTCCTCCCCTAACATGTACTCAGTAATTTAATTCTTAGAGTGTCCAATTTACTATTCTATGAAGGAAGAAAATACCTCGAGGTATGGTGGTAATTTTGTTCATCGCTGTCTTTTTTGCCAGGCATATTGTTTAATAAAAGAACGAATACATGGTAAAATCGTGTCCCTGGATGTACGTTTTATTTTATTCTATTCAGTCAACGTTGAGAGGGTTTATTTCAAGTTCATCATAGAATTTAATTACCAGTAGCTTCTTGGACAGAAATAAATTAGACTAAGAACGAAAACAGCAAAGTACAATATAGGTAAGATGACAAACAAACGACAGCAACCTAAGCAAGTCGGAGCCATATCTTGCATGTGAAAATTAATTCTTATGTTACGCAACTTTGTCGTGTATAGAGCATAATTATGCCTTCTGGTTGGCATTACCCATGTTATGTAAATCTTCGGAGTTAAACATTTTAAGCCATAATATTTATGACCTAATCTGGTGCGTTGTTCACTTCTTAATGTATTCATTGTCAAGACACTTTACTCTCAAAGTACAGTGCCCCTCAACTCATTAGTATAAATCGTTAGGGTTAGAGTTAGAGTTATCCGGGAACCTGTCAAGAAAGCTGGGGGATGGGTTGAGAAAAAGCCTACGATGGACTAGAAACCGATCATGCTTTAGGAGCTGGTGCTAAGCGCCGGCCTGGTACCAACTCATGATTGCAATGTGTTGCTCAAATGTGTCTCGCAGTCTCATCGGCTGCACAGTTTCAAAGTGCGGCGAACTTTCGAAAATAAGCTTTTTCCCCGGTAATACACACTTTGTAAGAATCCCTGAATTCAAAAAATATATTATATCGTTATATACACCACTTTTAAAATTTCGACAACCAGAAAACATCAATCACACAAGCCGTAGGAAAGTGCCTTTTCTTCTCCTTTTCATTGCCGCATTAATCAACGACGACAAAAGATGAAATGCTTTGTTAATGTTGACTTTGTTACTTAAACTTTGTATTTATTAGTTATCATTGGCCTGGGAATTTTTTCTATTGAAAAGAAGACTAAAGAAATAACTAAACATCACAGGAAATCATGTTTGAGGTCGATTATATAGTTTCCAGTTTTGTCGTTCCAAGCTCTGTTAAGCCCTCATGGATACACTTAGCGATAAATCTCTTGATATTTCCATTTTCGTCTGCTTCCAACGGCAGGTTGACAACGGTTTGGAATATTGACTTTTGTCAACGGGTAGTTTCCTGTTGTCGGTTTTATTGACAGTCCTTTAAATTTCTGCCAGTTAAAAATTGCTTCAGCCCATCATACCCAAACTTAATCATAATCATCTTTATCTCTGTCAGCTTAAGTTACTTTGGTCGCTAAGCACATCTTAATTTGATTTTATTGTGCATTTTCTTTCTTCCGTTTCTATATTTTGCTTGTTGACGTTATAATTTAATTGGTGCAAGATTTGTAAATAGTTAAAATAACAATAATTTAAAAATTTGAAAACTGAATCTACGAGTAAACGCGAAGTGCTAAGTTCTCGAAGCAAAACGTCTATCCAATACCAAAATCAATCCAACGGTAAGATAACATTGCCCGAAGGGATCCAAGACTACAAATAATGTTGGGCAGAACAGATGCGCAAATCGCAAAGCCAAAAAAGTAATAAATATACATGTAATATAATTTTTAAAGACTGAATGACATACTTGAAGTAATTAATTAAAAAAGTAATTTAATACAAATCAGCTGGTGAAACGGCCTGCATTCACTAGACTCCAAACAATCTGCGCCAGCAAGGTTTCCAGCAAACATCTTATTCAGTGCAAAGAGGTCAGCTTCTGCGCCAAGATCAACTTATTTTGTTCACCCAGTTAAGAACCAGTAAGTCTGATTGTAGACGTTCAAAAGCGAAGCTAGATGAAGGCAGTGTTCAGAAACACGACCTCTTCTCCTCGACAAAGTTTTTCTACTTCCTGTATCTCAGACGAAGACAACAATATTTACGAATCCTTCTATTACGAAGTTGCGTTTTCAACTTCTATCATCATGGCTATTTTGTCACCAGTGACAGTGGCAGGAAATGCGATGATTTTGGCGGCAATTTGGAAGAAGACCTTTGTAAGAACACCATTCCATATTCTTCTAAGTGGATTAGCGCTCACTGACTTGTGTACCGGGCTCATCGCTCAGCCTTTCTACACTGCCAGCATTTTCATGTTCTTAGTCAAAACTGAGGTAGCTATTTGCCACAGGCCATCACATTATATTACCATAGCGACTATTGCTGATGGCAGTGCAACCTACTTTATTTCGATCACGATTCTTCTTATAACACTCATGTCCATTGAACGATGGCTTCACATGTCTCGACGATCCTTGGTTACTTCGAGTCGTAAATGGTTAACAGTTGGAACGCTGTTGCTTATTCCAATTCCCTTGGTGGTTTTCCGAATTTTACGTGACATAAATGGAACCTATTGGCGAGAGTTAAATATACTGACTTTAATAACGATTTTGGTTTGCTTTTTTGCCCTATCAACTTCTTATTTTAGAGTGTTCCGAATTATTCGTCGTCATCAGCTCCAAGTGCAAACCAATGAGCCGAGTCAGAATTTTGGTCAACCGGCAATAAACTTGGCAAAGTACAAGAAATCTGTAGTATCAATCCTTTATATTTTAGTTCTGTTTTGTTTCTGTTTTTTACCTTTCATTATATCGATTGGTGTGCATCTCAGTCTAGGTAACAATTCAGCGATAGCCGTATCATATAATGTGTCTGTGATGCTTTTATTTTTGTCTTCTTCGCTCAACCCATGTCTTTATCTTTGGAGAATGAATGAAATTCGTAATGCAGTAAAGCACCTCGTTTAGCATAATACAATATAGAGACTATTGCTGATCAAAAAATCATCATTTGAATGCGTCACACCTAGTGTTTTATTAAAAAGCGAAAACCACCTTTTTCAGCTTAATAAACCGAGCTACATGCAATGGTCACACACTTGGATTTCATCCACAGACTTTTAAAAGCTAGCACCACCTTGTACAACATGATAAACAGTACCACATGAAGAATACTGCTCAAAATAATTAACTAAGTTAGCTTTTATTCGATTGTCGTACAATAGCTACCAGGAAGAATAACTTTCTAACGCCATGAAATAAGCTAGCTATTTAATTTTATGGCAGTGCATTCACGCTTGAAAATAATCCAAAAGAGTTATAGGAGTTATCAGAAGACCAAGGTCGACTTCCATTATCTTATCTGTCTTCTACAGTGTATTGATATTGTGAGAAAAATTAAATATTGAATACTTTTGAGAATGAAAAAAGGGGTAGAACATTGTTATGTCCGGTTGAGATTTTAATTAAGTCTTTGTCATTAAAACTTCGTATCCTAAAGTATATTTGATATATATCCTGTTAAAATTTCAACGTGATTAAAATTCTTAGCAGGAAATCAATTTTTTAAACAGCTGGCGAAAACCGGATTAAAATTTAATTAAATTTTAGTTTAATTTTAAAGTAAGTATCTTCGCATTCTTAAAACTGATAAAATTACAGAAGAAAATAGGTTTTTGCATTTTGGTTTTTTCTGTGTATCGATTGAACGTGTCATTTTCAGGGGTATATTGATCTTTCAATGTCGTCAGTGGAGTTGACAGTGATACAATCCACTTTTTTAACAATTTTAACAAACATAAATTACAATCTAGCATATATGTAATATACAAAGGAGTTAATTAAACAATGCAATAATAAACTACAAAAAACTGATCCATTTGAGACAAGGCCCTTCCGACGTCGCTGACCCTAGCAATATGCATGCAGGTCGCGTGTCACATCTGTAGCTAGTAAATGAAAAAATCTAGCTCGCCACAAGTCTTCTTGAAGGTCAGTGATCGATGTACGGAAGTCCCCGTATTTGGCTTCGGACTTGGCAGTTGCATTTTTCCCACAAATAACAATTTTTAGAAAAATCTAGAGAGTTCATTTCCTGATTTAGCCCTCATTACAATAAAATACAATTTAGTTGGTGTTAACATACGCAAGTAATTAATTCTGACAAAACAAATTCACTTTCAAATTTGTAAATACTGAAGATCAAAAAAGGCAGACAGATCTATCCAAATTTGCTTTACAAATTTACAGTACTGCAGTTCACAAGAGCAGGACCAAGAAAAACACGGTTCAGTCAAATTTGCCATTTGACTGCAAATAATTGGCTTCAGCTTCATCGAAATTAACCGACACAGCAAATTTGATTGCTAGCCTTTATGGGCAAAGCCAGACCATGTCCAATAACACAACAAGAGAATGTTTCTTCACCCCTTGTAACACAGAAGATAACAAAACCCTTGAGCTTGAATTTTACCCTTATGAGATTCTCTTCTCGTATGCTATCATTTTTGCTGTTTTATCACCGGTGGCAGTGGCGGGAAATGCGCTGATTTTGGCGGCAATTTGGAAGAAGACGTTTGTAAGAACACCATTCCATATTCTTATGAGTGGGTTAGCGTTCACTGATTTGTGTACAGGACTCTTCGCCCAGCCTTTCTATGCTGTGACTACTTTGATGTTCTTGGCAAATCCAAAGATTGCTACAAATCAAGAAATAGTTATTATTACCCTTTTTTTCCGTGCGATTGTCGACTACCTTATTTCCATCTCGGTTCTTCTTATAACACTATTGTCCGTTAAACGATGGCTGCACATGTCTCGACGATCCATGGTTACATCGCGCCGTGGATATTTCACCGTTATCATGCTTCTTCCAATTCCTATACCTTTTGTTGTTTTCCAGCTTTTAAACGATGTAAATGGTTCTTTTACACGAGAATTGAGTATTACGTTTACAGTAATGATTTTGAGTTGCTTTTTTACCACAACTATTGCTTATTTAAACGTTTTCCGAATTATTCGTCGTCATCAGCAACAAGTGCAAACAAATGAACCGTCTAGAAACTTTGGTAAACCGGCAATAAACTTGGCGAAATACAAAAAGTCTGTAGTCTCAATCCTTTATATTATCTTGCTATTTTCATTCTGTTTTTTACCTTACATTGTATGTTTGTGGATGTATCTTACTCTCGGTAATAATTTGCAAATAACAATAGCATCACTCGTGTCTACGATACTTGTTTTCTCGTCGTCATCGCTCAATCCAGCCCTTTACGTTTGGAGAATGAACGATATTCGTAATGGAGTGAAGAAAATGTTGTGTAGAGAGTAAGCACTTTTTTGATGGGGTAGCTATAAAATATTAAACTCAATGTATTGTAGCTGTTATATAAATCAGCATTACCACATAATCCTTAGCTCTTCTAAGAAGATTTTAAAATCGTTTTAGATAGTCATGATCAGCCGACATTGAAAGCGAGATTCACACTTTTTAGTTACGCTCAGGTATAAACAGAATTTTTTTTGTCTTTCATACGCTCGTCATTAGTAAACCAGTTAAGGTTTGTAAAACGTAATTTCGTCTGCTGATTATCATGCCACAATTGTGTTTTTTTCAAGATAATTTATCTCATATCGATAACTGTCTTTATTCTCTGATCACATGAGTGTTTTAATGCATTTATACTGTATGAAGAGATAGGTTTTTGGGAATTTAAAAATTGGGAATTAAAAATTATTGGGAATTGATTTCCATAGCGGTTTTAAGAAGAAAAAGTTAGATATATATTTTATGTCTTTATTTACTTCATTAGTTCTGGGCTATATAATTTGGCAGGCTTTACTTTTTTTCATGTGTCTGATATATGTTTAAAACACTTTGGCTTTTTCTTTTTTGCTGACTGCTTTTTTTAATGAAAATACAACTTTCTGTGATTGAACTCAGCCTATCCACCGCACGAATAAGCGGCCTTTTAAGAATGGCAGACTTTGATTAAATTTTTATCTCTTTTATTCTGTCTTCTACGTTATCAGATAGCTTTCTGGTTGGAAGCCAGTCCAAGTCATCTTCTGGGTTTAATTCGTTCACAGTTTATATAAGCAAATATTGATGAACTCTTTTTCATTTGTCAACACTCTACGATTGTAATTAAAAATTATATTTACTTTTTTGGAAAGCCATGTGGGGTGCTTAAGATTTGTACCGCTGGGGTCTTTTCAGAGGTTGGTAATGAACTTTGAAAATTTTTCAATCAAAAACGTCATGTCATTGAAAAAGACATGCTGGATTACGAATAACCTCAAAAGCTTTCAGACCAATGAATGAAAAGTGTGTACAACTACTGGGTTTAAATTGAGCTTTAAAACCTTTGTCTCGTTACAGTTTATTAAAATCCAAATAGCACAATGCAGTAGTGTTTTCTTTACTTTATTAAACTTGTTGAAAGATAACAAATGAAACTCTTGAAAGTTGATTGATTTTCCTTACCTAGTACAGATATCCAATCATTGTAAGCCGAGTTCTAGTTAATTTAACACTTCACAAGACCGACATGAACATCACGAAAAACACTCTGTTATCGGCACAGCAATAAGAACGTACAATATCTACTCCTTTTGACTTCTTTTGTTGACGTAACAGTCTTCTTATTAAGAGAACTTTAACCTCTTATCTAAAAAAGGCTTCTTCAAGAATTATCACCAACAATCAAAATTCTCATCAACGCGAAGTCTCCATGCCAAACAACACAACTGAAATTTTTCCCACGCCTATTAACTTTTGCAATGAAGCAAAATACGACAACTTTACTTTTTATGAAGTTCATCTGTTGGTACTCATTGCCATCGCTTTGTTGTCGCCTGTTGCAGTGGTGACAAATGCTCTGGTTTTGGCGGCAATTTGGAGGAACCCGTCTCTCAGAACAACTTCCTACATTCTACTCGCTGGATTGGCTTTCATTGACTTTTGCACTGGACTCATCTCCCAGCCATTTTGGATTGCGAATGGGTTTATCTTGTTGGTGAATCCTCAGTTTATTTCAACTGACAGAACCAACCTGCCAACGTTTTATTTAATAACGAGAGGTATCGGCGATGGGTGTGCGGCATACGTTTATCAAATTACTGTATTACTGATAACACTCATGTCAATCGAACGATGGATGATTATGAGTCGGCGCTCCCTGCTTTCTGTGCGTCGCCTCAGTTTTGTTATCGTAGCACTGTCGCTCCTAATGGTACCGTTAACTTTATTCCTCCATGGAAAAGAATCGGATTTCACTTTTGTTGCACTTGTGCTGTTCTGCGTTATTGTCACTTCAGTGGCTTACTTCAAAGTCTTTCGAATAATTCGTCGACATCAGCAGCAAATTCAGGCCAACATGTCGTCTCATTATGCTGCTCAACCAGCCGTCAACTTTGCGAAGTGCAAGAAATCTGTTTTCACTATACTTTACATTTTGTCTGTTTTATATATAAGTTACTTGCCCTTAATTATAACGATAGCTTCATCATTTTTAGTTCTGACAGAGTTTTTTTGAGTAACTTGCTGTTTAACATTTCTATGTTGCTGGTGTTTTTGTCTTCATCGATTAATCCTCTGATTGTGTTGTGGAGAATGAAAGATATTCGAGATGAGGTGATTAGACTGCTTAAACGAATAGAAAATAATTGAAAATGGTACGATAGAACAGTTATTGTAAGAAAATACTTTTTTAAGCATTATTTTTTTTTTCTTTTTTCTTAAGCATGTTTCATAGAGCCTGTGTACTGGATAAGAAGAAATAGCTCTGAGAAGAAATAAAAAATAATTCTCTGTTGAGTGGAACACATACCAGAAATAGATATTTCTTTTGCACCGATTATATACTTTTCTTAGCTAAAAAAGGCTTTCTCAGTCTCACACCATCCACTCCACAAATAAACGGAAAATAAAAAAAAAGTAAAAGATACAAAATTTAGCATTCCTAGTGCTCCAGCAAAATTCCTCCTACAACAATACCCTTTCTTCAATCAAACATTTGTAATAAGAACCAGAAGTAATTGAAAAACTTTCCCAACGTGAAAAAATACATTAAATAATTCTAATTAAACAAATCTTCAAGGCATGTGTGTTTGACGGGTTTTATTTGTGGTTTTGAAAGCACTTTTAACTGTAAAAGTTTCAGTAGCATATTGCAAATTTATAAAACGGAAAGTTTAAAAGAGAAATTTTTAAGACTTCTCACAATATTTATGTCGATAGAGCTGCTTGACAAACTGTGATTTTTTGACATTTTTGACAGCTTTCTGATGAGTCTTTTGACTTGATCATTCATAATCTAAGAAGTGTTGGGGAGTTGACGCTGTAATATATGTACAAATGTGGCGACTTGTCAGCATGTTGCTAAAGTCTTAGATTTTAATTAGGCACTGATCATGACGAACCAAATTTAACAAAAGCTTGTCAAAATGGTACTGACAAAATGCTAAAAACTCATTAAGAATTCTTTTGATTAGTCACGGTACCCACAGCCCAGTTTGAAGGGTTCTCTGAAAAAATAGATGTCTTTCTTTTTTGTTGGTCTTTTTTGAAAATAGAACGTTCTATAATTGAACTATGCCTATCTACCTCAACGTAGAAGCAGCCCATTGAAAAATGGCATGGTTTAATTAAATAAAAATGCCCTTTATTCCACCTTCTATGGTTATTAAAAACCTTCTTGGTAAGATATCAATCAAAGTCATATTCTGATTTTAATTTGGTCGTAATTTATATAAGCTAAGACTGTTCACCTTTTTCTGGATTTGCCGACATTTTACAATTTACATTATTAAATATAGCAGGCGGTTTAAAATTAAATTTATTTTTTTAGAAATTAACTTATCCGAGATAACAGATGGCTTAAGAGCTTCTTGCTAATCCATTTTCCTCGTCGTACAAAAGCTTTCTTGTTATAAGAATGAATCAATGCCAAATTGAATTAATCCAAGACAACATATGCATGATACTGGGTTTTTATCAAAGGTTCATTATAAAACCTAGAAGTTTTTAATCAAAAAATCCCTGCCATTGAAAATGACTAGTTGGACAACGGTTACTTTCAAACCGTTTTTGCAAAGAGTGAACAACTACTGGGTAAAAAATTAGTTTTAAGACCATTGTCTACTTATTTCAGTTTATTAAAATCTAAAAAGCACAATACTGTAGTTCAATGGTTTCTTTACTTTAATAAAATTGGAAAGACAACACAATTGAAACACTTCACGAGCATTGCTTTCAGTAAATGTGATGGACAAAAATAAGGGTTATTTGTAGTTGTACAAGTTCAAGTTCAAGTTAATTTAAAATATCGATCACGACAGGAACATCGAGAAATAATACTCTATTATCGGCACAACATAAAGAAGATATATATTCCTTTTTCGACAACTTCTTTCACTTATAAGGATACGCTTCCTTAGAGAACGTTACAGCGTCAGTGTTGTTATTAACAGAACTTCTTTTAAGCGCCTTTCTTTGAGGAAATTTCCATTGCCATCCAAATTTTCATCAACGCGAGCAACGCAAGTCTCCATGCCTAACAACACAACTAGTCTTCTTCTTCCACCTCTTAACTTTGGTAATGAAGCAAAATACGACAACTTCACTTTTTATGAGGTTTACCTGTTAGTTTTAATTGCCATCGCTTTGTTGTCGCCTGTAACAGTAGTGACAAATGCTCTGGTTTTGGCGGCAATTTGGAGGAACGTCTCCCTCAGAACAACTTCCTACATTCTGCTAGCTGGTTTGGCTTTCACTGACTTTTGCACTGGACTCATCTCCCAGCCATTTTGGATTGCAAGGGGTGCGATGGAACTGGAAAACCCTCAGTTCAGTTTAACACCCGAATCCAAACTGTTATACGTGATTACAAAAGCTATCAGTGATAGATGTATCGCATACTCTTATCAAACTACTGTACTTCTAATAACAGTTATGTCCATTGAACGATGGCTGCTCATGAGTCGTCGATCCTTGCTTACTGTGCGTCGGGTCAGTTTTATAGTTGTCTTACTGTTACTCCTTATGTTACCGTCAGCAATATTTCTTCACGGGCTAGAAATTTTTGCACTTGTGCTGCTCTGCGTAATTGTCACTTCAGTAGCTTACTTCAAAGTCTTTCGAATAATTCGTCAACATCAGCAGCAAATTCAAGTCAACATGTCTCAAAATGCTGCTCAACCAGCCATCAACTTTGTGAAGTACAAGAAATCTGTTTTTACGATTCTTTACATTCTGTCAGTTTTCTATATAGGTTACTTACCCTTAATTTTAATGATAGTTTTATCATTTTCTGTTCTAACAAACCCTTACTCGCAGCAGTTATTTGCTAACATATCTTTATTTCTGATGTTTTTGTCTTCATCGATTAATCCTCTGATTGTGTTGTGGAGAATGAAAGATATTCGAGATGAGGTGGATAGACTGCTTAAACGAATAACCTGTAAAAGCAACCAGGAACAGTAACATCAATATTTTAAAGTTTTTCTAATTCAACTTTCAACTTACAACTAAAACCCAAGCAGCACTTTTATCTCGATCGCAGATTTTTCTGATTTTTCAGCCATTTAACGTACTAGTTAGATTAACAAACCTTTTTTATTGGTTTTATTGCTATTTTTACATCCTTGTAATAGAGAATTACAAGGATGCAGAAGGTGGAAAGAACATATGTTGTAAGGAACGATTTCTAAAGTCTCTTTCTTGATTCGTTTTGCAGTACAACGTATCTTTAAGTCTTTTTTACTGAGTAATAGTTTAAAAAAGGTCTTGCAATTGGAATCGGCAACGTTTTTTTTTCTCAATTTTGGTTTCCATTTCGGTTAATCCATTTTTTGGTCTTACAAACGACATTCTAACAATTGCTATTATTACTAGCAGGCGGTTTTCAATTTTTTTTATCAAGCAGAATACAATTTTTTTTTTATCTCAAGAGTTCAATTGAAATATCTCCTTTTGTAACAATTGTTTAATTAAAAAACAGTCCTATCATGAGAACTTTGTCATCACAAAAATATATATAAAAAACAAGTTTTCAAAGTGTAAATGAAAGGTATGTGTGATTAAAGGGTTTTATTCTTGGTTTTGAAAGCACCTTTTACTTATTTAAGATTCAGAAGCAAGTTGCAAACGTATTATTATCAAAGCAGTACATACAATACTGTCAATCTAATTACTTTCATGTCATTAAACTTGAAAAGATAACATGGATGGAAATCTTTGGAAAAAAGTCTTCAATTTACAGGTAACAAGGATGTTACATTGTTTTATTTGATTCGTTTCATTTACTTTAAATATATACATAAAATCATAGAAACTGAGTTAATTAAAAATATCGCGGCAGGATTCCTTTTTCTGCACAATATACCACAAAACCCATTCACATCACATCATGTCTAACAACACAACTTGTTTTCTTTTCAAGCCTTTTAACATTGACAATCATAAAGCGATGTAGAACAGCTTTGCTTTATCAGTTTTAATTCCCATCGCTGCGCTATCGCCAGCGGCAGTGGTAGCAAATGGCTTTGTCTTGGCGGCAATTTGGAGGAACATGTCTCTTAGAACACCTTCTTACATTTACATCGCTGGTTTGGCGTTCACTGACTTTTGCACTGAACTCGTCTGCCATTTGTTTCATTTGTTTCAAATCAGTTGATCGACTTAAAAGACTCTTCGTTCAACGTCTTTGACAAAAGCAGCTGGCCAACGTTTTATTTGACCACAAAAGTTATCGGCGATGGTTTTGCTACATTTGTGTATATTTCTGACTTCTCTTTCTTAGCCCTATTCTTCTATGATTGTTTTGTTCTCAGACCAGCTTGTTGTAATCAATTTTGGAAACCAATAATATATAGATTTAGGCAAGCCTAAAAGCGGAGCTCCCCAGTTATTTCCCCTTAATAATTTTTTAGACTGTTTTTTATTCATGTTATTTTCTTTATATATGATATGTATCCCTTTTCACCATGAACAACAGCACTAAATAAGAGTTAAAAAATCGATCAATCAAAAATATCATTAGTAGTCTATGCATAACCTTGGTTCTAAAGATACACTCGCAACTCTCAAAGTTAAGCAAGAACAAAGAAAGGGTTTCTCTAGAACATATCCATACCCCCATCACAACTGGTATGTTACAGCTCTACATAGCATACAACTGGAAAGTTTTGCATGTAGCTCCCCCCCCTCCCCCAAATGGAGGACCTATACGATGGAATGGTGACAATGACGGTCTTATTATTGCCTAACACCAAACTGGAGAAAAAGGTAGTGGCAAGCAAAATATTGACATTCTGTCATTCTGCCAAATAGGGTCCCCAAAACGATAACACATTTTTCCTTTATATGAGTCCCTTTGCCCTCTGCTTAATTACATGTAAACTTAGCAAAAATTCTGGAGAGGCATAAATACTGTTGGTTAGTTCTAAACTCAGGTATAGATTGCTTGGCAAAAATTTTACCATGCCATTTTACCACGCATTAAGAGATTGATGAAATGTGTATCTTATTATCATAATTACTGTTCTTTGCAGTGTGGGCCACTGGGAATTAAATGTTTAGGTAGCAGGATGATTTTTTATGTACATGATTGTAACTTATCTGGCTTTATTTCATTAACTTTAAAATTACACCTGTCCTTATAAATAAATTGTATTCTACACACAGTACATTTGTACATGCAATGAAGAATATAATATAATAATCTGATTGTTCATTTATCTCTTTCTGTGTCTGCAACTCTGTGGAAATTCTGCTACTCGTGTTGACCCTGAAAAAGGCAAAAAAGGCATAAGATTTGTTGATGATCATTGGCATCAAATGAATGTTTATAATTTTAAATTAGCTTACATTGTTCAGAACACTCTGCAGATGCATAAAAAAGAGATATATTTTTCCAATTTTTGCCTGGGCCAGGGACTGTGTTGGGGGATATGTTCAGAACCAAAAAAATCCTTTGACCTACTGAAGGCATAAATAGTGCTATCAATAAGACCTGGCACATGAATGAGCTTTGGTGGGTGTTTTGGGGTCAATCATTTAATTTCCCTATTAAATGAGGTGTCTTAAGACTCTTATATTGCTCTCTGACAGGTGCTGTTGAAAGCACTGTGATTAATTCCTCGAAAGCTTACATATTCTCCCCTTTCTTAGCGATGTAGCTAAGAAAACACTATGCTGGCTCATCAACAAGCCCAACTGGCTTTTCTGGCCTTAGCAGCTCTAAAAGTTTATCAACTTTTTGTTGTCAGGTGAAATTTCAGCTGAGTTAAAATTCTATTTCTTTATTCGCCTAGTACCACAAAGGATATTTATTTTGCAAAAATAAATGGTTTTATGTAGCTTGTTTCGTAAGTATTTACCAGCTTCCGGTTAAATTCCCTTCTACTATCGCTTCCGGTTACATTTTCGCGGGCTTTTAGGTTATGAAGGCGCGGTTACATCGCCTTTACGCTTATGGCGTCCACGAGTGAAGAAAAGTTTCTTGGTCGTTTGGTCGAGCAATCAACTTTAATCGCTTGTATTCTACAATCAGAGATCCAACCATTGCAGCCTGTCGAAGTAACGACTAACAAGGATGCTCAATTTACAAGTTAAGTATCTGATTTTTGGTTGGATTGCTAGAAAGATGGCATATGATTTTACGACAGTTTCGGTGGCGACTGTCAGCTTTCATCAGCTTTCATGCTTTACTTTCTACTAGTAATTTATAGCGAACAAGCGAAATAGCTCTCTTTCACGTCTACAGTGAATTGCTTGGTGTTTTTGTCGTCTAGGACACGTGTGCCTGCCAAACGGCATTCTTTTGGTGATGTACTTTAAATTTACACCTTTGTAATCCATCTTGCTTGCAGCATACGATATCGGCAAATCTTTAATAATTTCTTTTTGGCTTCGTTTGTTTGTTGTCCTGCAGCTATCATTTTCACTATTTTATTTAGGTTAGGATTTTATTGTCTTTTTGCTTTGCCTTGCTCGATTCAATTTTTGCCCATTGACTACATTTCTATATTTATAACTTTCATAATATTCCTACGGGGATTTATTTTTCTACGGGGATTCATTTAACTCTTCTTCGATGTTTAGTTGGGGATATTTGTGCCTCGTTGTATCATGCTGATACTCTGGGAGTTTATATGTTCCCCATGGTTTTTCCTTACTTACAATTTGGGAATGTCTTGTTCATACTTTACGTGTATCATATTGCGTGCCATTTTGCCTGGTTATTTTAATTCGTTTCTAGTGTAATACTTATGTTTGGGTGTTTTTCCGACTACTACTTTTATGCTACCGACATGGTGCTTACATATTGGAGTAGACAAAACCTTGATTTTACCATGTTTACATGTCATAGTTGCATGTTATTATATAACAGGGTTATTAATAGCCCATTTTCTCATGCTTCTGTGTTTGGGCTATTTATACCCTGCAAGCATGTTGTTTTTTATATTTAGGTTATTCATACCTCAGTCTGTCATGTTCCGTGTTCGGTTATTTATACCGTCACGACATGTACTTATTTATTGGGGCGATTATTTATATCTCCCATTTTATCATGCTTTGTGTTTGGGCTATTTATGCCCTGCCAGCAAGTTGTTTATAAATTGGAGTTATTTATACTCCATTTTTTGTCAGGTTTTTCAAGTCTAGGTTAATTATACCTGGCTTGTGCCCGTTTATCTATTCACGGTGTAGCATGATCTTATCAGCCAGGCATTGTGTTTGCATTGTCATGTGCCATTCATGTGTTACGCACCATTGTGTGAATAATTGTGATCACACACACTTATTATTATTATTGTTAGAATTATTATTAATATCATTATTGTTATTACTGTGTGAATGATTGTGACCACACACACTTATTATTATTATTATTATTATTATTATTATTATTATTATTATTATTTTAGGCTATTCATACCTCAGTCTGTCTGTTCCGTGTTCGGTTATTTATACCGTCACGACATGTACTTATTTATTGGGGCGATTATTTATATCTCCCATTTTATCATGCTTTGTGTTTGGGCTATTTATGCCCTGCCAGCATGTTTTTTATAATTGGAGTTATTTATACTCCATTTTTTGTCAGGTTTTTCAAGTCTAGGTTAATTATACCTGGCTTGTGCCTGTTTATCTATTCACGGTGTAGCATGATCTTATCGGCCAGGCATTGTGTTTGCATTGTCATGTGCCATTCATGTGTTACGCACCGTTGTGTGAATAATTGTGATCACACACACTTAATTATTATTGTTAGAATTATTATTATATCATTATTATTATTACTGTGTGAATGATTGTGATCACACACACTTATTAGTAGTAGTAGTAGTAGTAGTAGTAGGAGTAGCAGTAGCAGTAGCAGCAGCAGCAGCAGCAGCAGCAGCAGCAGCAGCAGCAGCAGCAGCAGTAGTAGTAGTAGTAGTAGTAGTAGTAGTAGTAATTAAAACTCCTAAAGGACTGGGTCTTATCCACTATTCTAGAGAACTTTAATGCATAACTTTCCCCAGTTTTCGGGCCTTTTCTAATGTGGTTATTTTGATTGACATCACCCCCACTACCTGTACCACCACCACCTTCTTTATGGTCAGAGGCCTTGCTAGTCAGGTAGGGTATTGGAACAAATTCTTGATGCATTTGTCTTTTCAATAAATGGGGTTTTTGTTCCCAATTGGTGTCGTTAGGTTAATCTAAGTTTTTATGTATTACACAAGTTTCTTTTCATTACATTAACAAGGTTTTAAGAATACGGCTCTGTGCCCTCCATTTAGAGTTTATTAGAATTCCAATGTAAGAATTCCAATACAACTAACTTTATATTTCAATAATTGCAAAGGGAAATTCTTGCAATATCAACTTTATAATACATCCACTAATAGCCTCAAAGGTTCATCAGCTTATTTGCTACATATTTAAGACATTGTATCTTCATCTGTTAATATTAGGCTATTCAATAATGCAAAGCACGTCATTAGCATTTTCTTTCCCTGCTTGTCAGCTCATTAATTTGAAGAGTTAGTCAACTACCTAATAATTTCTGTAAGTGATGTACAACATGTATGTTGACCTTTCGGAAAGTGCAGGTACAATAACTTTTATACAATTATACAGTTCTCAATGTTGAGAATATCAGCATAAAAGGATGCTTAAATCTTGTCTTAAACATCATTTGAGCAGCATATCAGGCACAATCTGATGGATTTAGTTATATTAAGTATACCTCAGCTTCTGTTTGTGATACCCTGTCCTTAAATCCCCCAAAGTTTTTTCCTTTCATTTGATATCTTTGTATGATAAATATGAGGGTAGGTTCTATATTGCCTTTTAAACCAATGTTATAAAGTCAAAAAAATAAACATCTGTGCAGTTGGTTGGATATTTCTTGCCTTATAACACCAAAATATTGTACTTATTTTGGTTCATCCAAGGTGTCAAAATTAAATTACCATTATGTTAACTGGTAAACTTAATTCCTGAGATATATGTACTGTTAGGCTAAAAAACTGTTCTCATGGCGTACATATATACTGACATTTTAGGACCTTTGATGACATTTAAATGTCTCATTTGGTTGTTTCCCTTGTGATGTTTAGCTATTATTTTAGGCCTACTACCCACTTGGAGGTATTTATTTATTAGCTTTACAGGTTTCTTCAGCTCCAGACAGATGGACAGTCCCTCTTGCTGACCTGTATTTATTTGCCTTGTACCTGATGTTCCTCAAAAGTCACTCAAGAGCCTGTCGACACTGATGCGCCGACCATCGCCTCTCCGAGACGAGAATGCCGATGATGATGATTGACGATGTTCCTCAGCCCTTCAGGAAGTTATGTACATTGATTTTCCTGCTACAGCCAGTGCAGCATTTAACGGTTTCTCCTAAGGAGTCCAGCCATAGATCATAAAGGTCCTCACTAGTTTATCAAACCATGTGCGCAGGGGCCACTTGGCGTTAAACTGGTGAACATTTTTTTTTTTTTCAGTTTTTGTAATATAGTAGGCCTGAACTGTCACACAATGGCCATCAGTCTGAGTTAGATTTGTTCTGTTTGGTTATATAATTTACTAGGTTGGAAGCACTTGCGCAGGGGCCAATTGTTTCCTATTCTTGAGAATAACTTTAAATATTAGCAAACTTTGACAGTTCATGTAGGTCATAATTAGTTTATCAAACCATGTGCGCAGGGGCCACCTGGTTAAACATGGAAACAATGTTTAGTTTTTGTGATATAGTAGGGTTTAACTGTCATGCAATGGCCAACATTCTGAGATATACTTGTTGTGTGGCTATATAGTTTACTACGTTGGAGCCCTTTATGCAGGGGTGAATTGTTTTCTATTCTTGAGAATCACTTTTAATATCAGGAGAATTTGTCAGTTCATAAAGTTCATAATAATTTAGTTTATCAAACTACTGTCAGTTGGGGCCACTTGGTAACACCCGTAACAATTTTCAGTGGTTGCAATATCGCAGTGGTGAACTGTCGTGTAAGGGCCAACAGTCTGAGCTACATATTTTGTGTTTGGTTACAGAAGTTACTGTAAGGTGGAAGCATTTGCGCAGGGGCCAATTGTTTCCTCTCCTTATGAATAACTTTTAATTTTAGCAAATTTTGACAAAATAATAATTCTGTGGATCTCACCATGTAAACAAGGGCCACTCAGTTAAACATGTCATCAGGTTTTAAGGGGTTGAGTGATTACTAGAGAGAAAGAATTAGTTATAGGAAGGACAAATGTTTCCTAACCTCGAGAGTAACTTTTCTTTGGAGCTGCTTGATTCTTGTCTAACCAATTAATTGGTGGATCAAATTGTGCGAGCAAAGGCCACTGGGATGTAGTTAGTCCCAAGTTGACGTGCATGGGCTGTAAGTCCTGGATTCATGGTTAAACATTTACTTGTAGTAAAGAGATTGGTAGAATTCGGGCAGGGGCTAATTGCTTTCTGACCTTAAGAATAACTCAAATATTTGAGGCTACATTCAATAACTTATCAAAATTTATGTTCAACCTGAATTTAAGTTAAGACCTGTCAAACATTACTTGATACTTATGATTAATCATTTGTTCATATAAGGGGGACAGCACAATTGAGCAGGGGCTAAATGGTGGTGGACCACTTATATTTTTATAACTTAAGCAAATTCCCTAGTTGGCATTACTCTATCCTTGACTCATATTGAGATAATTCCAGTCCTCCTTCCCCCTTTTTTGGGTGGGCGAGCACACTTGTACTGGTATAAAGTAATTAATGTTTATTACAATTTAGAATAAGTTAATGCCCTGTAGGATGGGCTAGAGCTTGAGCCTTGGTTCCTACCCAGATTTCCTGACCAATTTTTCCCTACGGGGTTTTTTGTGGCGGGTTTTTTCTGGCCTCCGTTTACTTACTAGTTATCTAGTTTGTATTTGCTCAGCTCTACTGGGGTCAATCTTCAAAGTACAGGTGTAAAAAGGGCTTAGTTGACAACCAATTATATTATAATGGTATATCACACTTGCGCAGGGGCCAAGTGTCATGGACAGACTCTCTTGTTACCATTTACAAAACTACCTATCGGTGCAACTGGCCATGTGTACAGTGCACTTGGGCCGCTTCACAGTCATGGTTGTCTTAAGAGTGTGCTTTCAGGTTCATGTACCTTAGTTAGATACATGTTCGTTATTTAGCGTACTAGGTATGCTTTATATGTACAGCAAATGACAAGCCAAAAATAATTAGTGTTCAAACAGATGGTTTAAAAAAAAATAGCACCTCTATACTTATAATTTACTTAGTATGGATTACGGTCCCACCTAAACTTCCCACTTGTTGTAACCTACCATTGCCATTCAGGTTGCTTATTGGTCTAAACTCTAAGTTGTGCTTGTTGTGGTATTGGGTTAATTTGTCCTAAATGCTACAGTGATCATGAGAATTTCCAATGGCCATATTCTTTACTGTTATATGCTAGTGAGAATTATGTTCTCTTCTTTACTTTCACATTGTCAGTAGGTTGTGTCTGTTGCTTTGGCTTCGGGTGGGGTGCCCGCTCACTCGTACCTCATGGCGGGCTGTGGCGGGTTCTCCCTCACCTTTGCTGGGATAATACTTTAAGGTTTCCATATTTTAAGCTTTCAATCCTTGATATAAAAAAATAAACGGCCACACCCGTGGCCAAAATCTGCCAAATGGTAGTCTTGTCTTTTATTATCCCAGCAAACAGAGCTTTGCCAAAGCAACACATACATACTTGTTTATATGCATGACATCTAATCTAGGAGGAACAGGATACATAAAGGATATTTATTTTGCAAAAATAAATGGTTTTATGTAGCTTGTTTCGTAAGTATTTACCAGCTTCCGGTTAAATTCCCTCCTACTATCGCTTCCGGTTACATTTTCGCGGGCTTTTAGGTCATGAAGGCGCGGTTACATCGCCTTTACGCTTATGGCGTCCACGAGTGAAGAAAAGTTTCCCCTCCCTCCGCTCCCTGCGTTCTGTTGTTGTTGGTTTGGGTTGGCGGGTTCTCCCTCACCTTTGCTGGGATAATACTTTAAGGTTTCCATATTTTAAGCTTTCAATCCTTGATATAAAAAATAAACGGCCACACCCGTGGCCAAAATCTGCCAAATGGTAGTCTTGTCTTTTATTATCCCAGCAAACAGAGCTTTGCCAAAGCAACACATACATACTTGTTTATATGCATGACATCTAATCTAGGAGGAACAGGATACATAACAAGACAATTTATGTTAAGTTAGGGCTTAAGCTTACATGTAGATATATATTAAGGTTAGCTGTTAACAAGCAGAATTTGAACAGGTCAAATTGCACTTCTCCCACAAAATAATAACAAGTATTCCAGTAATTTGTCGGGTCAGGTAGCATATCTTGTTGCCTTCCTATCCCTCCCCCATCCCCTCTTTTTTTGAACAATGAAAACATTACATTTTTTATGTATATTTACATGTGCTGTTACATGTAAATTGTGTATATTAAATTCCTCAATAGGAACCACGATTTTAAGGAAACATAAACTTACCAAGCAGTCAAAACACCTATCATTTTTCAAACCCCTAAATTTTACACTTAAAAATCAAGTTTCATGCACTAATGTAGATTCACATAAATTAAACTCTGTCACAGAGCATTTAGAGAAGTAAAGGTATAAACTGACACTAATGTAATGCTTACCTTCATCATCACAGACATTAACTGCACCCCTTGAATTTCTGTTTTCCCTCACTAAAAACAAAACGTACACATATCAAAAACCCATAAAAGGTATGCAATTCCTAATATAGCAAGATTTAGAAATGCAACAGATTTGCTTATATGAAATTAATGATAAACTCATACTGCCTCTTACAACCTCCATAAATACCGGTCACTCAATTAACCTCGTAAACCTTGATGTACATTTTGAATGTACATGTATTTTAAATTTGCTTTAAATGATATTTTCCTCATTGCAGACAGGCACATTTTAAACTTTTTTTTATTTCAGGATCGACAACTAACCTGCTACTCTTGTAGTAATTCAGGCAAAAATATCTGATTAGTCACTGCTTTAGGCTGGAAAAGTTTGAAAGTATTAAAAAATTGTACCAGTCACAACCGTCAAGATAGCAATGCTAATAGCCACAATTCCCCTCTGGTTGTCCGGGGCAAGTCGATTTTCCTGTCAAGCAATTAAATATATTATAACTGATCAATTTGGTTGTTATAACATAAAAAAAGTTCATGATCTTACACATAACAAATTAGAATCTGTGCTTTTTTCTTTATTGTAATTTATAAGAATCCAGGCGTAGTCAATCGATAGAAATCGATATCTCAAATCTGTCAATACAATCGATATCTATTGATATCAATCACAAATTGATAATCGGTAATCGATAACAATAGAACTCACAGAAAAAATTATTATCATTGTTATTGATTGAGAAAATCGATAAAAATCGATAGCAATCGACAGTAATCAATAACAATCACTAATCCCAAGGAGCCCCTGGAGGTGTAAATGTATATTCGTTTTAAGGTGATTCCCAAGTATTGCATTGCGCATCCTTACTGCGCAGAATTTTACGCGTAATTAGCACGCGCACATAAACGAAATGGCGGCTTTTTTCTATGCAGCTTGGCTCGCGCGAGAGAGAAATCATCATTTTCTCGTAAACGAGTTCGGTGACCTATCATTTTTTTCTCTTAGTTCGAAAGTAGCGATCAAATTCTTTCTATAAAATGAATACAGATCAATTTCTATGGCAGAATAATATATTATCACCGAGAAGGTGCACTTTCAGCAGTACTCGCAAAGGAAATATAAGGAATTATATGGTAAATACAAGGTCTTCCTGCTCCTAAATGAATACGGTGACCCCCACTTTTTTACTTCAAAATTTAACTTCCCTTAAGGTAAACAACCAACTGGCAAAGTTTAGTTAGAAATCTATGAGCAGTTCTATTTCTAGGGAATTACCTTAAAGGTATTAGATGGCGTTAGTATTAAGTAAAACAATACGAAGATTGAAATTGATTGCTATCGATTGTTATCGATTATAGGTTTATCGATTGTCTACGCCTGGAAAAATATGAATAAAATTATCAATTTATTCCCAGAACAGCTGTTATCAGATACAAAACTTTCACAAAACATTTTCACTCACTAAAATAAGGAAAACTAAGCAAAGTTGGAGCGATTTTACAATACCGGGCCACTTATTTACATATCTCTGAACGCTTTAAGAGGGTCTCAATGGGGTTAACCGTTAGCCGTAAAACGGCCAAAAATTTAGCCGTTAGACGTAAAAATCGAAATATTTTAACCGTTAACCGTAAAAAAAGTTAACCGTAAAAAAAATCTGACCACGAAAGTGAAAGCCTAAAAATATATTTTTAAGGCTTTTAAGACTCTTATAGATTATGCTTTTGTGTGTTTTGGTAGCGAGAATGGCCGATAGCAACCGGAAGTGTCGGAAGTGTCTGCCCAATTTGGTGTTGCGCGCGAGATGACAGACGTTTTGACAGCTCTGACAAATTTACGACCTTCTACACATTCTTTATGTATGTGTTGGCTGCCGGTTGCGATGGCTGTATTGAAAGCGGTAATAAGTCTATATCGTTCTGGAGAAGAGAAGCCTTTAGATAGATATAAGGCCAGGGTTAAAGTCGCGGAAGAGAGCAAATTATTTTCGTCATTCAAAAAACATGTCATCGAGTTTCTTGGGCTCAACGTGCAAGCTAAAAAGTACGGCTTGGGGTCATTTGACCTGAAATTTTACCGCATGGCTAGAATCAATGACAAAGCCGAGAATTACGCCATATCGACCCAGCAGCAGCTGGAGCTGGAAATGCCCTTCTTGCTTGATACAGATGGGAAAAGCGAGCTAAACGGTAAGAAGTCAGTAATTTGAATAAAAATGGACTAGATGTGTGTATGCAATTGCTCAGATTTGATTAATTGACACGTTACTGCAGGCGGGCACATGGTCACACTTTCGTTATCGTCAGTCAAGAACCGAGCGACTGGACTCTGGAGTTTTGTAATTTCTGTATAAATTCTGTGAGAAGCCTAGTCGTATAACATTTTGAATGTAAGTTTTCGTTGGTTTTGAACTATTTAAGTCATATAAAGGTATTGTATACCACAAAATACCGGGGTAAATCAAAACGTCCAGGAATTCGATGCTGCAAAATATATGATCATAAAAATTAAATCGGTGTAATATTAAAAGCTCAGTGCCCGATTGAACAAAAAACAAAGCCGAAAGGCGATAAGTGCCTTGCAGTCGTGCTGATAATACTGCAAAATTAAGTAATGACAAACAAATTCGTACGTGGTCACTTTTATTCACACAATTCAATCAACCTTTTACAGTTCATGTAATACAGTCTGTCACTCAATGGGGAAAGGACCCTGTCGTGGTGATAAAAAGACCAGAGGACAACGTCAAAAGAAGCAACACTCAGAAGGATGAATCGAAATCATCAAGGAAAAGGAAGTCACGTAACGATGCAAAGGAGGATAGGTCGCTTGTAAAGAAACTCAAAGAAGATAGCGCGACAGCTGTGCGAAGCGTTCGTCAACAGAGTGAGCTACGTGCGTTAAATGCAGGTACAATATATTATACTTAAATTATAACAATAACATCGGCAAATATTTGTCATATTTCGGTATAAACGAAGAAAACTTCCAGAACTCAAAAAAGTACTTTCTTTTTTTTTATCAAGGATTCATGGATTTTCTGCAATCATGATTTTTTTTTTAATTTTGCGTGACTTAACTTCTTGTGGCAGTCAAATATAAGGCTTTTATATATCCCATGTAAAAGGAAAAGTCTGCGTTCGAGTTCTGTGCCCACCAGAATAGTGTCCTATCTCCGACTCTTAGCGTGAAGAAAATCCCCCTACTGTGATTGTTAAGCGTCGTATCAAAAAACAGATCAAAACACAACACGATGACTAATGACCAGGGTGAGAAATCTGAAACTTGAACCACTCGATCTGTTATATTATAAAGCGCACTGGTTAAATGATACACCCAAGACCGTGAACAGGTTCCGCATTCCTACTGAGCGTACGAATGTTTAAAAAGAAGTCAGCATTTCGGGAAAAGAAAACGTAAGATAACAATTTTTTATTAGACTTTTTAGCATATTGGAGACTCATTAGAGTTTGTACTTATAATTTTATTTAAAAGGCCACTAAGCCGTCTTTATCTTTTTGATAATTTGTTTCAGAGCTTGAGAAACTTGAAGGTTCGACAGCCATCAATGAAGCAAAAATCAAATGCGGTCTTTGCTGCAAGTCGTATTCTGTTCAACTTGATAGAACGACGACAGGAAAAATATCATTTTTCAAAACAAGTAAGTATTTTTCATGACATTACGCTTTGCTAAAAAAAGCTTCTAATTCACCTTCAAGAAATTTCGCTATAAATTTAATAACGTCCTTATTCAGGTTTTTGTGATCCGACTTCAATGAGGTAACATCTTGCACGGTATCCCACTCTGCAATCTTACAAAACGGCGAATATTTATTTAGTATTTTTTGCTTTTACATTAAAGTTTAAATTTAGTTGAATGTTCGCATATCTTCGTATTAAACTTGTATCTGTCTTTTCTTTTGTTATTGTAGCCCACTTCAATGCGTGTCAAAAAAGAGAGGAGCCGGAGTTAAGGGAGTTAAAACATTAGAGGCCTTCTTTGCCAAAGGAGTTGCACAATCTTTATCAAAATCCTCTAGCTCTATTCTCACCGCGGCAAATGACGATGAACAGGATCAGTATGAAGGCGCGGATGCAATTGTTTTAGAGAAGTAATGACGCTATCCTATGCCTTGTTATAGTGTACGATAGTTTATGCCACAAACGTTTGTTTACCCCGTGGATGTGATTGATTATTGCTACACTTACGAGCTATTCAGCGAAGGGCGAACCTATGTTTAATAGTTTTCGATTGTCGACTAGTCAACCTTTTATAGCGGAAAGCTTTTAATTAAATGTAAAACTGAATGTCTAGGAATTAAAAGTCAATAAACATCTATTTACTAAATGCCGTAAAGAGTGGAATGCTTGCGACTTGTTCTTAATATAGTGCTATAGAATAAATTGAACCTGCAAGAGCTTGCGAGGATTAACAACTAAATCAATCGCAACAAATCAGAAATCAGTTTCACTGACGCAGCAGATGACCGCCAGCCTAGATTGACTAAGAAATTATTTCAAGAGAATAGGAGGGCCTAGTCGACCTAGTGTTTTTTATTCACAGTGAAAGTGATGACTTCGACATGGGTAGTCCATTAGCTACGGCCTCCCCAGCTAACTCGGCAGAGGAAGACGGTGGAGAAATAATAGAATGCGGGTCCATTAAGTCCGAAAGCGAGAAAACTGAAGACTCTACCTCAAATGACGAAGAAGACACTGAGGATCTTACAGCTGATGATCTGATATCCTGCACTGTGTAAGCTTTACCAATGAACTTTGTCGCTTTTGTAACGGCTTCATTGAATAAATCTTGGCTATTCCCTGTGTTTTATTATCACAGCGCACAGTTATACGACCCTTATACTGACAGCCTACAATACCATACCAAATATAGATCTTGTGCTATATTTTAACCTCTGTGGGTCTTTAGAGGGTTGTATTTTTCCCCAAAGTAAAATATAATGTAACTGATTTCGGCTTTGTTTTGGGCTCCACAGATGCGTAGAGAGGGCTCATCCATTGGCCGAAAAGTTAAATAGACTAATCAAAGAAGGAAAAATCCCCGAGGAATGCCTGTTCTACAAGTATCTCGATAACACAACATCATTTGCCATGATCGATTCAAGCAAAGCGTCCGATTTCCACTGGGATCACGAGGTCTGTGAGTTTTTTGAAACTGTAAAGTACCTAGGTGGCCAAAGAACGAGAAATTTTCTTCGAGGCCCAGGATTTCATGGAACTGGTCGTGGGGGAAAAAAGCAGTTCACTACCTTTGCAGATTTCAATCTCTGTGGTCCATCCCATAATGTTTCCCATCATTGTAAGGCAGGTTATACAACAGACAGTGGGATAATTAAACCCCATTTGCAATCCTTTTATGTGTTTGCTAGCCATCCAAAAGCCGACATCAATTACTTAGTGAGCAGTGATCAGGTCCAAGTTATAGGAGTCTCACTAGCTATGGATGGGACAGCCCTTAAACCAGGCCTAGAATTTGATACCAGGCAGAAAAGGATTATCGGGTTAACGTATAAAGTTGACTGGAATTATGTTTGCGACAACCCTGTTCCTAAACCTGAAGAAATAAAAGCAAATCTGATTACGAGTGCCGAAGTTACCTTCATGACGTCCGTCGACAACAGCTCCACGATGCCAGTTGGTGTCCATTACCATCCAAAGTCGGTATCTGGAGAGGACATGTTATCACAAGTGCTTGGGACAGCTAAAACTGTACAAGTCTGTGATCGCTGCTTGGCTAAACAGCCTGCGAAGAACCACATCGTTACACATGATTCTGCGCAATGCAACAGTAAATGCGACAGATGCCTTCAAATGAAAGCTGTCTGTCAAGAATGCCAAAAAAAGGGCCATGTCTCTTATCTGCCTGCACTCAGGTGCTGTGAATCCTGCCTGGAGGATTCAGTACAGTGTCGAAAAGTTGCAGTCCTGGCTGTTGTTACAGATTGTGAGGAGTGCAATAAGCAGGCCCTTCTGGAAATCCAAAAGATGTCTGAAAACAACACAATGCCGCCCGAACTTCTTCTCCTGACACCTCTTCCCGACGTTGTTCACATCGGTAAAAGTCTCAAATGCAGCTGGTCTAACTGGTTCATAGATCTGAATGGACAAATGTCTAATCTTGTATTAATCCGCACGTTAAGAGACTCGACAGATTCTGATATCCGCAAACCGCTAAGAAAAATGCTCAGCTTGGAATGCGTACGAAATAAAGATAGGATGGCAGTGGAACCAATAGTGCGTCTTACGAGGCCTGAGGTGATAGAAGCGTTGAGTAAGGTGTCGCTTGTGGTACACACGCTGATTCCGGAGAAGTATAGATTTTGGACCTCTAATCAACAAGGTGTTTGTTGCCATCCTGTTGCCATCTGCCCGGGACCTCTTGGTATTGTTTTGGCCCTTGATTACGACTTTAACACCTCTTGCTCTCGACTGCTCAAGATAAGGCTTCACCAACCAACCGATGTAGCAGAACTGCAGAATGGGTTGAAAGATTCGAGAGATTTATGTTTCAGCAGAGGTGTAGCCTATATAGCAGAGCGCGGTAATGCGTGTATAAGATTTGAAGACCTCGATGGAAAGGTTAGGCTAAACCCCAACTCCCTACGCTCACGTGCTGATTTGGAGAGAACGCTTGGTGACTGTAATCTTTCGATTGATGGAACTGTCCCCACTTTACGTAAGCGTCTTGCTCAGCACTTGATGCAGCTAGAAGCCAGGGTGACGAAGAACATGTTGCAAACTAATGTACCGCTCTCGATGCCTGCAGCTCTATGTGTGGCCAGCGACGACTTGCTACTGTGTGCTGACGATGGTCACCGAGTTGTATATCAGGTTCAGCTGGAACGAGATGGAGTTACAATTAACGGAAAGTTAAGGAAACTAATTGGCTATCCAGAGGGTATTCAACACTTGGAGTCAATTGCAATCTCTGATTCCTCAGTTGTTTACTTCGTAGGCGCAAAAAGTCCTTATTGTAACGGTGGCCTGTACTGTTTTGACATGGAGTCCAGTGAGGTGACAACTGTTCTTGAAAATATGACTAACAATTGCAAAGAGATCAAGAAAGTAGTAAGATTCAAGGACACATTAGTTTTCACAGACGTTGAGGGTCGCCAAGTAAAGCATTACAATCCATCTACCAAGAAAGTCGAAACTCTTGCCGGAGATGGGCGTGAAGGAGCGCAAGATGGTACTGGAAAATGCTGCAGTTTCGTTCAAGTGCAAGGCATTTGCTGTGTTTCAGACACACTTTTCATAACGGATGCTGCAGCGGGGAAAATCAAGATTGTGACCGGTTTGTCGGGAACAACAGACTTTTTAAAACACCTAGGCATTCTCTATGACACCTTTGGTATTACTTGCAAAGGCTGTGCCTCTCAGCCAATTACACCAGAGCAGGTCAGTCAGAACTTGAACACAGTTCATGAGTACATCAAAACTACGGTGAGGAATGTCAAAGAAACAAACAACCTCAAGGATGACTCAGCAACGAATGGTCCTCAAGGGACTGTGTCCCAGAAGACACAAACTTCTATCGAGCTTCTACTGAATGGTGTCAAGGTCCTCATGAGCAAAATCGCAATGGTGAATCCAAATTACAAAGATACCATTGATTGGAAAACGTTATTTACCACAATAGTAGAGAATTTACACGCGGTTTCTCATTTCAAACACGATACATTTGATGCCCTCCAATATGCCACAGACTTCGGTACCATATCAAAGGAATCGTTGAAGCGGATAACGAAATGGGGGGCGAAATACTTTACACATCCATCGTCGTACTACCCAGTGCCACAGACAGGAATGTCATTCCAGGATGTACAGTTCATGACTCCTCTTCCTCCTGAGGCGCTTTCTAAAAAGGAGGAAGAGACCATGAAAGAATGGCTGGAGAACTACCGTCCTGTACGTCAGAGAACCGTGAGGAGCGAGACAACTAAAGATAAGGCAGGAGCTCTTCCTCCGGCAGTGTATTCAAATTCAAATCCTAACGCCACTACAAGGGTCTACTTTCCAGCTGACCAAGTTGAGCAAACGCCCACTGCCTCCTCTGAGATCAGCTCTATTGTAACCAATGTGTCTGTGTTGAGTTTTGTAAGTGATGCCAATGTTCCACAACTCACCCTCGCGTCAACTGCTGATTTTAGCCAGGTAGAGGAGTACGAAAGCGATTCGGATGACAGCGACAATGGAGTCGATATTGAGTCAGAGGAACTGCTCATTGGTAAGCCAATAATGACAAGATCTGGAATACAAGTCAAGGTCTGGACACGGTTTGATGTTTAGACGTGCGCAAAATGGTAAGCCACACAGTAATTTAAAACCTTGTAATTCACTTTGAATTGTTGCTATTTACAGTGAAACACATACAATTAAATATCTATCTTATTTTGGTATTCGTTATATTTTTCTACTGCAGTAAAAGCACTAAAATTATACTTTACTGAGGGTATATACAAAACTTATAATTCTTTTTCAAAAAAAGAATACTTTTTCATCTCAAAATGGTCCAAAGACCGGCTTTCAGTGTGTTTTACAACAATGGAAATTAATATTAAACTTCTAAAAAACAATAGCAATTAATTTTTAACTTCTGTTAACCGTAATGGAAATAAATTAACCGTTAGCCGTAAAAAAGCCAAAATTTTTACCGTTAGCCGTAAAAGCCACCACCCCATTGAGACCCTCCTTTAAGAATGAAGCATAGTAGAAACAAAAGGAACCATTCAAATTCAATGAGATGCAAATTAGTGGCCCGGTATTCTACAGTTTAGCCGTAGAAGCTGTCTGCTTTGAATACAACTCGTGTTTAAGACAAAACGAATTTCAATAAGGTTGTATGCCCTTGTTCTGACATACCGGTTACACAAACGAGTGCTATAGATGGAATGCTTGTTAATCTAAATAACAGAAACTTTTCTAATCTGTTAAAAAAGGAACATCAATAATAAGCTTAGCTTACCTTGTTTTCGTAACGGGATTTTGTCTTTGACCGTCTTTGCTTTATATTCCGGGATAAACGAGGAATACATCCAGAAATAATTTATCTGTAATAAACTGTGTGTGCTATTCAATCGCGGAGTCCTCTCGGTGAACTCATTCGTACGCTTGGTAAATCGGCATGTTGTGAGTTTGTTTCCTGACTTTTAACTCTGAACCATATTCAAAATTCTGCTGTTAACCTTGCCGTTTCACGAAAGTTTAGGTACATGTATCATAAACCAGAATGGCCATAAGTTCAATTTTTTTTAGCCGATCCGACAGCAACCAGTGGACCTCCCCAATCTTACTTCCCCGTTTCATGTAATTCCACACAGAAAAGTACTTGCGCCCGCGATTCAATGGTGAAATGTCACTTGGTCAGCGGTCAACTTTAAAAAAAACATTCAACCTCGATGTGTTCTACATCTGAGCCCGCGATATGGTCATGTGATACTGGTCAGCGGAAACCTTGTTTTGACAGCTGTCAATTGACCATAACAAAGACGTCCAATCATGTCTATAATGATTTTTCCCGCCAAAAGACGCGGGTTGCATGCCCCCGGAGCCTAGCTCGTTCCCAGGCCTAATCCGTGCGTACGGACGGACGTACGCGACAACCAAAATTTCTCGGTTCGATAGGATACCATTTGCCTGCCTATGGATGCTCCGCTCCGGCGCCTTCGGCGCCGTGGGAGCTCCGCTATAATCCAACATAGAAAATACCTTGGTTGATTTCTATTTTATTCCATTTAAGAAGACAAATCATTCTTGTCTCAGTATTTTTATGAAAATGATCTTATTATTGAATGAAAAACCCATAACGTATTTACTTAGTATTCTAAACCGATGTCATCGAACTATCGGAAAGTTTTAATTTTTTATTGTCCGTTTAGTGATCATAGCTTATCATTCCTATTAAACACCCAAGGTTATTCGCTGCCTTTTAAATAGAAATCAACCTCAATTTTCACGATATTGATGCGCATAATTTTCAAGGTACAAAAATGTAATAAAAAATAAAAATAACTCTGACTTTCTTTGCTTAGAACGAAAATAAACAGAATGAGAACTACCAGTGTTTCGAGCGTTCTTGAATTCTGACAACAGCTGAGCTTTTAAAACGTTCCGTCTTTAAAACATATATTGCTTATCTTCTTAAAATTATTGACCAGGATTCTGACAATAACGCTTTTGCGATGAAATGAAAAAAGAAGATAAAAATTATAGCAAATTCAACGTTTTGGGCATCCTGCCGGTTTTTTAATTAAGATGCTGAAAAAAAAAACGATCTAGACCGAAGGACAAAAATTGGAAGCCATCATTAAAATTGTCATGTACATTAATTCCAATGTAACCTTTCTTAAGTGGGGTAAAAAAAGTGTCTTCTTATGGGAGGTTAAAAATATAGTGTTTGCATGTCGTTGGGCCATGATTTTGTCAACTTATGGTAGGTTTTGTTAGCGGAGATTCGACTGGGAAGATATTATGATTTGCAGCAGCTACATATAAATGGACTTTAATTTTTTTTACGGCGCGGTTTGGTTAGAGAAAAAATATAGTGCATCACTCTTTTCATGGAAGTAAAGGCAGTTTGTGGGCTTAAATGGTCATTCTGTTTATCTTTGAGTACTTATTGCTAGAATTCTGACAATAAAACGTTTTTATTCAATTTTCAATTCAATAAAAGCAAATATCTCTTTTTGCATACCCTATTGTTTTAGAAATTGTCCAAGCGAGAAAATCTCGCTGGGCACTGTGGACAAATATTCTAACCACCATAAAAAATAACTGACATAAGAAATAACTAGCCAAAAATAAATCATATTCAATGAAACTAATTTTTATTTTCTTCACTGTCACAGAACCGGAACGAATTGCTACAGACCATTAATGGCCTTAAAAGCTTTTTCATTAAAGATACTTTACAAAAGTTTACTTTACAAATTAATAGTACTTCAGTTCACAAAGCGCAAGATCATGAAAACACAGTTCAGTCGAACTTGCCATTTGACATCAAGTAATTGTTTTTATTTTTGCGTTCAGCTTCATCGAAGTTAACTGACACAGCAAATTTGATCGCTAGCCTTTATGGAAAAAGCCAGACCATGTCCAATAACACAACAAAAGAATGTTTCTTCACTCCTTGTAACTCAGAAGATAACAAAACCCTTGAGCTTGAATTTTACCATTATGAGATTTTCTTTTCGTACGCTATCGTTATTGCTGTTTTATCACCGATAGCAGTGGTGGGAAATGGGCTGATTCTTGCAGCAGTTTGGAAAAAGGCGTTTCAGAGAACACCGTTCCATATTCTTCTAAGTGGATTAGCGTTCACTGATTTGTGTACAGGACTCTTCGCCCAGCCTTTCTATGCTGTGACTACTTTGATGTTCTTGGCAAATCCAAAGATTGCTACAAATCAAGAATTCGTTATTACCACCCTTATTTTTCGTGCGATTGTCCACTACCTTACTTCTATCTCGGTTCTTCTTATAACACTGTTGTCCGTTGAACGATGGCTGCACATGTCTCGACGATCCTTGGTTACAAAGCGCCGTGGATGTTTTGCCACTATCATGCTGCTTCCAGTTCCTATCCCTTTCGTTGTTTTCCAGCTTCTAAACGATGTTAATAGTTCTTATACACGAGAAATGAGTATTGCGTTTACAGTCATGATTTTGGGTTGCTTTTTTACCACAGCTTTTGCCTATTTGAACGTTTTCCGAATTATTCGTCGCCATCAGCGACAAGTGCAAGCCAATGAATCTTCTAGGAATTTTGGTCACCCGGCAATAAACTTGGCGAAATACAAAAAATCTGTAATCTCGATCCTTTATATTATCTTGCTATTTTCATTCTGTTTTCTACCTTACATTGTATGTATGTGGGTGTATCTTACTCTCGGTAATAATTTGCAAATAACAATAGCATCTTTAGTATCTGCGATACTTCTTTTTTCTTCGTCATCTCTCAATCCAGGCCTTTACGTTTGGAGAATGAACGATATTCGTAATGGAGTGAAGAAAATTTTGTGTAGGGAGTAAGCATTAAGCAGAGTATTTCAGTAAGCAGTAAGCCTATTATTTCATTAAAGTATACTCTTACTGATATCTAGCTTTATTTAGAGGTCAGGAATGATTACAAAGAACAGAGAAATAGTTGTCCGACATAACGTCCAGGGGATAAATTAAAAGCCTGATTGAATTAAATAATCCATTTTTAACAATCAATTGAAAAAAAAACAGTAATTAAGTAAGTAAGCAAGTATGTAAGTAAGTAAGTAAGTAAGTAAGTAAGTAAGTAAGTAAGTAAGTAAGTAAGTAAGTAAGTAATTGTACGTATGCAAGTAGGCAATTAAGGAAATTAGATTGCCATGTGGAGAAATCCATCTCTTGGCTTTTTTTTATGTATATTAATGTCCGTAATTGTAAAACTGCAGTTAATACAGGCAAGAAATTTAACAAGATACACTTACTGTGGAATTGAATTGAAATTATAGGAAGAATAAATAGTATAAGTTTTGATTGATTTTTTTCTATTATTTCTCAATACAAAAAAAAACAAAAAAACAATATTACTTGCTTTGGAACAGTAATTACTTGTATTCCGACAAAGAATCATATATTTTTATGCAAAGCAAAATACTGTTATAGCAAATATCTCTTTTAGTACGCCCAGCTGCCGTGCACTTTGCTCTGTGAAAAATAAATAAGCCCCGAAAAGAAATGAGATCTGAATTCAGTGGCCTTAAAGCCTAATAGAAACAGTTTCATAAGCAAACAAACAAACAATTGATGAAGACTGTAACATGCGCCTCGAGCTACGCAGAGAAATAATGCAAACTATCATGCAACGCTGTTATAAGTCTCAATTTGAAGAGAACTGTTTTGTACATAAAACTGGATGAGCAGGTGACCTCATCTAACTTTATAATCTTGAGTCTTAGCTTGGTAAGTCGAAGCGTCATCTTTCTTCTTCTCAAGTATCTGTACTGCCATGTACAGAAACGTCACTAATTCTACTTCACTTAATGTTTTTTTACTTAAAACGTGTAAGGAGATATCATTATTCAACTTTTTACGGAGTAATACTCTCTTCTACAGTTGTCATCGCCATTTTATTTATGGTGGAAAATTCTCTGATTTTGGCGGCAATTTGGAGGAACCCGTCTCTCAGAACACCGTCTTACATTCTACTTGCTGGATTGGCTCTCACTGATTTTGGCACTGGACTCATCACCCAACATATCTATGTCGCAAAAAAATTTGATCTACTTAATTGAGCCTCAGTAAAACACAGTTGAAAAGAGAACATCTTATATCATAATCAGTGTTTTGCAAAGGGCTGCGCTGCATTCTTCACCAACATGACACCCCTAATTTTAACGGTAATGTCCATTGAACGTTGGCTGCATATGACCCGTAGATCGCTGATTACTGTACGTCGATCCTGTTTCTTTTTACTGTTATTTTCATAGGGCAGAATGCATGGACATCATTAATTATTCATAATCAGCGAAGCGGCAAATTTGAACGCGAGCGCGCACACAATAAGAGAAGAAAGGGCCCAAATCGGCCCAGTAGCGTTGATAAGACTCACTGCTCTGTTTTCAATAAGTATATATCTAACAATGCACGCGTGGATTTTTGAAGAGTGATGTTGTATCAACATTTTAAGGCTAAAACGAAGAAGATTGAACAAGCATAAGGCATGTTCTTTTGCACTTGAAAATACAATAAAATTGGCCTATTTTTGTATGGAAGCCGTTTTGGAGAGCGAATTTCTGAAAATCTTTATTGAATTTTTAAAATGCACGCATGGAAAATGAAACTTTGATCTTTTCTCTACAAGAGTCCGTTTAAAGTTTTAAACCACTGTTCTTTTTGGTTTGAAAACTGCAAGCTGTGTTTGCGTTTGAAAATGGCGCGCTTCGAGCAAGTGAGCTATTGTTTTAAGCTTGCGTCTGAATAACAATGGTCACCAAGACTAAAACAATACCCTTTCGAAAAAGCCAATCAAGTGGAAAATGGTTTACCATTGCGCGAATTTTAAAACTGAGCTTTTAAGCCTGGTTTTTACAAGCGACACAAGCACAAGCGCAAGGATAACAGCTCTTATTTCTCCGTGAAAACGGCTTCGACTCAAGCAAAAGCACAAGCGCATTGTATTTGGATGTTTGCGGCAAGCATAAGGATCAAAATTTGTCTATTTTGCGCGATCGCGCTTGCGCGAAAAGATCATGACTCTTCGCTATCAAAACTAAGTTTAATCAAGATTTGCGTATGCTCGTAACCTTTATTCAGTTTGCACGCACAGAGTCGCGACATTTCACTTCGACTATGCCATCGATCGCTTTGATCGGTGGCCGCACTACTGTTTAGACGAAAGTTAAAAAGCATCCTTAGACGAAACCAAAAAGGTTGTTTATAGTTCGTTGTCGCGTCCGCGCGCAAACTGCACACAGAATTCTCTTATCATTTACGACACAATCGTCCTGCTCGCGCAGATACAAGAAAATGCACTTTGTTTCCAATATTACAAGTTCACGTTCGACAAAACCAAAAACGAAACTTCCCTAACAGCAAAATGAAAAAGCAAATGCAAAACCATTAAGCGAAAATGGGTTACGCGTGAATGTTTCACTTTCGCGAAGCGAACGAAGAATTTTAGTGCGGTGAGTTTTATTGAAAGAAAGATAGAAACAATAGGCGCTGAGTTCATTGTTTAGTTTGCCGCCCTAGCATGATCAGCAGGAGGGCATTTTGCGGGCGCATGCGTGCAACCGCTGTACAAAGAAAGCGTGATCTTGGGAATAAAAATGGCGCGGAAGATTCAAACTGTGTTTTTTGTACTGTTTATCGTCACATAATTTAATATAGACGTAAATTTCGCTACGAAAAAGTGTTTTGTGTGTGGCAAGGCTCTTATAAAGCAGATTTTCTGGCCTGCTTCGGGATCGTTGTTGCAAGTAATGGGAAAATATGTGGGACATGTAGGAAAGCCTTCACCGCAAAAATCAAACAGGCCGTAAAAAGAGGAAAACATTTATTCGTGTGCTGGAGTGTGATATATTAGGATCAAAACTTCACATCAAATCAATTGCTGTAATACAGGCAGAGTGCGAGCAATATTATAGCTTGTCGGGAGATTTTTGGCCTAAAGGGACAGCCACCAAAGAAAAGGGTTTTCCCTGAGGGGAAAGATATGTTTGGGTGTTCTGCACATGATAATGCAGCTCACTGATGACTCTAAAGCAAAGCCAACTTGCGCTCGACTGGCAAACAAGATTTCCTGGAACAAGAACTGCAGTTCTTTAAATCACATTTAGGCGACACAGAAGTAAAACAGTCGTTATAACAGAACGAACATCAATCTTAAAGAAATAAACGTTGAATGAAAAATTGAAAATAACATTCTTTGTAGTTAAAAAGTATTTCTTAAGACATTTTATGCAGCAGTTATTAGAACGTTTCTGAAAAATATATATATCGCTTGTTCGTTTCATGCTATTTTTTGACTGGTGATCAAGGCTAGATTTTGATAAAGGAGCCAAAAATGTACTAATTAACATAGTAAAATGTAAACAAATAGTCTACCAGCAAAGAATTACCATAACACTTTAAAATTAAGACCGATCGCAGTAATTCTTTTCTTGTTCAACGGAATAATTGTGGTACATCGAAATGTGAAGTTATTTTGACCAATGCTTAAGTTTAAGGAAATAATCACAAACGATAGTTTCTCTGTTAGAATAAACCAGCGAGAACGTACGTTAAAGAAAGCTAAAAATTACCACAATAGACCATTTTTTAACGCTACCTTCGCAGGATTAGACGATATTTCAAGTACTTCAGGCTCCATATATCATCGGTAGACGCTGGAGATCAAGGTTAGATTTTGAGATTTTCGCATCGTGAGAACGATGAAATTGCAGTTTTATGAAAAATCTGAACAAAATCATGACCACTCGCTCAAACCCGGGATACTTGATTATAACATCGTATAGTTAAAACTGCTGTTTTATATTTTAGTACTAAGTAGCCGTAGCGCTTTGTCCGTTTAGATCTCCCGGCTATTAAAAACATGGGCAAGGTATTTAGGTTCTCGACATTCGGTCGCCATTTTGTTCCACGCGCAATGTTTAATACACATAGCCAAAGTCCATCAAATAAACGGCACGCCGACACCAAAGTATGCTTGTTGTTGTCAGAAGATAAAGCAAGGACTCTTAGTATCGTATACAGCAAAAAAAACTTAAAACACCTTTTATTTTTGAGCTAAAAATTAGGCCATAAATTGTGAAAAATATGTAAACAATCGATAGCAGAACTTCTCTGTCGTGCGCACTAGCCCATATCGACGCATGCGCAGACAAAATGCCCTCCTGCTAGCATGATCTAATGAGTGGTGTCGCGCATTCATAGCAACCAATGAAAACAGCTCTTTCTTAGCGTCTATGAATATTAACAAGCGTCATGACAGACCGATAAATTTTCTAAATGTCCCGAGAACAATAGGCATTCTACGCTATGTGTTCATTTTTATCCCATTAGCTGTTCAACGTGCAATAAACCATATTCAGGGAACTCGCGAACTTGAGACATATTCGGTCTATTTCGGTTCTCCTGTTTTGCCTTAGTGCCATTTCGACGGCTTACTTCAAAGTTTTCCGAAAAATTCGTCGTCATCAGCAGCAAATTCAGGCGAGCGAATTGTCGCAAAACTTGGCTCAACCAGCAACTAACTTTCAGAAATACAAGAAATCCGTTATTTCGATCCTTTTTATTCTAGCTGTTTTCTATATTGGTTATATACCTTTACTTATTACACTAGGACTGCAGCTAGTTTTGAACAATCATGTATTGACTGTGATATTGCTCAATGTGTCATTGGTGTTTATGTTTCTGTCTTCTTCTCTTAACCCTCTTCTTTACTTATGGAGAATGAACGATATCCGCAATGACATCAGACAGTTAGTCAAACGAATACTTAGGCTAGAAAACTAATACGAAGAAGAGGAGCTTGAAGAACTTGAAGTTATGAAGAACAAGAAGCGTCACTCGAGGTAATATACATATACCGCCCTGATGTAAAACTTTAATACTGAATAAAGATTGATTTAATCATGGCTTTTACTTAACTTTCGAGAAGGTCTTTCTAAAAGCTGCAGGTGACAGTTTATATAGTTTATAAAATGAATGGCGGTTTAAGCGAATTTTCGGTTTGCACTCAAGCCATTGTAATTAAAAAAATATGAAAGACTGTTATAGTTAATTCCACCATTTTTTTAGTCACTAAGACTAAAACATCGGTACAATCCTTTCGTTATTTTTATTCGAACTTCAGTCTAAACTTGTTAACGGAACAGGAATTTCAACTTAGGTACAAAACCACATTTTTTACCTAAATAAAACTGCACGTACACTAATGGGCTTAATGGGAAAGCCTGAAATACTATAAAGAAATTACAAGTTTCTACGAATTACAATTCTTTGGACACCCAACTGCTTATTGCAATTTGTTCCGGACAAATAAATTAGCCTAGCGGAGAAATTAATCACACGCGGTTAATAGCCCGCTCAAAAGCCCATTTAGACAGAAAATAAAATGCTTTCTTCTGAGCAGTAATTACTAGAATTTTAACAAGGAATGCGTTTGTAGAAAGCAACTCGTTTGGGACTGCCAGCTGCTATGCACTTTGCTCTGCGAAAGCATTAATGAGCCCCACAGAGAAATGTTAGCTGCATTCAGCGGCCAGAAAAAGCCCAATAGAAAAAAACCTTTAAGCCATCAATAAAACAATGATAAAAAACAATTAAGGACTGTAATTTGCACCACCGCAAAGAAAATGTGCAAATTGTTAATGCTTTAAAACTTTCCATAAAAGAGAAGTAAGCAGGTGACTCGATCTACATTTTTTAATTTCCATCTTTCTTTGAGAAGATCGCCATTTCAAACAAGTCCGCAATACCTCCATATATCTACTCCACTCGACAACTTCTTACACTTTAGAGACGCTTCCTTGGAGAAGGTTAACGTGAAAGTCTTCTTATTAACAGAATTTAACCATTTATCAAAGACATCTAAAGGTGCTTTTTTGAGGACATTACCGTAGACAATCGAAACTCGCATCACGCCAAGTCGTCATGCCTAACAACACAACTAATCTATTTCTTCCACCTCTTAACTTTGGCAATGAAACAAAATACGACAACTTTACTTTCTATGAAGTTCATCTGTTAGTTTTAATTGCCATCACTTTGTTATCGCCTGTTACAATGGTGACAAATACTCTGGTTCTGGCGGCAATTTGGAGGAACGTCTCTCTCAGAACAACTTCTTACATTCTGCTAGCTGGATTGGCATTTACTGGCTTATGCACTGGACTCATCTCCCAGCCATTTTGGATTGCAAGGGATGCGATGGAACTGGAAAACCCTCAATTCAGCTTAACACGCGAATCCAAACTGCCAACGTTTCACGTGATAACAAAAGCTATCAGTGATAGATGTATCGCATACTCTTATCAAACTACTGTTTTACTAATAACACTTATGTCCATTGAACGATGGCTGCTCATGAGTCGTCGATCCTTGCTAACTGTGCGTCGCGTCAGTTTCATAGTTGTGTTACTGTTAATCGTTATGTTACCGTCAGCTATATTTCTCCATGGACTAGAAATTTTCTCACTTGTGCTGTTCTGCGTTATTGTCACTTCAGTGGCTTACTTCAAAGTCTTTCGAATAATTCGTCAACATCAGCAGCAAATTCAGGTCAACATGTCTCAAAATGCTGCTCAACCAGCCATCAACCTTGTGAAGTACAAGAAATCTGTTTTTACGATTCTTTATTTTCTGTCTGTTTTCTATATAGGTTACTTGCCCTTAATTTTAATGATAGCTTTATCATTTTCTGTTCTGACAAACCCTTACTCGCAGCAGTTATTTGCTAATATATCTTTATTTCTGATGTTTTTGTCTTCATCGATTAATCCTCTGATTGTGTTGTGGAGAATGAAAGATATTCGAGATGAGGTGGTTAGACTGCTTAAACGAATAACCTGTAAAAGCAACCAGGTACAATAACATCAATATTTTAAAGTTTTTCTAATTCAACTTTCAATTTACAAATAAAACCCAAGCAGCAACTTTATCTCGATTACAGATTTTTCTTCCGAACTGGATTGTCCAGCCATTTAACGTTTTAGTTGGATTAGCGAACCTTTTTTATTGGTTTTATTGGTTCCTTTACATTCTTGTAATAGAGAATTATTGCAGAAGGTGGAATAGAGACAGATGTTGTAAGGAAAGATTTTTAAAGTCTCTTTCTTGATTCGTTTTGCAGTAGAACTTTTTATTTTTGAATTATAGTTTGGAAAAAGGTCTTGGAATTGGAATCGGCAACGTTCAATTTTGGTTTCCATTTCGGTTAATCCATTTTTTGGTCTGACAAACGACATTCTAAAGATTGGCATTTTTACTAGCAGGCGGTTTTCAATTATTTATCAAGAAAAATACAATTTTTTTTTTTTATCTCGAGAGTTCAATTGAAATTTCTCCTTTAGTAACGACTTTTTAATTAAAAAACAGCCCTAGCATGACAACTTTGTCATCACATAATTCTAAAAAAACAAGTTTTCAAAGTATAAATGAAACGTTTGTGTGATTGATCCTTTACTGACCCTTTCACTAACAGTGTTTTCAACAGCTACTTTCAATGAAATTCTGTCTTTGCTGGAGAAATCATTTTAAACAACAGCAGAGTATTTCAGTAAAGTATACTCTTACTAATATCCAGCTTGTTTTAGAGGCTAGGAATGATTACAAAGAACAGAGAAATACTTGTCCATTGCCTTTTAAGGACGGCTTGAAAACTCACACATGACATCCGCAGGGGATAAACTAAAAGCCTGATTGGATTGAATAATTCAATGTAAACAAACAATTGAAAAAAAGCACTAAGTAAGTAAGTAAGTAAGTAAGTAAGTAAGTAAGTAAGTAAGTAAGTAAGTAAGTAAGTAAGTAAAGAAATTAGATTGCCATGTCGAGAAATAAATCTCTTGGCTTTCTTTTATGTATATTAATGTTCGTAATTGTAAAACTGCAATTTATACAGTAAGGAAATTTAACGGGATACACTTACTGTGGCCTTGAATTGAAATATGTTGGAAGAACGAATATTGTAAGTGTTTATTGATTTTTTTCTATCATTTCTAAAAAAAAAAAACAAGAGAAGCAGCTGATATTACTTTCTTAGGAACAGTAATTACTTGTATTCTAACAAAGAAACATATAGTTTTTATGCAAAGCAAAATACTGTTATAGCAAATATCTCTTTTAGTACACCCAGCTGACGTGCACTTTGCTCTGTAAAAAAATAAATTAGCCCCAAAGAAAATGAGATTTTTTGCATTCAGTGGCCTTAAAGTCTTATAGAAACAGCTTTATAAGCAAACAAACAATTGTGAAAACTAATTAAAGACTGTAGCTTGCACCTAGGCCGCAGAGAAATAATGAAAGTGTCAATGCTTTTTGAGGTCACGATTTGAAGAGAAATGTTTCGTACACAAAACTGAATAAGCAGGTGACATCATCTACCTTAATAATTTTGCGTCACTTAGCTTGGTAAGTCGCAGCATCATCGTTCTTCTTCTCAAGGGACTGTACCGCCATGTACAAAAGCGTCACTAATTCTACTTCACTTAATCTCTTCAACTTAAAAAGTGTAGGAGGTCATGGTTCAGCTTTTTACTGTGTAACTCTCGCTTCTTCAGTTGTCATCGCCATTTTATCACCGGTGGCAGTAGTGGGAAATGCTCTGGTTTTGGCGGCAATTTGGAGAAACCTGTCTCTGAGAACAACATCTTACATTCTGCTCGCTGGATTGGCTTTCACTGATTTTGGCACTGGACTCATCACCCAGCCGATTTATGTTGTCAAAAATGTGATCCGCTTAATTCAACCTCAGCTAAACCCAGTTGAATACCGAACATCATATATCATAATCAGGGCACTTGCCAATGGCTGTGCTACGCTCTTTACCAACATGACACTTCTAATTTTAACGCTCATGTCCATTGAAAGATGGCTGCATATGACCCGTAGATCACTGATTACCGTACGTCGAGCTTGTTTCATTTTGCTGCTATTTTTGTTCATTTCGATTCCATTAGCTGTTTATCGTGTACTAAACGACATTCGGGGAACTGGCGAACCTGAGACAGATATTCGGTCTCTTCTGGTTCTCCTGTTTTTCCTTATTGTCACTTCGACGGCTTACTTCAAAGTGTTCCGAATCATTCGTCGTCATCAGCAGCAAATTCAGGCGAGCGAATTGTCGCAAAACTGTGCTCAACCAGCGATCAACTTTGAGAAATACAAGAAATCAATTTTTTCGATTCTTTTTATTCTAGCTGTTTTCTATATTGGTTATATACCTGTACTTATTGCACTAGGACTGCAGCTAGTTTCGAACAATCAAGCACTGACTGTGACATTGCTCGATGTGTCAATGGTGTGTATATTTCTGTCTTCTTCTCTTAACCCTATTCTTTACTTGTGGAGAATGAAAGATATCCGCAAGGAAATAAGGCAGTTGGTCAAACGAATACTTAGGCTAGAAAACTAGTAGTATAAGACGTTTTCATATGTAATAAAGAAGAGATTGAGGTAATGGGGAATAATAATGTTTATTTATATCGCGCAAATTCATCATATGTTTTCAAGTATACGTTAAAAACATATAATTAAAATAAACTAACAGCTTTACACTAATGAAATATTAATAAAATGCAATCCCTATTTTCTGCTTAAAATAAAAAAAATACTAAGTACACTAGTAAAAGGCTTGTTTAAAAAGGTGTGTCTTTAGAGATCGCTCAAAATAATCCATAATAACAATTCTCCAGAGTTTGATGGAGACTGGTTCCACAATAATGTGTGCAGTGGCTGCAAAAGCCCTGTCACCGATGGTAGATAGAGTGTTTACAACAGGTGGAACAGAAGCAGTTCATCATTTGATCTAGGATGAAGTTCAATTTTGACTTGACAGATATAAGATCAGAAATGTACCTTTATTCTTAACAATGAAAATACAAATTATAAATTATCAATGCCTTTTAAAGCCTACACAAAAGGACAAAAACATAATGTTAATAGAATATTGGGCTATAGCAATCTTTTTGGCTACCCCACTGCTTTGCGAATTGTTCTGTGAAAATAATTTTGCTCTTCACATAAATGTTAATATCATAACTAACTGAACTAAAAAAATGATAAAAGTTTATTTAAGAAAACTATCTTTTCCTTTAGAAGCCACAATTTTAAAAGAAATGCTTTCCAAATAAAAATAAAAAAAGCCAATTTCAACTGAGATGATCAGCATTTTTTAAAATGCTGTAATGTAACTTAAATTTTGACGTGAAACCACCTCTTTTTACTGTACAAGTTATTTTCGTTGGTTGAAGTATAATCATTCTTCTTCACCTTAGGGGACTGAACCGCCCTGTACATAATAATTCTACTCAGTTAGCTTTGTCACCTTTTAACGTGTAGGAAAAGTCATGGTTCAGCTTTTTACATTGTGTTTCTCTCAACTTTAGTTATTATCGACAGTTTACAGTGGTTGGGAATGCTCTGGTTTTGGCAGCAATTTGGAGCCTGAGAAACCCTTCTGTCAGAATATCTTCGTGCATACCACTTGCTGAATTGGCTTTTGACGACGTTGGCTTTAGCTTACAAATGTGTTGGTGTACTTGCTAGAACTTCACATGAACACGGTTGATAACAGTCCGATTTTCATCATAATGTCACAGTCTCCAATGGCTGTGCAAACTTATTTTCTTGCATTACAATATTGATAACAACAGTCATGTCCATTGAACCATGGCTGCATATGAGTACTGAGATCCTTGATAACCTTGCGTCGAGCCTGTTTGATTGTTTTCTTAATATTGCTCTTTCCGACCGGAGCAGTTGAAGTTGTGAATCGAGTACTCTAAAGAAGCGAATGTCATTTCTGCCTTACTAATACGCCATTCGTCCTTTCTGTCACCTCAGCAGTTTTCTTTAAAGCTTTCCGAATAATTTGTCGTCGTCGACACCAAATACAGCCGAGCGGAATGACTCAAAACAGTGCACAACCAGCGATCAACATTTTTTCAACTTAAAAGAAACACAAGAAATCCGTTTTCTCAATGCGCTACATTCTAGCTGTTTTCTATGTCGATTTTACCCCATAACCATCGTTGAAAAATGAATTGGTCATCTTATTTTTTAATTTTCATATGTTGTTTGTGTTTTTATCTTCGATCGCTTAATCCTCTTCTCTACTCGTGGAGAATAAAGGACTACAGAAAAAAAAGAACTTCTAATTGAATCAGTCACTGGAGATTATTCCTTTAAGAAGTCCCCCTTTAAAACTCATCCAACAGACGACGATTTTAAACCTTGCACTACCTTTTATCGAAATTTTGTTGAGAACTCCGCTTGATTGAATTGTTCGAGATTATTTTGAGAAAAAAATCAAAAACCCAGTGCGACATGTAACATAAAGTCATACGATAACGAGGGAGAAATTTGGCATGCTCGTATTTCTTCTCTTGCCCTTAAATCCTCACACAATTAATTTTGTCAAACAGAAATTTTAGACTTTTTATTTGATCTTCTCGTACTTAATCAATTCTCAGTGTGAGTTCCAGTCTAGCTTAGTAAATTTTAATATTTTTATTTCTTCACTTCCTACTGTTTCCGTGAACGAAGTAACTAATAATTTTTTTCTTTGCTCCTAGCTCAATCTCTTTCCAATTTTGGCATATAAATACCTATTTATCTTAATTTTTTTTTAATTATCGCAATTTAAATAAAAATATTATGATACGCGCGGCTCGTAGAGCACTAAAGTGTTCTCAGCTCCTTTCAACATTTTTTTATTCTCGGGTAAAGAAGAAATTTAAGAAACAAATCTTCAGTTGGTTTTCAAAGATCTTTCTTATAACAATATGTTTGCTAAGCAGTAGTGACTAGAATTTTCCAAATTTTGTTGTACAACAAAAAAACAATTAGAGAGATTGCCTTTTTCAGACAAACATGATGCGCTTTTTCCGAACTGTTAAACATTTGTTATTGTTGTTAAACATTACGCCGTTTTGTGAGGTAAATGAAATTGAAATTTAAGAAAAAGCATCTTGGATTTAAAAGATCTTTCTTATGAGAATACCGTATGTTTGCTCATTGTTAAGCAGTAGTGACTAGAGTTTTGCAAGTTTTGTTGTGCATAAAAAAAAAACAATTATATAGAGTGTCTTTTTGGACAGATGGTGCACTTTTATTGACGTTAACAGTACGCCATATTGTGAGGTAAACAGGAAACTAAGCAAAAGCAAGTTGGATTTAAAAGATCTTTCTTATGAGAACGTCCTTGCTAATAAAAATTGCTAAGCAGTAGTTACTAGAATTTTCCATTTTTTGTTATACACAAAAATCAAATATCAGTACTGATTGCCAATTTCCGACACCCAGCTAGTAAGTAAACTATTCAGATTAAATCTCATAAGGCGAAGGAAAATACATAATTTAAAGAAATTAGAGAAAACCAAAGAACACAAAAACATTTGCACAAAGGGGATTACAGCCGCACTTATAAGCTACCAAACTTGATTTATATTCATTTACCAACGTCAGTTCGAACTGTAAGAATAGTCCTCTCTCGCACACGCTTATTGACCATGTACAACAACATGACCAATTATTCTCTTCCGCCTGGTCCATTCAGACACAGTTATGCTTTCTACACGGTATCCTTCTCAACGTCAGTTATAATCGCCATTTTATCGCCAGTAGCAGTGGTTGGAAATGCTTTGGTTTTGGCAGCAATTTGGAGAAACCCGGCCCTCAGAACGCCTTCTTACATTCTGATCGCTGGATTGGCTTTCACCGACCTCTGCACTGGTCTCATCACCGAACCATTTTCTGTAGCAAGTTCATTGATCTTCTTGGAGAAACCTCAGCTGATAATAGTTCAGAACGCATCAACGTTGTATAAAGTAATGGCTATTATTACTTCTTCTTCCGCCAAGTACTTTTACCAAGTTTCGCTATAGATGGTGACACTCATGTCAGTTGAACGATGGCTGCACATGAGTCGTCGATCTGTGATGACGGTGCGTCGAGCCTGCTTTTCTGTTATCAGTACTTTTTGTAATTGCAACCCCGTTAGTCCTGTTTGGTTTTGAGCTACATGTAGTTAGTGCACTTGTATATTATGCTACCAGTATTTCACTATTGCTGGTTTGCATAACTGTCACTTCTGTTGCGTACTTTAACATTTTTCGGATAATTCGTCGCCATCAGCAGCAAATTCACGCAAATGCATTATCCCAGAACTTTGCTCAACCAGCAATCAACTTTGACAAGTACAAAAAATCCATCTTCTCCATCCTTTATGTCCTCTCTGTTTTCTATCTAGGTTACTTGCCCTTAACAATCTCTTTTGTACTAGTGGTCGTTTTGAGAAATGAAATCTCTATCTTAATTCTCACTGTGTCAACGATGCTGGTATTTTTATCTTCCTCACTAAATCCTCTTCTTTACCTGTGGAGAATGAAGGATATTCGAGATGAAGTAAAACGATTAGTGAAACGAATACTCCATAAAGACAACTAGTTGAAAAGACCATAATTTATTAAGAATTATTCTTCTCTTTTAAAAGCGTTTCTGTGTTGATCTGTATTTGACACTTTAATATCCTTCTTTTAAAAAGTCAACAGTAACTTAAATATTAGATAAACGAACTTAATTTTTTGAGCTTAAATTTAGCTTATTTTCAGTTGTAAAAGTTTTTATTAGTTTTACTTCCGCCATGGAAGTTTCTAGTTAGATGAGCAACTTTTACGTTAAATTCGTAAATAAACTTGTGCAAGGTGCTATTTCATTTTTTTTCGAAAATGATAATTTCAGCTCTTAATTCGGTATGGCGTATTTGAAACCTCGTTTTTTAGAAAATTCTATAAGTAACTTGTACTTCTTTATTGCCCAGTAAGTTATATGTAATCATCTTAGGTGTCGTTATTACTTGTCTTTTATCGATTTTTGGACATTTTCAATTAAGACGTTTTTTTTTCCTTCATTTGCTTATTAGCATATTCTAGAAATGAAAGCACATTTTCAAAGGAATTGCTCAATCGTGATAGGAATTGTGTTCCACTCTCTTTGCATTTACATCTAGTTGTTAGTACACCAACGGAGTTTTTACAGATGATTCATAACCGATTACGTGTTCAAGTCCCGGATGGAGTGGCGTATGGAATCTACGAGTGGTTTAGGTCCCAGTAAAACAACCTCCTCCATATAATAAAACCGATTAAGTGTTCACGTTCTGAATCAACTGAGACCCAAGACCCCGATGCATCTGCGCATTGTACTGCGCTACCAATCGCGTTTTACACATGTATGTGTCAGCCAGCCTTACGTAAAAAAGATTTTTTTCTTTTTTGTGCAAAATTATTTCGACCTCTCTTAAAGTCGTGCATGTTCGATTGGTCAGTATAGTGTAGACCAAAGAAAAAAATTAAAGACCTTTGGTTTCATCAAAATCTCTTTGTTGACTTAACGAGTGTTTTCTTTTCAGACCCAGCTCGATATAATGAATTTCGAAAACCAATAAAATCCAACATAGAAAATACCTTGGCGGATTTCAATTATACAAAGTTGATCACTCTTGTCTCAGGTTTTCGATGAAAGTGAATGAAAGCCAATTAATCTAACCGGATGTCATCGGCCTATCGGCAAGTTTTAATTTCAGTCTTATAAATTGATTATAATGAAAAATTAAAAAGAGATATGACTTCCTTCGCTTAAGAGAAAATCATAAACAGAAAGAAAACTACCAGTGTTTCGAGCAATCTTGAATCCTGACAACAGCTGAGCTTTTAAAAACTTCGGTGGTTAAAATATATATTGCTTGTATTTCAAAATTAATTACCAGGATTCTGATAATAAAGCTTTTACGGTGAAATAAAAAAAAGAAAATAGAAATTATAGCAAATTCAACGTTTCGGATATCCCACAGATTATTTTAATTACGATGCTAAAAAAAACCGCAAAGACCGAAGGACAAAAATTGGAAAACATCAATGTATTATTGATTTAGTAATTGTAGTGTAACCTCTCCTAAGTGGACATCCTTGGGATTAAAAAACGCGTCTGCTTATGGGAGGTTAAAAATATAGTATTTGCATGTCGTTGGGGCCATGACTTTGTCAACTTATGGTAGGTTTTTGTTATCGGAGATTCGACTGGAGAAGATATTCTGATTCGCAGCAGTTACATACGAATGGATTTTCATTTATTTACGGCGCGGTTTGGTTAGGGGAAAATAAGAGTACATCACTCTTTTTATGGAAATTAAGGCAGTTGGTGGGCTTTAATGGTAATTTTGCTTATCTTTGAGTACTAATTGTTAGAACTCTGACAATAAAACTTTTCTATGCAATTTTCAATTCAATTATTATGATTCGCAGCAGTTAAAAAACGAATGGACGCAGTTTTCTTTTTTTGCACACCCTAAAAATTGCCCAAGCGATGAAATCTCGCGAGGTGCTGTGGAATAAAATTTTAAACAACCATTGCCATAAAAAAAATATTTCTAGAAAAAATAAATCATATTTAATGAAACTAATTTAAGATTTTCCCCACTGTCACGGCACCGGAAAGAATTGCTACAGACCATTAATGGCCTTAAAATCTTTTAAATTAAAAACTACTTTGTTTACAAATACGGAATTAACATCACTGCACCTGCAATATTATTTCGATTTTACAGCACCGGTTTGCAGGTTGAAGAGTATTCGTTCCTCGTTAGCCTTGACAAGACTGCCATGTACTGTAACGTGACGAATTTAGCTACACAACCTCCGTTCAACTATAGCTCTAATTTTTATGGGGAAAATGTTGCAACTTCAGTTCTACTCGCCCTTATCTCCCCTGTAGCAGTAGCAGGAAATGCTCTGGTTTTGGCGGCAATTTGGAGAAATCCGTCTTTCAGAACACCTTCTTACATTTTTCTCGCCGGATTGGCCATCACTGACTTTTGCACTGGACTTATCGTTCTGCCGACTTCCGTTGCAAAAGGGTTGATCTACCTAACAGACCCTCACATGAACTTATTTGACAAAAACAACTGGCCGACCTCTTATTTGATAACTAGAGTTATTGTCGATGTCAGTGCCACTTACTTATTTCATGTTACAATATTGATGACGACACTTATGTCAATCGAGCGATGGCTGCACATGTCTCGTCGATCATTGGTCACAGTTCGCCGCGCCTGTTTTGCAGTTGTAATGCTTCTGCTAACTCCTATTCCATTAGTTGTAAATATAATTCAAGGCACTTTTAGTCTTACATATGCTGTCATTTCACTGTCAGTTTTGGTGTTTTGCCTTACTACAACATCAGTAGCTTACTTCAAAGTTTTTCGAATAATTCGTCGTCATCAGCAACAAATTCAGGTCAGCGAATTCTCCCAAAGTATGGCGCGACCGACGATAAACTTTGCTAAGTACAAAAAATCCGTGTTCACAATACTTTATATTGTAGCTCTTTTCTGCATAAGCTACTTGCCCATAGTGATCTCTTTCGTGTTATTGTTAAATTTGCCTATAAATGAATTCATTGGTCCATTTGTAACCGTTTCAGTGACACTTGTGTTCTTGTCTTCATCACTTAACCCTCTTCTTTACTTGTGGCGAATGAAAGATATTCGGAATGAAGTAAGACAGTTGGTCGGACGTTGTTTTTGTCAAGAACACTAGATAACAAGTAATAATTGAACAGTGTCCTGTCTATAATGAAACGTAGAACGCTAGATGAGATGTGTAAAAAATGTAACTAAGAAGACATAAAAATAGATATTTAACAAACATGGCAATGAATGAGGGACATTTCTCGGCGGTTTCCTTTAAATATGGCGGCCAGAAATTTAAAGTGTTGAAAGGATTATTTTTAATTCCTATCAGAGAACATATATAACATTCATTTAATAAGCTATTTCCGAAATACCCTTTGCCTTTGTTTCAAAACGAGTCTACGTGCGAAACCATTCAAATGAAAATGAGTTTCACCTACAGGTCCATTTTCATGCAAATCAAACTCATTTTCATTTGAATGGTTTCGCACGTAGACTCGTTTTGAAACAGAGGCAAAGGGTAACTCGGAAATGGCCTATTCTCGTCAGCCCCTAACAGGTCTTAAATGCCCTCCCTCCCCTTCCCCCCCCCCCCCCCGCATTCCGCCAAAAAATAAGCAATTATTTTCGCGCCCTCTCTTGATTTTTGAGGCAGCCTGGAGCGTTATGGAGGGGAACTGGGAACAAGATTATGGAGAGAGGTTACAAAGGCTGTAAACAAAATGGCGAGAGCGATGTTGCTTCTGGACAAGATTTTCCGTATTATTTTGTTGTATGCTTCGCGCTATAGGAAATGTTTCGACATCTTCAGGAAAGGAAAAATGAAAAGTTTGCTGATGATGAATACCGTGGTAAGTATATGTTGGAGATATTTTGATCTCAAAGAATGTATTGCAGCCAACTCCAACGCGATTGACGATCTTATCTACAACCATTGCTCTTCAGTTTTGCTTCAAGGTTTGATAAGCTCGTACACAGGACAAGATTTCTTATGACAATGAACACAACCGCGGTGGAAACAACTCGTTAGGTAAGAATTTTCCTGAAATTTGTTGATGTAACACTTATTGTGAAGAAATCAGAGTGATAACGTGAAAATTATACAGAGGTTAATATGAAAGCTTCACTGATTTTACCTCTCAAGTCAAAGTCTGTATAAAATTTAAAGTAAGACTTTGTTAAGTATCGATCGCGCGGCGATGCAAACAATATTTATCTTATTAGAATTAATAATTTTTAATTTTTTTTTTTTTTTTTTTTTTTTCTTCTTTTTTTTTTTTTTTTTTTTTTTTAAAGAAAGTCAGTTTCTATACATACATGTGATGAATAGTGAACAGTGATTAATGGTCCCTAACGGAAACTGCCATGCGAAATGGGCAGGAAAATTTGTCGTTTCTTCTAAGGGTGTATTAAGGGGTTTGATCTCACTTAGAATGTTCAGGAAAAAAATGTGACTTGAGCCCGCGATCCAATGAAAAATCGTTATCAGTGGTAAACTTCAAACAAATACGCGACCTCAATGAGTTCTACACCTGAGCCCGCTGTGGTCGTGTGATATTGGTCAGCGAAAACCTTGTTTTTTGCGTAAAGGTAGGAAAGGGAACTGGCCGTTTCTTGGTCTTTCTTTAATGAAAATGTTTCCTTTCCTTGCAATTAAATAAAATTCAACGTAATACAATTATTGAATCTCAGGAGAGAAACATTGCAAACGATTATGTGATTATCGATATTCTTGCAGCTCAAAAATAGACGTAAATAAAACAATATTTTAGAAAGCTATGCTTTTAAAAATTTCTTCTATACTTTAAATTCGTTTTATACTTTTATACCTTACAACGTAAAACAAGAACTCTGACTATAAAATATTGACGATGCAAAGAACAAATACAATTATTGAAACTCAAGAGAGAAACATTGCAAACGATTATGTAAAGCTTAAAATTGTTTAAACAAATGATGTACTTAAAAAAAGAGTCGTCATCTGCAGCAGTTGCAGGAAATCGCTTTTCATTTATTGTTATCAAAGGCAGTTCGAAAAAATCGTGCCTCACTATTTCCTTTCAAATGTTGCGGCACAAATGAAAACAGCAGCTGATGTGCTTTCAAAGGTCTTTCTTTAACATCTATAATAATGGATAATTGATCGCTAGAATGCTGACAATAAGGTTTTCTATGCAAAACTACAGTAAATACAATTACAGAATATATAACTTTTTGGACACCCATCGCTATTTAAATTGCCCTCCCCAACGAAATTGGCGAAAACAGGCCCAACGGAGTGGCATTACAAGCCACTGATGCCCCTATAAGCTTTTAATAAAAAAAATATAATATGCTTTGCCAACTACAACGGATATCACAAAATAGGAAAAATAAAACAATGGTCAACCCACGTGAAATCATCTTACTTTATTTTCGACACAGTTTTGTTGGTTAAGGAACAATTCTCATTTCTTGGCTATAGTCTGCATCGCCATGTACCAGAACGTGACAAATTCATCTAAAAAACTACCTTTCAGCAAAAATTCTGCTGTTTATACATCAAGTCTTTCATCTACAATTCTCTTTGCCCTCTTCTCGCCTGTAACCGTGACAGGAATGCTCTTGTTTGTGTGGCATTTTGGAGGAACCCGTCACTCAGAACACCTTCTTACATTCTTCTCGCTGGATTGGCCTTTATCGACCTTTGCTCTGGATTAATCGCTCAGCCTCATTTGGTTGCAAATGGGTTGATCTACCTAACAGACCATCAGATGAGCTTAACGGACAGAAAAGGCTGGCCAACCGCTTTTTTCATAACAAGAGCTATTGGTAGTAGTAGCTTGTACTTTTTTTCTTGTTACGATACTGATAATGACATTTATGTCCATTGAGCGATGGCTGCATATGTCTCGTCGATCTTTGGTCACTGTTCGCCGCGCCTGGTTTACAGTTGCAGTACTTTTACTTATTCCCATCCCTAATACTTGAACAGAAAGTTCAGTTTGAAAATACCTTTTTTTCGTTTAGCTGGGCGTTTGTTTTAGCTGATAGAATTTAGGTAACCCTATCTAAGGATCACACCGGGAGCACAACGCCAAAAGGAGCAAAAATGATACCCTATTTAAGGACCGAGAACCGCAAAAACCATACCTTATCCCGCGGCACATACCTATATAGCCCACATATGGGAGTACCCCCCCTCCCCCGGGTATTTTGCTCGATTGTGAGCGCACACAGAAGAGATTGCTATTAACGTGCATCAGCCGAAATGAGCGCGCTTGGTTTTCGTTCATAAGCAAGCTCGCGTTTTCTTTTAAGGGCATACTTAAGGTGGCCGAATACAGTTTTTACGTGGCTCACAAGCGCGCGCTACGATTTTCTGCTTGACGTCATTCAGTTGCTCGCGCGGGCTAAAATGGCGCTAGCAACTCTAAACAGTAATGAAAAAGAGTTCCATTTGTTTTACCGCGCTTTACCAAATTTGTCTACAAAAGAAAACTTCAAAATACTTTCAGATAGGTCTTGAAACCTGGGGCGAAAAACAATACGACCAAAAAGGTGGATAAACAACCGACAGAGAAGTTCTAATTCTGTCTTTCATTATCGCTCGCGACGCATGGCGTCATATTAGCGCGCGCTCGCACGCGCAATTTGATTCGATTTGGAGGTCGTAAAAGCCAGATTTTGATCCAAATTTTCTCGAAAACCTACCGTACAACCTATTGTGAAACTTTCACAATTAAATGCAAGGGGTGAACCACGTCCACAGTCAAAATTTTAAAAAAAATCTGTAAGACAGATTTTGAGCTATTTTTAAAATCGGCAAAATATCCCATTTTCCTACTTTGCGAAAAAACTGTCTTACAGATTTTTATATTATTTTGCATGAATGTTTTATCAAAGCCAATTTCTAATTTCTGAAATTTTGAGGTAGGGTCATACGGGTAGATTTCGAGAAAAACGCCATTTCACCTACTAGTGCCAGTCCCCTCTGAAGCACTCGGCCGTTCATTTTAGCTGTTTATTAGCATTTTTATTTCCCAAATGTCGCATATGATGGTTATAGGATGTAACAAACAGTAATACGAAAAGGATAAAACATTTCTGGCGATTGTAAAAGAGAGATAAAAGATGGACTGATTTTCCCTCTCAAAACTGTACTAAGCCACCTTAAAGCATTATACTTGGATACTCAGCGTTTGATTTGCGTAAATGAGGTCAGAAAATTGGTTAAACGACTACTCTGTAACGACAACAAGAAATCAGTTCAGTTATTGATTTGCGTAAAAGGAATAGATTAATATTGGGTAGGAAAAAAGTGATACGATGCAAAACGTTGCGCAAAATCGTCCTCACGAGTGCGTAATTTTAGAAAAGTGGCTACACAGCTTGTTAAAGCAGAACCAAAACTGGTCTGGCTTTAACTTTGAAAATTCTTCTCAAATCCAGTACCTTGTTTTCACCTATGTCTATGTATATATTAGTATATATTCAGCACGTGCAGCGCCTCCCCTTTTCTACCCATACTACCGTTCGGTCTTGTCTTAAAGCTTTGATCGGGCAATGGTTATTGAAATAGCTGTATATCAATTGAAGTTGGCTCATAGCGGTCTTGATTTTGACAGATTGATTTCTCTGATGCTTCAGGGTCAATCCTTTCTATTCATTTTAGTTAAAACAATCATATATAGTCCTGAAGCTGATATATTTTTTCTGACAAAATACCAATAAGACTCATTTAAAAAAAATTCAAAACTACAATTAAATGAAAACACTCAATATTAGCATTTTAGATACTGCGTGTGAGAAAGTTGTCAATTTTAAGAAAAATGGTACAATAGCCGCGATTAACTTGTGGTATTTGCATAATAATGCACTAAAACCTAGAACCGAGACAAGCTGTTAAACACCTGAATTGAACAAACAGTTTTGTTGTCTCATCTTTGGTCTTCAGAAAAAGGGACGTTTTATTCGCGGCACAACTTATCATTTTAAGACCGAAGTGTTTGATTCCAAGAAAACTTTAACATAACAGGTAAATTAACCTTAAATTGCTAAAAATTCACTTGTACCATAGAAGTGCAACGTGTGTTTTAAATATATACATGTATATAATATAATAAGTCTAAGCTAGTCCTCCGTTTTGTAGTGTTTTCCACAAGTCTTACTAACTAACGTTTTTTATATATTTTTTTTTTATTTTTTTACCTGGATTTTTTATTGTTATTATTTGTGATGCAGAACTAACGTTCCAGCTTATCGAGTCTTTACAAGATAAATTTTCTTAATTGAAAGCACGGCTGAAAAAGCCCTTCTAACAGTTGTTTGAGCTTTAGTATTTACAGCAGAAAACTTGGCGTAACATCTTTCTTTCATCGTAAAATACATGTATATCAACTGAAGTTCAACAAATTCAATGCGTTTAAAGAAAGTTAAGATGCATTCCGAGGACAAAAAGAAACGTTTTATTAGCCGGGTAATGAGTGTTCCATTGCTGCCCGCTACGCAAACTATACATTATTTGTTCATATGTCTCAAGCGGGGTCTCAAGTAGGATTAAGAAATAAATATTTCTTTCACAGCATCGGCTTGAGCAAAACAGTAAAACGCGAATATTTACAGCCATAAAACCTACATCGACGCGCTGAACAATTCGTTGCAAGTATTTTATGAAGAGCTACAGGACAACACACCCGCGTTGAGTTCCCAGTAGGTCTGTTTTAGCTGACAGCTCGATTAAAACCTTTGCCTGTAATGATTCTTCTGCAACGCAAAAAAACGAAATGTCTTTAAACTATGGAATGAAAAACTTAACTTTGAGTGTTATAATATAATGAAGTGAAATTAGCATATTATATTAATGTTCCAATGAGCATAGCAGAGGGCTGTTTGGGAACAACTAATCTATATAATGTTGTGAAAATTCAGTATTGATCGGAGTGAAGCTCAAATAATGTGCACAACTAACTAACCGAATATATTTTTTTAATAATAATAATACTTTATATATAATAATACTTTATTTATATAGCGCTTTTGCGGCACATATCCAAAAGCGCTAAACATGCCTTTAATACGCGCGGAGAATCAAACATAAAAAAGTCACAGTTTTTTGGTCCATTTTTGAATGGGTTCTAAACACTCAAAAAATTCGATTCCAGAAAGCATAGTCCGAAAATTTTTAGAGAAAAGCATACTATTGCAAAAATGTGCTTTTAGAACAATTTTCTCTAGCACAAAGCGACATTCAAGCGAACTGTACATGACGGTTATTAAAATCTTATGTGCACGCAAAAATGAATCGTGAGAGAAGATTATTATCATTCCTTCTATCACTTAAATTTATGTGACGCGACATTTGAATGCTCTCAAATTTTGTAGATAAATTTCTGAATCTGACAGCGACAAAACCTTCATTAAGGCTCATGTGTCGGACAAAAAGCCATCGCTATCACCGCCGTGTGACATTGCATTTCTCTCAAATTTGTCCTGGATGGAATAAATCTTTTACCAGTTGGATGCCATAAAAAATTTACCTGATACACCAGCGTAACTGTATGTACAGAAAGAATTTTATCTGTACCAACACCCGAAAATCCGGCTGGTACCATTGTTCCAAAATGGCCATTTTGTTCGTAGCAAAGCCTATCGTTATCAAATTTGCTCCTCATATGTTGATACAAACATCGCGACCAGAACATCACGAAATAAGACTCTGTTATCTGCACAACATAAAGAACGTACGATATCTCGTCCTTTAAAGAACATCTTTCTCTTATATAGAGGAGCTTCCTTAGAGAAAGATAGATTCCAGCAGCACATATAAGTAACCAAACTTGTTCTATATCAATTTATCAACACAGGTTCGGACTGCAAGGATAATACTTTCTCGCGCAGGCTTATTGACCATGTACAACAACACGACCAATTTTTCCCTTCCACCTGTTCCATTCAGACACAGTTATGCTTTCTATACGGTAACCTTCTCAACTTCAGTTACAATCGCCATTTTATCGCCAGTAGCAGTGGTTGGAAATTTTTTGGTTTTGGCAGCAATTTGGAGAAACCCGGCCCTCAGAACGTCTTCTTACATTCTGGTCGCTGGATTGGCTTTTACCGACCTTTGCACTGGTCTCATCACCGAACCGTTTTATGTTGCAAGTTTATTGATCTTCTTGGAGAAACCTCAGCTAGTAATATTTCAGAAACCACCAACGTTTTATAGAGTATTTGGTCTTATCAGTTCTATTTCTTCCAAGTACTTTTATCAAGTTTCACTGATGATGGTGACACTCATGTCCGTTGAACGATGGCTACACATGAGTCACCGATCTGTGATGACGGCGCGCCGAGCTTGTTTTGCTATTACGATACTATTCCTCATTGCAATCCCGTTAGTCCTGTTTGGTTCTGGACTTGCTAGCGGACTTGTATATTATGCTACCAGTATATCACTATTGTTGGTTTGCATCATTGTCACTTCTGTTGCGTACTTAAACATTTTCCGGATAATTCGTCGTCATCAACAGCAAATTCACGCACACTCATTATCCCAGAACTTTGCTCAGCCAGCAATCAACTTTGACAAGTACAAAAAATCTATCTTTTCAATCCTTTATATCCTAACTGTTTTCTACCTAGGTTACTTGCCTTTAACTATCTGTTTTGTATTATTGCTAGTTTTGAGACACGAATTGACTGATTTACTTCTCGGTGTGTCAACGATGCTTGTATTTCTAGCTTCCTCACTAAATCCTCTTCTTTACCTGTGGAGAATGAAGGACATTCGAGATGAAGTAAAACGTTTAGTCAAACGAATATTCCATAAAGATAACTAGTTGAAAAGAACATCATTTATAAGAAATAATTCTTTCTCCCTCAAAAGCGTTTTTGCGTTGATTGGTATTTGACACTTTAATATCCTTCTTTTAAATTAAAGCTTAAATTGAGCTTAATGTATCTTTAAGATACATAAATAAAATTCTTTATTAGTTTCACTTCTGCCGTGGAAGTTTCTAGTTAGGTGAACACTTTTTGCATCTTTCTTGTAAATAAATTTGTGTTAAGTGCTTTTCCTTATCCTGAAAATGAAAATTCCAGCTGTTAATTCTGTTGAGCGTTATTTGAAACCTCGTTTTATAATTCATGTTACTGACTTGCATCTTTCTGTATTGCCCTGTAAGTGATATGTAGTCATCTAAGGTGTCGTTCTTACTTGTCTTTTGTCGATGTAAAAACATCTTCAATTAAGAATTATTTTGCATATTCTATAGATGAAAGCACATTTCCAAAAGGATTATGCAATCTTCAGAGGGTCGTGTTTCACTCTCTGTTTATTTGCATTTAGTTGTTAGCGCACTTATGCGTTTTTACCGAGATAAATAACTGATTAAGTATTCAATGCAAGTTCTGAATAAACTGCTGTTGGAACCAAGACACCGATACACCTGCACATTGTCCGGGGCTCCTGTTTGCGTTTTACATATGTAAGTGTCAGCCAGCCTTAATGTAAAAATAAACTTTTTGATTATTGTGCAAAAGTATTTTCGACAGCTCTTGACAGCATCGTGCATGTTCGAGGTTGGTCAGTATAGTGTAGATCAAGAAACTGACCTTGGTTTCATCAAAATCATTTTTGTTGCCTTAATGATTTTTTTTTGTTCTCAGACCCAGCTTGATGTCATCAAATTCGGAAACCAATAAAATCCAGCATAGAAAATACCTTGGGGATTTCGATTCCATTCGTATCATAAAAAAATCAATTACTATTGTCTAAATGTTTCTATGAAAGTGATCGTAGTTTAAATGAAAAACTAATTACGCAATTCTTTAGTAATTTTACCCGATGTTGTCGAACTATCGGCAGGTTTTAATTTTGGTAATATCCATTTGAGTGAAAGCTAATCAGTCTTTTTAAACACCCAACGTTATTTGATGTATTTTAATAAGAAATCAACCCCAATGTTCACGATATTGATGCGCATAATTTTTAAGGTACAAAAATATATTAAACAATTAAATAATTATAAGAACTATGACTTTCTTTGCTTAAAAAGAAAATAGACATAATTCAAAGAGAACAACCAGTGTTTCAAACAATCTTGAATTCTGTCAACAGCTGAGCTTTAAAAAAGTTCCGTCGTTAAAATATATATTGCTTATCTTCTTAAAATTAATGACCAGGATTCTGACAACAAAGCTTTTACGGTGAAATGAAAAAAAGAAGATAAAATTAAAGCAAATTCAACGTTTTGGACATCCTGCCAGTTTTTTAATGAAGATGCTGAAAACAAACGACCGAAGCCGAAGGACAAAAATTGGAAGGCATCATTGTATTATCAAACAGTGTCATTGAAATTTTCATTTATATTAATTCTAGTGTAACCTTTCCTAAGTGTACATCCTTGGGGTTAGAGAAAGTGCCTACCTTATTAATATGGGAGGTTAAAAACGTTGTGTTTGCATGTCTTTGGGCCATGATTTTGTCCACTTATGGTAGGTTTTTGTTAGCAGAGATTCGACTGGAGAAGACATATGATTCGAAGCAGTTACATACGAATGGATTTTAGTTTATTTTACGCGCGGCTTGGTAAGAGAAAAAATAAGAGCGCGTCACTCTTTCTTAGAAGTTAAGGTAGCGGGTGGGCTTTGAAGATCATGTTTGCTTATCTTTGAGTAGTAATTGTTAGAATTCTGACAATAAAACTTTTCTATGCAATTTTGAAATCAATTAAAGTAGATTAAAGCAAATATCTCTTTTTGCACACCCTACAGTTTTAAAAATTGTCCATGCGAGAAAATCTCGCGAGGCTCTGTTGACAAATGTTTTAAACCACCATTACCAAAGGAAAAATTGTAGCAAAAAATAAATAATATTAAATGAAACTAATTTAAGATTTTCCTTACTGTCAAAGCACCGGAAAGAACTTCTACAGAGCATTAATTGTCTTTAAAGCTTTTACATTAAAAACTACTTTGCACAAAGTGGAAATAGAATTAGCATCACTGTACCTGCAATATTATTTCAATTTTACAGCACGGTTTTGCAGATTGTAGAGTAATCGTTCTTCTTCAGTTATTGACGAGACTGCCATGTACTCTAACGTGACGAATTCAGCTAAACAACCTCGGTTCAACAATAGCACTGCTTTTTATGGTGAAAATGTTGCAACTTCAGTTCTTCTCGCCCTTATCTCGCCTGTAGCAGTGGCAGGTAATGCTCTGGTTTTGGTGGCAATTTGGAGAAATCCGTCTTTCAGAACACCTTCTTACATTCTGCTCGCTGGATTGGCCTTCACTGACTTTTGCACCGGACTCATCGTTCTGCCGTCTTCCGTTGCAAATGGGTTGATCTACCTAACAGACCCTCACATGAATTTAATTGACAAAAACAACTGGCCGACATCTTATTTGATAACTAGAATTATTGTCGATGTCAGTGCCACTTACTTATTTCATGTTACGATATTGGTGGTAACACTCATGTCCATTGAGCGATGGCTGCACATGTCTCGTCGATCGTTGTTCACAGTTCGCCGCGCCTGTTTTGCAATTGCAATACTGTTGCTAACTCCTATCCCATCAGTTATTATTGTAATTCAAAACACTTATGGTCTTAGATATATTGTCACGTCTCTGTCAATTTCGTTGCTTTGCCTTACAACAACATCAGTAGCTTACTTCAAAGTTATTCGAATAATTCGTCGTCATCAGCAGCAAATTCAGATCAGCGAATTCTCCCAAAATATGGCGCGACCAACGATAAACTTTGCTAAATACAAAAAATCCGTGTTCACAATCCTTTATATTGTAGCTTTTTTCTACATAAGTTACTTGCCCATAGTGATCTCGTTTGGGTTATTGCTAATTTTGCCGATAAATGATTTCACCGGTCCGTTTGTAACCGTTTCATTGACACTTGTGTTCTTGTCTTCATCGCTTAACCCTCTTCTTTACTTGTGGCGAATGAAAAATATTCGGAATGAAGTAAGACAGTTGGTCGGACGATGTTTTTGTCAAGAAAACTAGATAACAAGTAATAATTGAACAGTGTCCCATTCGTAATAAAGTGTGACACGCTAGATGAAATGTGTTAAACATGTAACTAAAAAGACATAGAAATAAATATTTAATCCACCCAGCAAGGAATGTGAGAGACTTTCCGGCGGTTTAATTTTAAACCTGGTGACCAGATAGAGTTGAAGAGATTATTTAATTTGTATGAGAGAACATTTGGTGATATAACGGCCATTTTACTCTCGTCAGCCCCTGTTTGGAGTCCAACAGACCTAACTGTAACAGGTCCTATATGCGATATGCTCCCTCTCCTCCTCCCCCGTTTGGTTTTTGAGGCAGCCTGGAACTGTGTGGAGGGAACTGGGAACGAGATTTTATGGAGAGGTTACAAAGGCTGTAAACAAAATGGCGATAACGATGCTGCTTCTGAACAAGATGTTCCGTATATTTCATTGTATACTTCTCTCTATGAAAATGTTTCGACATCTTCAAGAAAGACAAAATGACAAGTTGCTGATGGCGAATACCGTGGTAAGTATATTTTGGAGATATTTTGATCTCAAAGAACATGTATTGCAGCTAAACTCCAACGCATTTGACAATCTTATTTACGACCATAATTTCTCGTCACTTTTGCTTCAAGGTTTAATAAGCTTGTATACAGAGCAAGATTTCTTATGACAATGTACAAAACCATGGGGAAACAACTCGTCAGGTAAGAATTTTCTTGGAATTTGTTGACGTAACACTTGTACTAAAGAAATCTGGCTTATAACGTGATAATTATACAGAGGTTTGTATGGAAACTTCACTGATTTCATCTTTCAAGTCTCTAGAAAATTTTAAGTTAGAATTTGTTGAGTGTCGACCGCCGCGGCGCATGCAAACAATAGTTAACTTCGGCTAACGGAATTTGAATTGACAATTCATCTTAATTTTAAAAATATTATATATTTTTTTTTGTTTGTTTGTTTATCTTCCATTGGGTGTTAAGTTATTTTTTCTAGAAAGTGTGCAAGCAAGGCAAGTCAATTTCTATACATACATGTGATGAATAGTGGACAGTGATTAATGGTCCCTAAGGGAAACTGCCTTGCGAAATGGGCAAGAAAATTTGTCGTTTCTTCTAGGGGTGCATTAAGGGTTTTGATATCACTTAGAATGTTCAGGGAAAAATGTTACTTGAGCCCGCGATCCAATGAAAAGTCATTATCAGTGGTAAACTTCAAACAATACGCGACCTCAATGAGTTCTACACATGAGCCCTCTGTGGTCATGTGATATTGCAGGCCCTTAACCAGGATTTTGCATGGGGGGGTGCGTACTAGCGCCTCCGGCGCGAAATCATGAGCGCCGCAGGCGTGATAACGTCGGGGGGGGGGGGGGTCTGGGGGTATCCGCGCCCAGGAAATTTTGGAAAAAAATAGGTTATCTGAGACAGCATTTCGTGCGTTTTGAAGACAGTTTGTTAGGAAAAAAGGCAGGTAAAAGTGAAGGTCTGACAACGACAATAATTCTGGTTCATTTTTAAATTCAAATGATATTGTTCGAACCAGAACCTTGAAAACGTAATTTACGATTTATTTAGCTAACAATGACGGCAGTACATAGAAGGAAGACAGAAAAAGATAGCTTTCATTATTTCAGCGTCAAATGGTAATTACATAACTCAGCCACAGTCGGTTTGTTGATCTTTTAGCACTGTGGCAAGCTCCAACGTAACCTTCCTGGGTGCCTCCGAGCCCAACAAGTACTCAGTCTCCTCACTTTTTGGTAGCGCCTGGGAATATTAATGGAACTTCGAACGGTTCGACCGTGAAGGACGTTAGGTAGAATGTATCGTTGAAATTAACCTAGAATTGCAGTTTCGTCCAAAATATACCACACGAATCTACAAATGGTGGACCTTCAACCCAAAGGACCATATTGAATGAAAATAGTCGAAGTACAGAAATACTATTTCCCTTTATTTATTTATTTTATTTTTTTTTTTTCACAATTAGCGGACTTCCAAGGCTCGTGGGGGTAGGGGTGCGGACGCACCCATCGCACCCCCTCCCTACCGGCCTGTATTGGTCAGCGGAATCCTTTTTTTGCGTAAAAGGAGAGGGAACTGGCCGTGTCTTGGTCTTTCTTTAATGAAAATGTTTCCTTTCCTTGGCATTAAATAAAATTCAACGTAATACAATTATTGAAACTCAGGAGAGAAACATTGCAAACGATTATGTATTGATATTCTTGCAGCTCAAAAATAGATGTAATTAAAAACAATATTTTAGAAAGATATGCTTTTAAAAATATTCTTTTGATACTTTTAATTCGTTTTGATACTTTTGCTTACCTTACAACGTAAAACAAGAACGCTGACAATAAAATATTGACGATGCAAAGAACAAATACAATTATTGAAACTCAAGAAAGAAACATTGCAAACGATTATGTATCGATATTCTTAAAGCTTAAAATTGTTTAAACAAATGATGTACTTAAAAAAGAGTCGTCATCTGCAGCAGTTGAAGGAAATCGCTTTTCATTTATTGTTATCAAAGGCAGTTCGAAAAAATCGTGCCTCACAATTTCCTTTCAAATGTTGCGGCACAAAGAAAACAGCAGCTGATGTGCTTTCAAAGCTCTTTCTTTAACATCTATAATAATGGATAATTGATCGCTAGAATGCTGACAATAAAGTTAAATACAATTACAGAATATATCACTTTTTGGACACCCATCCGCTATTTAAATTGCCCTCCCCAACGAAATTGGCGAAAACAAGCCCAACGGAGTGACATTACAAACCGCAGATGCCCCTATAAGCTTTTAATAAAAAATATGCTTTGTAAACTATAACGCATATCAAAAAAAAGGAAAAATAAAACAATGGTCAACCCTTTAAATAGCAGGTGAAATCATCTTACTTTATTTTTCGACACAGTTTTGTAGGTTAAGGAACAATTCTCATTTCTTGGGTATAGTCTGCATCGCCATGTACCAGAACGTGACAAATTCATCTACAAAACTACCTTTCAGCAAAAATTCTGCTGTTTATACATCAAGTCTTTCATCTACAATTCTCTTTGCCCTCTTCTCGCCTGTAGCAGTGACAGGAAATGCTCTTGTTTGTGTGGCAATTTGGAGGAACCCGTCACTCAGAACACCTTCTTACATTCTTCTCGCTGGATTGGCCTTTACCGACCTTTGCTCTGGATTAATAGCTCAGCCTTTTTTGGTTGCAAATGGGTTGATCTACCTAACAGACCATCAGATGAACTTAACGGACAGAAAAAGTTGGCCAACCGCTTTTTTCATAACAAGAGCTATTGGCAATAGTTGTATCTCGTACTTTTTTCTAGTTACGATACTGATAATGACACTCATGTCCATTGAGCGATGGCTGCACATGTCTCGTCGATCTTTGGTCACTGTTCGCCGCGCCTGCTTTACGGTTGCAGTACTTCTACTTATTCCCATCCCGTTGGTTGTGACTTTCGTTCAAGACGTCAGTATTTTCTCAGTTGGAGTTGCTAGTTTTTTAGTTTTACTATTTTGCCTTACTCTCACATCAATAGCTTACTTAAGAGTTTTCAGAATAATTCGTCGTCATCAGCGGCAAATTCAAGCCAATGAATTGTCCCAAAATGTTGCTCAACCAGCGATCAACTTCAAGAAGTACAAGAAATCCGTTTACACAATCCTTTATATTCTAGCTGTTTTCTATATTTCATACATACCCTTATGTATCTCTTTAGGGTTAGCGCTAGTTTCGTCTCTAAATGAATTCACTTTTATCTTTTTTGTCGTTTCAACATTACTTGTAAATTTGTCTTCTTTACTTAATCCTTTTCTGTATTTCTTGAGAATGAATGATATTCGAAATGAAGTCAAGGATTTAGTTAGGAAAATTTTTCGTCATAACGTTTAGATAACAACTTTTAGTTGATTAAACACTTTCATATCGCATCTCTAACGAAGAAACTTTGGAAAGATTAGATTAAAGATTAAAGAGACTGAGCCCCTCTATGGTATTTTCGAAGAAATCAAAGACGCGACTATTACCGCGGAAAAAAGGAAGATCTCAAGATTGAAGCGAAGTTTTTAAAGTTCGAGCTTATAGGTCTGTATGAAAGTATCCTTGAAAAGAATTAAATATCATCAATAAAATCAAACACTGACTAAACAGAACAGCGTTAATTTTCCTTATTATTGCAAACATAATTGCGGCGAAAACAAAGTCAGCCAGTAATCCCATCATGGCTTCAGCCTCGTTTAATTCTCGAAGACAAGTTTCATTGAGCCATTATTAACAAAACACTAGCTAAAAGACTGATTCAGGTTAAAGGGACTATGTCATGGAGATTTCGCAGATTTTTGTTTTAACTGTCCTGAAATTAGTGGAAGGCAACTTAACCTATAGAAAAACAATACCTTTGAGCATCTAAAGGAAGATATAACCTTAATTAAATCAAGCCATGGCTATAAATATTGTTTTTTTTGAAGACGCTTGGAAACAATTTGAAAACGTTTGCCTGACGTTTTCAAATTGCAATCCGTTTCAATCCGCGACGTCCGCAGCCAATAATGCTAGTTAACAGTTTCAGTGCTCTAACATAACAATTTTTTTATTAAAATAGACTGTTATTTCAAGGTGTCATGCGACACAGTTGAATCCCGATAACTCGAACCCTCAGTAACTCGAACTCCCGCTAATTCGAACCTTTCTCGATTCCCCTTCAGGTCAGTTTCTTACTCATTTTACCCTCGATAACTCGAAATTTCGGTATCTCGAACCTTTCTCGATTCCCCTTCAGGTCAGTTTCTTACTCATTTTACCCTCGATAACTCGAAATTCCGGTATCTCGAACCTTTTTCGATTTCCCGTGTGAAGGTTCGAGTTATCGGGATTCAACTCTATAACTCTTGGCTCTTTAAAATTCGGTTAGAATCCGTGACATAGTCCCCTTAATTTACTTGTCTACAGGTTTCTTGCTTCCAAAAATGAAATACAGGGAAGACTATATGACAAGATATCTTTGGATCGCACTACCTTTGCGAGGGCCTGCAAGACAGGTATAATTACTAAGAAAGCCTGCAATAACGGCAAGCCATCTTCTGCTTCCATAATCTCATTCAAATTAGAACCTTACGTGTGGCATATGAATTTATTTGGTTTCTTATCACTATATACTCGTTTACACTGAGCAGTAATATGTTAAGAAAATTGGACACCTATCTGGTATTTAAATTGCCCTCCCCGACGAAATTAGCGAAAAAAAGGCCCAACGGAGAAATATTACAAACAATAAATGCCTTTCAAAGCTATATACTTTGCTAACTAGAATGGATACGGTTTTCTATGCAAAGATAAATGCAATTACAGAATCTATCAGTTTTTTGGACACCCGTCCGCTATGTAAATTGCCCTCCCCGACGAAATTGGCGAAAAAAGACCCACCGAGAAATATTACAAACCATAAAGACTTTGTTAACTAGAATGGATATAAAAAACCTTTTGTTGATGAAAAAAAGTGGGGAATGTTTCAAATAGCAGGTGAAATGATGTTACTTTATTTTACGGCACACTTTTGTAGGTTAAAGGACAATCCTCACTTCTTGGCTACAGACCGCATCACCATGTACCATAACGTGACTATTTCACCTACGAAACCTCCGCTCGCTAAAAATTCTGTCTTTTATGCGTCAACTCTTTCATCTTCAGTTGCCCTCGCCCTTTCCTCGCCTGTAACAGTAACATTAAATGCTCTGGTTTTGGCGGCAATCTAGAGGAAACCGTCCCTCAGAACAACTTCTTACATTCTTCTCGCTGGATTGGCATTTACCGACTTTTGCAGTGGGTTAGTTAATCACCCTCTTTTGGTTGCAATTGAGATGATCTACCTAACCGATCATCAGATGATTTCAGCTGATGAAAAGAGCTGGCCGACATCTTTACTTACATTAATTGCTATTGCAAGAGCATTCAGTATGTACTTTTTTCAAGTTACGATACTTATAATGACATTTATGTCCATTGAATGATGGCTGCACATGTCTCGTCGATCTTTAGTCACTGTTCGCCGCGCCTCGTTTATGGTTGCAGTAATTTTGCTCATTCCCATGCCGTTGGCTGTGACTCATGCTCAAGAATTTAGTATTTTCTTAGTTAGAGTTGTTGTTATCTCAATTTTGTTATTTTGCCTTACTCTCACATCAATGGCTTACTTTAAAGTTTTCAGAATAATTCGTCTTCATCAACAGCAAATTCACGCCAACGAATTGTCCCAAAACGTTGCTCAACCAGCGATCAACTTCGAGAAGTACAAGAAATCCATTTTTACAATCCTTTATATTTTAGCTCTTTTCTATATATCCTACTTGCCCACAGTTATCTCTTTCGGGTCAGTGCTAGTTTTGTCGATGAATGAATTCACTTCTATATTTCTAATCGCCTCAACGATACTCGTTTGTCTATCTTCTTTACTTAATCCTCTTCTGTACTTGTGGCGAATGAATGATATTCGAACTGAAGTCAGGGATTTAGTTAAGAAAATGATTTGTATTAACAGCTAGATACCAAGTATTAGTTGATTGAACAGTTTCCCATTGCATCTCTAATGAAGAAAGTTATAGGAGATTTGATCAAAGAGACTCGCTGAGCTGCATTCTGAATTCATGTTGAATAAATTTAACTTTTGAAATAATTATCGCATCTCGTCTTCAGTCTTTTTAACTCGTAAAGACAGGTTTCTTTGAGACGTTGTTGTTGTTTGTGCATTTGAAAATGATTTTCACGCCACTGCGGGTTTTCAGACTCCAAGAACACGGCGCAGTAACCCCGGCCAGGTCTCGAGCCCGGGCCGCTCGGTTCGGAGTACGGCACGCTGGCCGTTGGACCGCCGCGCCTCTCACTAGAACCTGATTACGACCATATATATTATAAACCTATTTTAACACGCTTTTAAAGCGAATATAGAAATGAAAGATTTGCATCTTACCCAGAGTAATACCCCTAACTCTCGACTCTATACACCTTTTCATTCCTTTTACACCATACCAAATTCATTTTAATTCCTTTTCTTTCATTTTTACACAAATAGATTTTATGTTTTTACACAACGAATCAGATTATTACCTACGCATAACCCAAATTCATTATGCTTATTTTAATCTTATTCCTATACTAGACACAACAACTCTTTCCTAACTATGGCTACTGCAGAGACTACAGAAGAATCAACTTTACTATTCTATGCTTCGCACATCCGACCTCTCAACAGACAACAAATTTCCAACCGACGTTTACAGCTCTTCAACCTACTTAATGGCGATTTATTTTATCCTTTAAACATCTGGCCAAAAGACATTAAAGCACTTTTTTGGAAAAAACCCATAGGAGACTGTGACACTTTCAAACTCTTATTATTTTTCATTGGCAATGGCTGCTCACCTTGTATAATTGCAGAATGGATCTTAACTTCGCAAAACTGGGCCCCGCAATCCAAAGGAGAAAAGCGAGCAAGGCAAATAGATTTTGTCAAAGCTAATCTTGGTTCCAAAAGTGACAGATGGTTCTATTTTGACATTCACCATGAAGAATGGCTGTACCTAAGCGGAGAAAAAAGAGAGTGCAACATTGATTAAAGTTACCGTGAATGTTTCACCATTCTTATTGCTTTTTTTTTTTCTGGAATAAAAAGTATTTTTAAAATCTAAAACAGAAGAACGAAAAATAAGTAATATATCAAGATTACTCCTACTCATGCACATTACATGTATATGCAACATTACAACATTTTAACCTAACCCTTTTACGCCACTTGTTATTTACACTAAGACATTTCCCCTTCCCCACCTTACAAAACCTCAACCAACCCCACAAGTTAAGCTATTTTTCTACTACATGAAATAATTTTTACTTCCAAATTTAAATTTTTACTTGCCTTCAGATCTAACGCGAATCCATAAACCTTAATCTAAACTCAAATTTAAACCTTAAAGCAATTTTGCCTTGCCCCCTTACCTTAAATTTTCCCCTTAGAGACAGTTTACACTACTCTCAGCTTAAACCAACCAAGGAAATCCTTTCCCTACCCTCTAACCTAAAGCCTTTCCCCAACCTTAAACCTTAAACCTGTAATATAACATAACATAAAACTGTTTGTAGGTTTTAACATACAAGCTAAACCTTAATGATGTTTTAAAATATTCTTATTAAATGTTTTGTTATTACTACTATTTTATTATTCTGTGCTAAATTTAAAATTTTATTTTGGTAACAATTACTTAATATTTTATTTGATTTTATTCATTTTATTATTTCATTTCATTTGTGCTGCCTTGTGTTGGACGTGGCTGCATCGCAGTCTGTTGGTCCCTCAACGCTAGTGCAAATTTTATCTTTGTTTTAATTTTACTCAGTTATTTCTGTTACTTTTGCCATTTCCTGCACTACCTTGTGGTAGACGTGGCTGCATTGCAGTTTGTTGGTCCCTCAACGTTAGTGCAGAGTTTTATTTCATTTCACACTTTTTAGTACTGCGTTGTGATGGACGTTGGCTGCACTGCAGTTTGTTGGTCCCTCAACGCTAGTACATTTATTATTTTATTTGACATGTACATACAACATTTCCCCTTCCACATGCATACTTCTCCCCTCCTTATTCCCACTATTTTTAGTGGAGACTTGGGAACCCATTAGCTTGGGATTCCATACATTAACACCTGGGATGCCACAAAGGTTGCTAGTGAAACTACTGGTTTTGTTTGCTTGTTTTTTTTTTCGACAACAGTTTAATTCAAGACACTTATGGTCGTAAATATATTGTCGCGTCTCTGTCAATTTTGTTGCTTTGCCTTACAACAACATCAGTAGCTTACTTCAAAGTTTTCAGAATAATTCGTCGTCATCAGCAGCAAATTCAGATGAGCCAGTTGACCCAAGATATGGCGCGGCCAGCAATGAACTTTGCTAAATACAAAAAATCCGTGTTCACAATCCTTTATATTGTAGCTCTATTCTGCATAAGTTACTTGCCCATAGTGATCTCTTTCGGATTATTGTTGATTTTGCCGATAAATGAATTCACTGTTCCATTTGTTACCATTTCAGTGACACTTGTATTCTTGTCTTCATCCCTTAACCCTCTTCTTTACTTGTGGCGAATGAAAGATATTCGGAATGAAGTAAGACAGTTGGTCAGACGAATTTTTGGGGGGGTAGATAACAATTAATAATTGAACAGTGTCCTATTCATAATAAAGTGTGACATGCTAGATGAGATGTGTTAAACATGTAACTAAAAAGACATAGAAATAAATATTTAATCGACCCAGCAAGGAATGTGAGAGACTTTCCGGCGGTTTAATTTTAAACCTGGAGATAGAGTTGAAGAGATTATTTAATTCGTATGAGAGAACATTTGGTGATATAACGGCCATTTTACTCTCGTCAGCCCCTGTTTGGAGTCCAACAGACCTAACTGTAACAGGTCTTATATGCGATATGCTCCCTCTCCTCCTCCCCCGTTTGGTTTTTGAGGCAGCCTGGAACTGTGTGGAGGGAACTGGGAACGAGATTTTATGGAGAGGTTACAAAGGCTGTAAACAAAATGGCGAGAGCGATGTTGCTTCTGGACAAGATTTTCCGTATATTTTGTTGTATGCTTCGCGCTATAGGAAATGTTTCGACATCTTCAGGAAAGGAAAAATGAAAAGTTTGCTGATGATGAATACCGTGGTAAGTATATGTTGGAGACATTTTGATCTCAAAGAATGTATTGCAGCCGAACTCCAACGCGATTGACGATCTTATCTACAACCATTGCTCTTCAGTTTTGCTTAAGCTCGTACACAGGACAAGATTTCTTATGACAATGAACACAACCGCGGTGGAAACAACTCGTCAGGTAAGAATTTTCCTGAAATTTGTTTATGTAACACTTATTATGAAGAAATCAGAGTGATAACGTGAAAATTATACAGAGGTTAATATGAAAGCTTCACTGATTTTACCTCCCAAGTCAAAGTCTGTAAAAAATTTAAAGTAAGACTTTGTTAAGTGTCGACCGCCGCGGCGCATGCAAACAATACTTAACTTAGGCTAACGGAATTAACGAAATTTTAAAGCTAAATTATTTTATAATTTTTTTCATCTTCCATTGGGTGTTAAATTATTTTTTCTAGAAAGCGTGCAAGCAAGGCAAGTCAGTTTCTATACATACATGTGATGAATTGTGAACAGTGATTAATGGTCCCTAAGGGAAACTGCCATGCGAAATGGGCAGGAAAATTTGTCGTTTCTTCTCAGGGTGTATTAAGGGTTTTGATCTCACTTAGAATGTTCAGGAAAAAAATGTGACTTGAGCCCGCGATCCAATGAAAAATCGTTATCAGTGGTAAACTTCAAACAAATACGCGACCTCAATGAGTTCTACACCTGAGCCCGCTGTGGTCGTGTGATATTGGTCAGGGAAAACCTTGTTTTTTGCGTAAAGGAAGGAAAGGGAACTGGCCGTTTCTTGGTCTTTCTTTAATGAAAATGTTTCCTTTCCTTGCAAATAAATAAAATTCAACGTAATACAATTATTGAATCTCAGGAGAGAAACATTGCAAACGGTTATGTGATTATCGATATTCTTGCAGCTCAAAAATAGACGTAATTAAAAACAACATTTTAGAAAGCTATGCTTTTAAAAATATTCTTCTGATACTTTAAATTCGTTTTGATACTTTTGCTTACCTTACAACGTAAAACAAGAACTCTGACTATAAAATATTGACGATGCAAAGAACAAATACAATTATTGAAACTCAAGAGAGAAACATTGCAAACGATTATGTAAAGCTTAAAATTGTTTAAACAAATGATGTACTTTTAAAAGAGTCGTCATCTGCAGCAGTTGCAGGAAATCGTTTTTCATTTATTGTTATCAAAGGCAGTTCGAAAAAATCGTGTCCCACTATTTCCTTTCAAATGTTGTGGCACAAAGAAAACAGCAGCTGATTTGCTTTCAAAGCTCTTTCTTTAACATATATAATAATGGATAATTGATCGCTAGAATGCTGACAATAAGGTATTCTATGCAAAACTAAATACAATTACAGAATATATAACTTTTTGGACACCCATCGCTATTTAAATTGCCCTCCCCAACGAAAGTGGCGAAAACAGGCCCAACGGAGTGGCATTACAAGCCACCGATGCCCCTATAAGCTTTTAATAAAAAAATATAATATGCTTTGCCAACTATAACGGATATCACAAAATAGGAAAAATAAAACAATGGTCAACCCAGGTGAAATCATCTTACTTTATTTTTCGACACAGTTTTGTAGGTTGAGGAACAAATCTCATTTCATTTCTGCATCGTCATGTACCAGAACGTGACAAATTCATCTACAAAACTACCTTTCAGCAAAAATTCTGCTGTTTATACATCAAGTCTTTCATCTACAATTCTCTTTGCCCTCTTCTCGCCTGTAACCGTGACAGGAATGCTCTTGTTTGTGTGGCATTTTGAAAGGAACCCGTCACTCAGAACACCTTCTTACATTCTTCTCGCTGTATTGGCCTTTACCGACCTTTGCTCTGGATTAATCGCTCAGCCTCTTTTGATTGCAAATGGGTTGATATACCTAACATACCATCAGATGAGCTTAACGGACAGAAAAGGCTGGCCAACCGCTTTTTTCATAGTAGTAGTAGCTTGTACTTTTTTTCTTGTTACGATACTGATAATGACATTTATGTCCATTGAGCGATGGCTGCACATGACTCGTCGATCTTTGGTCACTGTTCGCCGCGCCTGCTTTACAGTTGCAGTACTTTTACTTATTCCCATCCCTAATACTTGAACAGAAAGTTCAGTTTGAAAAAACCTTTTTTCGTTTAGCTGGGCGTTTGTTTTAGCTGATAGAATTTAGGTAACCCTATCTAAGGATCACACCGGGAGCACAACGCCAAAAGGAGCAAAAATGATACCCTATTTAAGGACCGAGAACCGCAAAAACCATACCTTATCCCGCGGCACATACCTATATAGCCCACATATGGGAGTACCCCCCTCCCCCGGGTATTTTGCTCGATTGTGAGCGCACACAGAAGAGATTGCTATTAACGTGCATCAGCCGAAATGAGCGCGCTTGGTTTTCGTTCATAAGCAAGCTCGCGTTTTCTTTTAAGGGCATACTTAAAGCATTATACTTGGATACTCAGCGTTTGATTTGCGTAAATGAGGTCAGAAAATTGGTTAAACGACTACTCTGTAACGACAACAAGAAATCAGTTCAGTATTATCCATCCATCATCATTATTTTGATTTGCGTAAAAGGAATAGATTAATATTGGGTAGGAAAAAAGTGATACGATGCAAAACGTTGCGCAAAATCGTCCTCACGAGTGCGTAATTTTAGAAAAGTGGCTACACAGCTTGTTAAAGCAGAACCAAAACTGGTCTGGCTTTAACTTTGAAAATTCTTCTCAAATCCAGTATCTTGTTTTCACCTGTCGGAAGAGAAAGAAAACGTGCAACATTGCGTTTTTCATGTCTATGTATATATTAGTATATATTCAGCACGTGCAGCGGCTCCCCTTTTCTACCCATACTACCGTTCGGTCTTGTCTTAAAGCTTTGATCGGGCAATGGTTATTGAAATAGCTGTATATCAATTGAAGTTGGCTCATAGCGGTCTTGATTTTGACAGATTGATTTCTCTGATGCTTCAGGGTCAATCCTTTCTATTCATTTTAGTTAAAACAATCATATATAGTCCTGAAGCTGATATATTTTTTCTGACAAAATACCAATAAGACTCATTTAAAAAAAAATTCAAAACTACAATTAAATGAAAACACTCAATATTAGCATTTTAGATACTGCGTGTGAGAAAGTTGTCATTTTTAAGAAAAATGGTACAATAGCCGCGATTAACTTGTGGTATTTGCATAATAATGCACTAAAACCTAGAACCGAGACAAGCTGTTAAACACCTGAATTGAACAAACAGTTTTGTTGTCTCATCTTTGGTCTTCAGAAAAAGGGACGTTTTATTCGCGGCACAACTTATCATTTTAAGACCGAAGTGTTTGATTCCAAGAAAACTTTAACATAACAGGTAAATTAACCTTAAATTGCTAAAAATTCACTTGTACCATAGAAGTGCAACGTGTGTTTTAAATATATACATGTATATAATATAATAAGTCTAAGCTAGTCCTCCGTTTTGTAGTGTTTTCCACAAGTCTTACTAACTAACGTTTTTTATATATTTTTTTTTTATTTTTTTACCTGGATTTTTTATTGTTATTATTTGTGATGCAGAACTAACGTTCCAGCTTATCGAGTCTTTACAAGATAAATTTTCTTAATTGAAAGCACGGCTGAAAAAGCCCTTCTAACAGTTGTTTGAGCTTTAGTATTTACAGCAGAAAACTTGGCGTAACATCTTTCTTTCATCGTAAAATACATGTATATCAACTGAAGTTCAACAAATTCAATGCGTTTAAAGAAGGTTAAGATGCATTCCGAGGACAAAAAGAAACGTTTTATTAGCCGGGTAATGAGTGTTCCATTGCTGCCCGCTACGCAAACTATACATTATTTGTTCATATGTCTCAAGCGGGGTCTCAAGTAGGATTAAGAAATAAATATTTCTTTCACAGCATCGGCTTGAGCAAAACAGTAAAACGCGAATATTTAAAGCCATAAAACCTACATCGACGCGCTGAACAATTCGTTGCAAGTATTTTATGAAGAGCTACAGGACAACACACCCGCGTTGAGTTCCCAGTAGGTCTGTTTTAGCTGACAGCTCGATTAAAACCTTTGCCTGTAATGATTCTTCTGCAACGCAAAAAAACGAAATGTCTTTAAACTATGGAATGAAAAACTTAACTTTGAGTGTTATAATATAATGAAGTGAAATTAGCATATTATATTAATGTTCCAATGAGCATAGCAGAGGGCTGTTTGGGAACAACTAATCTATATAATGTTGTGAAAATTCAGTATTGATCGGAGTGAAGCTCAAATAATGTGCACAACTAACTAACCGAATAGATTTTTTTAATAATAATAATACTTTATATATAATAATACTTTATTTATATAGCGCTTTTGCGGCACATATCCAAAAGCGCTAAACATGCCTTTAATACGCGCGGAGAATCAAACATAAAAAAGTCACAGTTTTTTGGTCCATTTTTGAATGGGTTCTAAACACTCAAAAAATTCGATTCCAGAAAGCATAGTCCGAAAATTTTTAGAGAAAAGCATACTATTGCAAAAATGTGCTTTTAGAACAATTTTCTCTAGCACAAAGCGACATTCAAGCGAACTGTACATGACGGTTATTAAAATCTTATGTGCACGCAAAAATGAATCGTGAGAGAAGATTATTATCATTCCTTCTATCACTTAAATTTATGTGACGCGACATTTGAATGCTCTCAAATTTTGTAGATAAATTTCTGAATCTGACAGCGACAAAACCTTCATTAAGGCTCATGTGTCGGACAAAAAGCCATCGCTATCACCGCCGTGTGACATTGCATTTCTCTCAAATTTGTCCTGGATGGAATAAATCTTTTACCAGTTGGATGCCATAAAAAATTTACCTGATACACCAGCGTAACTGTATGTACAGAAAGAATTTTATCTGTACCAACACCCGAAAATCCGGCTGGTACCATTGTTCCAAAATGGCCATTTTGTTCGTAGCAAAGCCTATCGTTATCAAATTTGCTCCTCATATGTTGATACAAACATCGCGACCAGAACATCACGAAATAAGACTCTGTTATCTGCACAACATAAAGAACGTACGATATCTCGTCCTTTAAAGAACATCTTTCTCTTATATAGAGGAGCTTCCTTAGAGAAAGATAGATTCCAGCAGCACATATAAGTAACCAAACTTGTTCTATATCAATTTATCAACACAGGTTCGGACTGCAAGGATAATACTTTCTCGCGCAGGCTTATTGACCATGTACAACAACACGACCAATTTTTCCCTTCCACCTGGTCCATTCAGACACAGTTATGCTTTCTATACGGTAACCTTCTCAACTTCAGTTACAATCGCCATTTTATCGCCAGTAGCAGTGGTTGGAAATTTTTTGGTTTTGGCAGCAATTTGGAGAAACCCGGCCCTCAGAACGTCTTCTTACATTCTGGTCGCTGGATTGGCTTTTACCGACCTTTGCACTGGTCTCATCACCGAACCGTTTTATGTTGCAAGTTTATTGATCTTCTTGGAGAAACCTCAGCTAGTAATATTTCAGAAACCACCAACGTTTTATAGAGTATTTGGTCTTATCAGTTCTATTTCTTCCAAGTACTTTTATCAAGTTTCACTGATGATGGTGACACTCATGTCCGTTGAACGATGGCTACACATGAGTCACCGATCTGTGATGACGGCGCGCCGAGCTTGTTTTGCTATTACGATACTATTCCTCATTGCAATCCCGTTAGTCCTGTTTGGTTCTGGACTTGCTAGCGGACTTGTATATTATGCTACCAGTATATCACTATTGTTGGTTTGCATCATTGTCACTTCTGTTGCGTACTTAAACATTTTCCGGATAATTCGTCGTCATCAACAGCAAATTCACGCACACTCATTATCCCAGAACTTTGCTCAGCCAGCAATCAACTTTGACAAGTACAAAAAATCTATCTTTTCAATCCTTTATATCCTAACTGTTTTCTACCTAGGTTACTTGCCTTTAACTATCTGTTTTGTATTATTGCTAGTTTTGAGACACGAATTGACTGATTTACTTCTCGGTGTGTCAACGATGCTTGTATTTCTAGCTTCCTCACTAAATCCTCTTCTTTACCTGTGGAGAATGAAGGACATTCGAGATGAAGTAAAACGTTTAGTCAAACGAATATTCCATAAAGATAACTAGTTGAAAAGAACATCATTTATAAGAAATAATTCTTTCTCCCTCAAAAGCGTTTTTGCGTTGATTGGTATTTGACACTTTAATATCCTTCTTTTAAATTAAAGCTTAAATTGAGCTTAATGTATCTTTAAGATACATAAATAAAATTCTTTATTAGTTTCACTTCTGCCGTGGAAGTTTCTAGTTAGGTGAACACTTTTTGCATCTTTCTTGTAAATAAATTTGTGTTAAGTGCTTTTCCTTATCCTGAAAATGAAAATTCCAGCTGTTAATTCTGTTGAGCGTTATTTGAAACCTCGTTTTATAATTCATGTTACTGACTTGCATCTTTCTGTATTGCCCTGTAAGTGATATGTAGTCATCTAAGGTGTCGTTCTTACTTGTCTTTTGTCGATGTAAAAACATCTTCAATTAAGAATTATTTTGCATATTCTATAGATGAAAGCACATTTCCAAAAGGATTATGCAATCTTCAGAGGGTCGTGTTTCACTCTCTGTTTATTTGCATTTAGTTGTTAGCGCACTTATGCGTTTTTACCGAGATAAATAACTGATTAAGTATTCAATGCAAGTTCTGAATAAACTGCTGTTGGAACCAAGACACCGATACACCTGCACATTGTCCGGGGCTCCTGTTTGCGTTTTACATATGTAAGTGTCAGCCAGCCTTAATGTAAAAATAAACTTTTTGATTATTGTGCAAAAGTATTTTCGACAGCTCTTGACAGCATCGTGCATGTTCGAGGTTGGTCAGTATAGTGTAGATCAAGAAACTGACCTTGGTTTCATCAAAATCATTTTTGTTGCCTTAATGATTTTTTTTTGTTCTCAGACCCAGCTTGATGTCATCAAATTCGGAAACCAATAAAATCCAGCATAGAAAATACCTTGGGGATTTCGATTCCATTCGTATCATAAAAAAATCAATTACTATTGTCTAAATGTTTCTATGAAAGTGATCGTAGTTTAAATGAAAAACTAATTACGCAATTCTTTAGTAATTTTACCCGATGTTGTCGAACTATCGGCAGGTTTTAATTTTGGTAATATCCATTTGAGTGAAAGCTAATCAGTCTTTTTAAACACCCAACGTTATTTGATGTATTTTAATAAGAAATCAACCCCAATGTTCACGATATTGATGCGCATAATTTTTAAGGTACAAAAATATATTAAACAATTAAAAAATTATAAGAACTATGACTTTCTTTGCTTAAAAAGAAAATAGACATAATTCAAAGAGAACAACCAGTGTTTCAAACAATCTTGAATTCTGTCAACAGCTGAGCTTTAAAAAAGTTCCGTCGTTAAAATATATATTGCTTATCTTCTTAAAATTAATGACCAGGATTCTGACAACAAAGCTTTTACGGTGAAATGAAAAAAAGAAGATAAAATTAAAGCAAATTCAACGTTTTGGACATCCTGCCAGTTTTTTAATGAAGATGCTGAAAACAAACGACCGAAGCCGAAGGACAAAAATTGGAAGGCATCATTGTATTATCAAACAGTGTCATTGAAATTTTCATTTATATTAATTCTAGTGTAACCTTTCCTAAGTGTACATCCTTGGGGTTAGAGAAAGTGCCTACCTTATTAATATGGGAGGTTAAAAACGTTGTGTTTGCATGTCTTTGGGCCATGATTTTGTCCACTTATGGTAGGTTTTTGTTAGCAGAGATTCGACTGGAGAAGACATATGATTCGAAGCAGTTACATACGAATGGATTTTAATTTATTTTACGCGCGGCTTGGTAAGAGAAAAAATAAGAGCGCGTCACTCTTTCTTAGAAGTTAAGGTAGCGGGTGGGCTTTGAAGATCATGTTTGCTTATCTTTGAGTAGTAATTGTTAGAATTCTGACAATAAAACTTTTCTATGCAATTTTGAAATCAATTAAAGTAGATTAAAGCAAATATCTCTTTTTGCACACCCTACAGTTTTAAAAATTGTCCATGCGAGAAAATCTCGCGAGGCTCTGTTGACAAATGTTTTAAACCACCATTACCAAAGGAAAAATTGTAGCAAAAAATAAATAATATTAAATGAAACTAATTTAAGATTTTCCTTACTGTCAAAGCACCGGAAAGAACTTCTACAGAGCATTAATTGTCTTTAAAGCTTTTACATTAAAAACTACTTTGCACAAAGTGGAAATAGAATTAGCATCACTGTACCTGCAATATTATTTCAATTTTACAGCACGGTTTTGCAGATTGTAGAGTAATCGTTCTTCTTCAGTTATTGACGAGACTGCCATGTACTCTAACGTGACGAATTCAGCTAAACAACCTCGGTTCAACAATAGCACTGCTTTTTATGGTGAAAATGTTGCAACTTCAGTTCTTCTCGCCCTTATCTCGCCTGTAGCAGTGGCAGGTAATGCTCTGGTTTTGGTGGCAATTTGGAGAAATCCGTCTTTCAGAACACCTTCTTACATTCTGCTCGCTGGATTGGCCTTCACTGACTTTTGCACCGGACTCATCGTTCTGCCGTCTTCCGTTGCAAATGGGTTGATCTACCTAACAGACCCTCACATGAATTTAATTGACAAAAACAACTGGCCGACATCTTATTTGATAACTAGAATTATTGTCGATGTCAGTGCCACTTACTTATTTCATGTTACGATATTGGTGGTAACACTCATGTCCATTGAGCGATGGCTGCACATGTCTCGTCGATCTTTGTTCACTGTTCGCCGCGCCTGTTTTGCAATTGCAATACTGTTGCTAACTCCTATCCCATTAGTTATTATTGTAGTTCAAAACACTTATGGTCGTAAATATATTGTCACGTCTCTGTCAATTTCGTTGCTTTGCATTACAACAACATCAGTAGCTTACTTCAAAGTTTTTTGAATAATTCGTCGTCATCAGCAGCAAATTCAGGTCAGCGAATTGTCCCAAAATATGACGCGGCCAACGATAAACTTTGCTAAATACAAAAAATCCGTGTTCACAATCCTTTATATTGTAGCTTTTTTCTACATAAGTTACTTGCCCATAGTGATCTCGTTTGGGTTATTGCTAATTTTGCCGATAAATGATTTCACCGGTCCATTTGTAACCGTTTCATTGACACTTGTGTTCTTGTCTTCATCGCTTAACCCTCTTCTTTACATGTGGCGAATGAAAGATATTCGGAATGAAGTAAAACAATTGGTCAGACGATTTTTTTGTCACGAAAACTAGAAGTGTCAAACGCTGGATGAGATGTGTAAAAAATGTAACTAAGAAGAGATAGAAATAAATATTTGACCCACATGGCAAGGAATGAGGGACATTTTTCGGCGGTTTCCTGATGAAAGGGATATTTAATTCGTATGTGAGGTCATTTGGTGATATAACGGCCATTTTACTCTCCTCAGCCCCTGTTTGGAGTCTAAAAGAAATAACAGGCCTTATATCCTCCCTTCCCGCCTCCCCCACACTCCGCCAAAGATAAGTAATAATTTTCGCGCCCTCTCTTGTTTTTTGAGGCAGCCTGGAGCTTTATGGAGGGAACTGGGAACGAGGTTATATAGAGAGGTTACAAAGGCTTTAAACAAAATGTCGAGAACGATGCTGCTTCTGGACAAGATGTTCCGTATATTTCATTGTATACTTCCGTCTATAGGAAATGTTTTGACATCTTCAGGAAAGGAAAAATATGAAAAGTTTGCTGATGACGAATACCGTGGTAAGTATATGTTGGAGATATTTTGATCTCAAAGAACATGTGTTGCAGCTGGACGTCAACTTGATTAACGATCTTATCTCGTCACTTTTGCTTCAAGGTTTAATAAGCTTGTACACAGAGCAAGATTTCTCATGGCAATGAACAAAACCATGGTGGAAACAACTCGTCAGGTTAGAATTTTCTTGAAATTTGTTGACGTAACACTTCTACTGAACAAATCAGACTGATAACGTGATAATTATACAAAGGTTTATAGTATCAAAAAAAGTGGCTCACCTTAATTCGATGACCATGGCCATTTTTGAACAATCGCGGTAACAGCTTCTAAATACTCCAGGGAGTTTTTGAAATTTTTAATTACCATACGAGCGGGAGATTTGAACGATCGGCAAGACCGAAGGGTAAACAAATTTTACGCAGGGGAGTTGGTACTGGTATAGTTTGTTCGGTGCAAATTGTTACTCTCGGGTGGCTGGTAGGGTAAATGTTGCAAAAGTAAAAGCTGTCTTGTGGCTGACAAGTATGTCACCGGGATTAAATGTTCAAAGCTTTGGTTCGCGTCTTCAGTGATTTTATCTCTCGGTCAGTCAAGTCAAAGTCTATAAAATTTGAAGATCGACTTTGTCAAGTGTCGACCGCCGCGACGCATGCAAATAATACTTAACTTCGTCTAACGCAATTTGGATGATAATCGATCTTAATTTTACTGAAAGCTTAAATATTTTACTCGAAAGCCTGCAAGCAAGGCGAGACAGTTTGGCTATCCATGCATGTGATGAATGGTAAACTGTCATGCGAAAGGGCGGTTATGTTTGTTGTTTCTTTGTCGTTTCTATAGCTTTCTTTCCACCATGAAATAAAATCAAAACAATATTTAAAAAAACATAGCTTTTTAGATTGTTCTTTCAAATGATTCTTTTGTCTCAAAGTAATAACAAGAATTCTGGTAATTAAACATTGACCGTCAATGCAAAGAACAAATACAATTTATGAAACCCAGGACAAAAACATTGCAAACGATAAATGTATCGATACTCTTTAAATTGTCAAAAAAAGATGTCATCATCTGCAAAACTGAGTGGCAGTTAAATCACTTTACATTTATTGTTATCAAGGGCAGTTCGGTTACCAAGAAGAAAAATCGTGCCTCACTATTTCCTTTTACATGGTGCGGTACAAAGAAAACAGCAGCTGATGTGCTTTCAAAGGTCCTTCTTTAATATATTTTGTTTATCTTAGAGAATTATTCTCTATAATTCTGACAATAAAGTTTTTTATGCAAAGCTGAATGCAATTACAGAATATATCACTTTTTGGACTCCCGTCCTCTTTGTTAATAGCCTTCCCCGACGACATTGGCGAAGAAAAGGCCCAACGGAGAGATGCCCATAACAGCTTTAAATGAAAATCAAAGTCTCTTCGAGATACCGACTTTTTTGCATGAAGTATGAGTCGGAGGTTTATCCTGTGCATTGTTATTCGAACTTATCATTACAGTTGCTTTGTAGTTTAGTTTAACAATTTCCTATCTTCGCGGAGAAAATGCAGCCATATAATTTTGTCAAAAATGGCTCGTCCGCGCCGGGTATTTATACACATATTCCTCAACATTACACAAATAAACAGTGCAAATTTCACCGAGATCTGACAATTCTATACTTTAAAATTGCAAGGACCTTTCGAGGCAGTCGATTACGGCAGCGAAATTAGCAAATGAAACAGCAAAATATGCGTTCGACGCTTTGTTTTTGCGACGCCATACGGTATTTGAATTGTTATAGGTAGACCGCTGTTCAATGTGTTCAAGGCCGTATCGTTACGATTGCTCCACGAAAAAGCACGAAAAAAATACGGATATTTCCGACTACTGTCGGAGAAAACATTGCGCATATAATTGCGGCGTAAACAAATTTATATGGCTTTTGTTTAAAAACAAAAGCCATATATACAGTGAATGCTTTCGAATTATATTTGAAGATGAAATACGAAAGAATTTTGCTGTCTTTGACTGAAATTCCACTCGAACTGCGTAGATACGATCGCATGTTGTAAAGCCGATTCATGCAACATTGCTGTCAACGCGAGGTCACGTCCCTAACGACCTAGGCTGATGACGAAATAGAATGGCGCTTGTAGCGACCAAATTTGGCCTAATTTTTAACCGCTCCTATGCTAAAAGAAGCCCCCACCTCTTGCATTTGTTTTAACTTCAATAATATCTTTGAAAAGAGCGAGTTTTTTGGTATGGTTTATTTTTGACGTTTGTAATTTTCAAACGATGTAAGTGCTAGTGATTATTTATTCGTGTTTTAGCGTTAGTTACGCAATCCATTGTTTGTGCGACGCTTTTTATAGATCGCCTTTCAGACACACGTGCGTTGAGATAAGAAAGCTGACATGTCACTTTTAAAATTGTTATATAACGTTTGTAAATGTGACAAGTCACGTTTTTTCCACGAGATCGCAAGTGATCACCCACAGCGGAAAGTAATCCCTTGAGAAATTAAAAAAGTCCCTTGAGAGTAAACAAGAATGTGGTTCCAAATTTTGCCCCACATAACTGCTATTCTCCTACTTTCGCTTGTAAACAAGCAAAAAAGTCGAAAAAAATGCTTTGTTGACTAGAATGAATAGTAAAAAAAACTTAATGAAAAAAAGCAATGTGCAAGACTATAAATAGCACGTGAAATCATCTTACTTTATTTTACGGCACACTTTTGTAGGTTAAGAAACTATTTTCATTCCTTAGATATAGTCTGCATCGCCAACTGTCCACCTTTCAGCAAAAATTCTGCTGTTTGTACATCAAGTCTTTCATCTACAATTCTCTTTGCCCTCTTCTCGCCTGTAGCAGTGACAGGAAATGCTCTTGTTTGTGTGGCAATTTGGAGGAACCCGTCACTCAGAACACCTTCTTACATTCTTCTTGCTGGATTGGCCTTTACCGACCTTTGCTCTGGATTAATAGCTCAGCCTTTTTTGGTTGCAAATGGGTTGATCTACCAACAGACCATCAGACCATCAGATGAATTTAACGGACTTTTTTCATAACAAGAGCTATTGCGATAGTTGTAGCTCGTACTTTTTTCTAGTTACGATACTGATAATGACATTTGTGTCGATTGAGCGATGGCTGCACATGTCTCGTCGATCTTTGGTCACTGTTCGCCGCGCCTGCCTTACAGTTGCAGTACTTTTGCTTATTCCCATCCCGTTGGTTGTGACTTACGTTCAGTATTTTCTCAGTTGGAGTTGCTAGTTTTTTAGTTTTACTATTTTGCCTTACTCTCACATCAATAGCTTACTTAAAAGTTTTCAGAATAATTCGTCGTCATCAGCGGCAAATTCAAGCCAATGAATTGTCCCAAAATGTTGCTCAACCAGCGATCAACTTCAAGAAGTACAAGAAATCCGTTTACACAATCCTTTATATTCTAGCTGTTTTCTATATTTCATACATACCCTTATGTATCTCTTTAGGGTTAGCACTAGTTTCGTCTCTAAATGAATTCACTTTTATCTTTTTTGTCGTTTCAACATTACTTGTAAATTTGTCTTCTTTACGTAATCCTTTTCTGTATTTTGTTGCGAATGAATGATATTCGAAATGGAGTCAAGGATTTAGTTAGGAAAATGTTTCGTCATAATGTTTAGATAACAACTTTTAGTTGATTAAACACTTTCATATCGCATCTCTAACGAAGAAACTTTGGAAAGATTAAAGAGACTGAGCCCCTCTATGGTATTTTCGAAGAAATCAAAGACGCGACTATTACCGCGGAAAAAAGGAAGATCTCAAGATTGAAGTTCGAGCTTATAGGTCTGTATAAAAGTATCCTTGAAAAGAATTAAATATCATCAATAAAATCAAACACTGACTAAACAGAACAGCGTTAATTTTCCTTGCTATTGCAAACATAATTGCGGCGAAAACAAAGTCAGCCAGTAATCCCATCATGGCTTCAGCCTCGTTTAATTCTCGAAGACAAGTTTCATTGAGCCATTATTAACAAAACACTAGCTAAAAGACTGATTCAGGTTAAAGGGACTATGTCATGGAGATTTCGCAGAGTTTTGTTCTAAACTGTCCTGAAATTAGTGGAAGGACCTATAGAAAAACAATACCTTTGAACATCTAAAGGAAGATATAACCTTCATTAAAACAAGCCACGGCTATAAATATTGGTTTTTTTGAAGATGCTTGGAAACAATTTGAAAACGTTTGCCTGACGTTTTCAAATTGCAATCCGACGGACTTACGAACACATGAAAGTATATTGCTCTTCAAGATCGGAATAGCTGCTCACCAACCGTTGTAAATGTGAAAGGACAAAACAGAAGTGGAATTAAAGGCCTCGATGTTCTTCAAAAGGCGAGTATTTATTTCGTTCTTGACAAAAACGAAATGAGTTTTACCGTTCGTGGTTTGTTGTTGTTTGTGCATTTGAAAATGATTTTCACGCCACTGCGGGTTTTCAGACTCCATTTGCGAGTGAACTGCCATGTTTTATTTGATACTATTTGCCAAAACAAAACACTATTTGCCGTCATTCAAGAAAATCTGATTCTTTAATAAAAAACGGTATAATTAATTTTCCAATATTGTACCGTGCGTGGACGACCAAACTACGCATTTCATTCAGTTTCGCGGGCCAATTTTTGACATGCATGTTCATCAGAATAAAATTATGCTGTCAACGCAGAAATGATTTGTGTGTATAGCTTGAGAAACTGCTTTTGAGTCGGAGTATTTTAGAGTAAGAAAAATTGGCTTAAGGTGACACCCTGCGAGCAGTTCCTTTTAGAGCAGTAAAAACATAATTTTATCGGGAAGCCGAAATCCATTTACAAGTGTGTAGTTTTGTGCTGCCTAATTTCGACTTATTTCTATGCTTTCCTTGACTCTCCCAATATACGGAACCTTTCTTGAGTACGATACATTCTTAGCGAAGCCAATTTTCGAAATTAAAGAGCAAACACTGATACTTCACTCATTCTTACCCGTCGATTTATAAATAGCCTGTGTACAGCCGTTCCGCTCGTTCAAGTTGAAATTGCACAAATGCGCGCGTACGCAAACAAAGAATTTCCAACACTTTTTCTGGGTTTCTTTTCAAAACAAACTTAAGTAGGAAAAAATAGAAACGTTATTTGCCGGCCTAGGTCGGTCCGTATAGAAAAAACTGTACACTTCGATCACAGCGAAATCATCCAGGTGGGTTGTTGATCGCCCAAATTTAACGCTTACAGAGTATTCACCTGGGCGGGTAGTAAGTTATTCGCCCTAATGTTTTTATTAGTATATAAGAATAATTGGCCTTTTCTATTGTCTACGCACATTTTTATGTATTTATAGTGCTGTCTTATTTTTTTGGAAAACTGGGTATAAAGTTTAAATCCCGCTCAAGACCTCGGCCACAGCTTTTTAGACTTTTTAAGAAACGGACCTCCCGGCCGACAACTTGGCAATATTTAAGCTTATGTTTTGACAAACACAACACACTGAGATCTTAACAGTAACGGTTATCTTTAATTCTCTTGAATCCTGAACGCAGAACTTTAAAAGGACATAAAAAACAAACACATACAGCAAAACATTCAGGCTTACAGTCAGGATGTTAGTTTAATAAATTAAATCCACGGCATTTCACGTGCATGATGCTACAAGCGTCTACGTTTTCGCCGCAAACGTACGCGTTTTTGGATGCTGAATTTACCATTCCGAAAGGTCTCCATCCTATGATGATTTTCTACTGTCTCTGTGATACGTTACAATTTGATGGCTAGCTTGATAAGGCGCAAAAAGAAATCTCTGAGCTCTGATCACAGCCGCCATGAAAGCTTCGAACTCAAACTTACGGGCCGCGCGCGTTTGTGGGATACGGCATTAAAATTTTTCTCCCCAGTCCCCCAATATGACGTCACAGATCACCTGGCAATAATGCTAGTTAACAGTTTCAGTGCTCTAACATAACAATTTTTTTTATTAAAATAGACTGTTATTTCAAGGTGTCGTGCGACACAAATACAGTTGAATCCCGATAACTCGAACCCTCAGTAACTCGAACTCCCGCTAACTCGAACCTTTCTCGATTCCCCTTCAGGTCAGTTTCTTACTAATTTTACCCTCGATAACTCGAACTTCCGGTATCTCGAACCTTTTTCGATTTCCCGTGAAGGTTCGAGTTATCGGGATTCAACTCTATAACTTTTGGCTGTTTAAAATTCGGGTAGAATCCGTAACATAGTCCCCTTAATTTACTTGTCTACAGGTTTCTTGCTTCCAAAAATGAAATACAAGGAAGACTATATGACAAGATATCTTTGGATCGCACTACCTTTGCGAGGGCCTGCAAGACAGGTATAATTACTACGAAAGCCTGCAATAACGGCAAGCCATTTTCTGCTTCCATAATCTCATTCAAATTAGAACCTTACGTGTGGCATATGAATTTATTTGGTTTCTTATCACTATATACTCGTTTACACTGAGCAGTAATAATGTTAAATCGTTTTGATAAAGAGAAAATTCAATTAGTGCAAAATCTCTTTTTGAAAGCCAACCGTTAACAACATAACACGGATTTAATCCAAAAGAATAAGCTTAAGAGAGATATTACAATCGTAACCGCCAATTCAACTTAACAGTGCAATTAATGTATTGGTTGAGAAAATATTATAATTGCAGTACTGTAGTGAAGAGAAACGATCTAAACATTTTACCCTATATTACGGCAATTAAAGATGAATGCTGAAAATAAGGTTTTCTGCACAAAGTTAACTGTAATTACAGAATATATCACTTTTTGGACACCTACTGTATCTGGTATTTAAATTGCCCTCCCCGACGAAATTAGCGAAAAAAAAGGCCCAACGGAGAAATATTACAAACAATAAATGCCTTTCAAAGCTATATACTTTGCTAACTAGAATGGATACGGTTTTTTCTATGCAAAGATAAATGCAATTACAGAATCTATCAGTTTTTTGGACACCCGTCCGCTATGTAAATTGCCCTCCCCGACGAAATTGGCGAAAAAAGACCCACCGAGAAATATTACACATGGAACCATAAAGACTTTGTTAACTAGAATGGATATAAAAAAAAAAACCTTTTGTTGATGAAAAAAACGTGGGGAATGTTTCAAATAGCAGGTGAAATGATGTTACTTTATTTTACGGCACACTTTTGTAGGTTAAAGAATACTTCCTCACTTCTTGGCTACAGACCGCATCACCATGTACCATAACGTGACTATTTCACCTACGAAACCTCCGCTCGCTAAAAATTCTGTCTTTTAAGCGTCAACTCTTTCATCTTCAGTTGCCCTCGCCCTTTCCTCGCCTGTAACAGTAACATTAAATGCTCTGGTTTTGGCGGCAATCTGGAGGAAACCGTCCCTCAGAACAACTTCTTACATTCTTCTCGCTGGATTGGCATTTACCGACTTTTGCAGTGGGTTAGTTAATCACCCTCTTTTGGTTGCAATTGGGATGATCTACCTAACTGACCATCAGATGATTTCAGCTGATGAAAAGAGCTGGCCGACATCTTTACTTACATTAATTGCTATTGCAAGAGCATTCAGTATGTACTTTTTTCAAGTTACGATACTTATAATGACATTTATGTCCATTGAACGATGGCTGCACATGTCTCGTCGATCTTTAGTCACTGTTCGCCGCGCCTCGTTTATGGTTGCAGTAATTTTGCTCATTCCAATGCCGTTGGCCGTGACTCATGTTCAAGAATTCAGTATTTTCTTAGTTAGAGTTGTTGTTATCTCAATTTTGCTATTTTGCCTTTCTCTTACATCAGTGGCTTACTTTAAAGTTTTCAGAATAATTCGTCTTCATCAACAGCAAATTCACGCCAACGAATTGTCCCAAAACGTTGCTCAACCAGCGATCAACTTCGAGAAGTACAAGAAATCCATTTTTACAATCCTTTATATTTTAGCTCTTTTCTATATATCCTACTTGCCCACAGTTATCTCTTTGGGGTCAGTGCTAGTTTTGTCGATGAATGAATTCACTTCTATATTTCTAATCGCATCAACGATACTCGTTTGTTTATCTTCTTTACTTAATCCTCTTCTGTACTTGTGGCGAATGAATGATATTCGAACTGAAGTCAGGGATTTAGTTAAGAAAATGATTTGTATTAACAGCTAGATACCAAGTATTAGTTGATTGAACAGTTTCCCATTGCATCTCTAATGAAGGAAGTTATAGGAGATTTTTTGTTCAAAGAGACTCGCTGAGCTGCATTCTGAATTAATGTTGAATAAATTTAACTTTTGAAATAATTATCGCATCTCGTCTTCAGTCTTTTTAACTCGTAAAGACAGGTTTCTTTGAGACGTCATTAACAAAACATTAGCTAAAAGACGGACAACGGAATTTGGATGAGTGTCGAGCTTTTAAAACTGAGATGCCTTTGCTCACCAAGCAAGGCCCGAATCCAGTCGTGCAAGTTTTAACATTCTGTCAGTGTGGTAACAAAACAGTCGGTAAAAAAATCATCGACTTGTCGAGCCTAGAAATTGAAGCCAGCGAAAGCCACATTGGCACTGATTTAATATTCTGTTCCTAATACCCGCTTTACAGATTCAGGTTACTGTTAGTGTACTTGTTAACGGGTTTCTTGCGTCCAAAAATGGAACATAGTGAAGTCTAAATGACGCGATTTCTTTGGGCGTCACTACCTCTGCGAGGTCCTGCAAGACACGTATTACTATTAAGAAAGCCTGCAAATAACGCCAGTCATTTTTGCTACCATAATCTCACTCAAAGAAGACCCATCCGTGTGGCATATACATTTCTTTGGCTTGTTCTCACGACTCGTTTACATTGAGCAGTAATAATGAGAAATCTTTTTAATACAAAGAAATTCAATTAGTGCAATATCTCTTTTCCGAAGGCCAACGGCTAAGAACATTACATATGTACTATGATTAAATTCAAAAGACGCAGCTGCAGAGAGAATTACAAACCTCCAATTCCTCTTCACAGTGCAATTAAAGGATTGGCTGAAAAAATATTATATTTGCAGCACTTTAGCAAAGACAAACGATTTTTATCTTTTTACACCACTTACTTTCGCAAAGATAAATCGTTCGGCGATTTTCTGCTCACTCTTTAGCTCAATCTTAGACATATTCATGTACTATCGAAAAATTGTTAAAAAATAATATACTTAAAAGATATCATCATCTGTAGTAGTTGCAGGTTAGCGCATTTCATTTGTCTTTATAAAGCACAGTTCGGTTACCAAGAAGAATAATCGTGCCTTTCGCTTTTCTTTGAAATGGAAAGATACAAAGACAACAGCGGCTGCTGTGCCTTATAGATCATTCTTTAATATATCTTTATTTATCTTTGAGTAGTAATTGCTAGAATTCTGACAATAAGGTTTTCAGTGAAAAGCTAAATGCAATTACAAGAAAAATCTTTTTTCGGACAACCTACTGCTATGTTAATTGTCCTCCCTGATGAAATCGGGGAAAAAAGGCCCAACGGAGGGATATTGCTAGCAAATCACCCAAGGGCTTAAAAGCTTTGAATGAAAAATATGCTTTGTGTACTAGATTGGATATTAAAAGAATATTATTGAAAAAATAATCCATGAGCAACACTATAAATAGCAAGTGAAGTGATCTTACCTTATTTTATAACACAGTTTTGTAGGTTAAAATATAGTCCTCATTTCTTGGCTATAGGCTGCATCAACATGTACCATAACATGACTAATTCGCCTACAATACCTCCTCTCGACAAAAATTCTGTTTTTTATGCATCAAGTGTTTCATTTTCAGTTCTCCTCACCTTGTTTTCGCCTATAGCAGTGACAGGAAATGCTCTTGTTTTTACGGCAATCTTGAGGAACCCGTCCATTAGAACTCCTTCTTACATTCTTCTCGCTGGATTGGCGTTTACCGACTTTTGCACTGGATTGATCGTTATTCCTATTTTGGTTGCGAATGTGTTGATCTACCTAACAGACCATCAGATGATCTTAGCTGACACAAATAGCTGGTCGACTGCTTTTATGACAACAAGAGCTATTGGCAGAGGTTGCAGTTTGTATGTTAGCTTCCAAGTCACGATACTGACAACAACCCTCATGTCCATTGAGCGATGGCTGCACATGTCTCGTCGATCTTTAGTCACTGTTCGCCGCGCCTGGTTTACTGTTACAGTACTTTTGCTCATTCCAATCCCGTTGGTTGTGACTTACGTTCAAGATTTCAGTACTTCCTTTCTTAGGACTGCTATGATTTCAATTTTGGTGTTTTGCCTTACTCTCACATCTGTAGCTTACTTAAAAATTTTCGGAATAATTCGTCGTCATCAGCAGCAAATTCACGCGAACAAATTGTCCCAAAACGTTGCTCAACCAGCGATCAACTTTGAGAAGTACAAGAAATCCGTTTTTACAATCCTTTATATTCTAGCTGTTTTCTACATAAGTTACTTGCCCACAGTTGTCTGTTTAGGGTTAGCCCTAGTTTTATCGATAACTGAATTTACTTTTATATTTTTCACTGTTTCAGAGATACTTGTATATTTATCTTCTTTACTTAACCCTCTACTGTACTTGTGGCGAATGAATGATATTCGAAGTGAAGTCAGGGGTTTAGTTAGGAAAATATTTTGTCAAGACAGCTAGATAACATGTATTGGTTCATTGAACAGTTTTTCATCTCTAATGAAGAAACGTTAGAGGAGATCTGATTAAGGAGACTTTCACAGACTGCATTAATTTATTTCTAATAAATTGACTGAAATAAATATCAAATCTCGGCTTCAGCAGTCTTGTTTAATTCTTGAAGATATGTTCCTTAAAACCGTTTCTGACGAAAAAGATGGACAGCGGAATGTGCAAAACCTTCCGTGTCTTTTATAAATTTCTTCAGGTACCGCTAATACAAAATCAAAATTAAGGTCAGCAGTTTGAGTACAAATTTCAAAACACCGATGAAGGCGCATTTGCATGTACGCGCTTGAATCAAAAATGGCCTGGTGGTGTTTGTTTTCGTAAAATTTATAATAATTAATACGTGTTGGACATTCTATGACCAATTTCCCGGCTTGGCCGTGGTTATATTCGACACCCAAGGTTATTTAATTAATTTCAGAAAAAAGCGATCGAAAATCAATCCTTAGTTAGGCCAATGAGCCTCCAATTTTAATTCTAAAAATAATATATAAAGATAAATTCTATCTGAAATGAGATTCATTGAGAAATGCAGATCTTTCATTGAAAACACTACTTGTTTAACTTTGAGCATAATTTTGAAAACAATCAACAACGAAAAGAAAGAAATAAAATTCAATACGATTAGTTTAATACACATAAAAAGATATCATCCAGCACAAGATGCAAGCAAATCGCTTTCCATTTAATTCTATAAGGCGCAGTTCAGTAACCAAGAAGAACAATCGTGTCTCACGCATGGCTGTGAAACAGTACGGTTCAAAGACAGTAGCCGCTGATTTGCTTTGAAAAGTCCTTTTTGTAATCTATCTTTGTTTATCTTTTAGTAGTGATTTGTCGATAACTGAATACACATTTTTATTTTTCACTGTTTCAGCGGTGTTTGTATACTTATCTTCTTTACTTAATCCTCTTCTGTACTTATGGCGAATGAATGATATTCGGAATGAAGTCAGACATTTATTTAAGAAAATGTTTTGTCAAGACAATTAGATAACAAGTATTAGTAGATTTAACAGTTTTCTATCGCATTTCTAATGAAGAAACGTTAGAGGAGACTTGATACAAGAGACCGAGTCATTAGCTACACCTTAAATTCATGTGTAAATAAATTTAACTTTTGAAACAAATATCACGCCTCGGCTTCAGTCTTGTTTAATTCCTGAAGATATGTTTCTTTGAGCCGTTATTAGCGTAACAAGAAGGCAGCATGGCCTAGTGGTCAGGGCGCTGGACTTGTAATCCGAGGTACCTGGTTCAAATCCTCCTCCCTGCCACTAGATGGATTTGTCTTCGGTGGACCCGAATTCAACTCCTCCACCCAACTGGTTAGCCTCATGTCAGCTGGGATTTTTTAACAAGTTTCTCTTTGATTTACAATATTTGTTTCCTCAGATTTACAGTGTCAGTGAATGAAGACCCACTTTATGGAAATGCCACTGCAAACTCCCATTATTATTAATACTAGCTAAAAAAAACGGACAACGGAATTTGGTGAGCGTCGAGCTTTTTGCTCGCAAAGCAAGGGCAGAAATCATCGACTTGCCAAGCCTAAAATTGGTAGCCGGCGCAAGCCACTTTGGTGCAGTTTTAAACATTATTCCCAATGCCCCATATACTTATTCAGTTAATTCACTTGTAAACAGGTTTCTTGCTTCAAAAATGGAATATGGTGAAGACTAAATGACGCGATTTCTTTGCGCGGCACTAAACCTCTGCTACAAGACACGTATAACTAAAAACGCCTGTAATAATATAGTACAAGCCACTTCGCCACTTTTCGTGCGGCATAGATTTCTTCGGCTTGGTCTTTTGAAAATCAAGATAAAGGTTAACAGCTTGATTGTAAATTTCAAAACACCACGAAGGCGCATTTTAATTTACGCGATTGAATCGCATTATGTCTGGTATTTGTTTAAGTGATATTCAATTAATACATACTGCTCATTTTATGAACAATTTCGCTCGGCTGTGGTTATATTCAATACCCAAGGTTATTTAATTTATTTCCAGAAAGAAATGGAACACTCACCCTTACTCGGGTCAATGAGCCTCTAATTCTAAAGCCTCGAATAATATATAAACGCCGTTTCTACATGAGAATGGAATTTATTGGAAAATGCTGATATTTAATTAAAAACACTACTTGTTTATCTCTGAGCAGCCATAATGATAAATCGTCTTAAAGAAAATTCAATTAGTTTTTTTGACAGCCAACCGTTAACAACTTTACTCGGATTAAATTCAGACCTAGCAGAGAGATATTACAAATCAGAAATGCCCCTTAAGCAATAATTAAAGGATTGGCTGACAAAATATTATAATTGCAGCACTGTAGTGCAGAGGAAGGATCTAAACTTCTTTTTACATCATGTTTTGACAAATATAAATCTCTCGGCAATCCCTGTTCAAGCGACTTGTTAAGCTTGTTAAGCTAAATGCAAGATATGTGTAAAAAACAAAAATAAATATACATAAAGGATATTTATTTTGCAAAAATAAATGGTTTTATGTAGCTTGTTTCGTGAGTATTAACCAGCTTCCGGTGAAATTCCCTCCACTATCACTTCCGGTTACATTTTCGCGGGCTTTCAGGTCATGAAGGCGCGGTTACATCGCCTTTACGCTTATGGCGTCTTCGAGTGAAGAAAAGTTTCTTGGTCGCTTGGTCAAGCAATCAACTTTAATCGCTTGTATTCTACAATCAGAGATCCAACCATTGCAGCCTGTCGAAGTAACGACTAACAAGGATGCTCAGTTTACAAGTTAAGTATCTGATTTTTGGTTGGATTGCTAGCAAGATGGCTTATTATTTTACAGTTTCAGAGGCGACCGTCAGCTTTCAGCTAGTAATTTATAGCGAACAAGCGAAATAGCTCTCTTTCACGTCTGATCTACAGTGAATTGCTTGGTGTTTTTGTCGCCTAGGACACGTGTGCCTGCCAAACGGCATTCTTTTGGTGGTGTACTTTAAATTTACACCTTGTAATCCATCTTGCTTGCAGCATACGATATCGGCAAATCTTTAATAATTTCCTTTTGGCTTTGTTTGTTTGTTTGTTGTCCTGCAGCTATAATTTTCACTATTTTATTGAGGTTAGGATTTTATTGTCTTTTTGCTTTGCCTTGCTCGATTCAATTTTTATAACCTTCATAATATTCCTACGGGGATTTATTTATCAACGGGGATTTGTTTATCTCTTCTTCGATGTTTAGTTGGGGATATTTGTGCCTCGTTGTATCATGCTGATACTCTGGGAGTTTATATGTTCCCCATTGTTTTTCCTTACTTACAATTTGGGAATGTCTTGTTCATACTTTACCTGTATCATATTGCGTGCCATTTTGCCTGGTTATTTAAATTCGTTTCTAGTATAATACTTATGTTTGGGTGTTTTTCCGACTACTTCTTTTATGCTACCGACATGGTGCTTACATATTTGAGTAGACAAAACCTTGATTTTACCATGTTTACATGTCATAGTTGCATGTTATTATATAACAGGGTTATTAATAGCCCATTTTCTCATGCTTCTGTGTTTGGGCTGTTTATGCCCAGCCAGCATGTTGTTTTTATATTTGAGGTTATTCATACCTCAGTTTATTTATTATCTATTTATCTATTTATTTATTATCTATTTATCTATTTATTAATAGCCCATTTTCTCATGCTTCTGTGTTTGGGCTAATTATGCCCAGCCAGCATGTTGTTTTTATATTAATTTTGAGGTTATTCATACTTCAGTTTGTCATGTTCCGTGTTCGGTTATTTATACCCTCACGACATGTACTCATTTATGGGGGTGATTATTTATATCTCCCATTTTATCATGCTTTGTGTTTGGGCTACTTATGCCCTGCCAGCATGTTGTTTATAAATTGGAGTTATTTATACTCCATTTTTGTCAGGTTTTTCAAGTCTGGGTTAATTATACCCGGCTTGTGCCTGTTTATCTATTCACGGTGTAGCATGATTTTATCGGCCAGGCATTGTGTTTGCATTGTCATGTGCCATTCATGTGTTACGCACCGTTGTGTGAATAATTGTGATCACACACACTTACTATTATTATTGTTAGAATTATTATTATTAATATCATTATTGTTATTACTGTGTGAATGATTGTGATCACACACACTTATTATTATTATTATTATTATTATTATTATTATTATTATTATTGTTATTATTATTATTAATATTATTATTATTATTATTATTGTTATTATTATTATTTTTATTGTTATTAGTATTAATTAAATCTCCTAAAGGACTGGGTCTTATCCATTATTCTAGAGAACTTTAATGCAGAACTTTCCCCAGTTTTCGGGCCTTTTCTAATGTGGTTATTTTGATTGACATCACCCCCACTACCTGTACCACCACCACCTTCTTTATGGTCAGAGGCCTTGCTAGTCAGGGAGGGTATTGGAACAATTCTTGATGCATTTGTCTTTTCAATAAATGGGGTTTTTTGTTCCCAATTGGTGTCGTTAGGTTAATCTAAGTTTTTATGTATTACACAAGTTTCTTTTCATTACATTAACAAGGTTTTGAGAATACGGCTCTGTGCCCTCCATTTAGAGTTTATTAGAATCCCAATGAAAGAATTCCAATACACCTAACTTTATATTTCAATAATTGCAAAGGAAAATTCTTGCAATATCAACTTTATAATACAACAACTAATAGCCTCAAAGGTTCATCAGCTTATTTGCTACATATTTAAGACACTGTATATTCATCCGTTAATACGAGGCTATTCAAAAATGCAAAGCACGTCATTAGCATTTTCTTTCCCTGCTTCTTAGCTCATTAATTTGAAGAGTTAGTCAACTACCTTAATAATTTCTGTAAGTGATGTACAACATGTATGTTGACCTTTCGGAAAGTGCAGGTACAATAATTTTTATACAATTATACAGTTCTCAATGTTGAGAATATCAGCATAAAAGGATGCTTAAATCTTGTCTTAAACATCATTTGAGCAGCATATCAGGCACAATCTGATGGATTTAGTTATATTAATCATACCTCAGCTTCTGTTTGTGATACCCTGTCCTTAAATCCCCCAAAGTTTTTTCCTTTCATTTGATATCTTTGTATGATAAAGATGAGGATAGGTTCTATATTGCCTTTTAAACCAATGTTATAAAGTCAAAAAACCATCTGTGCAGTTGGTTGGATATTTCTTGCCTTATAACACCAAAATATTGTAATTATTTTGGTTCATCCAAGGTGTCAAAATTAAATTACCATTATGTTAACTGGTAAACTTAATTCCTGAGATATATGTACTTTTAAGCTAAAAAAAAAACTGTTCTCATGGCGTACATATATACTGACATTTTAGGACCTTTGATGACATTTAATGGTCTCATTTGGTTGTTTCCCTTGTGATATTTAGCTATTATTTTAGGCCAACTACCCATTTTGGAGGTTTCTATTATAAGGTTTACAGGTTTCTTCAGCTCTGGTCAGTGTACCTCAAATTATTCATTTTCTAAATGGTCAGTTCCTCCTGCTGAGCTGCATTTATTTGCCTTGCACCTGGGTTATATATACCCTCACCGCACGTACCTATTTATTGGAGTGATTATTTTTATACCCCATTTTCTCATGCTTTTATGTTTGGGCTATTTTTGCCCTGCCAACATGTTGCTTTTAAATTTGAGGTTAATTGTGCCTCAGTTTGTCATGTTCCGTGTTCGGGCTTTCTACACCCTCATGGCGTGTACTTATTTATTGGGGTTAAATTACCGTGTTTGTAACTGGTAAACTTCATTCATGAGATACTATACTGTTAAGGTAAAACCTGTTTTCGTGGAGTACATATATGAAGACATTTCAGAACCTGTGATGACATTTAATTGTCTCATTTGGTTGTTTTGCTTGTGATGTCTAGCTATTATTTTAGGCCTACTACCCACTTGGAGGTTTTTATTTATTAGCTTTACAGGTTTCTTCAGCTCCGGACAGATGGACAGTTTCTCTTGCTGACCTGTATTTATTTGCCTTGTACCTGATGTTCCTCAAAAGTCGCTCAAGAGCCTGTCGACACTGATGCGCCGACCATCGCCTCTCTGAGACGATGATGCCGATGATGATGATTGATGATGTTCCTCAGCCCTTCAGGAAGTTATGTACATTGGTTTTCCTGCTACAGCCAGTGCAGCATTTAACGGTTTCTCCTAAGGAGTCCAGCCATAGATCATAAAGGTCCTAACTAGTTTATCAAACCATGTGCGCAGGGGCCACTTGGCGTTAAACTGGTGAACATTTTTTTTTTTCAGTTTTTGTAATATAGTAGGCCTGAACTGTCACACAACAGCCATCAGTCTGAGTTAGATTTGTTCTGTTTGGTTATATAATACACTAGGTTGGAAGCACTTGCGCAGGGGCCAATTGTTTCCTATTCTTGAGAATAACTTTAAATATTAGCAAACTTTGACAGTTCATGTAGGTCATAATTAACCGGGCAGAGACTGGGCCGGGCCCGGTTCATAAATCGCCCGGAATTTTTTCGTCGTAGTAGTAGTCTTGTCGGTAAATCGTTCCAGACCCGCTCGGCCGCTTCCTTGGCCAGGATTCAAAACACGCACTTTTGATATTTACTCGGCAGGAGCTATTAAATCAATCTTCTATTTAAAATTTTATCTAAAACCCTGATTTCTGTTAAGCGTGAAATATATGTGTTAATGTTATTCAAGCGTTTGACTCAAGAGAGTACTGGGTTGCGAAACCGGTGATTGTTTTGACAGGTCCAAACCGCTATGTCAGTCACGCAATGTTTTTGAAGCAAGCTTTACGCATATTAAACTGCTTAAAAAAGGCTGGTAGCTGGAGCATTTTTGAGCCAGAATAATTCTTTGAAGATACTTTCCGAATTAATCATGTCCATTTTCATCCGTGCACAGTTGAGCCGGCAAAGTCGCGTATCAGAGACGATTGAATGTTTGCACAGCAAAATAATCTTTAATTCTATTTTGATTCTTGAAGAAAAAGCTTTATTTCAGTGTTTACTTACACACTTCCCAAGACTTCAGAAAACAAAATGGTAATGTATAGTTTTTCTACGAAGTATGATGGAATTTTTGAAAGGATCCGTAAAGCCAGCAAGTAAAACAAATGGTCTACAAAATGAAATCTTGGTGCCACTGCGGGTAATTTCATTAATTGTAATTAAATTCTACCACGGCATGCAAACTTTCACGGTTTTGAAATTTTCTAAATCTTTAAGCCTTTCAAAATGTTTCTTGACCCCATCTTGAATAAAAATTCATTTGAAACTTTTTTTCATGTTTCTTTCATTTGTTTAAGTTTTAGTTGGGTTTTTAGGCTTTTGAAACGAACAAGATCTATTTATAGATTGAGGCACCGTGTGATGTTTTTGATTACCTTGTTTGTCGTAGTAGTTCGCTCGGCCGCTTTCTTCTGTTTCTTGGCCAGGATTCAAATCCCGCACTCTTGATATTTACTCAGCAGGAGCTAAGATTACTCTCCTATTTAAAATTTTGTCTAATACCCTGATTTCTGTTATTAAAGCGTGAAATGGATATTTTTGTGTTTATATTCAAGCGTTCGACTCAAGCGAGAACAAGAGCGCGAAACCGGTGATTGTTTTGACTAAGCTTTTTTTACGTCAGTCACGCAATGTTTTTGCAGCAAGCTTCTGCTTTTAAAAACGGCTGGCAGCTAAAGCATTTTTGGGCCAGACTCTACTTTGAAGATTTTTTCTGTTTAGCAAGAATTGTGTCCATTTTGTCCATTTTCATCCGTGTACAGTGGACCGACAAAGTTGTGTGTCACAGACGGATTGAATGTTTACACAACAAAATATAAACCTTGTTTTGGTTCTTGCTCAGCTCAGAAAACAAAATGGAAATGTAAGTTAGTAATATAATAATTTCTACAAACTAGAATGGAATTTGGATCGGTAAAGCCATCGAGTAAAATAATAGACGGCAAAAATAAAAACTTGCGCTTTGGCTAATTTTACGGCTTTAATTTAAAGTATTCAAATTTTTAATGCCATTCAAATGTTTCTTGGCCTCATCTTGAATCTTTTTTTTTCTTTTTTCACATTTAGTTGGGATTTTTAACAGCAAATGTTATCTAGTACGTGTGATCTAATGCATGCCCTTTTTTAGTCTTTTTATTTTCGTTTGTAATTTTGTTTTGAAGTTTTTCTGTTATTCTTGATATTTATGTAACTCGTTTTATTTTTATTTAATTTTATTTATGTGACTCGTTTTATTCGAGCAAGAGCCAATACTGTAATTTTCTAGTTACTCCACTCATTTTTGCGAGAAAGAAATATATTTTTTGGTTTTTCATTCGAGGGTTTTTAATTTCACTCGGAACCGAACGGCGATGAAGAAATTACCTGTTATGTATCACGCAAGCAAGAACTGGCGTTTGCGTGACTGCTTCCCAAAATGCAGCATATAGGCAGGTTTTTCGATCAAAGAATCAGACTGACAAGAAGAGCTGGCGTGTTTAAAAGCTAAAAAGCTTTCTAATTTTTTATTATTCCTTTTTTTGTGCGCTTCTTAGTTTTTAACGAATTATTTCTAATTGTTTGTTTGTTTTGGCCGTAGATCATTTGTAATGCTATTCAACTGTTTGAGTTCATTTATTCAAGATAAGAAATACACAAAACGTATTAAACTTGTGTGTCACAGCTACTCGCCCCTAAACTACTGCTCGGCTGGCGCCATCACAAAAGTGCTGAGGAGGGCGGGGAGAAGGGTTAAGAGTAGAATGTGTTATGGGAAGGAGTAGAGTCGAAAGCTGCAGGGGATGGGGGAGGACGGAGTAGGAGGGGAGATATTCGAAGGTGATTGGCTAAGAAAAGCGGGAATGGGGGGAGGTGGGGGGGGGGTTGAATAAAAATCCATGCTTGATTATATCGCGCAACCTTTTTTTCATGGTTTTCTTATCAGAACAGCTGTTCAAAATTTTATGAGTAGTCTGCACTTTGTTAAGTGCATAATAATGATAATAATAATAAATAATAATAATATTTATATAGCGCTATTCAGCTAATCTTCCATTATCCTTGGATAAAAACTAAAATCTAAAAATACCGAGGTTATTCATTGTTCAAAAAAATTGGAAGCCTAAGCAGGAATTTGTTCAAGCATGGACAAACAAACCACAGACTTGTGTGTTTCTCAATTAAATGGTATTTTAAAAGTTTTTGCTGCACTTGCCTAATCAAGTAGTTAAACATTAACTGCCCGGTTTTAAGCTTTAAGCTTTAGGCGTCTTGTTAGTTTATCAAACCATGTGCGCAGGGGCCACTTGGTTAAACATGGAAACAATGTTTAGTTTTTGTGATATAGTAGGGTTGAACTGTCATGCAATGGCCAACATTCTGAGATATACTTGTTGTGTGGCTATAAAGTTTACTAGGTTGGAGCCCTTTATGCAGGGGTGAATTGTTTCCTATTCTTGAGAATAACTTTTAATATCAGGAGAATTTGTCAGATCATAAAGTTCATAATAATTTAGTTTATCAAACTACTGTCAGTAGGGGCCACTTGGTTACACCCGTAACAATTTTCAGTGGTTGCAATATCGCAGTGGTGAACTGTCACGTAAGGGCCAACAGTCTGAGCTACATACTGTATGTTGTGTTTGGTTACAGAAGTTACTGTAAGGTGGAAGCATTTGCGCAGGGGCCAATTGTTTCTTCTTTTAACTTTTAATTTTAGCAAAATTTGACAAAATAATAATTCTGTGGATCTCACCATGTAAACAAGGGCCACTCAGTTAAACAGAGTGTAACTTTTCTTTGGAGCTGCTTGATTCTTGTCTAACCAATTAATTTGTGGATCAAATTGTGCGAGCAAAGGCCACTGGGATGTAGTTAGTTCCAAGTTGACGTGCATGGGCTGTAAGTCCTGGATTCATGGTTAAACATTTACTTGTAAATTAGATTGGTAGAATTCGGGCAGGGGCTAATTGCTTTCTGACCTTAAGAATAACTCAAATATTTGAGGCTACATACAATAACTTATCAAAATTTATGTTCAACCTGAATTTAAGTTAAGACCTGTCAAACATTACTTGATACTTTTGATTAATCATATGTTCATATAAGTGGGACAGCACAATTGAGCAGGGGCTAAATGGTGGTGGACCACTTATATTTTTATAACTTAAGCAAATTTCCTAGTTGGCATTACTCTATCCTTGACTCATATTGCAATAATTCCAGTCCCCCTTCCCCCTTTTTTGGGTGGGTGAGCACACTTGTACTGGTATAGAGTAATTAATATTTATTACAATTGAGCATAAGTTAATGCCCTGTAGGATGGGCTAGAGCTTGAGCCTTGGTTCCTACCCAGATTTCCTGACCAATTTTTCCCTACAGGGTTTTTTGTGGCAGGTTTTTTCTGGCCTCCGTTTACTTACTAGTTATCTAGTTTGTATTTGCTCAGCTCTACTGGGGTCAATCTTTAAAGTACAGGTGTAAAAAGGGCTTAGTTGACAACCAATTATATTATAATGGTATATCACACTTGCGGAGGGGCCAAGTGTCATGCATGGACAGACTCTCTTGTTACAATTTACAAAACTATCTATCGGTGCAACTGGCCATGTGTACAGTGCACTTGGGCCGCTTCACAGTTATGGTTGTCTTAAGAGTGTGCTTTCAGGTTCATGTACCTTAGTTAGAAACATGTTCGTTATTTAGCGTTGTTAGCATGGACCTATTAATCTTTAGGTCAAACATTCTCCCTTTACTGTATGTCCAATGTATCTGACCTGAATGAATCAGCGCATGAATGTGCTTATGTCTTTTACCCCCCTGCTTGGCATTTTCATACAATCTTATATCATGTTGAATAAATAGGCCTCGGATATTATTTTAGTCCTTGGCTTTATCTTAGTCTAGCAATTTCATCAGTCCAATCTATTCGCTCAGTCAGTACCTACAATGTATTACTAGGTATGCTTTGTATGTACAGCAAATGACAAGCCAAAAATAATTAGTGTTCAAACGGATGGTTTAAAAAAAATAGCACCTCTATACTTATAATTTACTTTGTATGGATTACAGTCTCACCTAAACTTCCCACTTGTTGTAACCTACCATTGCCATTCAGGTTGCTTATAGGTCTAAACTCTAAGTTGTGATTGTTGTGCTATTGGGTTAATTTGTCCTAAATGCTACAGTGGTCATGAGAATTTCCAGTGGCCATATTCTTCACTGTTATATGCTAGTGAAAATTATGTTCTCTTCTTTACTATTACATTGTCAGTGGGTTGTGTCCGTTGCTTTGGCTTCGGGTGGGGTGCCCGCTCACTCGTACCTCATGGCGGGCTGTGGCGGGTTCTCCCTCACCTTTGCTGGGATAATACTTTAAGGTTTCCATATTTTAAGCTTTCTATCCTTGATATAAAAAATAAACGGCCACACCCGTGGCCAAAATCTGCCAAATGGTAGTCTTGTCTTTTATTATCCCAGCAAACAGAGCTTTGCCAAAGCAACACATACATACTTGTTTATATGCATGGTATCTAATCTAGGAGGAACAGGATACATAAAAAGATATTACCAATTGCAGCACTAAGAGACGAATCGCTTTCCATTTATTTTCATAAAGCGCAATTTAGTTACCAAGAAATATAATCACGCCTCGCGCTTTTCTTTAAAATAGTACAGTGACGTCTTTAAAACATATTTGACTATCTTTGAGAAGTCATTGCTAAAATTGTGACGAAAAGGTTTTAATATAAAGCTAAATGCAATTACAGGAAATATCTTCTTTTGTATAACGTACTGCTAAAGAAATCGGCCCAGCGGAGGGATATTACAAACCATGAAAGCCCTTAAAAGCTTTTATAAAAACTACGGTACGCTTTGTAAACTTGAATGAATATAAAAACCTTATGAAAAACACTGATTAGTAACACTTTAAATAGCAGGTGAAGTGTTCTTACTTTATTTTACGGCTCAGTTTTGTAGGCTAAAGAATAATCATCATTTCTTTGCTATAGGCTGTACGCCATGTACGATAACGTAACTAATTCACCTACAAAACCTCCTCTCAACCAAAGTTCTGCTTTAAATACATCAAATTAATTATTTTCAGTTCTTTATTATTATTATTTTTGTAGCAGCCTTTAATAGTTCACGTCTCTTCTTTCTATATTTGTCAACCAATCATATTTCATATTTTTAATTAGCACTGTTTCAAATATTGTATTTTTCCATTTTTACTTAGCTTTTTCAGGCCCTGAAGAAGGTTAGTTTTGTCTAGCCGAAAAATTGTGGAAAAAAAAATTTAGGCCTTTTTAGCTGTCCAATCAGCCTTCCATTTGGTTTAACGTTATATGAGAATGTTTGTTTTTTAAGTGTTACATTGGATTTGGCTGAAAATTTTAAATGACTTAAATGTTTTAGAACATCCAAGGTTATTTGAAATATTTTGAATTAAAATAATAATATTAAGTTAAAATAACGCATTTGCCTGGGAGAGTGAACGAGTTGAATTTTAACATCAAACGTCATTTTTGTAAACAACAAACTACAATTTTGCAAATTACTATTTGTGGAGATCAAATATTACGCAAATCATTCCGAGCTTAATTTGACAAACTCACCTGAGAAGTGTTGAAATATTAATTAAAAGAAGAAAATTGTATTTCAGTAGGAAATGGATACACGTCATCTAAATTTACAGGTTTTTAAGAAAGATGAAAAGATTTAAACATGTCAGTAACGTTTTCATTGATAAGCATATTCACGAATGACAAATTTAATTTTGATTATATTTTTAGGTTGTTTACTGACTTAAATTAATTGTTCTATAATTATAGGTTCATACTTCAACTTTTTTGAAATTGAGCGCAATACTGTTTGCGAGCGACGGAAGTTAATTTTATTCAATTGCTTTCACTATTCAATATCCAAATATTTAATCATGGTTACAGAGACAAAACCATTTGCAAAATTTCCCCGAAAGTACCTGTCTTATATTCGTTTCCATACGTAAAGCAACCGAGAACAGTTTTCTTTCGGTGAACCAACCTAACTTCGTATAACAGAAGGAAGATAAATATGTGCAATAACACAACGGCTTGGTTTAGCTTTTTTAACATGTCCCGAAACTTAGACAATGATGGGACAAACCACAACATTTCTCTATATATGATAACTATGTCGACTTCCATTGCCATCGTCATTTTATCGCCAGTGGCAGTAGCAGGGAATGCTCTGGTTTTGGCGGCAATTTGGAGGAACCCATCTCTCAGAACACCATCTTACATTCTGCTCACTGGATTGGCCATCACTGACTTTAGCACTGGGCTCATAAGTCAGCCGTTTTATGTTGCAATGGAGTTGATCCAACTGGCAGACCCTCAGCTGAAAACAGTTGTCAACAGGCAAACGTCCTTCATAATAACAGCTATCGGAAAAGGCTCCGCCACATATTTTATTCCTGTGACGACGTCCATTATAGCAGTTATGTCCATCGAACGTTGGCTACACATGACTCGCCGATCTTTGCTTACAGTGCGCCGTGTCACCTATACAGTTGCAGGACTATTTCTCCTTTCGATTCCAATTGTTGCATATCGCGTACTGGCCATTCTTAATAACACAATTTTTTCACCAGTTATAGACATTGCTTCTTTGTCATTCTTACTCTTTTGCCTTATTGTTACCTCAGTAGCTTACTTTAAAGTTTTCCGAATCATTCGAACTCATCAGCGCCAAATTCAGGCGAACTATTTATCTCAAGCCTCTGGTCAACCAGCGATCAACTTTTCTAAGTACGAAAAATCAGTTTTCACCATCCTCTATATTTTAGCAATTTTCTATGTTAGTTATTTCCCCACTGCTATTGCCTTTGGACTCTATCTATTTTGGGGAAATAAGTACATATCTGCGACAAAGCCACTCTTTAATTTGTCAATGGTGTTTTTATTTTTGTCTTCTTCACTAAATCCTATCCTTTACTTGTGGAGAATGAGCGATATTCGAAATGAAGTTACAAGTTTGGTTAAAGGAAAACTCTGCAAAGTCAACTAGATAAAATGAAAATGTCTTTCTATTAGAAGTATATTATTTGCGGAATTGTTGAAATGTTAGAAAGGGAAAATAAATATGCACACGACATATTTAAATTACAAAACTACTACATGTGGTTCTTTTTGGAGCTTGGGCAAAGTGCCGCCAGCATAAATGGATGATTTAATCCAAAGATAGAACGAGGTTTGTAGCTCATGTAAAAATACAAAAGTAAAGATTATTAATCTGTATATATTCTGATGTAGAAATAATGCGAAGAATGTTTTCTAGATTAATGAAAATGATATGTAATCCCCCTTTCTAATTCAAATAGCAAATTTGTGCATCAAGTATAAGCAAGAATAATCGCAATCTTTTTATTGAAATTGAAATCGAAAGAAAGGAATGAATAGACTTTTCATACCCAAGTTATTAAACCCTACATGTAAATAAATGAATAGCACCTTTTGGTCAAACAAAGTCACGATATCATGAAGATAAAACCCTGTGTACAAACTGCGTATAATTACTAAGCTGAATAAAAGTGAGATGATTGATTGCTATATTTTTTATATTGTTATTTATTTTTCAATAGTTAATCACACTTTTAATTAAAGTTCCCTTGACCAGCAAACGAAAACATTCTTATTTAAAATTCTAAATGTTTTTATTCAGATTGTAAGCTTTATGTTAACCTAAAATTTAATATTTATAGAAGTCAAGTTTAATAACTATTTCTTCATAAAAGTTGGAAAAGAAAAATGAATAGACATTTTATCCAAATTATTCACCTCCAAATATAAACAGATGAAGAGCGTTTCTCCTGTCTTCAATTGTTTTGCTGAATCAGTCAGTCAAACACACTTATTAAACCTAGAGATCCAATCTCTGCAAGGTAGATGAAAATTAATAAAAAAATGTCATGGAAAAATGGTTGTATATGTAATTTATTTCAACACAGTTCAGTTGATTGAAAATCGGAGGCAGTGACTTGTTCGCCCCTTCAGTGCTGTTTATAATTTTCCATTTCATTAAACTTTTGAATGACTCAGTTTTCTTGTGTATAACTCGTGTGCTTTTTTTAATTAAAAAATGCTAGCTGTCTCCGAGGTTGACCCTTGCTGGAGGTAACTTTTCTTAGTAAGAAACCAAAGCTACATATTATTAACGAAAAATAGCTTTTTACTTTTTTGACTAAGAGAGCCAAAAAAGCTTGATTTTTTTTTTTTTGCTTTTGCGATCAAAGAAAAGCAGGGCATCTCCACGGTTAAGCGTTGCTGGAGATTAATAGAAATCCAAAATTACTCTGAATTCACTGATAACACTGCAAATCCTCAAAATAGACTCCTCATTGAATGGAAGGTTGACGGTGTTTCAATAACGAAGTTTCTGGATCATTCAAACAATATCCACTCAAACAACAAAAGGTTCTTTTAAATTATGAATGAATCATATAAGGATATGGTCAATTTTTAATTTGATTTTCATCTTTCACCTTTACTGAAGCTCCTCTAACGAAGTTTACTTCATTAAACTAAGAAAGACTGGATGGATTTGTCAAACACAAGGCTTTTTATGTGCCGATGAATAGAAAGTCCTATTTGTTTGCTTTGTTTTGTATACAGTTTATATTTTCATTGGTTTCCCTCTTTCTTAGGACAAACATTTAATCAAGGTAGGTAAGGTTTATTAAGATTGCACGACGTTAAAATCAATAATTCAGTTCTTGTTATTGGCGCAACGGTTAAGCTTGTAACTGGTATAGAGGAGTATGCTTTCAAAACCTAAACTTTCCTGATTTAAAGAAACTATAACATAACCTCAATTGTCATTACCAAGAAGAATGTCAATGCCGAACAACACAACATGTTTTATTCTCCAACTTTTTTTCAACACGTCCAAATTTTACTGTGATACACAAAACCACAGCTTTGAATTCTATGAGGTTACGCTGCTTACCTTAGTTGCCATCGCTATTTTGTCACCAGTGGCAGTAGTGGGAAATGCTTTGGTTTTGGCGGCAATTTGGACGAACCCGTCTCTCAGAACACCTTCTTACATTCTACTCGCTGGATTGGCTTTCACTGACTTTTGTACTGGAATTATTACCGAGCCATTTTTTGCTGCAAATGAGTTGATCCCCTTGGTAGATCCTCTGATCAACCCACTTGACAAAAACGGTTGGCCAACATTCTATTTGATAACAAAAGCTATCGGCGTTGGATGTCTCGAGTACTTTTTTAATCTGACGTTATTTATCATAACATTCATGTCCATTGAACGATGGCTGCACATGAGTCGGCGATCACTGATAACAGTTCGCCGCCTCTATCCTGTTATTACGGTACTATTTTTCGTTCCAATTCCATTAGCAGTTTATCATGTTAAAGACCCATATAGCAAAGCATTTTGGTTTGCTAGTTTGTCAGTAATACTGATTTGCGTTTCAGTCACTTCAGCGTCATACTTTAAAGTTTTCCGAATAATTCGTCGGCATCAACAGCAAATTCACGCCAATGAATCGTCTCAAAACTCTGCTCAGTCAGCAATCAACCTTGAGAAATACAAGAGATCCGTGTTTTCTATCCTTTATATTCTGGTTATTTTTTATATAGGATACTTGCCAATGACTATCACTCTAGGGATGATGATGGTTGGAACGAAAAACATGAAAATAATTGGGTTGTCCTTTTACGTGTCCATTGTGCTCGCACTTTTGTCTTCTTCCCTTAATCCTCTTCTTTATTTGTGGAGAATGAAAGATATTAGAAATGAGGTCAGAAAATTGTTAAAACGAATACTCTGTAAAGACAGCTAGATGAACAATTAATGTATACAGTCATATCTTCTCGCTTTGCCATAGTTATTAAATCACGAACTTCAGTTTTTAATTAATTTTCATCTTTCTTGTAAAGATTGTGCAGCTGACTCTTTCTCTCTCTGTTTGAGCTAAACTCGGCAGCACAACTTAATACTTTTTTTAAAATTTCGAACTTTCGAAACTTCATTTAGTAAGTTTATTTACGATTGCTTCATTAAAGTTGAAATAGAAAAATAAATTGTCCATTCGTTTCAATTATGTACACCATATATTAACAAATGGAGAGAATTTCTCCTGCCTTCAATTGCTTTTTCAAGTCAGTTTGTTCCAACACACTTATTATCACTTACTGATATACAATGATCGCAAGATAGATGAAAATAATTGAAAACTGCATTTGCTAATATACAACAATCGTGAAGCTGGAAGAAATGTTTGAATACGTCCGGTTTTTTTTTAACTACGTTCAATTGACTCAATCGGAAGCAGCGATTTAAAATTAAAATCCTGTCATCTCTAGGGTTGAGCCTTGCTGGAGATTAATTAATTAAAAAAAATAAAAAACAACTCTAAACAAAGCTAGATACTAAAAGAACAGCATTTCACTTTTAAAAAAGAGGCCTTAAAAAAAGTTTTTTTTCCGCTTTTTGATTAGAGAAAAGCTAGGCATTTCCAGGGTTAAGCCTTGCTGGAGGTTAATGGAAGTCCAAAGTAAATTTGCATTTTCAGATAACTCAGGAAATTATCAAACTTAAATGAAAGAAAGACTTCTTTCAAGGAAGGTTAACCCGCTTCTGTATGCATTCTAAAATTTCTCGTCTCGTCAAACTATGAGTAAACCATATAAAGAAAGAAATTGTCAATTTTAATTTTGATTTTAACCCTTTATCTTTACTATAGAGCTATTCTTTCAAGATTTTCCACCTTATTAAAGTGCACCTAACCCCCGAAACAATACTTTCAAAATTGATTGTACATGAGTTAGAGAGTTGAATGGTTAAATATTTCTTCATCTCAATGTTGCGTTTTTAAGTTATGAAGGTTTATTTTTCCAATATGTTAATGAGTATGACGTCTACCCAGTCTTCATTCAATATACAGATTTTGACTGGTTCACACAAGCAGTATTTAAAAAGCATTATCATAATACTCGCAATTTCCACAATTTTTATTGTAAATTTGGTGTCTTGTAATGGCGAGTAAATAATGATATAAGCAAAACAAGTATGCTTAAAAGCCTGGGTAGACATCATACTCATTAACATATTGGAAAAATAAACCTTCATAACTTAAAAACGCAACATTGGGATGAAGAAATATTTAACCATTCAACTCTCTAACTCATGTAGAATCAATTTTGAAAGTATTGCCGCAGGGGTTAGGTGCACTTTAAAATATACAAGAAGCACGATATTTGTAATTATATTTAGCTATGTTTACATTATTAGACGAAGAAAGAGAGTATGGATTTGTCACACAAAAGGCTTTTTATCTGCCAATGAATAGACAATTCTGTTTGATTGATTGGGTTTTTTATGTAGTTTGTATTTCATTGGTTTCCTCCTGATCAAGATAAGAAAGGTAAAGTTCATTTAAGATTTCACGACGTTACGAACAACAAATCAGTTCTTGTTATCGAACCTTGTAACTGGTTCAGAGGTGTGTGATTTCAAAACGTTGACTTCCTTGTTAAAAAAAAACTATAAGAAAATCATCAATTTACATCGCCAAGAAAAACATCAATGCCGAACAACACAACCTTACTTCTTCAAGCTTCTTTCAACGCGTTCAACATTCACTGTGATTCAAACAAACAAACTATTGATGTCTATGAAGTATCGCTGACATCCTTAGTTGCCGTCGCCATTTTATCGCCAGTGGCAGTAGTGGGAAATGCTCTGGTTTTGGCGGCAATTTGGAAGAACCCGTCTCTCAGAACAACTTCTTATATTCTGCTCGCTGGGTTGGCTTTCACTGACTTTTGTACTGGAATTATTACAGTGCCATTTTTTGCTGCAAATGAGTTGATCGTCTTGATAGATCCTCTGATCAACCCATCTGACAAAAACAGTTGGCCAACATCTTATTTCATAACAAGAGCTATTGGCGACGGTTTTCTGGAGTACTTTTTTCATCTGACGTCATTTATAATAACATTCATGTCCATTGAACGATGGCTGCACATGAGTCGGCAGTCATTAGTAACAGTGCGTCGCCTTTATCGTATTATTGCGGTACTATTTTTCCTTCCGATTCCTTCATTTTTTTATCATATTAAAGACCAATTAGATAATAACACGGCATTCTATTTTGCTAGTATTTCGGTAATACTGTTTTGCCTTTCTGTTACTTCAGCGGCATACTTTAAAGTTTTCCAAATAATACGTCGTCATCAACAGCAAATTCACGCCAACCAGTCGTCGCAGAACTTTGCTCAACCAACGATCGACGTTGAAAAATACAAGAAATCTGTGTTCTCGATCCTTTATATCCTAGTTATTTTTTATATAGGATACTCGCCAATGGCTATCAGTTTGGGGTTGCTGTTTGCTATTGAAAATTTGAAATTAATTGCGGTGTCTTTCTATGTGTCAATTGTGCTTGCAGTTTTGGCTTCTTCCCTTAATCCTCTTCTTTATTTGTGGAGAATGAGAGATATTCGAAATGAAGTCAGAAAATTGGTTAACAGACTACTCTGTAAGGACAGCTAGATGAAAAGAAAGCCAAGATTGTAAAGCTTTCCTGTTCATTCCCAACAAAGAATCTAGGAAAAGGAATAAATAGACATTGCACCCATATTATTTAACTGTAAATAAATATATGAAAAGCATTTTTTATAAACTTTTTTGCCGAGTTTAGCTCAAACAAGAGTGAGAAAGAATCAGCTGCACAATCTTTGCAAGGTAAATAAAAATTAATTAAAAACTGCAGTTGATAAAAATACTATGGCAAAACTAGAAGATATGCTGTATACTTAAATTGTTCTTATGACGCGCAATCAAAAACAGTGACATTTGACATGTTTAATCTGTTCGTTCTCTTAAGCTGTTTCATCAATTCTCTGTTTTATTTAGGTTGAAGAATGTAAATAGTTTTCTTATTTCATTTTCATTTTAATTCTTAATTTTAGCTCATTTTTAAGCGCAACTGAGTATTTATATATAAGTTACGCTATATAAATTTTAATTATTATTATTATTATATTATTATTATATTGGTTTTCGTTTCGAAACGTGGCTAAAGGGCAGTGCATCTTTAAGAGGAAGCCAGCATCAATAGAACAACAATTTTTCAATTGTCCTTCTCAACATCAATTAATCTTTTTAAGTTTTGTATTACTATTTAGAGAATAATATTTACATTACAATATGTGTAGAAAAGAAACCGATCGCTTCTAAGTATGTAGCGAAGCTTTTCCTTCCTTAGTTAATATTTTATATTTTGGAAAAAACATGCAGCAAGGTTTTATTTTGTTTTATTTTAGGAATCATTCTTCTGTTTATTAAATGGCTACACTCTTTGGATTGCTCTGCCACTCATGTAAAAATCCCTGTTAATAAAAAGTTGGAATTTTATAATTAGAGGAAAGCTAGCCATCTCCAGGGTTAAGCCTTGCTGGAGGTAGCTTAATGTACTAAAAAAACTAAAACAATCTGAAAAAAGCTAGATATTAAAAGAAAAGCATTTCTTTCTTTCTTTCTTTCCTTCTTTTTTCATTTGACTTGTGTGAGAACCCCCAAAAGTACGATTTTCTGTTGTTGTTGTTGTTGTTGTTGTTGTTGTTGTTGTTGTTTGGTACTGATCAGAGAAAAGCTACGCATCCTAGCATCCCGGTGCTTGCTGGAGGTAGTTTTATTTAACTATAATAACTTTGAAAAAACAATAGGTCTGTAAATAATTAAAAATTAATGAGACCTTCCATTGAGGAGGGGAGAAAGGAAAAAAAAACAAACTTGCTTTTAAAATATGAATGAACCATATGAGTTATTTTTGATTTTTACTGTTTTTTTAATAAAGCTACTCCATTACAGTTTTTTTAATTTCGACCTAATTAAAATTTAAGCCGCACGACATTTGCTATTGAATGTAATCATGTCTACTTTATTAACCTAAGAAAGGCTTTATATATGCAGTTCAATTGTCAGTTCCGTTTGATCAAGTCTATAGTGAATTGTCATTTGTATTTCAATGGTTTGCCTTCCTAAGAACAAACATCCAATCACGATAAGGGAGGTAAAGATAATTAAAAATTCGGCCACATTATGATAAGAAATGAGTTCTTGTTATCGGCCCAAAAGTTAAGCTTTTAACTGGTTCAACGGAGTATTCCTTCAAAAGGGTAACTTTCCTGATGTAACGTAACTATAAGGACAATATAAGCTCAACTGTCATCACCAAAAAGAATATCAATGTCGAACAACACAACGTGTTTACTTCTCCAACCTTCTTTCAACACGTCTATCTCTCACTGTGATCCAAAAAACCACATTTTTGATTTATATAAAGTATCCCTGCCATCTTTAGTTGCAATTGCTGTTTTGTCGCCAGTAGCAGTAGTGGGAAATGCTCTGGTTTTGGCGGCAATTTGGAGGAACCCATCTTTCAGAACACCTTCTTACATTCTGCTCGCTGGATTGGCTTTCACTGACTTTTGTACTGGAATTATTACCGAACCACTTTTCGCAGCATATGAGTTGATCCGCATCCTCTGATCAAACGATCTAACAATGACAGCAGTCCACATTTATTTAAAAAGATCTATTCGTGATGGTTGCCTCGAGTACTTTTTATTCACGACGTTATTCGTCATAACATTCATGTCCATTGAACGATGGCTGCACATGAGTCGGCGATCATTGGTAACAGTTCGTCGCCTCTATCTTATTATAACAGGACTGTTTCTCCTTCCAATTCATTTGGTTTTTTATCGTGTTAAACGCACTTTTAGTTATGAATACTTGTTTGTTACAATGGCAGTTGTACTGTTTTGCTTTTTTGTTACTTCAGCAGCTTACTTCAAAGTATTCCGAATAATTCGTCGTCATCAGCAGCAGCAAATTCACGCCAATGTCTCGTCCCAAAACGCTGCTCCATCAGCAATCAACCTTGAGAAATACAAGAAATCTGTGTATTCTATCCTTTATATTTTAGGTATATTTTATTTAGGATACTTGCCAATGGCTATATGTTTGGGGTTGCCGTTTGTTACGAAAAAAAATAGGACAACATTTTTGGTGTCTTTCTATGTGCAATTTATGTTTGTATTTTTGTCTTCTTCGCTTAATCCCATTCTTTATTTGTGGAGGATGAAAGATATTCGAAATGAAGTCAGAAAATTGGTTAGGCGAATACTCTGTAAAGACAACTAGATGAAAAGAAAACGATCAAAAGAAAAGATTGTAAAGCTTTCCTGTTCATTCCTAACAACGACTCTAGGAAGGAATAAATAGACATTCCATCCTTATTCTTTAACTGTAAATATACACGTGAAAAGCATTTCATTTTTACTAACTTTTTTGCCGAGTTTAGTTCAAACATAGTGAGAAAGAATCAGCTGCACAGACTTTGCAAGGTAGATGAAAATTAATTATAACCTGCAGTTGTTTAAACAACTATGGCAGAGCTATAAGATATGACTGTATACATAAATTGTTCAATTGAAGCGCAATCGAAAGCAGTGACATTTGACCTGTTTAATCTGTTCGTTCTCTCAGTGTTTTTTCAGCAATTTTCTGTTTCATTAAGGTTGCATTGGTTTTCTTTTTAAAACGTTGCTAAAGGACGCTGCATCTTCAGCCAGCAAGCCCACACCAATAAATTTTTTTTTTTCTTCCTTAGTTAATGTTTTATATTTTGGATATAATTTTATATTTTCTAAAACATGCAGCATTTTTTTTTTCTTTTTTTATGAATCATTTCTCTGTTTGTTCTTTAGCTACACTTGGTAGATTACTGTGCCACTCATGTAAAAACCCTTTTGATGAAAGGTTGAAATTTTTTTAATTAGAGAAAAGCTAGCTATCTCCAAGGTCGAGCCGTGCTGGAGACAGCCTCATTTACAAAAAAAGCTTGCAAGTATATTTTTTTTTTTTTTTTTTTTTTTTTTTCCTAACATCCTGATGTTTGCTGGAGATACTTTTACTTTACAGAAAACTAAAATAACTTTGAAAGAACGAATAGGTTTGTAAATAATTAAATATTAAGGATAGACCTCCCTTTGAATGGAAAGTTGTCAGGCCTTCAACCACAAAATGATATTAAATTCTAGCGCTATTATAACAAAAAACAAACTTGCTTTCAAAATATGAATGAATCATATAATTAAAAGATCAGTTTTAATTTTGATTACTACGAGTTTTTCTTTCATAAAGCTACTCTATTACAGTTTTTTTATTTAGACCTTATTAAAATTTAAGCTCCACAACATTTGCTTGTAATCATGTTTACTTCATTAAACTAAGAAAGGCTTTGTATGTGCCGATGAATAGTATGTTTTGCTTGTTTGATTGTATTTATATATATTTGAATAGTAATTTTTATTTCATTCGATTTGCCATTTCAAGAACAAACACATAAGGGCGGTAAAGTTGATTAAAAATTCTACGAAATTACGATCAAGAAATCAGCTCTTGTCATCTTTGAAAACGTTAAGCTTGTAACTGGTCCAACGGAGTATTCTTTCAAAAAGTTAACTTCTCTGATATAAACATTTCAAAGCTTAATATAGTCTTAATTGTCATTACCAAGCAGAATATCAATGTCGAACAACACAACGTGTTTTCTTCATCAACCTTCTTCCAACGAGTCTAATTTTTACAGTGATGCACAAAGCCACAGCTTTGATTTCTATGGAGCGTCCCTGCCAGTTTTAGTTGCCATTGCTATTTTATCACCAGTAGCAGTAGTGGGAAATGCTCTGGTTTTGGCGGCAATTTGGAGGAATCCGTCTCTCAGAACACCTTCTTATATTCTACTCGCTGGAGTGGGTTGTGCTGACTTTTGTACTGGAATTATTACCGAGCCATTTTTTGCTACAAATTATCTTGTATCCTGGGTATACCCTCTGATCAAGCTGTCCGAGAAAAAAGACTGGCCAACATTCTATTTGATAACAAGAGGTATCGGCGATGGTTGTTACGAGTACTTTTTTAATCTGACGTTATTCATCATAACGTTCATGTCCATTGAACGATGGCTGCACATGAGTCGGCGGTCCTTGGTAACAGTGAGTCGCATCTATCGTATTATTGCGGTACTATTTTTCCTTCCGTTTCCTTTAGCTCTTTATCGTATTAGTGACCATAATAGTGTTGCTGTTTATTATACTGGTATACCGGTTCTACTGTTCTGCGTTATTGTTACTTCAATAGCTTATTTCAAAGTGTTCCGCATAATTCGTCGTCATCAACAGCAAATTCACGCCAACCAATCGTCCCAGAACTTTGCTCAACCAACGATCGACTTTGAAAAATACAAAAAATCAGTGTGGTCGATCTTTTATATTCTAGTTATTTTTTATATAGGTTACTTGCCGATGGCTATCAGTATGGGATTAGTGTTTGTCACGAGGAATGTGAAAATTATTATGGTGTCTTTCTATGTGTCCAGTGTGCTTGTATTTTTGTCTTCGTCACTTAATCCTCTTCTTTATTTGTGGAGAATGAAAGATATTCGAAATGAGGTCAAAAAATTGGTTAAACCAATACTCTGTTAAGACAACTAGATAGAAAGAGGACCAATGCTGTAAAGTTTCCCTTATCATTCCCGGCTTAGAAAGACTGCGTAGTAATAAGAAATCGATCGCAAACATCATCATGTAGTAAGTGTTATAATCAATGCACAATCCACGGACTTTCAAGCTTAGTCAAACACCCGGCATCCAGCTCCAAACCTTGATTAAGTTTCTGTTATTGAAAGACACCTTGAAAATGAACTGTTAAGGCTTCTGTAAATTAAAATCACTTTATTATGATTTGATTGATCTACAGTTTTAGTTTTAAGTATGACAGGTGATGTGCAAGCGGCATATTTGACAAAAAATCGTATACTTTTGATCCAAATAGTTGAATACTACTTAAGTGACTATCTCCGTTTTACTGAGTACGGACTATCTATTTTTTCGCATCACCTTAAGTTTACCTTGGCTAAACAGCTGTCAGGGCCCTTACCTAGCGGGGGACAAGGGGGGCAGTTGCCCCCGCCAGGAATTTTCAACAAAGTGTTTGATTTTGCTGGGCTATTACTTGTAGCTATATTGGAGTATGCCCCGCAGCGAAGTTAAGCGGAGTTTGCCCCGAAGACAAAAAAATCCTACGTACGGCCCTGGCTGTTGCTTCATTAAAAAGGCAACAACAGGATTAAGTTTTCAAAGCTTCAACGGCCATTCTATGTTGCAAACCTTGTCAACTCAAACGTCTTTGTAGATACTTTTAATCTGTAAACAATGTTCGAAGAAAATGTAATTATAATCTAGGGTACAATTGGTTAAAGTTCAACAGCCAATGTTGATGTTTACCGTGTAATTTTTCAACAACGTTATATTGAGGTGAACGAATTGCCGTAAAAAACAAATTAACAATAATCCATCCAAGATATATATTCTTGTATTCGTGTAATGGAAGAATTGTCTTTGAAGGAAGTAGTACATAATTAATAAAGTTAATCAATAGTAAGGGCGTACAGCTTTCTAAAATGTATAGGAAATCCTTCATAAGCCTTTTAGACAACCCTCAGAAATCCGGTTCTTTTAATGAATTCGCGATAGGTGTCTTGGATTCAATTTCACTCTTATAATTGTTTACTCATGCAAAAACAATAAAGAAGAGGTGACTCTTTGATGTGCAAATTTACATCACAGAAAGAAGTTTTATGATTACTTCTCTTGTGGCAACATTTTAACCGGTCTGCACAAGATGAGCAACATGGCAAACAACACTACTATCTTAGTTACAATGAAAAGAACAAATGCGGCTTGTTTTGTGTTAAATTTTCTTTATCCTTTAACCAACCATGTTACAATTGTAACAACTGTCATCAATGTGATCTTGTCGCCTGTTGCCGTGGTGGGAAATGTTCTAGTTTTGGTGGCGATTTGGAAGAACTCATCTCTCCGTACACCCTCCTTCATTCTTCTTGGTGGATTGGCATTTACAGATTTGTGTACAGGACTTATCACCCAACCCTTCTACGTTCTTTTCAGAGTGGCTGCATTGATGGATAACCTGAAATTATTTTGTTTGGGCCATTTAATTTCCCAAACCGCTGGGCTGTACTTCTCATCTGTTACTGTAGCAAACATTGCCTTTATGGCCATTGAGAGATGGATACATATGACTCGTCGATCCCTTTTAACTAAACGTCGCGTTATTGTCATATATGGAGTTCTTCTGTTGAGTCCGATGTTCTTTGTCCTTGGCCTTTCTTTTAACACGCGTGTGACCTGGATAACAGCCTTATGTCTAGGTGTCCTTTGCATAACAGCAACGTCCGTGGCATATCTGAAAGTTTTTCAGATCATCAATCGCCATCAAAGACGGGTTCGGATGAACAACTTGTCGCAAAATTCTCAGAATACGCCAGCCATAAATCTCGCGAAGTACAAGAAATCAGTTTTTACAATTTTGTACATCATGGGTTTATTCCTCTTGTGTTATCTTCCCTTTGTTTGCTGTGCCGTTATTATTTATCTGTCCAAAGATGTAAGAGAGAAATCTTTAACGGCGCTTGACGTTTGTACAACTGCATTATTTGCCTCCTCTTCTATAAACCCTCTTCTTTATTGTTGGCGAATCAAAGATATTCGTCAAGGAATTAAACGGTTAGTTAGAAAATTATTTTAATTTCTACATCTTTCGTTTATTATTAATTTATACAATAGCTAGTGTAAGCGAATTTATGCAGTTCTATTTAAGTTGTGGTATGATACATTAATTACGTGTAGCTGAAAAGCACTCTCGAATAGTCACGTAAGTAGATCACAAAACAATCGTCAGTTTGACATTTTGGCACGATTATATTCTTGACAAATACAAAACAGGAACCCATAAAAAAGCGAGGATAAAAATAGTTTGCAATTTGTCAATTCAAAGAGATTAAAATTCTCTGAAAACTTTGTCAAGACTAAGAAAGCATATGAAGAAAATCTATTTATAATTTTTATTCGGCGGAACTAAACTGTAAGTGGCCGGGAGAGAGGAATGTAAATACCTTATTCTCACTTAATTTCGCGAGTACTAAATTTCGCGATTTTCGCGATTTTGAAAAAATCGCGAAATTTAATACTCGCGAAATATAGGACACGCGAAGTTTAAAATCGCGAAATTTAATATCGTACTGATAAAAATTATATAAAAAAATAATGAAACTCGATGTATTTTATCATAGTTATTCTAACATGTCTGAGCTTCATGTTTAGGAGTTTCTTGTTTAATTTTAATTTGTCCATTAGTTATCTCCCACTCTATCAGTCGCACTGTTCGAACTGTTCTCTGCCGCCAAGTTCCTCAAAATCTCGCTCTTGCAGAAGTAGATGAACTTATTAGAGAATTAGACTGTTGAATACCTTATGTTTTGTTATGCGTATACTGTTTTGTTTGCTGCTTTTATGATGACTTTCATATTAATTATGTTGTTACAGTTTCGAGGTCAAGCTTCATATAAAAGAATAGGTAAAAATCGCGAAATTTAATACACTCCAATTGTACCTTCCTCTCAAAATCGCGAAATTAAGTACTCGCGAAATATGGCTCTTGAATTTTCGCGAAATTAAGTACTCGCGAAATTTAGTGAGAATAAGGTAGTTTCCTATTGGTATGAATGCACGAAAGCTGATATGGCGTTAATAGGCCATTTCCGAGTTCCCCTTTGCCTCTGTTTCATAACGAGTGTACGTGCGAAACCATTCAAATGAATATGAGTTTGATCTGCATAAAAATGGATGTGTTGGTGAAACTCATTCTCATATGAATGGTTTCGCACGTAGACTCGTTTTGAAACAGAGGCCACGGATAACTCGGAAATAGCCTTTTGACTCAAATGATTTATATAAGGTCTAAGTGATGGTTGTGATGTAGTCATCTTAGATCTCGAACTTTTCAGCTTTTGTTTTATTACACTATTGTTATTTTGTACTTTACCTGCGCCTGCTTTTGGTTTGGGGGTACGTTCCTATTTTTTCCACTGGGATTTTGAGTTTTCGTACCAGGTGGCGCACAGGCTTGTAGTCAGAGTAATATTTCACTTTTGTATGTTTGAACAATGTAACTTTACAACGACAGCATTAAATACTCGTACAGAGCAAATTCATAGAACACCGACATGGATAGTACATAGCACACCCATTTTTTTGTTTAATAGTTATGAATATAAATAGAAAGAATAATTGCTTATCCCATGGATCAGGCAGCCCAGCCCCTCCGCCGACATCTTTTCACGTTGCCGTTACGATTTACCGGTACTACTGTTAGGTGGAGAAAGGCCCAGTGAAAGTTTATACCTGTCTTGCCCAAAAACATAATTAAAAAACCCACCCAGGGCTAGAACCCCGACCTATCGATCAGGACTCCAACTCAATAACTTGTTTAACGCCATCTCGCCTCCAAAGTTAGAGTGATATTCTATCATAAATACCGTCTCCATGAGTCTTATCTTGAAAATAAGAATTCTTTAAAAAAAAAAGTTTCAAATCTGATGTATATTAGTCGGCCGAAGTTATTATGCTTGGCTATGTTAATAACCAATAATAACCTGAAAAATCTTCATTGTAAATTTTGTATATCGCACCGCTTTGCAGCTGCCCTTTAACGCATACGCAATCAGCGACATCGTTTGTTTAGTTATCGGATTTTTCGAAATTAAACTTTGAACTTCCTTCTACACTAAACATTGTCTCTCTACTGTCATTTACGAAATTCTTTTTATTGCAACGCATCCTTAACAAAGAACATTCAAAGGCAACATGTACCCCGGGGGGGGGGGGGGTTACTCCATATAATGGCCTATACGGGGAGGCTCCGCCCGAAAGGGGTACCTTTTTCAGGCTTCAGGTATATAAAAGGGTAGGGATTTCACAAGTTTAGGTATATGAAAGGGTATGTAAATCTGTCATTCTGGTTTTTAAAAGGGCCTTGAATTAAAATATTTCGAACAGACGCACTTTATGCCATGTCTTTTAGGTATATGAAAGGGGTAACTTTTTTCAGTAAAAGGTATACGAAAGGGGTACAATTTCTGTGAAAATGGTATATAAAAGGGTAAGGGGTAAGAGCTTGGGGCGGAGCCTCCCCGTATAAAACTTTTTTGAGTGCCCCCCCCCCCCCGGGACATGTACACACCGACATGTTGGTCGATAAAGGATTGTTGAAACTACCAAAATACTCCCACTTACATATTTACTGAGATTGTTGGCAGACACAGAGAAAAGGATATTGCTTATGTAGATTACGACTTGTACTACAGTCATCTTTGGTGCATATAGTATGCTTAAAAAGTTCGACGTTTCAGCTTTCTGGCATCTGCGGTCGGTTACCAATATTAAGAGCATTTACCCAAAAAAATAGCGCAATGTTTTTCTGAAAGAAATCGTAAGGTGTGATAAGATTCATGTAAATCCAACTGGGACACAACTTGTATATTCTGTGTTTGTTTATCATAGTCGATTATATGTGTCCCCAGGGAGGGTACTCTGGCTTGTAAATGACGGGGATGATCGAAGGATTTTTTTAGGTTTGAAATTTTCAATTGCGGGATTTTTTTGGGTTGGAAAATTTGGCAAGTATTTTTTTGGGTGACTTGATTTAAATAGGGGATTTTTTGGGTATTAAAAACGAATTAAAGTGCCTTGGCGTATTTATGGTATGATGAATAAACAAACACGAGCTTTCAATTTGTTATGGTTTTCTTTGTGTTTTGTGCTTTCTGTTTTTAGGGGTAATTTGACAAGGGATTTTTTTGGGGGTTATTTTTGGTCCAGGGATTTTTTTGGGTAATGTCTGAAGACTTAGGGATTTTTTTGGGTCTTGAGTTTTGCCTCCATTCGATCATCCCCGTCATTTACAAGCCGGAGTACCCCCCCTGGGTATGTGTCACGTTTCTGACAACTGACTGCATGATCAAAATTGTTTGTTTTCGTCAAAAGACTGAGAAATTAAATAAACCGAAACTGAACCCAGCTGTTTGGACACAAAAAAATTGAATCGGTTTTTGGATCGATTCATCTGAAAAGAGAAAGAAAAGAAAATCTGAACGGTGAGAAAAATCAGTACATAAATTCTTGGAAGCGCTTTTTCAGTAGTGAAAAAGCTGACTGCTAAGATGGATGAAATCCATAATTACAACCTAATTCTGATTGTCTTTAGTTAGAAATTTCATTTAACTGTACTTGCAGTGGGTGTAAGGTTTGTTTAGAGCGTTGACTTATATTAAAAAATAATCAAAATACGGTGACGGCGGATGTTAAATGTAACATTTTTGTTAAGTATCTTGTAAATAACACCAATAATAATACACAGTTTCAGTTTTATTAAAAATAATCAAAATTTGTCTTTTTTATCTAGTGAATGCGGTGAGAACGATGTAAGATTTAACATTTTTAAATAAAGCAAGTATATAATGACAAACTAACTGAAATGTCAACAATTGGGCGTATATCGTATAAATTATTTTAAATAAGATGTCAATAGTTCTGAAGAAGGATCAGGGTTGAAAGATCTTGCTGCATTCAGTTATTCCAGTCGTCGTTTTAACGTTCGATAAATCTTGGATAAGCAAAGTCCTCCGTTTGTCGTGACCACGTTTAACAAGCATCACTGGCCGGAGAAACAAACAAATGACACCGCCTTTAAAGCAAAGTTTTAAAATTTTATGTAGAAGCGACAATTGCCGAAAGAAAACGGCTTGCTTTTTTCGAAGAAGAATTTAAATTGTTCAATCGTTTGGCATTCTTTCATTTTGCAATGCCGGCAATCGTCTCTTATGCTATTACTGTGGCAACCTGTGTGATCAACGCAATCATCTCGCCTGTAGCAGTGGCTGGAAATTCTCTCATTTTGGTTGCAATTTACAAAAAGCCGTCACTTCGTACTCCTTCTTACATTCTTCTTGGAGGATTAGCGATCACTGACTTCTTTATGGGCCTCCTAACTCTGCCAGCCTCTACTGTATCAACCGTGTTGGTTGAATCATTACACAAGGGGTCGCCACGCTTGTGCCTTATGACTGGCATTTTCGTGAACGGAATTGGCAGCTATTTAGGTTTTATCACAATCTTTGTGATCTCGTTCATGTCCGTTGAAAGATGGTTGCACATGAGCCGCAATTCCACGATCACCGTGCCTCGTGTCTTCAAAGCATACATGGTCATCTGCCTGCTTCCAATCCCATTCATTTCTGCCCGTTTGGTTCAATCTTTGGATGGTTGTATCTTCAACAAAATAGATGCTATCGAAGGGATCGTGGTCTTCGTCTGTCTCCTGATTACAACGGTTTTCTATTTTAAAGTCTTCCAAATTATCCGCCGTCACCAACTCCAAATTCAAGCGAACCAACCAGCCCAAGCTTTTGGCCAAACAACAATCGACTTCACAAAGTACAAGAAATCCGTGGTAATGCTTCTCTATATTTTAGCATTGTTTGCTGTATGCTATCTTCCCTCTGCTGTCTTCCTTGAGGTTATGTTATTTTATCAAGATTTCCAGTTGACAGAACAGATAAGCATAACGGCAAACGTTCTATCCACATTGTATTTTTTATCTTCCGCCCTGAACCCTCTTCTATATTGCTGGAGGATAAGGGATTTACGCATTAGTGTAAAACAACTATTAATGAAGATATTCCAACAGGATGTCTGAAACAGTTGGTATACAGCAATTTTCGTAAAACCAAAACCAAAGTAATCACCTTGGCAAAAAAAAGGACACAGACAATCCAGTGAACCAATCAAATCTTGAAGGAAATAAATGAAGCAGGCGGCAAGCGATAGAAAACGTGTGCGAGCGAGTCACAATAGCCCAATTTCGATATTTTAAAATTCAGCCTAAAACAATAGACATCACAACGAGGCTCCGGGGAATTAAACGCCACAAACTCTATAGTTTAGTCCCCGGAGCCTCGTCCTGAGGTCTATTGTTTTAGGCTGAATTTTAATATATCGAAATTGGGCTGTTGGAGTAGTTTTACTTCTGATTGGCTGAGAGAGTGGCTCGAGATTTTTCAATGAAACACCAAGTGTTGTAATACAAAGACAAAGCAAATGCGAATTACACTACACAACTATGAGAATAACACTGTCAATTGATTCTTCGTAGAAAAACTGCTGTGTTTGATGTCTATTTCGCAAGTGACTGTCGATTATAGACCTTTGTCAAAAATCCAAGATGGCCGCCATCAGAAGGCTACCAAAACGAGGCACTGGGGCGTTGTCAAACCAAGATGGCCGCCATGAGCGTCACCATGTGGGCCTCCAAAAGGAGGCCTTCAGGGGCGTTCCTAGGCTTTTTTTGTTTGTAAGCCCTGGCGTGGCATAATTCAGAATATTGGCAATATGGGCGCGAGAGCGGGGGGTCCGGGGGCATGCCCCCGGAAAATTTTGAAAATTTAAGTACTCTGAGATGCAATCTGGTGCAATCTGGACGCTTAAATTTGGCAAATGTCAGGATTCCATATTGAACAAGAAATGTTAAATATTAAACAAAATGCAGCTGTGGTCAAAGAAGTAACGAGAACGTCATAAATCAATAGGTTTAATTAGCAAAGCTGCACGTGCATCATGCATTTTCGTACATTTCTTTGCCGTTCTCTGCAAAACAACAACGTCCAATGACCAAATTCAAGGTTTAAAAGAGAACGTGAGCACACGACGGTTAATTTTCTTTTCTCTATCTGAACTTAACACAGTCCCTACGAATTCGGCTCACTCACAATTCAGTCACATTAGACAAATTAAACAAGTTGGAATAAATACGAAGTAACAACAGTAACAACTTAAACTTAATGACCTGACTAGTGATCCAGTAATGCTCTTGTAAATACGCCTTTCAACAAGTTTACACTAAGTCGTGAATCGTTCTAATACAACTTAAAAAATTATTATACCGTCCGAACGACTTGTAAGCCCGTGCTTATTTGCTTAAAGGCAGGTACGCGCCTGCCCCTTGGGACAATATTTGGAGATGGGAACATAAAATTCGTTTACTAGACGTCTTGAGAATAACAAAATGTAAGTTAGAAAAATATGTTATGTGGTTGCATGGAAACCCCATCTTCCAACTCGACTTAACTGGAAGGTTTGTTTAAGATTCGCGGCAATTGTAAACCATTTTCCACTTGATTGGCTTTTTTAAACGGGTATTGTTTTAGTCTTGGTGGCCATTGTTGTTCAGTCAAAAGCTTAAAACAATAGCTCACTTGCTCGAAGCGCGCCATTTTCAAACGAAAATACAACTAGCAGTTTTCAAACCAAAAAAAAGGTGGTTCCTGTTCACCAATTTTAAAACTTTAAACGGATTCTTGTAAAGAAAAGATCAAAGTTTCATTTTCCACGCGTGCATTTTAAAAATTCAGTAAAGATTTTCAGAAATTCGCTTTCAAAAACGGCTTCCATACAAAAATGAATTTATTTGCCGCCAAATAAAAATGTTTATGACTCCTATCCACTTCTTTTGTTAATGATTACATGTAACTATCAAAGTTTAACAAAAATGATAAGCTAGGGAGGAATGGCAGTGCAGGGTTCAACCAGAGGGGGATAGAGTGTATTTTGTGTCCAGTGAAACAACGGATTGAGCAATAGTCACAAGACTATCTTGTGACTTAACTAACAATAAAGATTCATTGAGCAATAGTCACGAGGTGACTCGGAAAAGTACATAGCCTCGTTTCCATTAAGAGCTATAAGACGTGGCGTGTTACTTGAGTTCGTCCTCTTTGTCTCCAGACCTTACACTCTGCGAGTTCAACCCTCCTCCACCCTTCCTCCACCTCGTATACTTTTATTTAGATGTATTGGGTAATTTTATTCTGGGCCTTTTTTCTAGTGCCCTCACCTTTGCTAGAGCTTTACGAACAAAAGAATCGTAAGTAATTAAGTTAATTTGACTTTGTAGGATCTAATCAATAAATCGGCCACCTCGCGTGGCCAAAATTAATCCCAACACTTGACTGGTCTACATTCCTTTCACCGCTCTTTGCAAACAAAGCTCGGCTGTTGACCAAATAATTGAGTATATCTTATTGATAAATTTGTATTCAAATTGCATCTGGTATAAGGAGACATAAAAGGCCAATTTTACTGTATTTTCAAGTGCAAAAGAACATGCCTTATGCTTGTTCAATCTTCTTCGTTTTAGCCTTAAAATGTAGATCCCAACATTAATCTTCAAAAATTCGTGCGTGCATTGTTAGATATTTACTTCCTAAAATCAGATAATTGAGTTTTATCAACGCTACTGGGCCGATTTATGCCCTTTCTTCTCTTATTGTGGACGCGCTCGCGTTCAAATTTGCCGCTTCGCTGATTGTTAATAATTAATGATGTCCATGCATAATGCCCTATGTATAAGAAGGGGAGAGTGATGTGTGGTTAAGAATAACAGGAAAAAGATTCTTAACCTCTGCTCAACTCTCCCCCGCTCCCCTAAGTCCCCAAGCAGTGACGCCTTTAGATTATTCTGCATCATTAGTTAAATAAAAAACATAACCAAAGGCATTTTTTACAATTTATTATTAATTTACATGATTTATGACAAAGAAATAATTGTTTCTTAAAAATATAAAGATCGTTTCATCCATTTAAATAGAATGTTTGAGTTTATTTTCATTACATACTCAGTATTTGCTTAATTGGGAAGCCAAGTTCTGATCTAATTCTAATCTGGGCTGACCTCATGGTCTTCGCTTTCGGCGCCTTTGGAATCATTAAAAAGAAATATGAAATGTCTCTGGATAAAAACCACAACATTAATGAAATCCTATTTTTTGCTTATCGTTGTTGCAAATGTAAACACCACGTGTGTTAGATTCGAATCCTTTAAGGTTAATGTCCACATACCCTTACCGAGTGTACTTCTTCGCTTGATTTTCTCAATATGACAGAAAACCTTTTTCAACACGCAGTTACAGTTTGGGTCGAATTTTATACTTGTTTTACAAATGAAACTTGCCACGTATTGAAAGTTTGCGACTGTTTATTTCACCTATAATACCACTCAGCACCATCTTGCAGGGATGTCGTTTCCCCACATGCTCGCATGCCTGTTAACCGCTGATTATGAGTGAGTGTCGACGTCTTAATGTCTTCTCCCCAAGAACCGCTTCATGTTTTGAAGACGAGCTATACCTCCTCTTCGGGCTGGTGGGTGTTCTATGAAGGAAAATAAAATGTCATGTAGACACTTGGTTATTGTAGACTTCATAAGACTGAAGTGCATGCGTTTTCAGGTTAGTCTTACGTCATTCAAGGGTTGGATTTATTCTATGTGTACGTTCACTAATATTTAGCAATTAGACTGCAAGATCGAGGTTTCTATATTCTGATAATTAACAGGCAAGGGAAAAAGTCCCGAGTCAGCCACCAAAGTCGACAGAAACCGTGAACGAGAGGTCGTATTGTTTAGCATAAGACATTGGATGATCTATTGAACAATAGGATGTCGATACAACTGATTTAATGACGATTTTGGTTGGTATTTTTCGGCAACAACGCACTGTACATGGAAATCACGCTCGCGCTCTAAGGGTCTTTTATCGATCGACAGATAGCACTTACCTAAACGATAAAATTGAGAGTTTGCTTAAAGTCAGGCCGTTTTTTATGTTAAATCACTTCAGCCGCTGTCATTTTTTTAACTATTCTTAGTTCAGTTATTTATCGACTTACTTGTAAACTTGTACACTTCCATACTCCAAGGTCCCCCTCTTCCATCTGCCTTACACGCACTTGAGGCTCCGTACATATTGTATGTTTGTAGGATATCCTTCCCGCCTAAACACTGACCGCCATTTTCCAGGGCAAAGGCAGGAAATCCTTGAACTCTCGCTATGGTTGAACATTTTTTAATTGCAAATTTGCGTAACATATAGTCGTTTCCGTCTAACATTGGGAATATTCCTTCTAGACTAGGTAGCGCTCTCTCGGGTTGATCTCGCCAGCAACCGATGCTAAAATAATCTGTGGAAGAAATACAGGGAAAGTCAGTGAATTTCTGTCACTTGCCGAATCTTCATATCTTTAATTTCGTTTCCAGAGCTTGCGTTTCTCCTGACCAGCGGTCGAGAAACGTATTTTTCGACCGCTGGTCAGGAGGAACGCAAGTCCAAAACCAAGATTGAACATGTTTAGTTTCTTAACAAAGCTGTCACGCAATATTGTGGTGTAAAGAATCTGTAAAGAATCAGCAATTAGGTTTTCATTATACACACAAAGATTTTTTTTTGTACTGTGGGATAAATGTCCTCTAGTTTTAACTAACTATCAAAATTATGTACAATTCTATGCTGGGCTACCTACCTGGAGCATGTGTGTTCTTGTTCATGGCGCCTGGAGAAAAACAGAAAATACATCGTTAATATTCTTCGACTTTTTGGAAAACATTTGTTAATGTTAGTTCTGAAAATTTTGTGGTACATCAAGAAAATATTCCCTGGTTGATAATTGTCTTTTTTTCCCACCAACTGTATTGATTTTGTAGGGAGAAATTATTGGTGAATTACTTCTATTATCTATAAGTTAAGGCACATCACTCTACCTCGTGGTCGAGACGGCTGGAACTTTCTTTCCCTTGTATTATCAATAGGTTCTATAAGATACAAATATAGTAAAAGTCAAGATCTACCCAATGACTGATTCACTTCAAGTCTACAGTGTACATAGATCTTTTATAGTTTCGGTTCTGTGAAGCCAAATTAAGACGTATAACTTTGGTTTACCGTAAACTTTCTTGTAATTGTGATTATCTTATTAGCTCAACTGCAAGGCTTTGAGATTTAAAGCCAAGGGCTTCTACGTGTCCTTTTTTAAACCTGGACTGCATTTTTTTCCAAAGAAGAATCAAACATTGCTATGCAGTAACTGAGTTTACAATGTAACTTAAGATGCTACGCCCATTATGATTGGTCAATAGCTATGCACCGTTGAACCACTATTGTAGCAATTTTTGTAATTAGAGAATGCAAAAGGTAGTACCTGGGAGTATTTGTGCTAAGTTGTTCAGCTGAAGTGGATTAAGCAACCGCTGACCTCCCGCTGTTTTTATGACTTGCGGCTTCAAAGGCAAGTTGAAATGTGGTGCTAAAGCAAAAAAACAAACAATCATCGGTATAAAAAGCTTATTTGTTTAACTGCAGGTTATTTAACATGTATCTCTTACGTGAGCGTGGGTAGACATTTTTTTTTCTTACTTATCTTCATAACACCTAATAATCCTAGTTGAGAAGAATCGGTCTCTGTAACATGGTAATCTTGGTAAGTGTTCATTTTCCTAATTCGGAACATTGATCATTTATTACGATTCGCTTTTAAGGAAATTCTATGCACATTTACTCTATAGGTCTCTCGGTAGCTCAGTGAATAGGGCGCCCGCCCGATGTTTGGGAGGTCATGGGCTCGAATCCCGTCGGGGTCTCAGTTTTTTCTGTGTTTCATGCTCGTGAAATGATGACATTACATCTTCTGTAAGTTATGTACTGTCACTTTTAGCATATTGCACATATTTTTTAAAGCACTCGGCGTGTTCATGGCTGAAAATCAATGTTTTCGTTCTAGTAAAAAGCTGAAATTAACGGAAAATTTCTAAGTAAGTCTTTTTATTCTTCTTCTCACGTGACAACACTTTATTTAACTATTTGTCTTTTTCCCTACTTGGACTTGATGATGTTTCATGCTGTTTTATGGCAGGGACCGGGATATCATTGGCCCCTAATACGTGCATGCGTGTCTCTCCCTTGGAACCTTGGGTGACAAGATGAGGAACATTTCAGCTGCTTAGATGAACCAATGTACATCATAGCTTAGATAGGTTAAGACTAACACAGCGCACTTTCTCTAGGCCGTTAAAAAATTGTTATTGTCATTAGCATTCCTCCGTTGTTTACGTTCAGTTGGTAACCGGATCGGCATCTTATAACATGAGGCCCCGTCCACTCTGACCCGGGTAAATTTGAAAACGGAGAAATTTGAAAAGCCGGGTAAAATTTTTTCCGTCCTTACCCGGGTATTTAAATTTTTTTTTTTTTGAAGGCGGAAAATTTTGGGTGGGGGCTGAGTTTAAGCTAGTGGCACGGGGTGTTATAAACCAGTTATTGAGCTCATCAAACGTCAAAATGTGTATGCATACTTATAGTGGATAAGTAGACAAATAGAAATCAATACAAGCAATTAAGCCCCGTTGAAACGACTAATTTTTTGTCTGTATCGATCCTCCAAAATTGTTTACTCTCGACCTTAACTATTTATTCACTACTGATCTGTACAAAGTATGCTGTATTCTGAACAAACTGCTCTGAAGGCGCACACAAGGCTATTTTATAAGCTTGATTACGCTCTTCTCACCTGAAGTTTGGTTTGGTGTGATAACGGCTGCTTCTGCAATTTTAACATATGTAGTTTAATACTGTTACCAAAGTTCTAAAATGATTAAAGTCGATTTAAACCAAACTACTGTTAAAGAGGCCCAAATAAATGAACATTTTTGCGAAATAGAAAAAAGAAACTAATGGTCATTGCATGCCGTCGCGATCTCTTTTTTTTATCCCCTACAAAAATAGTTCTGAGATTTAAGCCAACAAATTTCAAACTGATGACGCAGTTTTTGCCAGGCTAGGATAGTGTCTCTCATTGGTCAGTTGTTACTCCAGTGCAACCAATCAAAGATACTTCCTTTTCTTTTGTCTATTTCAAAAGTGCTAAAATTGATATTCCTAAATCTTAAAGAAGTTGAGGGGACATTGAGTTGTTAGGTATCTTAATTTTTCTCCAATTCGCTACAAATGATTTTTAATAAGAGGATGATGTTAGTTGATATGGCGACAAAATATAAGAACACTTGTACATACCTGGAATTTTTATTTTTAATCCTGGATTTAGTAAATTCTGTTTACCTGTGAAATATATCAAAAAATTTTGGTAACAGAGGCAAAGGAAACTCGAGAATGGGTTACTTTCTTCAAGTGTTTTTGGTCTAGAAAACGTGTTATAAAACAGCAACAACAATTGTGATACTAATCAGAAAATTTTAAGACTTAACTCTACCTTTGTCCTTCTTTTTCTTGGTTAGAGAGTTAACTTCCATTTCGGCCTGTTTTTCAAGTTCTGTCAAAGAAGGTGTATCGTCTTCCACGGGAGTTTTCTTTTGCGCGGCCTGGGTTGACGGAGTAGCCGGTTTTGGCAACGGGGGCTTGGGACTCGCCGAGGTAGGAGATGGTTTGTCTGACTCGACAAGGGCTAGCAAGTCTGTACCCAGGTCTGCTAGAGTATTTGACTTGCCGGACGGTTTGTTCCCGTCGGCATCAGGAAATTTGTGAATATAAATTAGTTTCTTGACACCTGTAGTAAACAAAAACAAGTGCATAATCATTTAGCGTTCTGATGTGACATCTAGAGTATCTTATTTTAAAACGTGAAAGCATGAGCCTCGCATTTATTATAGTCCATTTTTATTCTCTCCATCGTTAGTCTGGGGAAAACACATGCTAAATGCCTTTCCCGCTTGGGATTACCCTGCGATTAAACCCAAAATGACACTACAGACACTACACGATGAAGAGCTACGTCATCAATATGAACTTTGAACTCGAACGTTTCTCTTGAGGGACGAATTGGGTGCAAAGAGACTGGGGACGATTGTTTAGTCAGGGTACATCCATGTTTTTGCCATCCTAATTTCCTAGCTAGCCCCTGACAATATCAAGTGGCATTCTGCAAAATCCAACCATTTTTTAGGGGTTTCATTCTCCAGCAATGCTTTTGAGCTCTTCGAGATAATGTCAACAATTAATTCCATGACGAAATGTGGCCGATTGTAAAAATAAGGTACAATCAACTCTCTCTTAACGGACACCTCCATAAGTCGGGTACCTCTATAAGACGGGAAACTGATGTTTTTCCCGTCCCTGCCGTTTTTCAGTCATTTATTTTACTGTAACTAAACTCCCTATAAGACGGACAACTCTCCGGTAAGACGGGCAGTTGGTGCCAGTCCCGAATGTGTCCGTTTTAGAGAAAGTTGACTGTAGTTGGGTTTTTTTCGTACTTCTAGACACCTGACCTTTTCTTTTATTAGCCTTAGCAGCTTCAGTTTGCAGTTCCCTAATCGCTTGTTCAGTCGCCCTTTTCAAATCTTGCAGTGTGTCCATCTCTGATTTTTCCGATTGCTCCTCGTCCTCGGAATATTTGTATTCGGATTTCAGTTTACGCAGCTTCGCTCGAAGTCTTCTTAGCTTCATTTTTAAATCCTGGTAAAAACAATATTAGGAGTCTGTTCATGAATCATTATGTGCGATCAGTGGCGAGACTTGATTGTTATTGTTAAATATTTAGAGTTTTTCTGAATGATAAATGTCGGCCTCTGTAAAATAACATTTCTGCTTGAAAAACTTATATTCTAAAGGCACAATTGACGTCGAAAATTTTAATCCGGTCATCAAAAGTGATTTTTTATGGAATACGTTCAGCATTCGTTCCAGATGATTTTGTGTAATCATGTGTCAGTAAACTGGACATGTGTAAACCAAGCAATACTAAGTTTCTAACAAAGTAAATGAATCGTTCATCATTTTCAAAAGTCATCAAATCGTTCAAATCGTTCATCATTTTCAAAAACTATTTCATCGAAACGTCATTCGAAATTATTATTGCTGATTTTTATTCTTAATGCAATTTTTGCAGAACATATTATTCTCCTTTAAAGTTACACAAAGATGTACTAAATAAATCGAGAGTTGAAGTTGTTTTTCATTTCGCTTTCAAGAGACTACATATTTTTGTCACCTTCAGTTTCTTTTGATGTTCTCTATTAGCCTTTATTTGAACCTTCAGCGCCATTTCTGCTGGTGAGAATAGAGCTGTGGAATAGCTTGGACGCTTAGGCTTGTCACTGGCATGCGCATGCACAGTTTGACCTGGCACGATGGGTGCAATGGCCAGCGGACGCTGCATATAATTTGGCAAACTTTGCTCGTCGGGAGCGTTAGAAGGCTGGGAATCTTCCATCTGAAACAAAAACAAACCATTAAATTCAAGTGTGGACGTCACTTTCTTAGTCCTTTGTTTGCAATACTTTGACCTATCGAAAGCGAAAGTGCCGACCTGGTAGAAGGTCGCTAGCTGGCAATTTACGTCAGCATTGCAAGATGATGAGTTCGGGACCACAATGCTAGACCCCCTGCTAGTTGTCTGAGCGTAGAGTTTGAACATGGTACCCACTGCAAGCTCACGACTCGGCTCTTTCGCTCAAAGTTGTATACCACTAAAATCCATATTTTACTTACAAATTTGTTTAACCCTTTAACTTTAAAGTCGAGTCGACATAAGTAATTTCCAGAAATTATGAGAAACTTATACATAACTGGAATAACTAACGTCTTCAGCTTTTGACTAAAAGGGTTTACTGTCTACTGTTTCAACCTTGACAGTTTGTAGCGGAGCTCCCAGCGGGCTAAATCTATTTAATGCAATAATTATTCATTCTAACTACATATGGTAGTAACTGTCGTTTATTATTCATTATAAATGCTCACTTGCCTCTTGGTTTGTGTCATCCTGGCTTCCCATCGACCCTGCAGCATGGCCCCCGATGTTCATTCCACCAATTTTCATCCCATGTCCCATTCCTCCCATCCCCATTCCCATCCCCATCCCCATACCATTCATACCATTTCCCATACCATTCATTCCATTTCCCATACCATTCATCCCATTTCCCATACTATTCCCCATGCCTCCCATACCCCCGAGTCCTTCTACCCCGCTGTCCATTCCATTTCCCATCCCATTTCCTACCCGACTCCCCATTCCATTTCCCATCCCGTTTCCCACCCCATTTCCCATCTCAAGATTAAGCCCCAGTGATCCAAGATCAAGATTGTTTAGGTCCCCTCCCATGTTATCGTTGTTGCTGCTCATACGTCCACCACCACCTCCCATTCTTCCTCCCCCGCCCCCTCCACCTCCGCCTCCTCCTCCCCCTCCGGTCATCATTTGTCCCAGGAGCTGCTGCAGGGCATTATCGGACATGCCATTGCCACCAAGCTCGCCGTCCATGCCAAGATCCATTGCTGTAAAGAAGAGACATAGACACGTATTTTGCATTGTACTTCCACAAAGCACATTTCCAAAACATAACTGAACTAAACCAAAATTCCATTGCTGCATACATTGGCCTGCAAAGGCATGGGCTGCTACCAAAGCCTTATTCACTCGTACATAGCAAGAATAACCCTTTTTTCTTTTCTATCAGGCATCGTTTGCTCAATAGATAGGAAACGCTATCCACAAATCACTATCCAACAGGAAACCTTTGCTTGTTTTGCCAGCACGTATCAACTGGTAAGCGATGAAAACACTTGTCAACTGGTTAGCGATTTGTTAACTCTTATAGACTTATTACCGATTTATCAGATGAATAGCGTTATCCAGCCTTTGGGCAACTGGGCCCATGCTTCTTTGAAGCCTTTTTTCCTTGCACGTGTCATCACCTGACAACATATTTCAAAATTTTGTTGTCATAAACCTTCATACCTTAGCACTTCGGGATAAGCAATATTTTGTTCCAGGAACAAGTACCAATCTAACTGAATTGCAGTTAGACATGACACGCGATTTTCTTACTATGTACTAAAGGGAAAAAATATTTTAAATAAAGAAGTTCGAAAAGGAAAGGTAGAACTTTGAGATCTTTTAGAAAATTCAGAAAAACACAGGTTTAAATTTCAACCTACATCCACCGCCGATTCCTTGTCTGCCTCCTCCGCCTCCCATATTTAGTTTCTCTTCCAAGGAGTTCACCAAATTATCATTTCCATCTCCATACTGCTGACTTTGTGACATTCCCCCTGTGAGTGACTCCAGCCCGGTCAAACCTGTTGAGGCAGTATTTGCCGTATTTCCTCCCAACACATCCAAGCCGTTGTTCTGATATGAGCTTATAGGGTTCAACGAATTTAAGTTAGATGTCCCTCCTCCAGCTAAGTTTGATACATAAGAGTTTAAACCAGCGTAAGAATTACCGCCTGTTTGCCCTGGACTTAAAGAGCTCAGACCCGCAGCGGAAAGGTCGCTCAATGTCGTCTGACTTTGACTGTTGCTGGTAGTACCTCCATAGTTTGTGCCAAAGTTGTGTCTGGCGTCTAATACCGCATTAGAACCCAACGCATTCGCACCGGCCGTTCCGTAACCAGTAGCAAGCATTGTCCCGACGCCAGCTCCATAGTCGGTGGAGAGACCCGTACTAAGACCCGTCCCGTAAGCACCTGCGCCGTAACCCGTCCCTAATCCCGCTGCAAGACCCGCGCCATAACCGTCCGCTGCTACGCCTGTTAGACCTAACCCTAGTCCATTTCCTAGACCTAAACCTCCCCAATTTGCAACTATGAATTGCTTTTTCTTCTTATGTTCTCCCCTACTTCTCGTCCATCGTGGGTTAGACGAAAGAGTCGCCTTTTTAACTTTTGTTCTGTGTCGCAGCGATAACGGCGCGTCTTTGTTCACTGAAGAGAATTTATTGCTGATTAAGCGTTTCCTGGCCAATGGAAACGTCGCTGCAGTCTTCGCACTAGGTTGTGGCGTCCAATATGATTTGGAAGCAAAGTTTTTGGCATTAAATATTGTTTTCTCTGTACGGGGATCAACCTTCCTTGGAATGCTTTTAGTATTGTATCTATTTCGATAGGCATCATATCGAATCTTTGTAGGAACATAATGACGACTCCAGTAATCGTTCCTTGTAGTTCTGGGCCTGAATGAGCTATACGAGTTTTGTGCAACCTGATTTCTGGCTCTTGGGGACAGCTGGTAGGTTCGACTTGTGTATGATTCTTGAAGAGGCGGTGAAGCTGTAAAAAGTGAATTATATTTTTGCGGTTTACTGCACTGGATTTCTGAATCTAGTAAACAGCCATTTCAATTAACGTCGCCCGACCAAAGCTTAAAGACAAAACCGAAAGGTAGTATGGGTAGAAGAAGAGAGCACCTGCACGTGTTGAATACTAATACAAAAGCAAATTTGCACTAATTCTATTCTTTCTTTGCAGACACGTGGAAACAAGGTACTTTAAGTCTCACTGAATTTTAGAAGACTTTTCAAAACTCAAAGCCACGCGACAGTGAACGGAAAGCTACAGAAAAAGGCCTCCTGGGAGGAAAACAAATTTAAGAATTCTTCACGAGCAAAAATACAAAATTGCACATTTCTTATAGATCAATATGCAAATTCCAGTGAATAACCAGACCGCCAATCGGTCCATTCTTTAAGCTTTAACCTTTGATCTGAAAACGTAAATTGAAATAGCTGTATAGTAGGAAAATTCTCAAAAAGCATGATAAGGTACGGAATTTCATAGGTTTAAATATTTGTTCCAAATCAAAATCTGTCTGCATAACACGCAGCCATAACAAGACATGACACGGCTTCGTAATTTAACCGGCGCCATTTTACAGATTATCAAAACACTTAACTGATTGGTTTTATTGTCTCCATAGTGAGTAAGTGACACGAGCTAGTTGACCCAAACTGCCGTTTTCTTTAGTTGTTGAAGTTCCTTAGCAACCATACGTTACTAAGCAACGTTGGGTTGTGTTATATCCCAACGTTTCCTATTTGCGTTACGGTTTTGCAGTACGTGTGCCGTTTTGAATAGAATATCAAGAATGGAGACTCGTAGGGTGCTTTAACCAGTCACAAAAAGTACGAAAAACTTTTAAAAAAGGTATTTTCCCCCACCACCCCCGACTATTTTCAAAGAAATTGAATTTAGTTTACCTGATCTTGTCAGAGGCCATTCCACCAGTAAAATGGACAATAAGGCCAGTAAATTATTCATTACAAGCAATGATTTCTTGCAGTTCCTTCACATGGCTTTTGCCCTGAGAAAAGAAACAACAACCAACTGTTAGAATTATAAAAGACTTGAACAATTTTTAGTTCTTACAAACTTGAAATTAAAGACTAAACCATTTTGTAAGCCCAAAGGCTGGTTCGTACTAAGCCGTGTCAACATGTACAAATAAAACCGGTGGTCATTTTCAGGATTTGAAACTGACCCAACCGGATTGAAAACCCCAGCTAAAATGAGCAACAAACCATGAAGAAAAGGGCAAACAGGATTGTCAGAAATATATCTTACTATCATTGCCGAGTCAATATATAAGAACGGTGTTTGAGTGAATATCAAGTGATATTCATAATTGTCAGCTAAAAAAGCAATTAACACTAGGAAACTTAATTGCCAGAGGATAAACATAATTGACTATCTGTATTTTTCGATCGATATTGGACCCAAATCTTATGTTGTTTGCAATTGTTTGTTTCTGTTTATTTATTTCACCCCAAATCACAGTCCCTTGATAGCATTTTTGTTAAATTAAGTGGAAGATATAAAAACAAACATGCAAACTAATATATTTGTGTGAACTTGCAAAATAGATTCTCTTTTGCATCTTTCAACACACTGCACTGTAATTGCTAACTCCTGTTTGAGTTACATCTTAAACATAAAATGTTCTGTTATAAAATCTTCACGACTCTGATTTGCTCTAATGAGCGAATCAAAAACGTGAACACAAATTTTAAGATTTGTCATTTAAACGGAATAAGAAGTCAATTTTGTCTTTACTTTAAATTAACTTCGTTTTAACCCATCGATTACTAACCATACAGGTTAACTTTCTAAAGCATAAATTAAAAACATGAAAACCCGAACAAGGTAGCTTTAGAGGTGATGAAAAGTCATAATCGGCCGATAATTATGACATTATCTTTGCACCGCCAATTTCGTAATTCATAAACACAGACTAGACCTTTTAAATGATGTCGTGCGACAAAACAAGATATATTATCGTAAATATTTTCCCCGTATTCTTTATACATATTTTTTAATCACTTACCATTTATAACAACTTCCTAGACACAACATTTCATTCGGTGGTCCGCCATTATTTCCCAAGACCCGCGATGCATGCGATATCACGAATTATGGGCCCTGTCGATGACTTCCAAGTTTGGACATGGAAAATTATCTGATACTTGATTTCATGAATTACCTCAGTAACGCATGGACGTTAAGTCTGTAGGGCGGCACTGAAATTTTGTATCACAATGTTAGATGACAAATTTTTGGCACACGAATCCCCGTGGTCACACCCATATGAGATACGAGAAGTGAAAAAACTTTTGAGTTGAAGACACCAGTTCGTACCAGTTTTACTGGTGGCATTTCTCGCATGAATAAGAGCAATGATGGCTGCTACTGACGAAAAACGAGTCATTAACCAGCAAAGGAATAAGGAAAATCATTGTCCTTTGAGAGCTAGAGACTATTGCGTTCTGTCTTTTTATTCTGCACCTTGTTTGGAAAGCATCTTTTGTCCTTTGCTGTACACATTGTTAGGTAAAAACAGGGCGATGTTTTTCAACAGGTCAGAAGCGTGAATTCAGCCACCCGTAACAATATTAGTTGGTTTTGACCTCTTTTTGTAGGACGCACTTATAAAAAGAAAGAAAGTTATCTAAGTGTAAACAGAATAATGGGTGTCCGTTATTATGGGTTTAAGACACTTCTTTCTTATGATGACTTGTGGGGATAATTTTTGCATGGAAACTCGCCTTATGCTATGGACGGGCTATTATATTCTTGATTGCATTCTACAACTTCTGATTTTCTTTGACTTACTTCCTAAACCCATGCTTGAGTTTTATTTTATGCTACGTGCCTGCGAGGAAGATAAAGCCAGAGAATCAATTCGATCTATCAGTCATTCCAATCGTTCAAAATCTATTTTTAGGGTGTCTTACTCTGGAACTTGATCCAGACCGAAAGTGATTGAATTGGTTACTATTTTCGTCACGAATGTACTTCTCCAATTTTTCGATGGAACAGAAGTGCTTATTTAAAATTAGTTTCTAAGTTCATTTTTTTCTTTTCTGACAAAAAATATCACGTTATGAATGATATGTTTGAGTAGGATTTTTTTTTCAAAATTTGAGAAAGGAGAAACAGGGAGACCCTAGGGACGACAAATAAGCCATCTTAGTAAGGGACTGGTCAATAAGTAGAGGGGGGGTGGGCCGGAGCAGAAAGGGGGTGGGTCATCAGTTTTTGAGCCCTCGAAAAGGGGTGGGTTATGTAATTTTAAACTACACGTAGGGGTGGGTCAGCTTATTTATTCACTTACTTCTAACTGTTATAGTTCCAAGAAAAGTTGCATTCACCAGTATATAAAATTGATAAATTTCTCCATCTGAGCAGTTTTAAACGAATTTCTAGTGGTTTCAGAAGGCCCAAATATAAAATTTCCCTGGGGAGCATGCCCCCTGACCCCCCCTAAATGGCTTGTGATCATAACATCAGTTTTTCCTGTCTCTCTTCAACCTGCATAGATTCAGGCTGGGCTTTAGGCCTTTTAATACCAGTAAACTCTTTTCTCAAACACTTTGCAAATATGAATGATGGACAGTAGTTGTAGTTTGTTATCAATTTCTGTATAAAAATATGAACTCTTCAATAAGTGTTTATAAATTAATATTACATACTGTTTTAGTTTTCGCATATGTTTGTGTCCAAATTTTCCCATGGACTTTACACACAAATATGTGAAAAACATACAAAAGGCTAGTATAAGAAGTGATAAATTTATCCTTCTTTGGTGTGTTAAGAAACGGGAAAAGACGTACATGGAACAGTAATATCCATCAGGGTGGTCTATGTAGGGAATTTCACTTTAAAAGCTTGCATCAAATCAAAAACCTCCAACTCCTAATAGATGATAAAGAAATTATTGGTCCCTTGATTTTTTTTTAGCAAAAGGGGTTGGTCATTTAATTTTCAACCTCCTATCAGGGGTGGGTCAGTCGGTTTTGAGCCAGAAGGAAGGGGTGGGTCACAAATTTTCGAGCCACCACTATTCCAATTGCTCCGGCCCACCCCCCCCTGGTACTTATTGACCAGTCCCTAAATAAATAGAAATATTTTATAAATACTACTGTCTCCATTTGATTGTTTCTTCAAAATATTTGTTACAAATATTTACTTGTAAAGCTCAAGGCGAGCTTCCATCAAATTTGCAAATGCTGTTCTGAACATGACAATGAGCAATCAACAGCAAATAATTTTAATTTATTCATTTGAAGTGTCACGAATTATATCATGCGCCGAACAATTGTGCAAATGCTGATGTTAACTCTGTTCTTCGACAACGATTCGCTGATGGTCTAGTGGTTGAGGTTAAGTCCCGGTAAGAAGCTCTTTCTATCATTTGAAAGCATTTGGTGTAGTGGTTATAAATCCTACGGGATAAAAGGACGCCTTACTTTGAAAGAATATTATTTTGGCAATCAACAGCAATGCTTGCGGAAGAAATTCGCAAATACGTAAGTGCATAAACTACATCGTTGAGACATTTAAGTCTTTGCACTGTGGTAGGCTTTGTATAGTAGTAGAGTTTTTGAACACACGAGCATTTTTGGTGAAACGTTTCACCGTTGACGGCATCGCTGTAAACAAGTTGTTTGTAATTTGTTTACTTATTTGACCGGGCAATTTGAATTCGGTGGCAAACAAGCTTCCCACCACTTCAAAACGAGTCATACGGCATGTAAATAAACGGTACTTACACAAGATCGATTTTCTCGAGCAATTGTAGATTCTTGAAAGGCATACGACACAAATATTTTTTTCATTTGGGCTAAATTACAGAATACAGGGCGACCTATTTTGCATGTCATTAAATACGAAACGCCTCTATTGTGTTATGTCTCGTTCTACAAAGGGGCCCGCCACCTTTAAATGAGGTGGTCCAAAGTGGCCTTGGTTGTATTGAAAGTGAAATGGGCCTTTTCCACGCGATGTTCCCACAAATCCACCACAACGGTGTATAATATTTATGCATTGACTGATTTTGACAGGACAAATCTGACAAACAACGGAATTTTGTTCTTGAATATACCGGTCTGGCCAGCCAGTTCTGATGGAAAGCGCCCTTGGTAACACATACAAGTGATATGCTACGCTGTGAAATCATGCCTCATTTTCATACCGTTGGTGGATGTGTTGATAACGGCTCAGTTAACCAGTTAAAGCATTGATCACATTTTCCCATAGTATATACTCAATATTAATAAAAAACATAGAAATGAACAAAAAAAATATAAGATTCTAAGCCTGGTTCATACATGCGACGCAAATGCAAGCGACGCTCACACGTAGAACGCAAACGCAAGGAACGTATAATACGCAGACGCAGTTGAAGATGGCGGACAAGTCACGCTTCGCTTGCTTGCGTTTGCGCTTGCATTTGTGTTAGCAAAGGAAGTGCAAATACAAGCGCAAGCCAGGTGCAAGAAAACTTGCGCTTCTATTTCTGTTTGCGTTGTGCTAGTTCGCACGTGTTTTTCCTTGTTTTTGCGCTTGCATTTGCGTTTCTGTTTGCATCGCTCGTGTGCACCACCCCATAATACTGAGGCCTCGAATCTCTCAAGTGCTTGTAATTGAAATGACTGATTAAACATTATCTATGGTTATTTCCCATCAGGCAGGAAAATCAAAGTGAATGTAACTTACGAAGATGAAAGAAAGATGATCCAGTCAACGATTTTGGAGTGATTTCAGTTACAAGGTGAGGGCTTGTCTTGAGCTCGTTTGACGTCATAATTGTCAAAATGGCTACGCGCGGGAATTAGAAAACCCAAAATGGCCGGCACTTGAAAAATAAGTTGACGACATTTGTTACAATTAAGCAAAATTTTTTCATTAGCAGTGGAAGCTTTCGTTTTAAAATAAAGGCAATTAAGTGCATGAACGGTTGATGTATCATCTTCATCATTATCATCATCATTCGTCATTTATTAGCCACTTTAAGATTTGAATATTACAGTAATAATTATGGTAAGGCGAGGAGACCTCCAAGAAACCAACAGGCTTATAGAGGAGGCCACCTCGGTTGAGCCCCAGATGTTGTGAAGCTTATGCATGGGGTCTCGAAAGAAAATTTTTAAATGTTTCTGGGTCCGCACAAATTCGTTCGACTTTCTCGCGTCTAATAGGCATGTTGCATCTCATTAAGTAGATTTGGACACAAAGAATACAAGTCGTTGCGTAATTGAAGGGACAGAACTAGACTAGGTATTACGCTGTGTATTTAGTCGTGGAATAAACTGTGATCTAAAGCAAAGTGTTTTGTGCAACATGGTAATAGCAGTATTTTCAAAACATTTTATTTACAAAAGCGTAATACAGAGGTTTTGACAAGAAAATAATCAGAATTGCCAAGTACAGTAAGTGTAAAAGTATATGTGACGTTATTGTGCATAATTTCAAGCGTGATTAGCCCGGGCGCATTACGAAAGGGCGGCTTTTTTGTGGATTTTTGTATGCTTTTTTCCCGGGGGGGGGGGTACTCAAAAAAGTTTTATACGGGGAGGCTCCGCCCCAAGTTCTAACCCCTTACCCTTTTATATACCATTTTTGACAGAAATTGTACCCTCTTCGTATACCTTTAACTGAAAAAAGGTACCCCTTTCATATACCTAAGAGACATGGCGTGGACTTAAAATACAGCGTTTTCTTGTCATTTTTATGTAGCGCTTAATAAATTAAAATAATACAGCCATAAATTGCCTCTGTTCGAAATATTTTAATTAAAGGCCCTTTTAAATAGCCAAATGACAGATTTCCATACCCTTTCATATACTTAAACTCGTGAAATCCCTACCCTTTTATATACCTGAAGCCTGAAAAAGGTACCCCTTTCGGGCGGAGCCTCCCCGTATAGGCCATTATAGGGAGTACCCCCCCCCCCCCGGGGCTTTTTTCCCAAAGTAGAACAAGAAACAATCGTCGGAAACGTAGATTTAGCAAGCAATCATGAATATAAACAATCATTATGACATTATACGGAACTGTTGCGTATAAACAAGATTTTTTTGCTCCTAAACGGGTATAGGGATTCTCCATTTCCAAAGTTTGACGAAAATCTTACTGTAGGCTCTATTTCAGAGGAATAACCTTAGTGTGAGTAAACTGATAACTGAGTTAAGATTGAAGTATTCGTAATAAATTTTTGCTATAAAACAAAGCACGATACTGTCGGTGTCATTGCTGTCGAGCGTCATGCTTGCTAAATAATGACCAGAAATTCTGGTATTTATCTTTCGTCTGATGGCCAGTAATTGTATCCATTCCCCTCCTGTTCTGCCTCTTCTTCATTCGGGAGCTCTTCGTCTGCACGACTTGCAGGGAATGGCATCGACTCGTCCGCGTCCACCTCGCGTCCAATGTCTTCAATGCGTTGACTTTGTTCGTCTGTGTCACGTTGTATTTCATCTCCTAAGTTGGCCACCTCTTGACCTTGTTCGCCTATCCGGGAACTCATTTCGTCACCAAAAACCTCGGTTTGATGCGACAAATAGTTGACCCCACGCCCACCCGGAAGGACCGCTGGCACTGGTACATAAAAGGGATCGCCCGTTTCGATTTGGTATGGAGCTGGACGTGAATTGACTGTAATAAGAAAAACGCATAACACGTTTGTTACAAATTAACAAATTTCTGTCAAATAACCTTCAGTAGTAAATGCTCGAATTATGGACAACATATGCAAAGCATTCCGATTTATAATTCTGTTCCACTGTAATTTTTAAAACGCAGGTGTAAATTAAATTTATTGAATATAATTTGTTTAAAAGCACTCCTTGTAAGCACTTTATCAAAAACACAACTGACGCCTTATATCTTGTCAAAACACTTCAAAAGCACATTTCAAATTATTGTTAATTAGCAAAAATGAGTCAGACGTTTCAGTTGCCTTACTAATAATTCCTTAATCAGTATAAGACGCCTGACAACACGACCGTCCAAATCAAGTTATACTATGTTATAACAGGCCGCACGTAAAGTATTGACTACCATATCCTGTTTCTGGTGGTTATCGATTGAAAAAAAGGTGCCAGTGATATGCACGGCATAGTAGTTGCTCTAAAGGCTCAGTCAATTGCAACTGAAATGTCAACTTCCATGAACAGCTTAGCGGTATTCTCCGGCTGCTATAAGATTGTGCGTTGTTATTTACAATCTGTGACGACCTCTAACACCGCCTGGAGGCCATTTTGTTGATAAAACATTATTAGTATTTTTTCAACCTCTAAGATCTTACACTTTCCTGTCATCTTCGCTTCTCCATCGTTTGGACCAAGAAAGATCAAGAAAGAACCAAATTTTGCTTTAGACCTTGTCTCGGTTGCCTTTTCAAATCCGGAACGCTCATTGAAATCAAAAGTTTAGATCAATGAACATATACATTGTCCTGTTTCTTCGTCGAAGAATGTAAGAGTACAGGGGACTTACCTGGACTAAAACCCAGACCGGATAGCAACGACAGGGCCGCCAAAAACATGAACATTGTCATTCTTCATTGCAAGGTCTTCGTTTATCTATATTGGTTAGAAGTCAGGCGAGATATTTACCAGTTATCCACCTGTGTCACGCATGAGTGGTTCTCGAGTCTCAGTGATAGTTTTGTCTAGCAATACACAGAAGTAAAAATGTCTTTTATTGGGAATCATCGATGTTTCTGCCTGTACAACAAACCATATTAACACCTATACGTTAAAAATGTTGCTACAAAATTTACACAATTCCTTAATTACAATAATATTACGGTCTTAGGGAATAGGGAAATATCACTCAGTGTTTACACTTGGCTAATTGCACGCGCATTTCAACTGAGAACAAGATTGTGCCACAATTAATTCTAAACTATCCATATGCATCTTCTAACAGACGCTCACAAAGCTAAATTACAACGAAAACATGCAACTAGTCAAACTATGATTTTTACAGTTCACTGCGGTCCACTTTGTTTTATGTAGCATGTGCATTCTTGCAATATACTCTCCGTCTTAATGGACACATTGCGAACGGATCAGTGAATGTTAAATAAACCTTTCCTCGTAACACTTTATGACGCAGTAGATTACATCCCCGGGATGTACACCAAAATTATTTTAAAGGGAGGCTCCACCCGAGGTCTAAATCGCTACCTTTCATAAGCCTTCTTTCACAGAAAAGCTAACCATTTCGTTTAAGGACCTTCGATGGGAAAATGTCACCCCTTTCACAAACCTACAGAAGGGATACTGTATATCTTTCCTTAATTTTTCACTTATTGATCCCCTAAAAATACTTAAATGAATCGACAGTTCGGGTTGTTGGTTCGAGATATTTTAAAAGGTCCTCTTAAAATGACAGTTATCCCATCCTTGTATACACCTACACCTGAAAAAAGGTACCCCTTTCGAGCGGACCCTCCCCGTTTTGTCCACTAAAGGAGGTACCCTCGGGTGCTTTGACAATCATTGAAAACAGAAGTATTATTTCTTCGTAATAATGTCTTTCAAGTCATTTTAACCGCACAATTTTATCGGTCTTTATGAGGTCTATGTATCTTAACGGACAATTTTTTGAGCGGCGACGGAAAAGAGCATCGCTTACAGAGTCTTTTGTGAAGAGATGTTATTGATTTCTTGGTGGCTTTCAACTTTGAATCGTATGCATTTATTTTATGACCGGATCCATGACCAAGAATATACTTCTTGCTGCTTTCCTCGTGGTCCTGCTTGCTAGCGAGGTCTTTTTGCTTTTCAATATTCTTGAGTTTCGGCGTGTGTTCTGAAACATGCTTTTTCGCTGTATTCTCTTTCACTTGATGACTTCTGATCAAGACCACGTGTCCTCGGTCGCTGTCATAGTCACTGTTGCGGTACATAGTTGTTCTTTGGACGCCTTTCTCATCTAAAAGCGGCCTTGAAAGGAACTGTGACTCATCAAAATCATTTGTTCCAGACCTTAGCACTGAAGCAGCTTCGTGGATTCCTTGTATAATATTAGTTGATTCCCCTTCGTCTCTGAATTTCCCTCTATTTTTCTGCAGCAATTCCTCGGCTAGAGCCGCACCAAGCCCTCCTGAGGGTCCTGGTATAGGATCTAAGGGTGGACTTGCCACGCCGCTCTGTGCCATTAGCTTCTGATTTCCATTAAAGAAAACTTTTTCTTCCTCTTCCTGGGGAAGAACACCGTTTTCCTTCAAACCATCCAATTTACTCAAGAGACTGGCTCTTTCGTCCCCTAGCAGGCTTGAATGCTGCCTTATACTCCCCAATCCACCTCCACCGAGCATTTCATGAGATCTACTTGCAAAACGACTCATTAAACCAGGCACCTCTTCTTGGTTTGTTAATTGTTGGTCATTTTTTGGCTCAGGTACAGCAAGGGTTTTCCCATCAAGACTCTCATAACCATCGGGGGAGGACTGGGACGACTTTTCTTCAGATTTGGAATTCCACCAGCTCTTGTCAGTAAATGGACTGTTCTCGTATTCTTTTTGAGGCTGATCTCCTACTCCTGTGTCTCCGTATGAGCCATAAGAATTCGTGTTCCACTCGTTGCTCATGTGGTGCTGCCTTGGTGCACCTTCGTTGCCTAAACCTTCAAGTCCGCCACCGGTATATCCTACACTTTCGCTGCTGTCGCTTCCTCGAAACGACTTGAACCCTGGGAATAGAACAGGGTCTTCTGGGTAGATGTTGGATGTGTAAGGTGTAGGTGACGATGGTTTGTAGTACTTATGCCACTGGGTGCTACTTTGAATGAAGGACACTTGAGCTGGCGACATGGTGTCTACTCGGAGGCTGCCTATTTCCTTGGAAGGAGGCCTGTTAAAGAACCTGTTGGCATCGTGTGTCTCTGGACTGACCATGCTCTGCAACTTGTACTCGGCCTCATCAATTCGGCTTGTGTCTTCACCGAGCAGTTCCTCCTTCTTGGCGACATTCACTCTCTTTGGCAAACTGTGTTCTGTATATCTGCTGCTACCTAAGATATATCAATGTAAGCAGTTCAAATTAGACGCCAAACAAAAATAATAAAATTTTTTTTTTTTAAAAAAAAAAGGGAAAAAAAAAATTTTATTTTTCAAAAAAATAAAAAAATATAAAAAAAAAAAAAAAAACGTGCAAACCTTATCTTAACATGCAGTGAAAAATGCCAAGAGCACTGCACAGCTGCAACGGACAAAATGGCCGCACCTCCTTCCCAATTAACATGCACGCCCACTTATACAAAATTATTTCCGACCACTCGAATACAAAGATCAAGCTTCTGTTTTTAATGAAACATTTCATGCAGTAATGTGTTTTCCCAAATTTAGCGATGTTTATTACTTTTTGCTGGTGAACTTTTAACATGTTTTTTTTAATTAGCGACAAGTAACGCGATGCCCTTTATATTAACCTGTCTGCCTCTATTCATTAAGGGAGGGTCGGTTTTTTGACAGATTTTTCTATGAAGGGAAGAACAGAACTATGGCATGACTAAATCTGTTCTGACAACTTAATCTAGATAGCTTATATATCTTAAAAATCAAGATTATTTGGTATTATTCTTAAAAGAAATTGTTAAGGACAGAAAATTGATAATAGTCCTGTCGCGAGAATTTGGCACTATCAGAAAGCTCACATAAAGTGTAAAATTCGTCTTACTTACCATGCTTGTGGGAATAAATGGGAAACGCAAACCGTTGCAGCAGTAAAACTAATAACAGGTAATGCATGTTACAAGAAAAATACGATTAACAGAAGGATGCATTTATAAACTTAGGCAGGCCGGGTGTTTTCAACGGGTGTCGTGAACATCGAATTCACGACCGATTAATATTTCACACTTTATGACGTCGTCCCAGGACATTGATTATTTCGTCTGGGCAAGTTTGTTATGGTTATAGGGAGCTTGTTGTGATTTAAAGCATTTGTGTGCTGTTTTTATATTTAGTGTCGCAGAAAAATCATTTATTAAAATCAAAGATGTAGAAAAGAAACTACTTTTCGGTGAATTACGAAAAGTTTATTTTAGAACGGCCCATCGAATTGAGCAGGTGGCCTGTTTCGGTTGTTGACTTCCCTGGCGAAGATTATTGTTTCTTTCCGTTTTTATCACTCTTACCCTAGCAAAATCATATTTACCAAAAACATTTACTAATATTTACTGCATTTGTGTAAAGAAATATACCTAAGTATCCTTCAAAACGTCAAAAATTGTCTAGTCATCGAACAGGGAAGAAAACGATTTAACTATTACGATTTGACTAGATGCTAAGAAAATTTGGCCTTTGTGTAAATTTTACGAAATGTACGTCAGTTAATAGTTTTTAATAAAGACCCGGGATATACCAGAATTTCAATTCTGTTTTCCCTTTCACATTCACTTTCCAGGATACCTAGTCACGTGACCTTTCTTCTTATTACATCATTCGATTTATTGTTTAATTCTTCCTCAGTAAAACATGGATTCCTTTATCGAAAAAACTTAATTCTCGATATGCGAGAAATTAATCAACGTATTGTATGATTCGTTATGGTGTCGAAAACCAAATGGACTTCCATATTGTTTGTTCTACAAGCAGTGCTAACAGGTTTGTGATGTGAATTTTGGATGCTATCGTAACGGCAGATTATTTAAACGTTGTTTGTGTTTGCAATTGTTTACCAATGTACCCCAAACAGTGGCTCAACAAACTCGTTTTAGAAACAGAGTTTCCAATTTGTGCCTTCGCACATCGGTCAAGTTGATAAGCGATTAGAGAAATCAGGCCAACCTCCAGTGTCACATACGCATCGGTGCTTTTGTTATTAAAAGATGGCGGACATAGTTTGTCATGATCACTGTTTTCTTGATGGCGTGGGGTTATTGTAGCTACATAGCAACTAAATTGGCTGTATTTTGTATGGCACTGAACATCTTTGGGTGAGGTACACCCATGATATTGAAGTCAATTAACACTTTATTTGTTCCATAAGTCAGTGCACTTTATATAAACAATTCTCTGAAGTGGGCGGAACAAGTGAGGTTTTGGTTCCTTCTTCATATCCCACTTGTCGGCTTTAACTACGACTTAATAGAAATATAAACCAGCTCAATTTGAAAATAGTCGGGTTAAAGCAAATTTAGTGTCTGTATAGTGAGAATACAACTGTTGTGATTTGTAATCGCCTTAGGTGACAATATTATTATTTCAAGTGTGCAACAGCTAAGAAGGACTTTAAAACTGATCAAAAAGGTTAAAACCTTGAGATTATTATAAAAAAGCGTTGCCGTGGCTGTTTAGTAGCTAAGCAGCTACTTGATATATTCTTAATATCCTGCATTTTGAAAGTCGATTTCACGTTGTTGCACATATCTCTAACAACAGTTTTCCCTTGCAAATTTTAGCAACCACGTTAGCCAATGCAACCGTTGGTGAAGCTGGAGTACCCCATGCTACTAATATCACAAGCAAATCCCGCAAAAGGCAGGAGATAATATTCCTCCGAGATGATTTTACACACAAGAGGAATCGGGAAGGAGAGACTATGGCAAATATATTAAACCATGGGAAAATCTTGTCTGCAGAAGGAAAAGTTTTCAAAGGAGCCCCGAAGGCTGACAATTATGAGGATTCGCCCGCATTTCAGGGACCTGCACTTAAGGAACAATCTGCTAAGAAAGACAATGGACCACCTGAAATCAAAGAAAATGAGAAAAAGAGCGATGCTTATGAGGTTGTTTCCGATGGCAGCCACAATAGAAATTCTGACTCGATAAGCGAGGACGAAATTGGAGGCGAAAGAGTGGTTAAAGTAGGACATCCGCTCGTCAGACTCCATGCTAGCAAGGTGCATCATAGATCAGGACTCCACATTGTATCACTTGATGACGATGAGGAAGATAATCATGGAAACAATTTTCGAGAAAAAGACTTGAGACTGTACGGCTCGATTGGATCGCCATTCTCTCCAAGCTCGGTGAGGCATAAATCGCACAGATCTCGTTCTCGTCATCCATTTTATCAAAACGATTATATTCCACCAAATGTCGTATCGCTTTCCCAGGATGATTTCTCGGGGCCATTGCCAGGGAGTGATGCCCAAACCAGAGAAGAAATATTCCCAAATTTTAGAAGACGTGATCCTTTCTTCTTCTCTCAACCTCCGCAATTATCACAACCGGAAGAATTGATGCAGCGTTTTCAGCCAGTCAGTCCTAAATCGATGTCGTATGGTGATCGACCAAATATGCTTCTACTTCCAATATACAATGGTCGTGCAGATTCCAATCCCGCGCTAGTTCCCATGACTGCCCAGAGCGCTTTTCCGGCTTCTCCGCCTCAGTTCGGGGCTGCACCTGCCGAGTATAACTCTCTTCCACCAACAGGAGGCTTCCGCAATGGACTTTTATTTCAGCCGGCACTGCAGGTGCCTCAGATCCCGACACAATCTGTGTCTTCTTACATGCTACCTTCGCAGTCGGAAGGACAATTTTTGTTCAATAACCAACAACCCGATGTGCGGTCGTTGTACCAGCTTCAATCTCAGCCACAGATGCAAATTCCTCAAGTCCCCATGCCACAGCTAATACAACCCCAGCAAAGTATTATTCCAACAGATATGCAGATGGCACCCGAATTACTAAGTGCAGCAAGTCAACGAGAGATCGGTCCAGCAAGCCATTGGGTAGACGAGGACGGACGGGAGCGAAGTGAGGTCTTGGATCGTGACCGAGACATACAAGACAATGACAGGCCTAACTATGATAGAAACGAGGACGATGATGATGAAGAAGCTAGGCATGAAAGTGGTAGATACTATGATAGAGACGATGATTCCCAAGCAGACGAAAATGATGACGACAGAGCTCAAGAAGATCAAACGTCAGAGGATCAGCCGGAGCAGTCAGATTCTAGGGAGGACGAAAGGCCTTCAGACGAAGAGGGCCGGGAGACGGAAGAACCTGAGGATGAATCATCTGAAGATGCCAATAGCAGGGCTTACGGGACAAACGGGCCAGGGGAGGAAGACGAACAAGGTCCAGATGAGGATGATAGCGATGGCCAAGAGATGGAGCCGCAACAAGGCAGGTTTGCTCAACAGGGAACCCAACAGCAGTTCAATCCTCGAGCAATGCCCCGTGTCATGGCACCAACTCATCCCATTGGCTTTCCTAAGTTTCGTTCGCCTCTGAACACAATGGTCCCACCTCAAATGGACGCCCGAGCGTTTTCCAGGTACCAGCTGATGTCGCCTTCCTCGGCCCTTAAAGAACATATTTTACCTGAACCTCAAGAAGAGCCAAAGCACCCTTTAAAAAGACCTCATTCAGACCTACAAATTTCCCAGATGAGCACTGCAGAAGCTCAATTTTACGAAAATAAGGCAGCAATGGAACCAAACTTTTCACCGCCTATCGCTTCTAAAGACACCATTCCTGGGAAATCTCGGAAATTTCGGTTTGGACTCGGTAACGTGCTTATACGGTTGAACGGCAAACCATTGGAAGATTCCTCCCAATTACGAAGCAAGATCATAAATGGACAAATCATACAAGGCAAAGGAAAATTGATCAAATCAAAAGGACCAGTGCGGGTAAAACTTTCTCACACTAAGGACGCAAAGCATCTAAAGATAATTGACATTTTAGCACCAACAAAGTTCCATGTGTACGATACCAAAAGTAAGATCGGACGACCTTCCAAAAGCCTCTTAAATGACACAAATAAAACCAATACGAAGTCTGTCATTTGACAATAGCATAAACGTTTCATACTATGACGTAGATAAGAATAGTATCTATTTAATTTTCTAAATAAAAATTAAAAGACCAGGTCATTTTTCATAATCGTGCTGTATAAACTACACCAAATATACACATATCGTAGTGATTGAGTGAAGAAATGGGTGTAAAGTAAAGTAAGAGTCTTAGCGTTTGCAATACAGGTCGTTTGGATTATGCCGTAGAAGGTTTCTCTTGAAAAAAAAAAGGGGTGGATAAAGCTTTTAAAAAGCACGTATCATGCAGGGTAGATTTGTAATCATAACTATTTCGTGTTGTAATAATTGTAACACTTATTCAGTACATACATGTATTCAAACTTTTCTTTGGAAGACAAATGAAAAACAATTTCAGCTTTTAGCAAATTGTTATTGTTTGTCGGGTTCTTAAACTAATTTCTAGTAAAAACGTGCATTTAACGTTATCTCTTATAATCCAATCGTTTGCTTCGTTCCCGCTAGCTCGTTCTGTGTTCGTCCAAAACGTTTTTCTCCTGCCGTCTCGCTCAGGTACCGAGCGGTTGCGAGCGGTCTCCTTCCACCAGTGTGGCCCGGGTTCGAGTTCCAGCCCGGCGTAATATGTGGGTTGAGTTTGTTGTTGGTTCTCGTCCTTGCCCCGAGGGTTTTGCTCCCGGTTCTAATATCCAATTCGATCTGGAAACAGAATTACGCCTTGTGGGCAATTTTATACTTCACAGAAAATGAATTAATATAACCTAGCATTGCTACTTCTGAATATTAGTACAATTGACTGGTGCGACAATACAGGAAGTCGCGAACCAGTAGATGTATTTCCTACCGTGAGCCACTAAACGCTCAGATCTAAAGTAAAGCCAAGTGTAAAGCTGTCAATTTCCGCATGCGTCCTTTCCACCCTGCGCCATCCCTGCTCCCCCAAATGATGATAATAATGTTGACGACGACGACGACGACGACGACGACGACGACGATGACCATTGTGATCGATATAGGGGATAAACAGAGTTGAAACAGACCAAAATAGAACAAGCCATTAAGAACACCGAACTTGAAAGAAAACTATAGGCTGCATTTTTCAACATACGCCATTCGTGATAAAGCTTTCTTACTTTAGGGATTTAAAGGCGTTGCGGGGCCACTTCGAAAAGTGCAAAATTTATTTCAATTAGGCTATCAATCAATCAATAAAATTTATTTACCCTAGGAGCTGACGGAGGCTGACTAGGCCCCTAACAAAACATATGCTAATATGCCGAGAAAATGAATCATAAATTTATATAAAAAGAAAACTTAAATAAATAAATAAATAAATAACTACTAAATTGATTAAAAGAGACATCTAGCTAGCACAGCATTGCGAAAGGCCTGTAGTGTTGCGATTTTTTTTTTACTCGGTCTGGCAGTTGACTCCAGACGTTCGCCGCCCAGTATCTTACGGTCTTCAGTCCATATTTGGTCGTATTGACCTTAGGCAACACAAGCTTATTAATGCCTCTCTCGTGATATTGTCCCTGACACAGAAGAGGTCCTTACGATATACAGGTGCAATGTTACTAAGGCATTTAAATATTATAATAATAAATGTATCTTAGATGCAACGTTCACTTAGCAAATCTATTCTATATATAGTTTGTATGAAATAAAGCCAGGTTAGAAGAACAGTTCAGCACCTGAGATTTTGTTTGCATATCGAGACATTTAGTTTTCTCATTGATGATCATGCGCTAACTTCTCACTACCTGGTATACTTGAACAAGTATCGATAATATGACAAGAAATAACATTTTAATCACTCTTTCGATGTATTGACTACTTTCTTGTTTTCTTTAGATAGACTTTGATTTCTTTATCTTTTATAAGAAAAAAAAGTAGTTAACTTCTGATAGCCCTGTTCTTTAGTTCACAGATTAAACAGTCGTGATAACGATACTACTCTTTTTGGTTCATTTGTTTATTGCTCTAATACATGTAAGTGTTTTATTAAATAAACTCTATAAATTAAGTCAATAAAGAAAGGGAAAAGCTAATATACTTAATAAATTCTAAGTGCACACCTACTGAGTAACGCCACAAGAAAGGTTCTCTAGCATTTTATTTTACATAAAGTAACTCAGAGAAACCGAACCAAATGCTATGCTCTATTTAATTTTATTAGTTTTCAATGACATGGGAATGCAAACAGACCTACCGATCTTGAGTTTTGGAGTTATCTTCGTAAAATTCTTCACCTTTTATTCCCTGAAAGGTGAATAACACCAAGATTAGGTCACACTTGTAGCGCAGTATCAGCCTGGTAAATAATTCATGTATTTTGGTTTTTATCCAATTAGAGTTCTCTTCACTGACAAGCAAAACTTTCCTTAGCTCTTATCTATGATGGCGTACCACTCGTAAAGTTTTGTCCCCTCCCAGTTGGGCGGGTAATGCAATGTGAGATATTACAGAAAATAGAACATTGACTGAGATAAGCGAAAAGTGAAGCCTGTCGAAGCTGGCTGTATCTGTAATGTTTGTTATGGCGAGAACTTTGGTTTTATTGGTTGTATCTGTTGTTTTATGGACTGCGATTTCAGGTAGGTACACTTTATAATTGTTCGCTACCTAGACTCGCAAGTATTTCAAATTATTCCTTTTGAATTATCTTTGATTCTTCTTGACTTCTGTACGAGACCTGATAACATGAATTGTGGTCTCGGAGAACGTGAGATAATGGCATTGTTATCGGTGAATATGGACATTTTGGACGGGTTTGAGCGCTCCAAGGTTCCATATGTGGTCAATAACAGCCATGTTTTTTATTGCTGGTTTTATTTAGTTTGGGAGATCTACCACGGCAAAATTAGAAATGGTTGTTTCATTAGATTTTAAATAAATCGTTATTTACCTTGTAAATCCTAGCGAATTTTTACAAGGTGATAATTTAGTAGCGCGTCTGATTGCAACCTGTTTCCATAAACACTGTCTCAATGGCAGGCTGTTTGTTCTACTGCGAAACCGGCGGGTGGATGTAAATTGCCATTGACAGGCAAGCCGTGATTTTCACGCCTCGATGATGAACACGATTTTCCACTTATTTGCTACAACCTTTCTCGACGCATGCAATAGTTAAAATAAATCTTGATGTAATTCCAACTACAAAACAAATTATTAACGTCGCGTTTTTTGTCAGTAGTGTTTTGTTTTTAAGCAGGGTTATTGTGTAACAAGTGTTATCTAATTGTTCCTTTGCCTTGGGCTAGATGCGCCCGTAAGAGAATCTAGTCTCTGTTGACAAATCATCAGACATAACTTAGTAAAATGTGTTTTAAAAGGTAAATATGGCAATGAAGTTTCGATTTCTGCAGACGATTGGTCGGGTCGGGTTCACATTTTTAGCAAATAAAGTAAACCTATTTTACACGTTTAATCATGAAGTAAGAATTGGTTTCAATTTATTCCATTCGCCGTAGTTACCGCACTAAGGCCCGCACACGTGAAGTGCTTGTTACAGCCATGTTATTTTTGCTTAAGTTAATGAGTAAACGGTACATTATAAATACAAATATAGGACTCCAGTTAAGAGGACTGAGCAAATTTTGATTCGGTAAAATCTACTGGGGAGGCTCGGTGGCCCGATGCACGCTGATCGAGCCGTCGGGGTTCGAGCCCTGGCCGGGATCATTGCAATGTGTTTTTGGGCAAGATACTACACTTTCACAATAGCTCCTTTTACCCAGGTGTTAAATGCTGTGGGGTAGCCTACGATGGACCATCCCATCCAACCGGGGGGGGGGGGGCAGGAAGAAAATATCCAAATGCCGGCCTCGTGGATCACTAAGCTCGAACGCATACTTTCTAAAAAATCCACTGATAACCTACATATAACAGAGATTCCTTCTGAAATTAGAGATGCTTGTGAGGTACAGAGCGTAAATTAAGGGGGCAATATTGCGCAAACCTTGAATAAAAAGCATGTCAACAGAGGTTAAGATACTAGCCAAACTGATGTCTTCTAGACAAAGAGACGACGTTGACAGGTTTTAAAATTTATATAACTGCAAGTGCAGGTTCTGCTTTAGTGGACCATGTTTCATCGAAGGCGAGACTGTCGAATTGGAGTTTCCTTAATTTACATTTTTACCTTATTTTTTGTTTGCTTCTTAGTTCAAAGCTTGCATGCCTAGTATGATAGTCCCTTTTCCATACATTTGGCCGTTTTCATCTATTACAACTACGCATACTCCATGTCATATGTATGTCTTACAGCATGTCTCTGTAAGTTTAACTCTTAAGAATTGTGAAGGTTCGTCTAGATGCATGTTTTATTCTTTTTATCTAAAATCGCCTTGTTGGTCTGCATACATTTTTACAGTTTAATTGAAGAGAATTCCATATGAAACATCTTCGGGATATCACTTAAGGTGGCTTAATACAGTTTTGAGAGGGCAAATCAGTCCATCCTTTAATTCTCTTGTACAATCTCCAGAAAAGTTTTGTCTTTCTCTTATCACTGTTTGTTACATCCCAAAATCATCTAATGCGATATTTGGAAAATAAAAGTGCTAATAAACAGCTTAAATGAACGGCCGAGTGCTTAAGAGGGGACTGGCACTAGTAGTTTAAACGGCGTTTTTCTCAAAATCTACCCGTACGACCCTACCTCAAAATTTTAGAAATAAGAAATTGGCCTTGATTTATCATTCATGCAAAATTATATAAAAATCTGTAAGACAGATTTTCGCAAAATAGGAAAATGTGATATTTTGCCGATTTTTAAAATAGCTCAAAATCTGTCTTACAGATTTTTTCAAAATTTTGGCTGTGGACGTGGTTCACCCCTTAAAATTAATTGTGAAAGTTTCATAATAGGTTGTACGGTAGGTGTTCGACAGAATCTGGATCAAAATCTGGCTTTTACGACCTCCGCAGTGAATCAAATTGCGCGTGCGAGCGCGCGCTAATATGACGCCATGCGTCGCGAGCGATAATGAAAGACAGAATTAGAACTTCTCTGTCGGTTGTTTATCCACCTTTTTTGTCGTATTGTTTTCCGTCCCAGGTTTCAAGACCTATCTGAAAGTATTTTAAAGTTTTCTTTTGTATACAAATTTGGTAAAGCGCGGTAAAACAGATGAAACTCTTTTTCGTTTCTGTTTAGAGTTGCTAGCGCCATTTTAGCCCGCGCGAGCAGTAATGACGTCAGGCAGAAAATCGTAGCGCGCGCCTTTGAGCCGCGAAAAAACTGTATTCAGCCACCTTAAGCGATGACTTCCTAAATTCTTATGGCCTTAATACTTCTTTACCTTATCCTACTAAAATAAACTTATTATTCTTAGCGATTTTTACTTTTTTTATTACTTTTAATGCACATTTTTAATTGTTAAGATTTATACAGCTCATTTTAGCGAATTTTTATCGATTTTATTATATTGTAATTTCAGTAGTTTTTTCCTTATTTTTTTAACATTAGTGTAAAGCGCCTAGAGCAGGCCTGGAAAGGCGCTATAGAAATATTTATTTATTAACGAGAAGGGAGGTATATATATTTTTCAGAGCTTTAAGTCAGAGGTAGTAGTAAGTTAGTATTGAGACTAAAATGTAAAAATATTGGTTAAAAGCAGCTATAGCGATTTGTTGTTTATTTTCAAAGCTGATGAAGTCGAAAATAAAGCGGACGACATGGCTAAAGCTATCGAACAGCAAAACAAAAAGGTTGAAGAGCAAAGTGAAGCTATGGAAAAAGCCATTGACGATAAAGGAAAGCTTGTTGATGACAAAGAAGAGGAGGAGAAATTTGAAAAAGCAAGTGAAAAGATGGATGCAGTAGGAGATGCAGCCGAAAGAAACTTTGATCAAAAAGGTACACCGCATTTGCTCATTTGCAAGATTCCGACTTTCTTACCTGTATAGAAATATTGAAAACAATAATTGTGGATGCGCAGTAACCTAATAATTAGCGTGCTGAATTCGGATCGAGCGGTTCAGGTTTGAGCCCTGACCAGGGTCACTGTGTTGTGTTCTTTACCCTGACAGTGCCTCTTTCCACCCAGGTGTATACAGTTGAACCCCGATAACTCGAACCTTCAAGGGAAATCGAAAAGGTTCGAATTATAAGGAGTTCGACTTATCGAGGGCAAAATTAGTTAGAAAATGAGCTAAATTAGTTAGCAAATAGAAAGTTAGAAAATAAGTTAGAAAATGAGTTAGGAATGGAGCCAGCAAGAGGTTCGAGTTATTGAGGGTTTGAGTTATCGGGATTTTACTGTAAATGAGTATAGGACAATTTAATGCTGGGGGTTAACCCTACGATGGACAGGCATCCTATCCAGGGGGGAGTAAGGAATACTCGTAGTCGCTTTATGCTATGAAAACTGGAGAAAAGTGCCTGCCTGATGGGTCACTAGACTTGAATGCAGACTATTTTATTAAAATACTTAACAACTAGTCACCGAAGTGGAGGTGGCTATTCGCGGCGAGGTAAATATCCACCACTAGTTACCGACACTGAGGTGAATAGTTGTTTTAGTAGATACTAAAACAGTGAGATAATACAGCCCGAAAGAATGATTTTTTGAGATGTTTTTCCCCGCAAAGATTACAAGTTTCTGGCGTGCGTTGTTCGGAGGTGAATAGCAAAGGATATTCGGAGTTTGAGTAGCCAATTAGCGCGCACCAAAAGCGCAAAAAAACAGTTTATCTAGGTGTTAAACGTCTAGTCACTCATGTTCCGGACACACCCAAGTTGCCACAAATTATGCAAGCGAAAACACTCTGTGTTTTAAGACATACTCTTTTAATTAACTCTCCGCAAATCAAAACAGTCAACAATAAATTATCACACCAATATATTACTTTAATGTGCACAATTCTATTTCAGCCAATTTAGCAGATAAAATTGCTGACGAAACAAATACCGCCATTGAAAATCAATCGAAAAAAGTTGAGGCCCTGGGCAATGAGGCAGATGTGACCGAGGATCGTGCCAGTAAACTGGTAGAGAAAATTGGTAAGTGTTGCACACGGTGTATATAAAAGGTAGTGGAATAAAGCATCACTTTTTATAACCCATTTATGTAACTTTAATCTGGACTCGGGAATAGATGTTTTTTTGCGGATATTTTGTCCTAAAGAATCGACTCAGCGGGCAATTAATTTTGGCAGAGAAGACATATAAAACATCAAGGAAAAATGACTGCTTGGTATCCATGGCCATATAGGATCGTTCGAGTTAAAACTGAAACGAGGCATGTAACGAAAACTAGGACGGCGTGTTTTTGAAGATAGCTGCAGGAGAACGTTATAGTATTTCAGTGCATGGCTGCGCGGTTTGTTGATACGACGTTTTGGTCGAATTGAGCGGGAAACCTAGTTTCTACTAAAATAAACAAGAAATATGTGCAAGTTTAAATGAAGTATCCGACTTATCTATTATAATGTAGAGCTAAATATACTACCCATTTTGCTGAAAATCCCTAATACATTACTTTCCCTTTCTAAAGTTTATTATATTTTACTATAACCCCTTGCTCATTCCTGGTAATCTTCTAATTTATTATGTTCTATGTACACTTGTTCCTTGTTTCTCTTCTTGTCAAACTTTTCTACTTTAACGCCACGACAATGTTCTTGACGCCATAACGGAACACGATTTGCAACAATACACGTGACTTCTGACATAACGGAACGTACAATGACGCTTACTTCACGTGACAAAACATCGCAGGCTATACAGAGTATTATCGCATGGTCCGATCTCTTTCACACGGGCAAAACTAAACAGGTTTATATGCAGAGGACACAGTCAATCAAAACGTGGTCGAGAAATTTGACGGTTGTTGTAAAAAGTTGCTAAACAATTCGTACACCGCCATTTATTCGGATTTGCGCACTTATCTGTACGCGCCAGATGTGCAAAAAAATTTCCTTTCACGCACTTCTTCAAACTCGCCAAATAAGATGAAACAATAAGAACTACCGAAAAACTTCCTGACTAATAGTTGACTTCACATCTGAGAATCAGTCAGATTAAATTGAACCAGGAAAAGCAGTTTTTTTACACATGCAAATAATCTCAAAAGCGTACGCGTACAACTAGCGCGCGCACTGTTCTCTTGTCAGATGAATTACGCATGCGTTAACAAAATGATTTCCGGTTTGCAGAAAAAATCTAAATACTTGGCGGTCTTTAATTTGATTCACTTTTTTTCGACGTTATATTTTTCCGACCTGGGTCCGGAACATAACTAAGTATTCATTTGCTTAAATCATTTTTAATAAAAATTTTAAGGACAAATCAATATTTTTAATCTCTCTAAAAAAATTATTTTCCATAATGAAATGAAACCCATACTTACCAAGATACAAAAACAAATAAAGATCATGACACCATGAATGATTTTCTGATAACATGCAAAACATCAAAAATTTTAGACTTTTTCTTTATTGGTCACGTGATCATGGGCGTGGCCCGATGACGTCATATTTACGTTATGGACTGAGTAAAAGATTCAACCATAACTAAACAAGAAAAATTGCTAAAACTATATAACCGTGAATGTCCCTAGCAACGGGTCCAAATATATACGTCAGTGGGCCCTTAAGGGAGAGTGTTCATCACAATGAATTATTTACAAGCGATTCCGTTTCTTGAAGACACAATGTTGCAATCTCGTATTCCGTCGGCGAAAAGAAATTTGTGCTCAAGATGTTCCCTGTGTAATCCAATTTGTATTTCGTGTGTCGTCATCAAGGCAACAAGATCGAAAAGAAAATGAAGGATCACGTGTCGACGGGGAAAGTGAAATCCCGGATGAGCATCTCCTACACAGTCCAAGTCCCCCACGAACCTCCCACTGACCAATTGGTAGAGCGGGCTCAGTACAACAACGACAACGAGATTAAATCGAACACAGAAGAAGAAAAGACATACCCATGGCCCGTGCGTCAAGACGTTCATGGTTACATCCCAGACTTCCATTCGAACCCAGACGAGAGTGCAAGTGACATGAGCCTGAAGCCGTTCAAAGAAGACAACAAGGAAGTCGATCATGATGCTTTGTCGAATGAGGAGTTCATGGAAACACCGGGTTTACGCCGCCACCTTGCAAAAATGTTTTACACTCCTAGTCGCCCCGCTTTTCTTCCTGAAAGGATGCCTTTCGCTCAACGCCCAATCGTCCCACATCGTAAGAGATTTGGCAGGCGCCGACATCACCTGAGGAGATATGGACCACGAATGGGGAAGGTGGGTTTAATTCAACCTACCTCTAAGAGCAGTGATCTGGGTTTGCTTGTGTTACCAAGCGGCGGGCCTAACAAGCTGTCTGAGGACGTAAGGAATCAGTTGGAGGATGACCAGCTGTTAAGGAAGGCGGCTAAACAGGCTTTTAACAATGATGAAGGTAAGTAATTGTGTGGCTTGAGATACAAAGTAACAAACCTCCTCCCCTTGCCCGGTCCTCTGAAAGTTAACTAAACTAAGGGAATTGACTTGAATCAAAAATGTAATAACACCAATCTATACTCGTTCCTCTGTGATCAAGTCCTAATCTCTCTAATCTGTTAATTACCGACCTACGAATTAGAGAAAGATATTAAAAAGCTACTCTGAACAAAATTCCAAGTGTGAAGGTTATAGCTTTAACTCCTTTTTGGAGAAATAGGAAATTTTGCCGAGTGGCTTTTGTCATTAACTGATAAATATCTTTTTTTATAAAATATGTCATCATTTCTTTCCAAATATAGGTTGTGGTTCAATTTTACCCTTGGTAAAATTTAGTATTTTACTTAGTTGTATAGTCATGATCATATATTACCATATACCAAAACAAAGGGAAATGCTAATGCAAATTTGTACCAAGGGAAAAAATTGAACCACGACATAAACATGAACTAGAAAAGATAATTTCTAACCGTTCTCTTTTCTATGTGTTTCTTTAATGCTTTACAACAAAATATATAAGGTGAAAAAGAACAATTTTGATGCCTTCTTCTTCTCGCGCCTTTCTTAATTATAATGTACAGAATATGCAAAACGTTTGTTCTTCTTGTTCCCTCTAACCTTTCAATTGCCATTGAGGCTATTTTAGAAACCTGGTAGCTTTTTATGCCGCATTAGTTTTTTCCCTTGTAATTTTCTATTTTTGCAGTGTTATTTTCCAAGATGCATCTAAACTGATGTTATTGTTGCTTTTGCTTTTTCTCTTGTTGTTGTGTTAGTTTTGTTCTTGTTAACATTGTTGTTATTGTTATTGTTATTTTTGTCTCTATTTTTGTTGCCGTCGTTGCCGTTGTTATTGTTGGCTTTTGGTTTTGGTTTTGTTTTTGTTATTGTTGATAATACTAGTTCTAATGAGGTTAATCTACTCATAGACATGGACATCACGGAAGAAATGAGAAAGAGCGCTGCTGAGGACAACATGGAACGACAGTGGATGAAAATAAACGCCATTGGCAGCCCAGAGCTGTTACTTCACTGGCCGCGCACAAGCAAGAAACTGGGCGCCATTGGTCAACAACAGGTCAGCGTTGTCAGTCCTGGCGAAGTTGATTTGTTACAGACTGAGTACCCAGAATACCCCAAGCCGAAAGCTATGGGAGGTGGCGTCCCAGGGATCATCAGAAGTAAGATTAGCGGGAAACGAAAAGGAGCGTCGTTAAAGAAAAAGAAACAATGACTTACTTGAGGACACAAAGAGAAAATCGGAGAATAGCTTTCAAGTTCTAAACTCTGTTTGTATCAAAATGCCCTTTACGGAAACTTGAATTTATAGATCTGTATATCGAAAACGGTATTATCACCCACCGTATACACCTAAGCTGAAATTTATAATCGTTTTGTTTAAGTGAGGTTTATTGACTTTGTGTAAAGTTCGTACGCCACAGTTTTCCTCCTCCTTGTACAGCATGTGCCACAAGAATGTACTCGTAAACAGCTTTCATTTAAATGGTTTAACTAGAGGCTTTTGTCAAATGACTTGAACTCGTATAATATAACAAACATCCATAAGAATGTAATGATTATACGTTTCGTTTAAATGATCGCATATTAGAGTATTTATCCATAAAATAAAACGTTTAACCACCTTTGATATACTTACTAAAACGTGACAGAAGTTTGTATTACTACCAAAACCTTTATCAACTTTCTTTTATCAAATTTAATAATAATAATAATAATATTTAATACTTATATTGCGCTTTTTCTATAAAAATATTCAAAAGCGCATACAATAATTATTATTAAACTAAATTAAAAAAGTACACAGTAAAAATGAATTTCACCTTAACAACAAGAGAAACAACAATAATTTTCTTTGGTTTGTCCCAATAAAACTATAAAAAACCATATCATACAATTACACGCAAAATTCCGGAAGGTTTAACCTACAGTGTCCGAATGGTTAGCACGTTAGAGTTCGGATCGAGCTGTCCGGGCTTGAGCCCTGCCGAGGAATTCCTTCTTTCAGAGGCCGCGATTCGTCTAGTCAGCTTAACAAATCGCGACCTCTGGCCCGTTCCAATTTAGAGTACTCATTTTCAATTGTCTGCCAGTTTCCCGGAAACAATCTTGTCCCCAGAGCCCCATTGACCACCGTTCAAGAGGGACGCGGGCTCTAGGAATGAGATTGGAATGGAAATGAAAATGGGAACTCTGTGCGCATGCTCAGTGACCAGCCAGGTCGTGTAACTTGGTGCTGAACAAAAGTTCCGCAGCTGCTGTAGACGCGCCAGAATGCTAGCTCTCCCAGAACCTACTCCACCCCTGCGCCGTTTCCTCTACAGCAATTCAATTCAATCGACAAGGTTTTTCACACTACATGTAATTTGTATACTACTATAAATGCTGCTGCCATCGCTACTGGTAAAGCACTACAATCACTTTCTTGATTTCGTATAGTGTGATCGTCCGGGTGAAAGTAGTTCTGAAAAGAACTGTTGTTGGTGACTGACGTTTCGACAACTTGAGCGGAAGTCTCAAGTGAAAAGTCGTCGATCGCTCGACAACAACTTTTCAATTGACTCTGAAGATGAATTCTGCTCAGGTCGTCGAAACGTCAGTCACCAACAGTTCTTTTCAGAGGATCACACCATACGAACTACTGATACTCCTGGCTTTAAACCATTTACTGCATCACTTTCTTTGTTACCAAGACAACGCACAGAATGCAGCAAAAACTACAAGGACAAGATGGAAACACTGAAATATAGTAACAACTGGTATCACAATTTTACTATCAACATCACGACATCTTAATTTTCCTTGACTTCTTCTGAGGACATATATAAATTATTTCTCTTTCATTTTTCCTTTCTTCCTACCACTTAGCTCATCTTCAACTTACTCGTTTGTCTCGCTAATTTTCATTTTTTCTTGCACGGAAATTTCACTGTTTTCTCAAGCAGGACTAACAAATCAAGTCGCCGATCCCACAAAAAGGACTAGTGACATGATTGAGCCTAGTAAAGTGGTCGTATTTCCTGACTCGGCGGTCCGTGGAACCGATACAAGAAATATGCAGATCAAGGAATTTCATCCTAAAGATGGCAAAGGAAAATGGCTGGCAGTTCACATTCCTGACCGCATGACCTATCCGCGAAAAAATGTGAAAATAATTGCTTCGAAAAAAGTTGCAGATGAATTGCACAGAGTTGTCGGGCCAAACAAGGATACCCTTGCAAAAGAGATTCAGACTATACTAGGTGTCGACGAAGAAACATTGCAGAGAATGATCGCTAAAGGGCAACAAAATGATGAGATGAGTAAGGAAGGCGATGATGATGATGACGATGACAGTGAGGAGGATGACGATGACGATGATGATAATGATAATGATAATGATAATGATGACGACGAGAATGATGAAGGAGAATCTCCTGGTGATGAAGAATTCAACGATGGGAAAATATCGGAAATGTGCGATTCCAAGTCAGTGGAGGATAAAAATGACAAACTAACTGATCTGTTAGCTATCAAAAATCGTCATACAAAAGCGTGTAAAACGCTTCGGAAACACAAGAAAAAGGTACAAGATGGGTCTGGAGTGGACACAGGAATCGATGATGAAGATGAAGACGATCCTAAAGTTCACGTTGAACAACCAGAGGGGTTTGAACTTCGATGGGAGGACATTCTCAACAACTTCAAGCATTTCAACCTTAAAAGACGAAAGAAAATTTGCAGGCTATTTGGCCTCCAAAGCGAAAGATGTCACAAAGCGAAGAAACGAAGGCATGGCTTTAAGCGAAAGCTAAAACATTACCTTCTTCGCATGCTAAGAAAATTCTTGAAAAATAACAGAAATGAATTTCAAGATTATTTGAGCAACAAACTCAAGGATGCCCTGGCAGGGAGACTTAAGCCAGCGGACGATGGCCTTTTGCATATTTATTCAAAAAATTCAGGAAATATGAACATGGAAGATTTCTTAAAGGATCTGAATGATGACTTAAAGCCTCGTCTTGATGCTAATGTTCCAGCTCTGCCCCAGTCTTCCACCAACCAGGATCCCCTCACCATGGATGATAATACAGTCGGTGGTGGCGTGTTCCAAGTGACTCCACAGATGAATAAATTAGCAGAGAACGAGGGTCAGGAGCCTCCATCTGATGCTGTCACAGCGCTCAATAACATCATACACCCTCTTCTGAATGATCAAGATAATAAAATGGATGAAAAGCTTCAAACCAAAATTCTTCAAGAGGAGTTGGGTAAGTCCTTTTGCCCCCAAGGGTAGGTGGGCTGGAAAAAAAATGAGTGACATGCGTGTAAGATTGTGTAAGATTGTTCTGAATATCGTATGAAATTCAATATTTCGGTACATTTGGAGTCCATAAACTCTCTTCGAAGAGCTATATTTGGTAGGATTTATTTTGGGATCATTTGCTTTTCCTGAAGCCTGATATGAGATTTGGGGTATTTTGAAAGTTTGCTAAGTACGTCAATGGACCCAATGCAAATATGGCCGCCGTTAATTTTTGGACCCCAGGGTGTTGAAGAAAAATTTGTCAACACAATTAGACTACTTTACCTAAAAAATCAAGTCAAAGTAAATCAGCGTATGGAGTTTTAAGGCTATGTACCTATCTAATGGTAAGTTACAGGGACAAAAAAAACTTACAGGGACATTTACATGATCAAAAACATGAAAACGAGGCTAAGCAGGCTAGGGTGGCGTTTTCCAACATTGTCAAAACACTGAAACTTCTCAGAAAAGCAAATTGTTCCATTTATTTTGAATAGCTTGCATCAGCGTTTTAAGAAACTTGGCCAAACATAATGTCTATTTTCTTCTTATAATCAAGGCTTGTTTCTACTTGTTTATAACTAACTCTAATCTGTCAAGGCCCTAAATACTTTACTTTCCCGCCTGAACAAGGAAAGAAAAATATTTTCTTTCTTTAAACCTAAAACTCGTTGTTCTGTTCTCAGGCCACGTCAATGCAGAACAGCAAGAACAAGAGCGAGAAAAAGCCAAAGATGCTTCGATTAACGACCGTCTGATGTACATGTTCCAGCTACAAAACCTTGCCAGCCACAAACCCGCGACGCCAGCAAACGGGGAGATTGGGGGCCAGCCAATCAGTGTAGTGAACCCGCACCAGGTCTCTCTCATGCAGATGGACCTCCCGGACAAGAACCCGGATATTCCGCTACTGGGTTCCAGGCTTTCAAAGCCTTCCGTTGCGCGGGCGAAAACGCGTAAACGTGTTCCTTTTGTCAGGAAACCAGTTTTATCTGTCATGAAACCAGTTTTGCCTTTTCGAAAGAGAGTTCTTCCCTTTAGGATTCCACGGCCTAGACCGAGGTTGGTTGGGACTTTCAGAATTAAAAATCCAACTTTGAGACCGACAATGATGAGGTTTTGGAAGAGAAGCTATGGAATCAATAAGAAACTAACAGAAAAGAAGGTCAAATACTTAAGGCGGATGGCCAGAAAGAGGTCAAAAAGAAAATCATTTTAAATATCACACTAGGTTCATTATTTCGAACGACAGATACATCTGAAAGACTGGGCGCCAGCTTAGCGCGCTTTGATATCTGGGACTGTTTTCGTAAAGAACAAAGATGTCGTCCGTTCTGGAATTAAATATTACTCCAGAACAACAGATAAACCCATTGAATCGTTGTGTGTCAGTTTGTATTTAGAGGAAAACAAATCTGAACTACAGTGTTATCGGATTTTGAAGAGAATTGAGCTGGGTGAAAAAAAAATGAATTTCATTTTCCAGTGTCGAGGTCGAAGCACTGTTGGCTATTTGAATTTTTGGTGTCAGAACCAAACGATCCCAGAAGGCTTCGCGGGAGGAGTTCTTGACGTCATTGTACACCAATGCTTACATATACATACACAAACGTTATAAACAACAATTTTGTAAGATAGGTTTATTTGCTAAGATTTACTTTAAAATACCAAAAATTAACAAATCATAAATGGATAAATCATTGAATGGTGATAAATGGAGATGATAAATGGATAAATCATTGAATCATGGGAACGTCACTCTCGGAAATTAAAACACGTTTTTTAGTTTTGTTTACTTCGTTAAGAAGGATGCTAAATGAGTAAAATGGAAGAGAAGATAAGTCGACATACTCTAGATCTGATCTCTGAACTTTTTAAAAGCAGATGTGGACGACAAATGGTCGAAAGGAACAATAGTTCAAACGCTCCGCATTTTTTAAGATAATAATAAAATAGTCCTCTTCCAGCAAGTGAAATTGATTTTTTTTTCTTATATCACAGTAGTTATCTTTTTCTGTCGTAGCGCAATCATCACTGCAGGGCTGTACCTGGCAAGAGGCAAGACGAGGCACTTGCCTCGTCTAGATTTACACCAAAAATTTGGTAAATTATTCACAGTTGAACGAGATTGACATTTCAGAAGAAATACCTTGTAAAAATCCTTAAAATAGCGTTTGTGCATCTAGATTTCAATTTTTTGGGGGGGAGGGACGCCCCCAGACCTCCCCCCCCTGGCGATTTCGGCGATCCCTGATCTTGCCTCGTATATGCTAAAAGTCTGGTTACGGTCTCGCTGTGTCACGATTGCGCTCATACAAAATAATCATGTATCGTTAAAGTTTTTTTTTTTTGCGACAACGGATATTTAAATTTAAAAAATATATATATGCGCGGGTTGTTTTTGAGAGACCTGTTGGCTTTTGTTTGTCTACGTTCGCTTTATAGCTATTTTTGTCTATTTCCCTCAGAGTCTCGGAGCAAAGTGGGAATTTTTGTTAAAATTTAAATAAGCTATAATGGCGCGCGAGTCCGCAATGCCATGCTGCTGTTTACTGAAGGTCCTAGATTTGAAGCCAGAGACCCCAGACTCGTACCCAGTCGCTATTTTCGTGTTTTTATTATTTTTTTTTTTTTGGGGGGGGGGGGGGTGAGAGAAGATTTGGTACGAAGATGGACTGAGGCGCGCCGCAGGGTGTCATGGGAAAGGTTCCCCCGCGCTCCACTCGATCCAGACCGCTCTCGCTTTGAAACAATTAAAAAGTGACTGGGCACGAGTCTGCAGAGATCCTGCTTTCCGAACACTAGCAGGGGTCGTAACAATGCGCGCAGTCCTTTGTTTTGAAACTATAGCTATGCAAATATTGCCAAAACTACAAAAAAGTACAAAACAGCGAGAGATAGAGTAACAATAACGCTTCTCGCTTCATGTAAATTTGTTTAAAATGCAACTCGCCTTTACAAGCAGAAGGGAGTAAAGCAAGGGAGAAAACTATTGCCATAGTTCATGACACACCCCGCTTGAGTTTTCCGACACTTTCTCCTTGCGCTATAAAAGAACTGAAGAAAGGAAATTGTAAGGAAAAAGATGTTATTTCAAATGAAACATTTGTATACTCTAACTCGTGAAATCCTTACCCCTTTTTATATCTTAAGCCTGAAAAATTAAGATACCTCTTTCGGGCGGAGCCTCCCCGTATAGTTCACTATAAATAGTCACCCCGGAGCAGTGTTATCTCTAAGGCCCCGTCCACACTGACTGAGAAAGGGCTTTTTGAAAAGATATTAGTATTGTGCATGGAGGCATGAATTTTTGTTTAGAAGAATTGGAGCAAACGATTTTAGAATTCATGTCGACTTCGTTAAAAATGTGTGGTCTTGGAGGCTTAAATGTTTTTTTTTGGAGCAAACGACGTTAGGTCTCACGTCGACACCGATAACAATGTGTGTACTGATTAAAGATCAAACTAAACATTTCTTTGTCAGTTTGATATCATATCTTTACAAAGTTTGATATTGAAATAATCTGACATTCTCTGGCGCATGGCGAAAATCTTACTTGTGGTCAGATGGGCTGCAAAAGGCGGAGACAAGCGTGTGGAATGCCAAAAACCAACAGGTTAAGCAACAAGTCCCTCCTACAAAACTTATTTCTAACAAATGACCTTATCATCTTGTTCATTTCGCATAACAGGGGAAGGTTTCGTTTTCAGCCTTTTCCCAGAAAAGATGGCGTAATTTTAAGCCCGATAATTTTCCTCTGGTAGTTTTACAATGAGGGTAAGTATTTCATTATGTAGTTTTCATTTTGTTTAATGCGCAGACTAACTCTTCTTTGAAGAAACGTAGTCTAGCGAACCGGGTTAACCAAAATACTTATCTACTTACCTAGGCTTTCAAATTTTTCCGCTTTTATTTCGCTTCTTCGTCGCCTTCCCTGCCTTCCAGATAACACAAGAACAATTCAAAATCTACTCTTGTAACTTCATCTGAATTTATTTACGAAAGCAAGGATAAGCATTTGTCCTGAAGTTGGTTTCTTTCTTTGTCAGTTTCAAAGGGCACTCCCTGAACCCTCTAAATAAAATCATTTGCACATACCAGGTTCTCCCGCAGGAAATTTGTCACAACAAGGCGTTATGCTTAAACAATAAATCAACCAAGAAAAGTTACCATTTATGTTATACCTTCACAACAACAACTCGATCGTTTTTTGATTTAATCAAAGGTAATTTATCACCCTGTACCTCTGTTGTTTTAAATCCAAACTTAAATTGTTGCTTTCAATGTGTGTATGCTTTTGTAAATAACTTACATCTAGTTCTGTTTTCCTTTCTCTATTGCCGATTTATGCCAATTATTAAACTTTGTGCTGTGTTGCAATTTTAGAAGTTGTCACTGTATCTTTTATGTGAAAATTGCCAATCATATTACAGGATTTGTTGGAAATATTTTCTTCTGAATTTCCAATTCTTCACTAACAAAACAAGAGTAAATGTTTATCACGTTGAAAAACGTGGAACATTTTAACGTTATATAAAGTTCAGATTTCTGTGTTAAAATGTCAAAACGGTTTACATCCAAATTAAAAATTAGTTTAAATCTGCACGAAACACAAATCTTGCGCGAGCGTAGAACTTTCCTAATTAAACATTTATATTGCTTGAGCAAAAGTTTATTTTGCAATAGACACTTAAAGAGTTAGTCTTATTGTTGAAGAAAAATGTGTTAATATACTGATTTTGTGCATGGTCATGGTTTTCTCAAAACATTATATTTTTTATTTGCAGTGAAAGAAAAAGAGATTTAGTTCATGAGAACATGGCGCTCAAAATGTTACTGATGATCCTTGCATCATTTTGTCTCGGTGAGTATCTTTGTATGCCGTCCAAGATTCACTTAGAATGAAAAGAGCTCTTCAAGCTAGGAAGTACATAGAATCGAGAGAACTCATTTTGACTTGAATAGTCTTGGAAGAATCTTATTTGCTGAAATGGTTTCTTCGGTCAGTGACACAGGTTACGTGGAAAAATTCCAGAGTTTGCCTCCAGCAGCATGGACGAACACGTGACCTTCTGCGCACGCGGAGAGTCATGGGTTCGGCTCGTAACTGGTGTTCTACCAAGCTACTTTAAATACCACAATTTCTTTCCAAACTGGTTTTTATTGAGCTCATGCTAATACTGCCTTTTTTTAAAACTCTTAGCTGTGGCGGGACAAGAAAACGAGCGCAAGAATATCAAAATGCTATTCGTTCCAGCAAACGTTATGAAAGCACTGCGGAACAACCTTACAACGAAAGACTTGCCCCCAGGCTTACCAGGTCAAGGCACTCAGCGCTGGACCCCAGTCCGCCTCCCAGGCGACAAGACTCACACGTTTGAAATTCGCATCAATCCTCGCACAGCGCACAAGTTAAACATGAACTTTCAACATTTCAGAGTTGGTCGCGGCCATGGGCTGCTTTTGGAGTTGAAAAACGTTTCCCTTTCAACAAAAGGGAAGACAGTGTTGGATAGGCTGGTCGAATTTTATAAGAACTGTGGAAGTGGGAGAAATCCCCGTATAGGCATGCATATGATGCATAGCATACGACACCCCCACACCACCCTACACCATTCGCTTTTGCTACCCGGCGACGTTCCGTTGCTGAAGCGTATTCAGCACGCGCTTGAGCGTTTTTTCCCTAAGCGTCACGACGGAACCGTGGACGTTTTCCAACACAAGGATTCGAGCGGCGCCGTCCATTTTCTTCCATTTGATGAGGTCCGAAGAGAGGTGAACAATCTCATAAAACGTACATTAGTTAAGAGAGACTGTGTAAAGATAAGCACCGATGCGTTGACGCGAGCCCTCGATGCGTTCAGAAGGCAACACAATAACGACACAACAACAACATCGATTGACAACGAAACCCTCGACGAAAATAGCGAAGCTGAGAGCGATAACAGCGAAGAAAATCGTGAGCCGGATAGTGACAATGAAAGTGAAGAAAAGGACCAAGTTCTTTCCTTTTCTCGTGGTCTGGATTCCCTAAACCCGCACCCAGTCAACAAAGTGAATCTTACTTCATCTTCTGCCATGAACGTACCAAGCGATGCGGCAGCAACTAAAATAGTTTCTGCTCTCGCCGATCTTAGGAAAGAAATCAGTGATTTAACGAGTGGTTTCAAAAAGAAAGTAAGCCAAACCATTCCCAAAGACAGTGACAGTATCAGTGTTGGTACGGATGATGATAATGCTGGTTCTAATACAAACATTGTTAAGAACATAAGCAGCGACAATAACGATACTAAAGATGGTAAAAATACCAACCTTGCAAGCTTTGATATAAGTGATGTAAAAAACAGGCGAAAAAAGATGAGTAGCGATGATGGTGACGAGGTAGGCAGGAAAAACAACAACTTTAACAACAACAACAACAACAACAACAACAACAAAAGCATAAGCAAAAATAACAATGGAATCGCATTAGCTTTGAAACTCAAAAATATTGAAGAGGATTTGAAAACTGAACTGGGAAAAGACTTATTGAAGCATAATAAGAATGTTTCGAAAATTGCTGCTAACTATAAATCTGTTAACGGTTCCAGCGGAAGTGAAGAACACAAGAATGTGAAAATTAGCAGTACGAGGCCCGTCAATCAAGCTTTCAATCAAGTTGTCAATCATTTACAGCGAGTCAAGGCTGCGAAGGAAGTGAAAGTTAAGGAGAAATTTGCGGACGCAAATTACTCTGATGAAACGAAAAAGATAAACAAACAGGTTAGATTCAAAGGTAGAAAAGAAAGAGCGCGACATAGGAGCAAACACATAGGGCGTTTTAAGGACAAGAAACATAGAAAGCGTCCCTCGGTTGTGTTTCACTATAAACCAAAATCATTGAGACTAAAGCTACCCTACAAAGGTGGAAAATACGTAAAGGCAGATGAAGATGACGATGAAGAATTCGAAGAGGGTTATCCCAAGCACAGAGGTAAAGGAAGGCTTATTCAATATATTCACATGCGAAGACGGCATCCAAAAATTAAAGAAGTGTTGCTCCCAGACGACGAGGAAGAGTCGGAAGGCTACAGGCAAAGAAATTTTGACGACTCCGCAGTAGAAGCCGGCGAAGACGAAAACAATATGAAAGTTCGGTTGTTAAAAAAATTACGTTGGCTCCGACTTCATGGCCGTGTTCCAAAAATCCGCAGTCGTAAAAGCCCGAAGCTTCGTGTGGTTGTATATGACGATGATGAAGAGGAAAAAGAACCGCATCATGACAGCTGGCGCAGCAAAGAGTCCGACGAGTTGGCGGAAAAAGTCGAGAAAGTTCACGAAGACGACAGCGAGGCCGATTCGGAGTCGGAGTTGGAATCGGAGTCGGAAACCGAGCCGGAGCCGACGGCGCACCGCTCGGAGCCCTTTGTTATGGACGATGAGAACACTCAACAATACAATCAAGGAGAGATGAGTAATTCTAGCTCGGATAGTGATTCTGAGTCCGACACGCAATACCTGTCAGATAGTATTGGGGATGACAGCAGCCATCTTGGACGCAGCGATAGTGGTGCGGACGTGCCTGACTTAGAACCCTATTTAAAGAAACATTACGGTAAGTTATCGGGATCGAATCAATGGTTGTTCGGGTGTAGTTCGGGTGTTTTCCGAGTACGCGCGAATAAGGTAGTCGCATCTGAATTAAGGATAACAAAGATTTATCTTCGCGCTTTGATTGGCTACAAAATAATTTACTTATTTTTTAACTAATTAGCACTGCCTTACTGCCCGCGCACAACTCTGGTTATGAGTAGACTGAAGCTGGCTTACATTGTGTAAATGGGCGGCTCATCCTTGGTGTAAGAACCTGTGAAACTCACCAGTGATGTAAAACAAAGAATGACCAAGACAACAAAGAACCTCGAAACAATATAAGAGAGAAGGAAAACAGTAGCTCCAAAACAAAGACAAAATTCACAAGTTCTTACACCGAGGACGGGAAAACCTCTAAAGCTACTAATTTAGGTTTCTAGAAACCTTGTTCCCAGGGTCTTATTGGCTCCAAACTGAACGGTACTCCAGAACATCATATTTTGAATCCAACGCACTAAAAGCGGGATTTTGGAAAACAGTTTCTTGCCATGCTATTTATCCCCTTTCAATTCCAACATGGCGGCTCCTCTGTTGCCAGGTAGCCGCCATCTTGGCTTAGAAAGCCGGGACGATCTTGGGACGACATTGAATCTAATTTGCTTTGTTTTGCATTTAGAAGATGAAGAAGATGAAGAAAACGAAGAAATAAAAATGTACAATGACCAAGATGGAATCGATGCACGGAAGTTAAGCGACTCGATGGACAAAAGCAAGACGCCAAAAGAAGACGATACGATTCTCGACGAGAAAACAAACAAACTAGACGACAGTGATGGCGAACAACCTGGGAAAATACATATTCACAAAATTCCTTTTAAAATCCAAGAGGATTCGGACGGAGTGGATACCAGTCTCTTGAAAGAGCAGCCACACAATGCACTTGGATTGCAACAAGTTTTGTCGCACGAGCCCGATGAATCATCTATGGCTTCTCCCGAAATGCCATCCTTCGCTTCTCCCGAAATGTCATCTATGGCGCCCTCGCAAATGTCATCCATGGTATCTCAGCCGGTTCCCATGGCACCAGGCTCTTTGACACCCAATCAGAACGCCATGGATATGTCACCAAATATGGTTATGCCGCCCGAGCAATCGACGATGATTCCCGCCGCAGCAGAGCTGCCTCAAGTTGAAGGCGGTTCGCAGATGGCAAGGCCCAATGTTGCTGCTTTTACAGGCGTCAATTATCAGCCCAGTGTGACCACACAAGTAAACAGTATGAACCTTCAGACGCCGTTTCCGCAGGTCAGCAGTATGATGCCTATGCAGCCCGTCATGCAACCGGGGCAGATGAGAGCAGTAATTTCTCGCCGGGAGAAATCGGCGCCGAAAAGTCGTGGAACAAAGAAACATTCGCGGGGCTTGAAAAAAGGAAATAAACGTGTTAAACTCACTCGTAAAAAATCTCGACAGCCTAAATAATGTGCCAGAATACGTTTACTTGTAGTGTTAGGTTGTATACATCAATACAGTGTAACAGTTCGATTAGGTTTCCAGTTCTTAGCCCAAAACCCGGGCAAGACGTATCTCTTACCTGGGATTTGCGCTTAAGGCGGGAAATGTCTTCTCCGCGACGTAACGTGTACAGAGCAGTATTCTGTGTTGTATCTAAATGGTTAAAGAATTTAATATACATATAAAACAAACAGCGTTATTGGAGGAAACAACGCAAGCATACTGAACTCTTTTAAACTAGTCAGGAACAAAACTAGTAATCGTAATTTGCCCCACTCGCGTTTTACCGCGCTTGGCACCTGTTGGGGTTCGATTCTGATTGGTTCTTGCGTTATTTACGTTAGTTGTGATTTGCCAAATGCAATTAAATATAAAGATATGTAGAGAAAGACATGCGTTGAATCTTTGTAGATAGAATTATAATGCTCTTTACCCAGGGAATATTAATTTCAGTTAATTTTCCGGCTGGGAACAATAACATACATGCTCGTTGGAAGCGAGTATTCTTAGTATCAGGATTTACATGCTCGTTGGAAGCGAGTATTCTTAGTATCAGGATACGCATTCCCGGTTACGCCTAGTTCCTGTTTTCAGACACGGTGTTTCCACTAGCGTTTTGTGCTCATTATATGTTGGGAAGCGTCGCTGGTTGTATTATGAATAATCCGAGCTATTCAACACAAATAACAACGTTGATCCTGGAAATGAAACAAATGTTGTATTTAAATGATTTGAGCAATGTATAAGGGCAATGTTACTTGGGAAAAAATCTAAGTCAGAACGAAGAGGATTAAGAGATTGAAACTTCCCTCAGTTGAAACATGAGTTTAGCTAAGCTTTTCTTGCAAAAGTAAATGTATGTGTTTTATTTAATATGCCTCTCAAAGGTTTCTATAGACTCTCTATGAGAGCTACGCTATGGTTTTACGACACTCAATTGAAAACTGCTCTATATCTCAAGATGGTTTTATGATGTATAAAATTACAGAAATAAACCTAAAAAATAGTCTTCTAACATGGAAAAACACAAAAGAAGTAATAAAAACCAAAAAAACGAATAAGGATGATTGGAGAAGATTAAGTCAAAAACTGTGCCATGCGCGATATCGCTTCATTGAATTGCATCTCTCGATATTCGCTTGAATAAGTTATATTTATATTGTTTATGGGATTGCATGTCCTAATATCTCTAAACTCTTTGTTACATATAATTGTTTTCGGTTATTCCGGGTATAAAGATATTCTATCAATTTTGGTCATCATTGTAGCTGCACATGGCTGCACTGTTATTTGAAAATTTCCAAACAGAAGAAGAAATAAATATGCTGTAAATGTATTGGCCAACAAGTTCAAGGGCGTCTTATATAATTTTAATAGCAAGTCTTTTTGCTATAAAAGGACTTTAAAATCTTCGGTTCAATAATTCAGAATAAATCGTTTAAAGAAATCTATCATATCACTTCTTGAATAAATAACGAAAAAAACATAGAGTTGGTGGTGTTGTTTCGAAAAACTGACGTATAAAACTATGGCTTTTCTAAAACTTTGCCCTTTTCATACTAAAAACGGATGCCAAAAAACAGTCTTTTCAAAAAGCCTTCCCCCTTTTAGTAACAGTAATTTGGGGCATGCCCCCATCCGGTTCCCTGCCTCAAAGAGCCCATGACAAGTTTTGAACGGAAAAACGTGTTGTAACTCATTATGATCTTGGAGATATGCACTATTTTCAATGCTGTCTCAAACTACAGTCAATCAACTCCCGCCTTGCGGACACCTCGCTATTACGGACAATAGTTGAAGTCCCGGCGAATACGAATTAGCGAAAATAACTCCCGCTACTGCGGACTTTCTCTATTGCGGACACTAAATCGTGGTCCCGAAGGTGTCCGTAATAGTGTGGGAGTTGACTTTAGTCGTAAAGACTTCCTCGTCACGCAGTCTTTTCTTCTATGAGAGAAGTATTGCGTGACGTTTCAAAGGAATTTCACTGTAGACTAGTGTAGGCGGCTAGCTGGTTTAACACAGGCTTTACCGAAAGCTCTTTGTCCACAACGGACAATAAATGAAAGACGCGCCCAAAAGGTGTGAAATGTTACAGGTACCGTGAATTTTATAATACTGTTGAACTTTGCACAAACAATAGCAAAGCTTTTCGGATGACTCAAACCAGCATTATGGGTTTCTATTTTTTCTCAAGAGAATTTTGCAGATAAACCGCACGTATCGATAACAAAAATATTATTCTTTCAGACGTACGTTACCCTGGCTAATATCTTAATCCTTGAAAAATATTTTTGTATTTACCGTTATCACGGCAATTAGCCAATGAGCATTCGCTAAGTGACAAATATTTGACATTTTTGCAAGGCCAAAAATCTTACTGCCCCCACTCCGCAGGGTTTCTTGTAATCCACCGATAATGGCCTCTAAATCCCCCTCAGACAATATACTAGTATTTTTAATTTTCTATGGACGATATTTCGTTTTCTGTTCGTTCTTTCTTCTGTTGAACTGTTTTTGTTTAAGCAAATAGATGTTCATTTGGGCGCCTTTTCCGCCGAATTTTGTTGCCGCAATTAAATTCTGAAAAGGCGCCCAAATGAACACCCATTTGCTTAAACAAAAAACAGTTCAACAGAAGAAGAAGGGGCCTAATATCGTCCATAGAAAACTGTACTAGTATATGTTGAGGGGGATTTAGAGGCCATTATCGGTGGATTACAAGAAATCTCTGCAGATTTATCTTGCAAAATGTCAAATATTTGTCACTTAAGATGAATACCATTGGCTAATTGCCGTGATAAGTAAATACAAAATATTTTTCAAGGATTAAGATAACAGTTGTAAACGTACGCCTGAAAATATTTTTACAGTCGATACGTGCGGCGACCTGCAAATTTTTCTGAGAAAAAAATAGAAACCCATAATGTTGGTTTGAGTCATCCGAAAAGTTTTCATTGTTTGTGCAAAGTTCAACAGTTATAAAATTCACGGTACCTGCAGAAGGCGCGTCTCTACTGTCTGTTGTGGACAAAGAGCTTTCGCAAGCTTCAAACCAGCTATCGCCTACACCCAGTCTACAGTGAAATTTTTTTGAAACGTCACGCAGTCTTTTCTTCTATGAGAGAAGTATTGCGTGACGTTTCAAAGGAATTTCACTGTAGACTAGTGTAGGCGGCTAGCTGGTTTAACACAGGCTTTACCGAAAGCTCTTTGTCCACAACGGACAATAAATGAAAGACGCGCCCAAAAGGTGTGAAATGTTACAGGTACCGTGAATTTTATAATACTGTTGAACTTTGCACAAACAATAGCAAAGCTTTTCGGATGACTCAAACCAGCATTATGGGTTTCTATTTTTTCTCAAGAGAATTTTGCAGATAAACCGCACGTATCGATAACAAAAATATTATTCTTTCAGACGTACGTTACCCTGGCTAATATCTTAATCCTTGAAAAATATTTTTGTATTTACCGTTATCACGGCAATTAGCCAATGAGCATTCGCTAAGTGACAAATATTTGACATTTTTGCAAGGCCAAAAATCTTACTGCCCCCACTCCGCAGGGTTTCTTGTAATCCACCGATAATGGCCTCTAAATCCCCCTCAGACAATATACTAGTATTTTTAATTTTCTATGGACGATATTTCGTTTTCTGTTCGTTCTTTCTTCTGTTGAACTGTTTTTGTTTAAGCAAATAGATGTTCATTTGGGCGCCTTTTCCGCCGAATTTGAACTTTACGAGGGGTGGAGTGCGGCGATAGGAAAATTCCGCGTTTAATATTTATTCAGAGTGTGAGCTAGTCACTCAAATAATTTTGAGCTATTATCACTGCCAAAGTTAATTATAGCTCTTGCAAGCTCTTTATGACGCATTTTCAATGAGAAAGAAGACAAAAGAGTGTGACAGCGGACTCGTGAAGCTAAAATTCCGAAACTCTTTTGTAATTGCCCGCCCAAGCTTGGAGAAATATCGAACCAACGACCCGCGTTATAATTTGTGAGCGGGCATTGCAACGAACCAAACATTGCTCCGGTCAGTTTAAGTCACGCTGTATTGGAACAATACACAGTTTACGGAGTTTGCCTCTATTTAGCCAATGATGGAAAGTTTTTGAAGACACTTTAGTGACATTTGTTCACCCCCGGGGCAATTTGATCTTTTAACTCCCTCCTTGCGTTTGAAGTATAAACAAGCAAGGGCCGGCCAAGATGGCTTCGCAGAAAGCAAGAGAGGAGCTGGCTCGTCAATCAGGCTTCGAGGACTTGTCGTTCGCTACGAGAAGTTATCGCCCCGAATATTCGTCTTCTCCAGATATACGTGGGACATATAGACGTGAGTATATTCAAGGATTGGTTTAAGAGCTAATAAAATGAGCAATGAGTGAACATTTCTGTAATATTTTCTAATGGCTTCTTGCGTTTTCTTCGCAGCCGAACGAGTGATTCGAACTTCTGAAATAGAACCCACGTTACGAGCTAAACTTGCGTTCACTTCAGGTAACGAATGTTTGATTTATTTGTAGGAATGTTAAGTTTGATTAGATGCAAATTCTCGAGAGCTCCGAACTATGTTTTGATTTATAACTCGTTGAAAACATCAGTTCATGCATTCCTCCACACACATGTACATTTAACCATGTTTAACTTTACTTCTCTGGCTTTCTTTGAAAACTTTCATTAGCTTCACTCTTAAGATCGACGCTTAGCGTATTTTAGTTTCGTTAGCTTGTTGAAGCCGTTTTAGTTTTGTTTGTAAAAATAGATGTTTATGTTTAAATCGATTCATTAAACTAATTTTCTATGTGTTCGTTTATAGGGGGCCGTGACCGCCAAGGTCGGAGTATTCTGACAATTCCTGCCGGAAAAACTGAAGATTTGAGTGTTGACCAGCTGGGAGATACGCTTTCGTATCTAACCCAATCTCCGAGGTATATAAAATTATTAATGCTTCAACCGATCTTTGATCGATCGCTGTAAACTTTATTGATTTTATACTAAAAGTGTAAAGCCTAAATTCTACGAGTTTCAAAGCAGGCTTCCTACATACGTGACATTTTCTTTGCTTCGTTTGAGAGTTCCGTAAACAAAACCACAGAATGCACTAACAATTCTATTTCGAACCTTTCTCATGCCAAACAATGCGTATAGAACACGCAAGGTTAATTGACAAATTTACTTAAATCCCAGCAGATTCGCATTTGGGACAATTTATTAATTATGAAACACAATTCTCGGTGTGAGTCATTTGTATACAAAAGACAAATTTGGTTTGGCGATGCGTAAATCTTGCGCGTTGACAGTTTAGAAAGTGCCTGCGTTAGAGCTGACAGCGTTTATTTATTTTGGATCAAACTCACAGATATGGAAAATTGAAAATTATTTCCAAAACAAACCGAGTTGAAATATTAAACAAGTTTCGATAGTTCTGAAATTGACAACAAATGTTTATTTCCTCATATCTCATGATATTAGTTACGTATGGACCATGTTATTGACCTCTCGGGCGGTTTATTAACATGATCACACAGTAATGTCCAAAAACCCGTTTTTATGCGAGTTTATAAGAATAATTATCATTTGTGTTTACCCAGAGTCTACGCTGCATGAATCATAATTTAAATTCTCTTTAGAGATTTTCTAAATTCACAGCTTTTATTAATTATATGTAATAACCATAGATTTTTCTTCTGGATTGGCTGCCATACTAAAGAACCAATCAATAATTATGGTAGACATAACAAACCTAAGTTTGATTTTTATTTAACAATTTGCTTGTATATATTGCATATGATTCGCATGCCTAACAAAGAAGGGAGGCGTGGCCGTTTACGGGATCATGTCAGGTTGAGCAGTTCTTATCATTTGGACAGATCAAGCCCCAGTTTTGTATTCAACGATAAGTTCGCAAGTTCAAGGTTTCTATTTAAACAATAGAGTGTTTCTGTTAAGTAACTTTTGGCTGATGGTTGCCCTGTGGAAATTTGATGTTCTTTAGAAGCTTTGAGGGCTAATATGCTAGTTATAAGAACATCACATTTCCAAGGGGCAACTATCAGACCGATAATTCAGAGACAAAAACACTCTATCGTTTTTATTGTTCACCAAAAATTTTCTTCCACTTGCCCATTCAAAACTGAGCATCATGAATTTTTTTTTTACATTTTAGTATAAAATACTTAATTGAAAGCCAAAAATTTAACAAGCAAAACAAAACCAGACAAGAAACCCACAAAATGCATGCAGTTAATTTGGTAGGGTTTTTTTTGTCTGTAGGCCCACTTGTTTACAAACATAATTCACAGAGGGCATTATCCATCTGAGCATTTCTCTCAGACGGTCACTATCAGCCCATAGTGCCCTCCGTGGATGAACACTATCACATCATGTGATCAATTTAAACCAATCAGAATCTGAGAAAATTCAGTAGTGAACTATAAGAGCTAATAGTTGGTGAGGGATTGAGTTAACTATCAAAATCAATAGAAACTGACAGCAAGCTACCTAATTGTTTTAGCATAATCCATTGGCTGATCTGTTAAACACAGAACCTCCAGAATTGCTTTATTGATTAGGTTTCGATTAAAAAAAATTCAGTGAAAAACTGAGCGTGTGCTCCAAGAGCCTTCTCTTGCTCAAGCGTCACCTGTGTAGCCGATCAGATTGTGCATCTTACCTATAGTCAGTCACTGGGATATGCAGGGTTTGAAAATAGCCCTCACCCATTCAAGAAGTCAGCCTTGAAATTTGTAAACAGAAAAATTGCTATGCTTCAGAATAATTAGTTGATCTTGTTGAATTGGCCAAATTTATGGAATCCTGCCGGCCACGGATGAGATATCATCCATTGCAGGTAACCGGCCAGCCAACTGGCACTGTGAGAGTTAAGTGTCTTGTCGCAGTCATGGTTGGATGAGATAACTGCACCTCTCACTTATTGTGGTTTTCATTGAAATGCAAACTCTGAAATTTAAAATTCAACTTTTAACTATTGCCTTTTTCGCTGCCGTCAATCATAATTATGGCAGCAGCCAACCAACCATTAAAAAAAACAAATAAAATGGATCAAAATCTTCCGATCATAACTGCGAGATGTGACCTTTTGACCCAGTTGAAGTGAACTTCTGTTTCCCGAGAGGTCCGCTAAGGTGATGGACAGCAGCAAAAGTGTAAACTGTTGGTCGAGGATAATGGATTTCAGAGTTCGCATATCACTGAAAACTGCAATGAGCTGCAAAGTTTTCATTTTGTTTTACTTCTTTGCTTACAATTTTTTCTTACAATTAACAAGAAAAGGAATGCACATGACAATGAGCAAGTACTGTAGAATCCAAATATCAAGCTCAGGACTGAAAGGGTGAAAGTTTATTTTTTGCATTTATAGGGATGGCAGGCAAATTCAGATGTACACTGTTATAATTGACTTAAGAGGCTCCTCTTGGAAATCTGCTAAACCTCTTCTAAGGACATTACAGGTAGGCTGGCATAGCTGTGTATATGAAATAAAAAAGCCCTTATTTCACGAGGGTAGCACTTCATAGTGTTGCGACTAACAAACTGGTGGCCCTCGGATTCCTGATTGAATTGCAATTTAGAATTGTTGGTTTTTGTTGAGGGAGGAAAACCAGAGAACCTGGAGAAAAACCCTCAGAGCAAGGACGAGAATCAACAATAAACTCAACCCACATATGACGCCGAGTATGGGAATCAAACATTGGTACTCTCACCACTGTGCCATCCCTGCTCCCCAAGTATTGCATCATCATCATCATCATCATCATCACTTTGTTTACCCTCGGATTTGAAGAGTAGCTTATACAGCTAATATCTCCGAGCATTTCACAGTAAGCACAATACAACGGGCAAAGACCAGACCACAACACTGGGAACTCCATGCCCTACTCTCTACGATAAGCGTGTGGGTTCTTTTATGTCCCCTGCTGACCATAACAGTGAAGATGCAGGAGACGGGGCCTACGGTTTATCGTCCTTATCCGAGAAGACTAGAATATCTAACCATTTGCAGATGTTATTGCAAAGGCAGCATATTCTCCTCAGAGTGATGGATAAATTGGATGGGGCTGGGTTTCTTCCAGATGGGAAACTTGGTCTCATTTCACCCCAGAGATGAGCTAAAATACTCTTTTTTGTTACATTTTGCAACAAAAATTCAATGCTTTAACATGTTTTGTAGTTTTTTTTAATAGTTTCATGTGTTTTTTTTTATCATAATTGCACTGAAAATTGTTAGTTGTGGTCTAGAAAGGGTACCCTGTATAACAAGTTTACCTTAAAAGGGTAGGAAATGTCACATTTTAGGTCTGAGACAGGTGACATGGCATGGGCATATGTATATATATTTATATATTTTTTTATAGTGATTGAAAATAATGATAAGCTCCAAACAGTACTCAAATATAGACACTAATGCAGAAAAATGAAATTAGAATTTGGAACATTGATGAAGATTTTGCAAAGATTACCTGGCAATTCCTGACGATCAACTGAGGACTTAGTTATTCTTCATTTTTTCGAAAACTTCTTTAATAACAACAGTTGTTACTGGTATAAAAAGGTTTGCATGTTACACACCCAGAATTAACATATTTCAGCTTACATGTGCAATGTGTCACATTGAAAAATAAATAATGACTTTTAATTGTCATTTGAATTTTGTTTGCAGGAGACAATTCCTGACAAGGTACATGAAGTCTATATTATAAAGCCAGATGCATTCTGGGAAAAACGACGCTCAGGAACTGGACTCAAAAAAGAACAATCTAGTGTTGTTTTTGAGGTAACTAAGTTATTATGCAAATGTACCTCCAAGGCTATTATGGGCACCTTTCTATGACACCCATGGTTTTTCATCCCAACTGTGCACTGATCCATACTCTTATATTGTTCTTTGAAACCTCCCTAGACTGCCCAGAGAGGTTCAACTGTATTAACATAACACCCGGGGGGGGGGGGTACTCCCATATGTGGCCTATATAGGTATGTGCCGCCCGATAGGGTATGGTTTTTGAGGTTCTCGGTCCTTAAATAGGGTATCATTTTTGCTCCTTTTGGCAATGTGTTCCCGGTGTGATCCTTAGATAGGGTACCTAAATTCTATTAGCTAAAATAAACGCCCAGCTAAACGAAAAAAAAAAAGGTATCTTAAAACTGAATTTTCTGTTCAGGTATTAGTAAAGCGATTTTATAAAGATTTGTGTCTTGCCGTGCGCGGTTAGCTGTTATTTGGGTGGGCACGGAATGCTTCTGCTCCCCTTGAATAGGGTGTCATTTTTCGGTTTTGGGCCTTAAAAAGGGTATCAATTTTCGCTTTCTTTATCCTTAAATAGGGTCAGGGTTTAAGAACCTTGGCGGCACACCCCTATCCGAAATTTATGGGAGTACCCCCGCCCCCCCGGGGACATAACAGTGCCTAACACCCTTACAACCCTTAAAACTGCCCATCATGAGGACTGGGACTAGCAAGGGTTGTGATATCGATGTGGTATCTTAGTTGTAGGGAATAGCAAAGAACAAACTTATCAGAGTAGCTTTGCTTGGATTTTAGGAATGTTTTCTTTATTTGTGGCTGTTTAATTTTGCTCTGAACAAAGTTATTAGTCCGTTACTAAGTCAACATCACAAGTCAGTTAGTGCCCAGTATCTCAGTAGCATATTTTATCCATTTTGTAATTACTTTCAATACTTATCTGCTGTGTTTTGCAGACAACATTACTGTCATCGTCCAGTAAACTGCATCAGTTTGCTGAAGAAAGTCAACTCACTCAAGAACTTGGTGGCACCTTACCATATGATCACAACAGATGGATTAACACAAGATTGGTAAGCCAAACGATTTGATACTGATGTTCACTAGCATAGAAAATAGCCTCTTTCAGGGGTAAAAAAAAAAGCATGAGGCACGCTTAGATTGGTCCCTTTTAGGGCTTCAATTCAAATTTTCTGACGAACATCCCTGTCCCTTTTATATGTGAGTCCCCCTGCCTCCTTGGGTTGGGGCACAAAAACAAGGTACAAGTGTACAACCTGTAAACCATGTGCAAATTTGTTACGTTGAAAGCACAAAAAAAATTGCTATTGTTAAGCCCCCTCTCAGATAACCCCTTTACCAATAACAGCCACTTTTGATAAGCACCCCCCTACCACCACATAGTTTCTAAGTTGGTAAGCCAAGACAAATTGTGACCAAGAAACAATCATTTCTAGTGTACCCATGTACCATATATTGTATACTGCAAAATTCCAGTTATAAGCCCCCCTGCTTATAGGCCCAACTACCTGGAAACAAAAAAAATACATCCAGTTATAAGTCCCCCCCACAACATAAGCCCCCCCCCCCCTCTGTTGGATGATAATACAGAACAGGGCTAAATTTTGCTTTATTATGACTTTTTAAATTCAAATCTTATTTGATCAACATTGTCGTCGCTGGTTTCGAAATGATGTTTTTTATTCCACTTATAAGCCCCCTCCCCCCCTCCCCAGAAATAAGCCCTTCTGTTTATAAGCCCACCCAAAACCCCTTACAAAGTTGTACAAGCCGAGGGTTTGTATCTGGAATTTTACGGTATTGGTATGTTTGCTAGGTTGTTTAGAAATGTCCAATGCCTAAGCTAAACCATCTCATTACCAAAAAAGGAAATGTTTCTTTCTGTTTTAAGTAAGAACATACCCTTATCATTCCAGGACATTGAGAGACTGTCAGATGAGGCCATCTCCTTGGATGACAAATTTGATGAACTGGAACAAGACCTTGATACCCACCAGCTTGGAAACAACATTACAGACACAGAAGACCTTATACAACAACATGAATCTAAAAGGGGAGTGCTCGACAATGTTGGACATCCACTTATCCAGAGAGGAGAGCACTTGATAAGCTCAATAAAAGCAAATGAGCCCCCTATTCCACCAAGCCAGAATTTTCCAGGGAGTCCTGCCTCCTTGCCGAGTCAAGAGCGACAACAGGTGGAAGGAATCGTTACGCACTTAAAGTTACGGTGTAGTCAGCTGATGGACATGTGGGAGAAGAGATGGAAAGAGTTGATGCAGTGTATGGACCTGCGTGAATTTGAAGCAGGATACCAAAAGGTATATACATGTCAAATCTATCTAATCACTAAACGTTTAAGGTAGCTATCCTTTCTCATCCATGTACATGTATTATCAACCCATAAGAGAATGCAAGTATCAGTCAAATGATGCCACTCAGCCACAGCAAATCTGTAACTTCATGCTTATAATTTCATTTTTTTCATTTCAGGTCATTGACTGGGTCCTTGGGCCAGGAGAATCATATTTATCAACCTCAAAAGATATTGGAGACTCTGTGATTACCTGCGAGATTTTGAGGAAGGAACATGAAGAATTTGAGCTCTCTGCAAGGGTAAGAAAAAAATTCCTCACATATTTTGACAGTTAGCGCCAGCAAACCATACTCAGTTAAATCTAGAGAAAATAGTCTTTGTAAATTAAAAGAGGGTGTTGCATTTAGTATCGAGTGGATGTCGCACTTTGGGTGTGCAGTGCATATTGAACGGTCTGCACTAGACATTGGTCTTAAAAAAACCGGAATGACTAGTTTTTAAAGAAATCTAAAAGATATTACGTTTAATGCCGCCATAAATTTGAAAACGTCACTTTAAGCTTTGAAATAAAGGCCTTTTTTTTCACTTGAAACTTTCCAAACTCGCCATGGCGGTTAATTCCCTTGAATCAACGTGAAGTTAATAATCAACTAAATTTTTTAAAAGAAACACATTGCAAGTGATCACTGTGTAAGATGAATCACTTCGAGCTTGTTCTGTGACTGATTGATTTTTTGTGTTCCTATTATAACAGGAGGTTATTAACCACTTCGCTCAAGTGCGTGAACTGGCCAAGAAGATGCTGCAAGAAAACCACTATGCTTCCAAAGACATTAAAAGCCAAAAGGAATTTCTGGATAGAAGCTGTCGGAGCTTTGCCATGCGCATGAACAGAAGGAGAGATGTCATTCTGACGTCACTGAAGTTTCACAAGAGTGCAGGGGAGGTGAGGGGAGATTTTGGTCGTGCTACTTGCAATCGGTTTATTTTGAGATTATGTTTTAGTTCTGCAAAAGAGCGTGAAAAAGAAACCCCGAAATTTTAAGTTTTCTTTTTATAGTCTGGAGAACAAGCTCTCAAATTGTTCCGGGCAGTATTGTTTTTCTACTGTGAAATTTTACTTGTAAACCCGGCTACTTTTGAAGCTAAAACTCTGCAATTTAGCAAGGCCTAAAATTGATCATAATTGGAGTTTTGATGAAAAATGGCGAAAACATCAGACGGATTCGATATTGGGTTACAGCTTATTCGAGAAAGGTTGTCGGATAAAAGCATAAAAGTGCACGCGGCAAGACCGAAAGGTGGACTGGGTATTCACTTGAAATTTGCACATTGGCCAAGAGGAAATGTACAAGTTTGCATTTTTGCACGTGAAGTTTAATTTTTGTTTTTCTTCTCAGGAGGCCTTTTTCTGTAGCTTTACTTTTTCTGTCGCATGTCTTTGAGTTTTGAAATTCTTCTAAAATTCAGCATGGCTAAAAGTACCTTGTTTCCATATGTTTGAAGAGAAATAAAACGTGCAAATACTCGTTTGTCATGTCGCCATCTTATCAGTATTCTGCACGTGCAATAGCACTGTACTTCTACCCATACCACTTTTCAGTCTGGTTGCGTGCACTTTTGTGCTTTTTTCCGACAACCTTTCTCGAATTAGCTGTATACCAATAAACGTCACTTTTGCATCTAATATCGGTAATATTTTTATATTGGACTAAATTTTGGCGATCCTGTTTCTTTCCTATTCTACGCAGACGCTCGTAGGGGTCCTCAGGCAATGGACAAAAAAACACAAAGATAGATCCCGCAAAAATAAGAACCCGCAAATATTTCTGCTATGCGGTAGTGAGGGTTTGGGCTCTCACGCAGACATGTTTCGGTGGGCGAAGTAAATATGTGAAAACCTTTGAAAACCGCTTGTTTTTCCATTTGTTGCCTCTAAATGCATGGTATCGTCTACTTGTTGACTACCGTTGTATAACTTTTGATGGTTTTCCAAAGCTCACAATCAAACAAAGAGGCAACAATTGCGCGTACACTTTTTGACAGCTTTTTGTTGATTTTCCAGACTGGCTCTGCCAATCAAAGAGCCAACATCTGCAGGTGCAATTTGTCGGCACGTGGTTTCCTCCTAGACTTACTTTTGATTTGCCAGTTAGCGACGAGAGACCAACATAAAGATCGTGCGGCAGCTTTTCTGCGCGCGCAGTGTCGCGCGGAGCTTGACGTCATCGCAATCTCGTCCCCAGAGGCTGCGATCCTTCTGGTCTGCGCCAGGGATCGGGACCTCTGGGCTATTCCTTTTAGTTTTCCGACGCAGGGTGGAAATATGAGACGTCTACAGGCTGTCACTCTTTCTTTGTATTTCAGTGCTCTGTCAATTTGGATGACTTGTTTGAGCTGCTATGTTCTGATTCCGTGCTTATGTACGACTACGAGACCGCAGAAAGCATGCTCAGAACACTAGAGGAGAAGGCTGAAGGTAACTTAGATACAACATGGTTCCCATGGAAACTTACAGGCAGTTCGTATGGTTCGTTTTTATAGGGCTTGATATCCGCCATTTTCTCGAAGGCGAAAAAAAATGGGGTAGGGTACCAGCTGTAGCAAGGTCTCTTATGAATGGCTCGCTACCCTTTGAGAGAACAATAGAGCAAACAACAGGAGCAAAGCCCCTAGCCCCCAAAAAACTTGCAACTTCTACACTGGAAGTCCAGTAGAATTACAAGCTTATGATAGCTGCAACACTACTGAAACACTGTAGATTAAGTGTTGTATTTGTGCAGACTAATTTCAGTATATTTGGCTGCCAGATACCTAACCTGATAAGTAGGGAGGAAGAGCGTGACACTGGCATGACGTTGTTCTTAATAACGCAATACAACACTTAACGTGTTTCTCTTTTTAGCCGTCGCAGTTTCATCTGAAGACACGCTGAGAGATGCGTTAGCCGCGCAGGAACTGATGACTAGTCCGGTCGCCAACTCACGTGGTGATGACGTCACCCCAGACTACAGCAAGGGTGTTGCGCATGTGCGGCTGACGCTGGACGAACTTAGAGAACGGAAGCTGCGCACAGATGAGCTGTGTGATGTGCGCAGAATCAAACTACAGCAACTGCTGCAGCTTAAACAGAGCGAACGAGATGCTGAACAGGTACGAAAAAAATAAGCGAGCGGGAATTGAATAACATAACATAACGTAACGTAACATAACATAACATAACATCAACTTTATTTTGTCTCGAATTTTAGAATAGCTAACAAATATATATACTAGAAATAGCTGACACTAGGTTGCCCCCGAAGTTTCGACGATGTATATCGGTTTTTCTTTGCTGTTCATCCTTTTCTACAATTCAGACATTTGATTGGAAATTAATTTTCTATTTTGGATGATTATTAATTATGATACGGTAAATCATTAAATTACAAGAACGCAACAGCATCTTGACATCATTTTGTCATGTTTTGCTGTGGTGGGGGATCTCAGCTAGACTCAAGCTAGACTTTAGAAAAAGTCCGTCGTCTTTATTAATTTAACACGCCGGGACGGTCGACCTATCGCGACTTGCGTGGCTCGTTTTCGCGACTTCGTCGCTTTGAATGGGCCGCTTTGCGGGCTCGAATCGAACTCACTTCACTGTGGTAAAGTCTTGATCTCAGCGAGGATAAACTTTAGAAACAGCAAAACGTTTTAAAATTACCATTTGATCCGGCCCAATTGTTTTATAAATACATATGGGCTGAGAGCCCGAGCATGAAGAATGACATGAGAATGATCAATCTTTAGAAAGAAAAGGATGTCGAAAGAATTTCTTACCTCTGTCAAAGCAAACGCCTGCCGCGAGTTTTAAATAATCACAATGCATCTCGAGATCTCTTTTGAATTTCTTTTCTTGATGCCGCATATCATCTTCTAAAATTAAAATTTCGTCCGGAAGTGGACCGATCAAGACTTTTGAAGTTTTCTCCAATCAAGTAGTTTGTGCCTGGTAAATCACGGTCAGTTGGACAAAGGCTTTCTTATCGTAAATCACCCTTCATGACAACGATCAACTTTTTAAAAGGAAAGGATACCGAAAGAATTTCTCACCTTTGACAATGAAAACGCTTGACTTTCTAAAAGTCGCTCGCTTCTGGTTTCCGGTTTCGCCTGCCGCGAGTCTTAAACAATTATCTCGAGATCTTTTTTTAAATTTCTTGTAAATCTCGTCCGGAGATAGACTGATCAAGGCTTTTCTCCGTTCAAGTAGTTTGCGCTTGGTAAATCGCGGTTTTGGACTAAGGCTTGCTTATCGTAAATCGCAGACAAATTTGAAGATATGGCTTGATATGTTCGTACGTGTTCCTAGACATATTTCTTCTTCGGCCACTCAGATGTAAAAAATGTGGATTTTCTTACTTCTCTACGAGTTACTTAGTTAATTATCGCGAAGTCTTTTCAACAATTGCATTGCTTTCGGCTTTTAGACATTGTGAAATGAATAGGCCTCGAATAAAACCTCAAATTATCTTTTTCAAAATTCTGCCCAACTGCAATCAACCTTTACAAGCTTCGTTTGTTTACTTGTTGTCATCTGTGCACGTGCTCACGCTTTGGGTTGTCATCATCACCCAGTCATCGTTTACTTGCGTCATCATTGACCAATCACCGTACAGGCAATTTTATCACACCTCCCGATACCCACTTGCGGGCTTTCAACCTTGTCGGCATCGCACAACTCCCGATACCATTTGCGCGCTCACTTTGGTCAAATCGAGAATTTTCCTGGTATATACACCCTTTTAATAAGTCGAGGGGCCATTTTGAATTTTTATTTTTCCGCGAATGACGTCATTAATAAAATATTCAAAATGACACCTCGGCTTATTACAATGGTGGATACTTCATTTTAATACGTCGAGGCGCAGATGAATATTTCATTAACAACGTCATTCGCGGAAAGTTAAATATTCAATATGGTGTCTCGACTTATTAAAATGGTGTATACTATATATATATATATACTCTATATTCGCGCGGATTACAATGATGCCTCCTCGGGTTTTGGCCTCTGGGCCAAAACCCTGCGGGGGCAATTAAGTAGCTTATATCTTCGAGAAGTACACTAAAATAGGTTAAAGGAAATATAAAAATAGGATACGCACTTAAAAAAGAAAAAAATGTACATACAGTATAAGCAAAAAGCGTCTAAACGAAGGTCCCATTGCCCGCCGTATTTTGCCCTCGTAGTAAAATCAGGGGCCCGCTTCTCGAAGGTCCCAAAACGTTTTTGCACTACGAAGCCATGGCACATTCTCCAATGGTATGATCATACAGAACTGTTTATTCACATATTAATATAAACAAAGGCTCTCTTCATGTAAAGTTTCAGGCCTGTACACTTCTCTGTCTTTAAAGATACAGATAACTAAAAATGGCTTTCAGGCCCGAAAAGTTTTCGGGGCTTTCGAGAAACGGGCCCCAGGGCTGGGGTTTTCAAAAGCTGATTAACACTAACCCAGCATTAAAAGTTGATCGAGGGTCTCTTGTATAAAAGTGTTTCTATTGCTTATGTGTCGAAGAGTCTGAGATTAGTCGACCTCAAAACTGGAGGACAGAAAATATGAACAGAAAACCTTACTGAAAAGTTATATGAGGCTTAATCAAAATCACGCTAATCCTGGATTAGATTAATCGCTATTTGAGCAACCCGGCCCTGGTTCAGCGTAATCAAGGCTTTTTTAACAATTGTTGAAGATCCAAGGGAAAGTAAGATCACGTACCCTATTGCTCTACAGTCAACTCCCTCTTTAATGGACACCTTCGGCCACCATTTGGTGTCCGTAATACAGGAAGTCCGTAGTAGCGGGAGTTATTTTTAGTAATTCTTTTTCGCTGGGACTTCAGCTCCTGTCCGTAATAACGGGGCGTCCGTAATAGCGAGTTGTCGGTAAGGCGGGAGTTGACTGTATTCAGAAGAACCAAATTGCCGATCTTTGTCAAATATGAAAGTCACGCAAACCTTATAAGCTGGTTTAAGAACTTGCAGAGTATTGTCGCTCCAAAAAAAGGTTTTCCAGTTCAGCATTAACTTAATACATCTAATGCCTGTCTACTCTGTAGTGTGGAGTATAGGTCGCCATCAATCCGAGTCTATCTTCCTCTATCGTGCACATTTTGAACCGCCTCCTTTTCATCATTTAGGCCTCGACACTTCTGCGCGATGTTCTTGAGGTCGTAAGGAATTATCGTTTAAAAAAAGTCCTTAGGGGAGTAATGATGGGAGGAAATTATCCATGTTGAAAGTGGTAACCGGTGTTTGAATCGAATTTTTTCAGGCGACTGTGTGGATAAGTCAGCTGCGCGATGCTACAGAACACAATCTTGGAGATGTGGGGCGGAACGCTGAGGATGTGGAGGCACTGCAACAAGATCACGAGAAACTAGAGGCCACCGCTAGAGTAAGAAGGATTTCTGTGCTATTTTAATCTTGACAGCCTTCAATATTTTGTTTCCACGTCTTTCGCCACTCTGGAATTTCTCTCGCTCGGGCGAAGGCAGACGAAGCAGACTTGTCTTGTCGCATTTTGAATTCTTTTTGCGCGTTAGAGACGTCTGAGATTCGCAGAGAAAAGTAGTTTCTCTGATTGGTTGTTGCTTAGTTACGAATTTTCGCGCGCGAATTGCAGCCAATCAGAGACACTACTCGGATTTGTATAGTGCTACGTCATCGGTGTGAAATCTTCTTCGTCGAATCTTACTCGCGTGGGGCTGGGAGTGAGCTCGTGAACGGAGATGCCTCGCTAGCTGAGAAAACTGAGTGATTCTGGGAACCATTGTGAAAGAGTGACTTTGAATAGTAAATAATTATTTAAGGCGGGGGTACAGGTTAATTTGAGTGAAATTTAGGAGGTCTAAAGAAAGGAAAGAAGAAAGAAATTGTTTTTGAATCACCACTAGCCTGCGGACAGGCTCCCGAGTGGGGTTTTTCGCGAGCGAAGCGAGCGAAAGAGCGGGACCTGCCCCCGTACCGTACCTGCCCCCGTACCTGCCCCCGTACTCCCCCTCAGGCCCCGCTCTTCCGCTGGTTTCGCTCGCGGAAACCCCACTCGGGAGCCTGTTCGCAGGCTAAATCACCACCAGGTTGTCAGGGGACTGTCTGGTGTCCGTCTACTAATTTTAAACTTAAAATTTTAATTTTAAAATCACACTTAATCTTCAATATTTCTTATTTCTCCAAATTTTACTACTCCTTTAAGAAAAACTATCTCCTCCCAAAAATCTTCAAAATTCACAAAAAAATTCACAAAACACCGCAAAACGCAGAGAGTTTTTGGATTTCTTAAAACGCTAACGAGATATTCGCATTAAACCCACATTAAACGGTGGAAAAACGACTTTCACGTGAACCCTCGCCTTAAATAAAATAATTTTGATTTGTTACAGAGCACATATGACTATGGCAGACAGTTCCTTCAAGCTTCTTTAGTTCTAAGACGTACATGTCGCTACGAGCTGACACCAAACTACCAAATGGAAGAAAAGTTGAACAACGCCTGGGGCGACTTTTCATCGGCCATGGCGGAGCGAGGGGCGAGGCTATCCGTGGCACTGATGTTTCACCGCAGTGCAGAGAAGGTAATATTATAAAACATGTGTAACAACTAAAGAAGAAAGGCTGGAAAGAAAGAATACTGAAAGAATACCGTAAAAGAATACGCAAAGAATACCGTAAAATGCCGGTTATAAACCCCATCTCCCCAGTTATAGCTTCCCCTCGACCGCATATAAACGCCCCCAGTTATGAGCCCGCCCAATACCCCTCACGCCCAGGGCTAATCATCGGCATTTTACGGTATGTTGCTGGTGTTTTTTTTCTCCTAATATGAAGCTGGTCCAAGAAATAGAGGGGCTCAGAGCTGCATACATGAGAGAAGACCTCCCAGAAGACCTCACTGCCGAGTTAGTCGAGGAAGAAATCCGCCGACATTCTGACACCAGACATGCAATTGACAAAGAATACGCCGAGACTGTTGCCATGGGAAAAGCCTTGATTGACAGAATGCAATTGCCCCCCGTCTATGGAGAGGACGGGGCTCCGAATCGCCCTCCTCATCTCTTAGAAGATACACTCGTGGACTTGGAAGAAAAAAAAGTGGCCTGGGAAAGAGTCTGGCAAGACAGGGATGAACGACTTCGTCACTGGCTGAAACTCGGAGACTATGAACAACAAATGCGTGAGGTAAATGCTGCTTGAACAGTAAGCTTATTTTCACACGGGATTCGTTCGGGACGGGACATCGGACCTGCTATCCGTACCGCCTTTCTGGTCCTGGGCCCGGTTCGATTTTTTGACCTGCTTAAAGGGAACCTTCACTCATACGACAAGTTGACGTTGAATTGTTTGAAATAATGCCTAGATTCCAAATTTTACAAGACAAGGGAGAAAGAACATTTATGCTATTTAAGGAAGCAGAGGATCTTTTGTGTGAAACAACTGGGCAACCATTTAGGAGGAGTGTAGCGTCTCTCGTAAGCTTTGAATTCTACTTGTCCTCTAGTGTAGCAGTTGCTACTGGACTGTATTTGGGGCTACGGACATTGTTCTAGATATTTGTTCTATTGTTCTCTCGAAGCAGTACACACGGAGCAGGGGGGGGGGGGGGAAACTCCCTTTGTTAAACGACTGAAAAAGGGGACATAGCGGTGCCGGGCAACCGAATGTGCGCGGTAGCTTTCGAATGGTTGCTAAGGGCACAGTGAATAGCTTGACAAAGTCATTGTTTAGTTCGCATGTTTTGGTCTTGACCGTGCACAAAACACAATAGCTATTTGCATTTTGTTTGTTCTTTTGAAGTTTGCCGGACATCAACAACAAACAGTGATAACGGTGTCCAGTCTGGCAAAAGTAGGGCTTGCGAATTATACCAATTAAAAATAACTCCAATGATTCTGAAACGATTTACCATTTTTTGGTTTTTAAATGTCAACCTTGACCAATTTTTCGCTTGGTATTCCACGCCGCCAAAACATTCTCAGTGACGTGAAAGAAAGAGAGGTGAGAAATCAGTGGCGTGAAACATCAAACGCAAAAACCGTCACTATTCGCATTTCACACGCATGCAATCATTTATATTTAAATCTTTCTGAGAAAACAAAACTTTGGGTGACGTCTTTCTTAGCAACGGCTTGATTGATATAGACTCGCACCGTTTCCAGGCACTGCTATGTCTCCAAAGAAAAGTGCCGACTTTCTTCCCCCCCCCCCCCCCCCTGACACGGAGCGACTTCTTGCAGAGACCTGTCGCCTAGTGAGTCCCGACCTTAACGTGTTTTTGTTGTTACTTTGAAGCTTCTTCTGTGGGTGAAAGACAGAACAAATGAAACTGCGGAGAACAAACACGTGATCGGCGAAAACCTTGCGGAGGCTGAGGCGCTTAGTTCAGAGCTCGAGGGACTGGAAGCTAGACTCAAGGTTTGTATCACGTGATGATTGGTTAGCAATCAGCAAATACAGTCAACTCTCTCTTAACGGACACCTCTTAGACGGACACTCCTCGTCTCTTTTTTTTTTTTCTTTGGGCCCGTTTAAGTGTATGTGTGTGCTGATTGGTTTCCAACTGCATATAATAACACCTGAAGCGTCCACAGCTTGTCCGACCTCTTTACTTGGTCGGTAAAGCGACAGAAGTTGTAAAATAGTTTCAGTAGTCCCAGAGGAAAAAGTACTTTGCATTCATATTCAAGTTTTCCAAGGCCAAAGCGGCAAACAATCAACACTTCAAATCACACTTTTTGCTACCTTATATTGTTACTTATTTTCGCGAAAATGGAACGGACATTTTTCGCGGGACTAATTTTCACGATTAACATAAGAATACAACATAAAAATACAATAGAAAACGTTTAAAATAAATTTTCGCGGGTTTCGCGATTTTTAAAAATCGAGAAAATTAAGTCCCGCGAAAATGAGTAGCAATAAGGTATTTCATCCATGTGAACAAAACCAAGTTACTCAAACGGCTCCTAAAATGGCCTGGTTCCTCTTAAAAATTTTTTTAAAGAATTTTAAAAAATCGAAAAAAAAATGTGGTGTGTATTTATATTGTAACCTTTTTTCCGGCATTATTCACACCTGCTTTAACACAACCTTGTCCCCAGCTGGGCCATTTCCGCTTTCAAGATGGCGGGCGTGCGCTTAGACTGACGCCGGGGACAGACGACCTGACATGACTGACATCGATTGTGACACGAACTGTTTATATGCAAACAAGTCTGTTTCGATCTTGTTTCTCTATAGATTCTCTACTAGTTTTTAACTTTGCGACAAACTATTGTTACTCTTTGCATCTTTTATTTGACTTTTCGGGCATTCTTCACTTCTCGGGGTTGGGGGGGGGTACTTGGTCCTGTTGAGCAGACTCGACCACAGGCATCTGGGAAAGGAAGCTTGAAGAAAAATAGTTTCTCCGCGATTTTCGCTTTTTGGGAGAAATAGTCGTGGAGCAGTTAAGTAGCTTGCCCAACCCGTTTTAGCTTGGAATAATGATAAGTAGCAAAGTCAGCATTGTTATTGTTAGGAAAAATATCGTGCATCGTGAGTAATCAAGGGTTTCGAGGGCTCGGCGATACAGCCCCACCCAAAAGTGTGGAATGTATTGGCTGGCTATTAATAATCGATCTTGCTTGAATATTTTAGCGCGTATTGTACGGTTTTATAGCGCAATGTACCTCCTTTCCCGCCTGAGGTGCCTACTCTACAATTATATCCTGCTTGTGTTTTGTGACCTTTTGCGTTAAATCTCGCCGGGAATGTAGTTAATTGCTGGGAGCAGACTCTTTGTTTTTTTCTGTTATTGGGAGGGACGTCTACAGGGGTTCAAAAATTCCACTCGAACTCACTTGCACTGGTCAAGCTCAAAACAAGAGTGAAGTGCGGTTGCATCCCGATAACCGAACCTTCAAGGGTAATCAAAAAGGTTTGAGTAAGAGTATCGGGGGCGAGTATGGAAGGCAAAATTAGTAAGAAAATGACGGAGGGGAATCGAAAAAGGTCGAGTAGCGGGGGTCGGGACTCGACTGTAATTCCGAGTCGAGCTGGCTTTTCAGATTCTTGCGTATCGTGACGAAAGGGGGGACAGAGGCCTCGCGGCGCTCCTTCCACGTTGATTTGTTGCAGTTGCGTCGCGCGATTGACAAAAATAAAGAAGGAGGGAGACAGGTTTCATCTTTCCTCTCCCACGCAAATAATTTCTTGATCTCGTTTTCTACGGCTCGAACGAACGTAAGGGATGTTTTGTGAATTATCTTCCGAGCCACCTTTCTCTATTCAAGGTTAACGGTTTTCAACACCCGGGCAAGTGATAAGAGCAATGATGATTAATGAAGGCCTTCGCGACAAAGGTGACATTTCATCGACTGACAAGAAAAATATGGATACGCGCGGTATACGATCGACGAGAATTTTCTGGGATGAGGCTGCCCCGGCCCCCTTTCCGTACTAACACCCCTCCCTACCGGGGCTGCTCTTAGGCTGTTATAGCCTGTCTTTCTGTCGGAAAAATGGACGTGACGTTTTACAGGGAATCGCAAGACCAGACATAAAATCATTCTGAAGTAGAGCACGGTTTTTATAGCACGGATCTAGGGTCTAAATAGTGAGTTTTTTTGAGAGCCGCGGTTTGAAACCCGTATCCAAAATTCTGAGAAATGCCCTCGTTTATTCCAAGAAAATCGAAATAAATATTCTAGCATATGAACCGTGACAATTGACATTTCAACGTTGTTGGAATTTAAAGCTGTCGATTTTGTTAAGTTGTGTACAAGCTTGCGCACTGTTGCGAAATGAAAGCCTTTTAAGGAATAGTGACCAGAAAAAATTTGTGGTAAAATCGTAAAACACTGTCAAAATAGATTTTTCCGTTTTACTGAGTTTGACAGCTTTGTGTCACGCCATATTCCAAAACGCGTCGGGCATTTTTCTGTTTGGTATGTATATATAAGGAGTATATTAAAAGCTACCTTTGTAAATATTTTGTAAGCGAGTTTTTTAACGAAATCACGGTTCTCGCTGTATTTAAGGGCCAATTTTGCCTTCAAAATCTTTCCTTAGTTTCTTTTCATTCGTGTGATTTTGCCCAGACATGTAATATGATCCCTTTCGACTTGTCCCTGAAATTCCCGCGTGCCCGCGAAAAGCGAGCTGCGACTGAATGAAGGTAAACATTTGCCGCAAGAATGAAAAGTATTTATTCACTGGGGCGTGGAGAGCGCTTTGGAATTTGGTTGGCTTCAAGTGTGTTGGTATTTTTCGGCATTTTAAGTTTGCATAAGTAATCAGCCTTTGATTGTCCGATCTGGGATTTGGGCTGAATATCTCAGCATCCGTGCAAATCATCTGTTTTTTGGTCGGATTCCGAGTTTAAACGCTCGCGCCGAAGGTAAGTTGATAAATGAGATTTCGAATATTTATTCTCGTGGTAGTCATTCTTGTCCAGCGTGTTTCTGACGGTGAAGCCATTTCAGTGTCACGATCGCTCCATGAGACGTTCAAACTCGAAGTAACACATTGTTGGTTTCTGTTCGTTCGATCGAACGTTCCATCGCGTTGGATCAAGCGTTCGATTTCGTTCCTTTTCGCATCGCTTGCTTTGAAGAGCTCAGCGCCGTGGATGCTTCCAGACGATTTTTAAGAGGGTGCGAATTCATGCTAGCAAAAGAGCAATGCATTATTGTTGTGGTGGATAAATATTAATTGATCAATTTGTATACAACCCTTGGAAATGTTTGAATCCGAACGAAACCAAACGAAAATCGATTTGGTTTTACTCTGCTTGGAAAGATCTTGATTAACGAACGCATTTCTGTGGTTTGCTTTCTGTACTTGAGGGTTTATTAGCGCAGACTTCCATTGTTTATTAACGGTATTGATTCTTTTTACACTAGAGGTACTTAGTCACAGATTTTAAACACGAAACTGCGGCTTCCTCGCAGACTTAGAGTAACAATACAATGAAAGCGTAACGCCGCTATGTTTGATAATTGACTTATCCCGTGATGTATTTCGTGTGAATTATAACGCGAGAGTCAACCACAAACACTTGCAAAGCTCGCGAGTGTGTGTATCAGAACATCTCGTCTAATTAACTTTCAAGTTCGAACGATTTAGTTTTATGTTAATTTCATTAAAGTAACTTTGCGAAATCGACACGATGATACGGAATCTTGCTGGCAAATTCATTTCATTGCATAATTTGGGCGTTTTAAAAACATTTTTCGCTCCTAAATTATAAGTAACGCGAAGCTTTTCTTGATGCACGATTTTCTTGCTATCTGATTGTGTGTTTGGTTCTTTAAAACTTTTTTTGATGGGATTAATTAAAACCTCTTACATGTCTGCTCGGGCGATGTTAACCTCGCGCGATCAAACGTTCGATTTTCTAGAAGACATAAACATTCGCGAGGACTTAAGCATTCGAAATCGTACTGCGGTTCACTTCGTTTTAATAATATATTTAATTTCTTACATCGAAGACAAGTTGGGTATTTCGGGAAGTGCCATACTGTGTATAAACAAAGCGCCTTCGCCACGGGCCTGGAATCTCGTCAATGGATTTCTAGGAGTAGTCTGTTGCGGCGATTAAGGTCAAAAGGTCAACTAAAATATCGTCTAAATATCTACAACAAGCCCGAATCTTTATGAGACAACCTTAATTTAAGAGGCCTGCGAGAGATTATTTAAGGAACTTCCAAAATTAAAATGACTTTTGTGTCGGTATTTTGAAGTGTAGCAAATGAGTCGGTTTGGATTGATAATCTTTGAATTCCATTTAACCTGATATCATACAGAAAATTAGCCCAGGCAATTTACATCTCACTTTTTGTTTTTTTGAAGCAAGAATTTTGAATGAATTTGAAATAAAATTACACACCAGATGTTTGTGGTTACTGCATCACAATTCAAGTCATTTAAGCCAGTTTTCTTATTGGTATATGTACAACTTGATCAAGGTGGCTCATATTGCGTTCAAGTGGTACTTAAAATTATTGTGATATTTTAAGGACCTTGTGGCATTCCACTGGAGGGACTATGTTTGTGTATTTCCTGTAGTCAGTTTCTCAATCTGATAAATATTTTACTTCACTTCAGTTGTCTGAAATTATTAAAATGATAATAATGGTATGTGGGAAATTGTGGATTAATGGTGTTCTGGAAAGTACTGGAATGTAGAGGTGACATCCCAGATTCTGGATCATTTACAAAGACAGTGAATAACTTCCTAAAAATAGTACCCAAACATTGCTTAGTCAGTCAAGAAATTGAAAAATTACTTGCAACATTGCGAAAAGGAAATGGTACCTGATCAGCTACATACTTAAAAGAGAGATACAGGAGACCAGCCTTTCTCCTACCCTCCCCCCGGGGGGGGTTTTGTTGGCCGGGTAAGCACTGGAGGGGGAAAAAGGCCCAAGCTCCAATCAGGGGGGAAATAGGGCCCCATCTTTGCTCTGGAGGTTGTTTTTTTTTTTTTTTTCTTTTTTTTTTTTTCCCTCCTTTTTGTGTTTGTGGTCCCCGTTTTGAGCACCTGGCTGGATGTACTATGTGTTGATGCATGATACTTTCTTCTAGACTAGGCCAAGTTGTTGGCCATTTGGTTTGCTCCCACCAGGGGGAAATAGTTTTTTTAGTTGGAATGGGGGGAAAAAAATTAGAAAGGTATATCTTCCTGGGTTGTTAGCTGCAGTAGTGTCCAATTCATAAGTTTTGATTACATTTTCTGACAAATTTCAAGTAGGCAACCAACTGGACATCAGATCTTATAAAAAAATTCTTAAAACGCAATTCTCCAAAGACAAAAGAAAAAAAAAAAAAAATAGTAAGGAGATTTTTGAACTGATCATATGTAAAAAGCGCAGTGCTCACGCCAGCTGGTAACTCTGGATGATTTCCATGGGCAGATTGTTATGTCATACACTGTTTACAATTTATAACTATTAGCACTTATTGGAATTGGGAACGTTTTGATGGACCTGTTATGTATAAATTACACATAGGTGTTGATCTCTTTGTGGCTAAATGCATTATTCTGTTGAATACACCTACCGGTAATTGCAATAACGTTGTCATAAAAAAAAAAAAAAAAAAAAAAAAAAAAAATAATAATTATTTTTTTTTTTTTTTTTTTTATATATATTTTTTTTTTTTTTTTTTTTTTTTTTTTTTTTTAAAATTTTTTTTTTTTTTTTTTTTTTTTTTTGTTTTAAAAAAATATTTTCTTTTTTTTTTTTTTTTTTTTTTTTTTTTTCTCTTTTTTTCTAACAACCCAAAGCAAAAAAGAAATTATTTGGTAATCTTAACCCTTTCAGTTTTAATCTTAAGAATATTTATTCTCCATACCGATTGCATTATATTTGTATTTAATATCCTGTTTATGAGAATTTTTACTTTAATTAGTTTTCTATTAATACAAAACACCTGCTTGACATCAGAGCCAAACCTTATAAATGCAGACACCACAAGAACATAGAAAGCATCTGTAATAAAGATATGTCTATAATTTTAAAGGCAGTTAGTACTGTCTGTAATAATGAGGTGTCCATATTATGTGCATTGACCAAGTGGGGTTGAAGTGTATTTTGATATCAAATTATGGTAATGCAATTTTCACATAATTAGATTTTGCTGATCCATTTTTAGTTGGAAATGAACACTGAATTACACTCTACATGTTATCTTTTTTCCCCCTTAGGACAAAGAAAAAGAAGTTGCCGAGCTCATCCATATTATCAAGTCGCTACATGTAGCTCCGACAGAAGAAGAAGGAAGAAGACCATATGGCAGGATGGCAGATTCTTTAGAGGAGGCCTGGAATGACCTCAATGTACAGTTAGAGGGAAGAAGAATACTTCTTGACACTTCTGTTGCTTTTCATCACAGTGTAGAGGAGGTATGAAAAAAAAAACACCAAACTTTCTTGCATAAGTACAGTCAACTCTCTCTTAACAGACACCTCTATAAGACTGTCATCTCTGTAAGACGGACACCTGCTGTTGTTCCCTTCCCTACCGTTTTTCAGTCATTTTGCTGTAACTAAACTCCCTATAAGACAGACCTCTCTTAGACGGACAGTTGGAGCCGGTCCCAGTGGTGTCCATCTTAGAGAGAGTTGACTTTATGTGGTGGATGGTTGCCTGGGGTAGTTGTTAGGCTGCGGACAGATGGCCAGCATGCTGCTCCAACTACTGGCAGGCCTTGCAATCTGGCCATGAGACCCTGGGTATCTAGGCACCCATTACACAGATATTGTCAACAATGTGCTGTTCCAGTAAAAATATCTATGCCCTCCAATGGAAGGTCTTTTGGATTAAACCCTTCATCCCTCTTGAAATTCTTGTTTAGCTTCATACTTGCCTTCAAAAACTTTCAGTTGGCTTTTAAAATCCCTATTCCCCTCAAAATTTCTGGTGACCTTCCTTGACTCCCTTGGGGGTGGGTATGGATTTTTCTCGGAACCACACAGTAACAGAGTGAGAAAAACTGTGATAATGGTGATGACAATTGTGATGAAAATTATGATGATGATGATGATGATGATGATGATGATGATGTTAAGTTAGAATAATTGTTAAGTTTGGAAACAGTGGGAACATTGTTAACATAATGATTCAAAGTGATAATGTTATTTTTTTGCTACTGTAATAATTACTTGTAGTTAGCATCAGTCAAATATTTTGTAGTTAGAGTGGGTTTGAACTGCATTGTGATTTGAATTATCCAACAAGCATAGATCGACAAGACATTTTGTAGATTTTGAATATTATGAATAAAAAATCATGAATTGCATGGAAAATGTTCGCTAGCACAAATCACTTTTAGTTTTAATTTTTATGTTTGATATCTTAGAGCATTGTTTTTAATCTGACTTTATAACATGAAATTTTGGAATTTTATTTGGTTTTTGGTTTAAAAAAGGGATTAGTGGGAATTGGAATAGGAAAATTTTTTATAATAAAAAAAAAAAAATATTAAAAATTTTTTTTTTTTTTTTTTTTTTTTAAATGGTAGAGAGGATGATTGTTGTATTAGTTTCTTAAGCCAATTATAAAACAGGGCAAACACCCTTAATATCAGTGTGATAACCATTGTGGTTTGAAGATGTTTATCTCAAATAGTGAAATTGAACACCCTAAAACACTTGGTTTTTGCTCTGTTGAAAAATAAATTACTTTTGTTGTCACTGTAAATATTATTGTTTGACCTGTTTGTTTGCACAAACCTTTAGAAACAGATCTATTTTTCAATCAACAAGTGCATAAACTTAGCTTAATTACATGTAAGCCCTTGTACACTACTTCAAAATCGTTCTCTCAGGATCCTATGTCCCAATTTCTTTGAGTTCCCTTCCCTTCCCTTGAGATATAAGGGAATCCCATATCAAAGCCTTTACAGTTATGTGCCGCATCCAGATTGATATCTTGTTAATGAAGGAGGGTCAGAGGTCACATTTTATGTATCTATTATTACCCGTTATCAGAAGTTGGGTGCAAAATGGGCTGAAAAATTGACACAAACTCTTGAAAGTTATTTTGAGCTATGCACATGTAGAGTCTTCTAGCTCTCTGGAAAAGACTGACCCCACATTCCTGTAGTCTGTGGCAATCATTTTTGGCTGACAAAAACTGTTTCAAAATAAACTAATAATTTGCTTGATATTTCTTCATGTGACATTTGTAATCTGTTTCTGACAGAAAGTTGAGTACTTCAAGTAGAAAGACATGTTCTCCTTGTGTTTAATCACATTCAAAAGAGCAATCTATACAATATTTTTATAGAATATTTTTTTAAATGGAAGCAAAAAAAAAAATTCTCATCTAGTATCATGATTCATCCAAAAAGTTGATTTGATTCATTTTGAAATTCCACATGAAGATTAACCCCTGGTAATGGATAAAGCCTGTTATCAAATATACTTGATTACTTGTTGAAGATAGCAAATGTAATTCTTTCTAAACAAAGTTCTTCTGTTTTAGTTTTGAATCCATAAGGTACTGCAAAATCTTTGTTCAATCAGACATGCGATGTAAATTTAATGTGATATATGCAAAAGGAAAAGGTCTTCATAAAATGTGACCTTATAAGAAAAAACTTGCCCTGAAAAATCTGTGGAATGCTAAGTAAAAAGCAATTAATCTTAAGGATTTATTATAATGATGCCTTTTATGGGAAGAGTGTTTCTTTTGCTGTGTAAGTTCAGTTTAAGATCTGGCTGTCAAATCTGTTCTTTTTGAGGAAAAAACTTTTGCTCCTTCTCTTCCCAATACTGTTATGAACTGTAAGTATTCAATATTTAGGGCTGTTGCTTATTGTCTAAAAACAAATCATGTAATCTTAAAAGAGCAATACACTCTGCATATCTTAAAAGCTGGGTCCTTCAAGGACCTTCAAGGCATTTTAGTCAGAAACTTAATGAATTGGATCTTGTCTAAGGTTACGTTTTGTTTTGATTCATTCAATCTATAATTTACAGACATGTGTTACATGAACTTGTGTTTAGAAAATTGAATCAGCCAGATTAAAAGTAAATCTAAGCTTTCAAAGCTGCCCTGAAATGGATCTTTAAAGGAAGCCAGACCATGTACAATGTTTCTATTAATGTATGAGTATGCGCAGCTGCTTCTGAGAATATTAACAACAGTCCTGGGGTGATATAATGTTTTTAATTTCCAAAAAGTTATCTGTGAATGAAAGTGATATCTGTAAGTATTAGTTTTGATTTCATATGACCCATCACAGTCTGACTTTTGAAAACATCTTGAATTTAGCAGTGGGCTGTTTATTTTGCTTCAAATTTCTGTTGATTTTACACCTACTGAATGTAACAAACAAATTTTATACATATTTTACATTATGATCAATGTAAACTGTTACTTTATATTTGTTTATTAGCAGCTAAGTAATGTTCTAAAGTTTGTTAGATAAATGCATTGAATATTCTGATTTAAGTGGGGCGATCAATTAATCCTTTTGGTGCATTTAACATCATTAAAGCTGTATTCTACCATTCTTCTTTGACAGTCGTAAAAATTTAGAAGAATGTTAATTAGACCATATGTGGCTAAAAATATCCTTTTATCATGTTAATTGAATTGTAAATGCTTTAATTAAGAAGATTAAATCAGGAAATTAATAGATTGAAGCTAGCTTGGCAAAGATAGATAAATAGTTTATTGATAACTTGGAAAATGCATTTTTGCTACAGGAATTTGTGTGTGTTCTTTTTGGTTATAACATTATTTTTATTAACAGATTATTAGTTTAAAGGTCTGACTATTAAAAGATAACAAAATCATCTTGGATAATTTGAGCCAATTGCTTTATTATTTGAGTACATTGTTATCACAGTTGGCTTTATGAAAGAGAATAAAGTCTTTGATTACCTACTGCAGAGAAATAGAGCTGATCTGTCCGAATACAAAGAGTTGTAAATTAAACTCGAAACTTTTAATTTAATTTTCCAGTTTAGAATCTCTGAAGTACTACATGCACAAAATATAGGAAGAGCATACCTCACGTTATTTCACAAAATTAATAATCTTCATTCATGCACCAAGAAAATTTTAAAGAACTTATTCCAACTTTCATGACTTCTACTGTATATAGAATAAAATGATTTGTACCATTATTGGGATTTTAAATCTTTCTTTTGGATATTGCTATTTATTTATGTGCAGCATTGTATGTACATGGCTTTTGGTTTATAAAAATGTAAGAATATCTTGACCAGGTTGTTAACTAACTGTACTTCTGTTATAGTGTAAGTATTTATTTTTTATTGCTAAGTATCACAAAAAAATAATTGTTTAGCTACCTTATTATAGGAAATTAACGATACATGTTGTTAATGCAAATTTCAAAAATTGTGTTAATTTTATTTTGTAAACATGTTTACTATAAGCATCTGACCAGGACTTTTCCTAAATTTTCGTTAATTTTATTACACGTAAATTTTGTTCGCATTGTTAAAATGCCTTGTTTTATTCCTATAATAAGGTATGTTTACCGGTATTTGTAATTTAGTTTGCATTGCTAGACCACCTTAGTTAATGCACTTTGTGCCTAATCCAGCTAATCATGGTTTAATGTCCAATAATCAGTTGTGATGGGAAATGTGACACTAAGTACCTTATGGCTGAGGTCAGCTAATACTTATGACCAACAGTGGGATTGGCTAATGGGCCAACAGAGTGATAAACAAAGAAGCATTTTATGGATCTGTAGCCAGCAAAATTCCATTGCCTGCTTTAAGCTAATTCACATGAGTTTACCATAAGTATTTTCGTCCTAATGATACCAGTTAGTGACAATATGATGGCATCAACCTATTGTCTTTAAAATCATGATTATCCACTTTAAAATTTGTTATAAAAACCTGAAATAGTGGCTGGAAATTTAGGTAAATTGATGGGAAGAGATGATGTGGAAGGTATATAGTCATTATTAGAATAATTGGGGCATTTTTACAACTTGACTATTCAAGTAACGTAATGTTACTGCTGTACATGTATCATGATAAATTTCAATCTTTAATTGTTTTTTGACTACAATACTAATTATCCATTTATTGTATTGTTTCTGAATAGTTTTCCGAAAAAATTGATGTCACACAAGATGAAATTAGCCGTGTCCTTTTAGCTGAAGATGTTACATCGTCATCATCCTTACTTCACCAACACCAGGAGCTGAGGAAAAGCGTCTTAGAATTATCAATGCAGACTTTATCCAGAGGTCAAGCTTTACTGGACAAATTACGTGAGGCCAGTACACATGCTGACATAAACAATAGCCACGCCACAAAAGCAGCATGCTACAGTGTCGAGCGTATTCTAGAGGCGTTGCATCATCGACGGCAACAGCTTGATGAACAGTGGAAAGAGAGGAAAAAGGTTCTAGAGCAATGTATTAAGAGATGCAAGATCGATGAGGAAATAAGAAAGGTAACTACACGGTCTTTGTGTGACTTCGTTTTGAGAGTAAATCATTTACTTGCACTGTGTATGTGCCTAGTGTTCAATCAGGATTTTGGAAAAGTCAGCAGGTGTTACATGTAATAAGACCATTACCATTGGTGATAGGCCTGCTGCCATAAATTCAGTTGATTTTAATTTGACAACTTACACTTGACAGCAACCTTTACTGTAATTACTGCGACTTTCAGTAAAGCGCAAAATTCTGAAGTTCAAAACCCAACCAGCCATTGGGTTTTTTACTGGTGCTAATCATACATGTAATTATGATGACAATCACAGACTTTGAAAATAAGAAACAAATAAAGTGGGTCAAATCTACCATTCACAATGTGTCCTTTTTAAACCAATTAAAGTAAACTTTTCTTTCCTGAGAGGTCTGCTAAGATGGTACAAGTCAGTGAAAAACACAAGTGTTCATTGAGTAGAGTTCAAGTGTTGCTGAAAGGAACAGTACAAAATGATGCCAGGGAGCAATGTTTTTCCCCAAACTATGTGAGGATCCCTAGCCTCCTGGCCTTGTCTTAGCTTAAAGGAGAAGTCCACTCCAGAATGGCCATTTATTTTCTTAACGCAAATATAAAGTTTATACAAAGATATGTTATTCACCAAAATTTCAGCCTCCAACATGCGCTATAACCCTACGAAATCTTTCCCAAAACTCAACAACTGAACGCCGCCATCTTGGAGCTGGTAATGTATGTGTGACGTCAAAGAGCTCAGCCTGAAGTTTGGCGGGAAAATTTAAATACTCGAAACTCCTTGTTTCTTCGTAGTGGCTTTTGTTTGTCAAAATGCCTGTTTGCGCAGCTCCATTTTGCTCAAACAGAGCTCCAAAAAATACAAAAACAAGGAGTTTCGGCTATTAAAATTTTCCCGCCAAACTTCAGACTGAGCTCTTTGACGTCACGCATACATTACCAGCTCCAAGATGGCGGCGTCAGTTGTCGAGTTTGGGAAAGATTCGTAGGGTTATAGCACACATGGAGGGTGAATTTTGGTGAATAACATATCTTTGTATAAACTTTGGAGTGAACTTCTCCTTTAAGGAGACTCCTACCAATAATATTTACATATGATGCCCAAGAATGCTAAAAAAGGGGGCCTACATACACATTCTATTTAGTGAGAAGATGGAAGGAAGTCCTTGCATAAGTTACCTGAATGTTATGGCGATGTTTTTGCCAGTGACAATTAAGTCAATTCAACCTTGTGTCTTGTAACAGATCACAAACTGGCTGAATGAAGAAGCAGAGGATTATCTCAGCTACCAAGAATATGGAGACTCAGCGGCATCAACACAAGTCTTGCTTGATGAACACTCCAAGTTTGAGGAAGCAGCAAGGGTAAGTACTCTGCTTTTAAATAGTGGATTCCTTGAAAGTGGTCCATTAGGACCTTTGTACTTCAAGAGACCATGTGGTTAGGGTAGAGTGCTGGAAAATAGTGTTGGTTTTTTTTTTTAAGTCTGCATATGAGCCTAGTGTCCCATCAGGCTGGAGTTTATCCCAGTTTTGATAGCATTAAGCTGCTAGAAATACAGTTTCTACTCCACCCTGGATGGCATTCTAGTCTGACCATTGCAGGGTACCCCCCCCCCCCCCCCAGCATTATTTCAATGTTACCCATTTATACACCTGGGTGGAGAGGCACTATGAGAGTTAAATGTCTTGCCCAAGAACACTACAGAGCGACCCCGGCCAGGGCTCGAACCTGGGCCGTTCGATTCCCGTTTGTTCAATTTTTTTTTTTTTTTTTTTTTTTTTTCTGGAGTCTAGCACGCTAACCATAAGGCCACCGCGAAAATTCAATGGATGTATTCCTTTTTAAAGTTCACTCCATTTTTTTGTCGTCATCAGGAAAAGGAAGAGGCTGGCCAGAGACTTGTACGAGAAACTGAAAAGCTTGTGCACGGTGACTTCCGTGACATGCAGGACACACAACAGAAGGTTACTCAACTACAGACAAACTTGCAGTTATTCAAGCAACGTGTTGAGGATAGAAGAAAACTGTTGTTGGAGACACTTGCCTTTTATAAAAACAACAGAAGAGTAAGTGGTGATGACTTAATAAAAAAATATTGTAAAATTTGCTTCAGTTGGTAATGTTGACAAATCGGACAGATATTTAGTCCCACAGACAGGAAATCAGAGAATTTGATCCTAGCAAAGTCAAAAGAATTTTTGTGTACGTGTACATCAAGTGGTCCCCCATTACCGTACTAGGGCTATAATGATTAGATGGAAATTGATGGGTTTATTCTGGCAATTTTAATAACTTTATTAGATGTACAGTCAACTCTCTCTTAATGGACACCTCTATTAGACAGACACATCTGTAAGATGGACACCTGCTGTTGAACCCGTCCCTGCCTTTTTTCAGTCATTTTACTGTAACTAAACTCTCTATAAGACAGACATTTTTCTAAGATGGACAGTTGGAGATGGTCCCAAGGGTGTCCATCTTAGAAAGAGTTGACTGTAAAGGTTTTTTGGAATTCTTAATTGTGTAACCTTTTTACCTTTAAGGCTCTTAATAAACTTGATGAAATTGGAGACAAAATCACTGAAGAGAAGCTGACAGTTGAAGATCAGAAAGAGCTCTATGGTGCAATCAATGCAGCATCTGCAGCACAACTGCGTGATGGGAAGATGCTTCAAGAGAAACTGACAGATGGTAAACACCAACCAGTGATAGTGAGAATGTTCGAAGAGCTGCAAGAGAAAAGCACAGCAATGCTGGTCAATGTGGAACCTGATCCTGCTGACAAGGAGTTTGAAGATGTAAGAGGGCAAGCAATATCTCAGTTCTTGTTACAATTCCTATAACGTAAATGATCTAAAAATCACCCGCTCTTATAAACACCCCATGCCTAATGAATGCCCCCCTCCAAGAATTGCTTGAAAAACCAAGGTGACGTTCCATAAAGTAAAATTATGAAATTTATTTAGTTTTTTTGCTCGACTCGGACATCGAAGAGGCCAACTTGGTTGACCCCGATGACGATCAAGACATCATTATCGAACTGAATGAACAACATCTCCAGTCTTTACATTAGCCCAGAATAGATTAGTCTCTCACTTGCAAACTCTGTTTTCTATCTGAAGTCGCAAGCAAACTATGCGTCTTAATTGTTTTGTTTACATTTTTACAGTTGAAGTGAAATAAATGCCTCTCTCTGATAAATGCCTCATATCTATTTAACACCCCCCAAGGGCCCCTAAAATTGAATAGTTGCCCTGGGCAGTTAGTTGTTTGTCAAAAATTCAAGTCCTTCACACTTCTTTTTTTGATGCAGCTCTGTGGATGGGTGAAGAATGTTGGTGAAGACTTCCTTGATCACAATACCGTGATGGGTGATTCTGTCAAAACATCACAGGATTTCTTGTACTCGCACCAGGAACTGGATTCAGAGAGACAGGTAAGAGATCATAAAAATTATTTGAAAGGTCAAGACTAAACCCACATCTGATGAGATTAACCAACCAAGTAGGCTGAACATCAGATGTAAATTAAAAAAAAATGTAAATGTAATTTATTTACCCATGTGACACGGAAGAGCTCAGGAGCTCGTTAAGATGTGTACGTGCATCCAAGGTCGAATTGGAATTTGGAGTGTTGGTTTTTGTGGAGGGAGGAAAACCGGAGAACCCGGAGAAAAACCCTTGGAGCAAGGACGAGAACCAACAACAAACTCAACCCACGTATGGCACCGGGGCGGAATCGAACCCGGGCCACATTGGTGGAAGGCGAGCGCTCTCACCATTGCGCTATCCCCTGCTCCCCAGATTGAAGTCTGTTCCAGTGTCAACAATTGAAATAGTGGGATAGATCATTAGTGCTGTGCTTTTCACCAGTTTCTGTGGCACCAGCAGTAGTATTGTTACTCCCACGGTAAGGGATGCTAGTCCATCTCAGGTTTCCTCTCTATATTTTGTTATTCCCTTCTACACCTGTTCAGGGGTTTCAAAGTGTTTTGAAGTAGGTGTCAGCAACTGGAAGAGTAGGGGGCTGTGACAACACCGAGCTTGTTTGTCATGAGCTGATTGCTATGACCAGAGTGGTCTCTAGCTTGTTTTGAAAACCCTGCCTATTTACATGTAATGTAATATGTATTTTATGACACTGTAAAAGTCAGTGGTGGATCCAGGGAAGGGGCCTGGCCCCACATTATTTTTAGGCCAAACTAAGACCCAAAGGGCCGAGAAAAATTATCTTCCAGAGCAGGTCTCTTGCTTTAATTCTAGAGTTGGATGATCGGGGGCCCCACTTTCCTGAAGGTCTGGATCCGCCACTGAAAGTCAAGTGTCTTGCCTACAAACATGACGCAATGACCCTAATGGTAATGCTCATAACCTGCAGAGATTTAACCATTATGCCACTGTACCTCCTCTAACATGAGAACATGCAGAAGATGGAAATAAGCAGAAACTGGTTTGAGGGCACCTGTTGAAATCCAGAATCAATCACCAGTTATTCAACATGATTCACTTTGTTATTGATTTGCAGGCACTTGATGACAAAATTGCCAAAGCACTTGATGTATCAAATGCACGATCAAAGACAGACATTGCTAAGGTGCAAGACATGCAGGATCTGTGGAATAGGTTCACTGCTCGCATTGAATACAGGCTGAAGTTGGGGAAAATGTACTTTGACTTCCATCGACACAGACAACTGGTAGGTGCATTTCTAGGAACACTGGTAATAGTCTGGAAAGGTGACTTCTGGAAGAAGTTCCAAGAGTATTGTCTAGAAAAACTGACAATAAGACAGATAAAAAAGACAAAGACAGTCCTCAATGATGAACCAGCAGGTTCTCTGTATAGTAATGAATAAGGAGAATTAACATAGAGTTTTAAGGATTTAGCTTTGAAGGAAAGCATTCTTTCTTAATTACATGAGTGACTTGCTTATCAGTCAAGGGAACAAGTGCCAGTTGATAGTGTGATCACTTCTCCAAGAAGTCACTGAACCCACGGTTTTTGTCCCAGAAGTTGCTAAGCAACATGATGTATTTGTTTGCGCAATTGCTTCAGGAGTACTCATGAGGGTTTGCTCTAGTTTTTGATTGGATGAGATGATTTGGTAACTTTTTGAGTGCTGCAACGGAGATTTGTCGAAACTGGCACTTATTCCCCCAACTGTTATTTCTCGACAGCTTTTTAGCAAACTGGATGAGCTGTCTAGCCAGCTGACAAGTGATGAGCCCAAGGAGAATGTTGACGCATCACCAGCAATGCTTGCACGGCAGGAACAGCTGCAGGATGCCATTCTGTCAGCATCTGGGCAAATGCAGAAGGAGTCACAAGCCCTGCTAGATGAACTGCGAAAGGTTAGTTTCTTTTGATATCAAGTTAAAGGCAAAAAGTAAGAAGTTAAGTTCTTGAGAAATCAGCACATGTATGCAGTGTTGAGCTTTATTCTTAGGCAGGTTGTCACTTCAATGTCAAGGGATGTGTTTCTTTAGTTTGTTGATATCCCATTCCGTCCAGGTTGCAGGGCATAGGCTTTTCGTCTTCCTCTTCTCCTGTCCCCTATTAGGCTGTTGAATGTAAGGAACCTGTGACCAAATCAAACAGTCATGCTTAGCACGTGCTAATGTATGATGAACATCATTTTACTCTGATGAAGGTGGACAGAGACCACCGAAAGTTTAGTGACTTTATAAAAGTTCAGATCGGATGAATCCTTCTAATTATAATCAGTCTACTGATGGCAACAGACAAAGTGTGACTAAATCATTAATAAATTATTAACTGTTGATGGAGAGAAAAAAATTAAGCTACTGTAGTTTGCTTATACCCCTTGGACATTGTTATAAGTGGTAATAAAAATAATGTAAATGCTCACTTAAGAGGTTAAAGCCAAGTGTATTTCCTATCCAGGAGCCCAGAGAGGAGCATTTGGACAGAGGTGCAGCTGCTGATTGTATACAGAAGTTCCTGGCCACTCTGGAGGCAAGGGTCCATAAACTTGGTCAGCTGTGGACCCTAAGAGAAGAACAACTAAGCAAGAACAGACAACTGAGTGCTGAGTTTGTACAATTTGAGAAGGACACTCGGGAGGTAAGTGATCTCATTTTTGAATTCTTTGGTGAGTTTTTTTTTGTCATTTGTGCTGTAGTTTATGGCTCACAATTTTTATCTATACACGGATAGTGTCTGACTGACTGGCTGACAGACTTACAGACTTATTGACTGACTTATTAGACTGGCTGACTGAACCTGAAGACTGACTGGCCATCTGACTGACTGACTGACTGACTAACTGACTTTTACTGACAGATGGTTTGACTGATTGACTGACTGACTGACTGACTAACTGACTGAGTGTACTGACAGATGGGCTGACTGATTGACTGGGTGAATGGCTGGCTGGCTGACTGACAGACATACATGTACACAGACGAACAAACAGACAGACTGAGAAACAGACTGAGCGACTGTTTGATAGATAGATAGATATACAATGTCTTCATTACACAGTGTAGATTCTTTGAAACCTCATTGCTAAGCCTTTTCTTCTATTTAACCTTTTATTTTTTTCTATCATGTTAGGTCATCTTATGGATCAAAGAACAGAGTGATGCTTTTTTCCCAGTCAAAGTGGACTACAGCTCCCTTCCAGCAGATCCAAGAGAGCTAGAGGACAAGCTGCGAAGGTTTAAAGATGCTGCTAGGGTAAGCTGAAAATAACATACAAGAAATAAATTTGTTGGGCTGGAAGTCATTAGTAGAGAATTTGTTGTTGACAGCACAGGCTTAAAAGGTCACCTAACAGGGATGTAGCTAAGAGCCGGCTACTGGCTAATTTAACTGGTTGAAAGACAGCGTACAGTATCACCAGCTGAAATTTCACAAGGGGGCCAAGTTGGAGGTATAAAGACCAGAAGAGCTGGCTGGGCTTTTCAGTGACCCGGCTTGATTTTTCTTAGCTACATCCCTGCCTAAGGAACGTCTGACACTATCAACCCCCTTTCTTGTACTGTATGAAAATCAGTGCGGTAACAGAAGTCTTTGTTTGCTTTATTTTTCAGCGCACAGATGAAGACGTTCAATCCCATCTCCGTGCAGCAGAGGAGCTCTCAGAGGCAGAAGGCAGTTACAAGGCAGCCATCAGAGTCATCACAGATGAGCTACAGATTGCATATCAAAGGTTTAAGACTCTTCTGGCAGATTATGAAGTGCTGCTGTCCATGTCAGCAACATTTTACACAAGTGTGGAGAAGGTGAGTTTCTTACTCCTTTATTTAATGCATGCATCTAAAATGGCATTAACAACATATAGCACTAATGATAGTTTTAAGTTTAAACCATAGCATTGTCAAAATTGTGTTTTAAGTAGTTATGCTGTATAAGTTGCTTCTAAATTGTGGGTGAAAACCTACATGTACATCTTTAGTGCCCATTCAAATGAAAGCTACTGAGCATTGCTTTCATTCAGTATTTTTTCTGTTCACAAAATTGGGGCTTTTCAGTTATGAACACTGGGGATCTTGAGAGTGAAATGGTTATTCTTGGGAGCAGGGGACGAGGGATGGTGCAGTAGCGAGAGTGCTTTCCCCCCCACCAATGTGGCCCTGGTTTGATTCCGACCCGTTGTCACATGTAGGTTGAGTTGGTTGTTGGCCCTCACATTGCTCCTAGGGTTTTTCTCCAGGCCTTTCTTTGGTTTTCCTCCCACCTGAAAAACCAATATTTCCAAATTCCAATTTGGTCTGGATAGAAGACCCAAATGAAAACCAGCTAGAGCTGAAGTGGCTTCCTCCTTAAATATAACAATTTATTTTATATATTTTTTTTAAGTGCCTTTAAACACCACGAGGAAATTATAGCTTCTGGTTTAATCCCACTAATTTTTATTCCTCAGCTTCTTCAAATGATGGATGACATGACGTATGGACTACAAACACAGCCTCTTCCAAGAGACATCAACAATGCACAGCTTCTCCTTCAGGATCATCTTGCCAACTACCAGACAGTTCAGGATCTGTACAGCTTCACAACAGTCAGTGCCCAAGATGTCTTGAGTCGAGCTGCCACCTCGGCTGCAGTCTCTGTGTCACGTGATGAGATCAAGGGTTTCCTTGAAAGATCAGATGGGAGACACGATGAGTGGAGGTCATTGTGGGAGCATCATAAAGACAAGCTGCTGGAAAGTGTGCGGCTGTGCGAATTTGAACAAGCTATCAGTACGGTATGTTTTGAAAGAGTAGTAGAATGCAGAGAGTGTAGGTGGCCAACACAGCTGGCCCTCATACCAGTTTCTGTAGTGTTAAGTGACCAGGAGTATTACTACTCCCTCTGGATGAGATGCTAAGTTTTTTATAGGCTATTTCTTCAACCGTATTTCCCTGGTTTGTCCAGAATCTTGGCAGTACCCATACACCCTGGTGGTATGGAGCACTGTTGTGTTTGAATGCAACATGAGGATCAAGGTCATGGGCTGAACTCTCACTGCCATATGCCATGACTACTCATTAACATCCCAGATGTTTTATGCCTCAGAATCTAAATCATATGACTTAAAAGACTTAACTTAAAAAATAATGGGTCTTGCTTTTAGAGTTGTTTGCATAAAAGTTTGAGACTGTATGTATAAATTATATTTTAACAGGTCAATCTGACAATTGAGGAGCATACTCGAGAACTGCTTGCTCTTAATCGAAAGTTTGGCGTCACTTTACTTGATGCTGTTACTCTACTGCAAGAGTCAGATTCATTCCTGGAATCTGTCAAGGTAGGTACTGAAGAAACTATATGTATTACACTAAAATTGCACAAATTAATTAAGCCACTGTACTAAACTTGGATGTAATTTGTATTTTTTGACAGCCTGCTGATGTAGAAGTTGGCAGATTGGTAGAGGAAGCAGAAAAACTAAGACAGTTAAATCATCATGATGCACCTGCCATTATGCGACAAGTCTCTGCAATGGAAGCGCGCTGGCAGAGATTCTTGTCCAGGATGGAGGAGCACAGAGCCATGCTGGAAGCATCAATAGAGTTTCACCAACTTTATGAACAGGTTTGTTACTTGCATTAATTAATCTTCCCTTGACAAAAGTGCCTTGTTTCATCATCTGTTCCTCTGGATGCCTTTAATCCTGGGGTGCTTACCATTTAGCCATAAAAACCAGAGTTTTCAGTTGCCATGCAAATAGTAATTTAAGGTTAATTTTCTGGAAATTCCGGTTGGAACTTGTGGACAGCCTCCAAAGGTTGTCCTGGATTCTGGTTGGAACGAACCGACTGGAATTTCCCTTACCATTTGCACAGTTTCCTAGTTCCAGTCTCGTATCAATGGAAAACAATCTTGCCATCTGTCTTGGTTGGTTTGCTGATTTTGAAAAAACCCTTTCCTTTTGTCAATGGTCATCCCAACCGCTTCATTCTGACAAATGGTAAGCACCCCTAGTGTGCAATTATTCCAGGGAATCATGCTAGTCATAAATTATGTTTTTGAATGCACCTAAGAAGCTGGACTTTCTTGTTTAAATCCTTTTTGTTTTGATATTTGCCAGGCGTCAGTTTGGATCAGTGACAGTGAGCACTTCTTGAAAACCACCCGGGATGGAGCAAAAAGATGCAAAACAGAGGAAGAAGTCATAGACCTTCTTGATATGCTGGAAGGCTTTGTCAAGCCTGGCTTGAACAAACAAGAGGCACGACTGAAGAAATTGGCTGAACTCTCTGCCAAGCTTACAATGGATGAACCACGTTACAGAGCCAAGGATCTCATGTCTAAGCAGCAAGAGATTGCCACCAAGTTTGATCTCATGGATAATGACCTTTTCCGTTTAGCAGAGAGACTCAGAGAAAGGAAGCAGAGAGGTCTACCTCCCAAGGTACAGCAACTTTATGTAGCTGTTTTGATGCTGTATGGCCTAGTCATTTTGTGGAACAAGATTTCTGCTCAACCCAGCTTAACACATGAACCTTGTTTGGTCAAGGTTTCCATTTTCATTTTCATTAGTCACCCTCTGTTCCTTTTGGGTTTCTTGACATCCACACTTTTCTTGACTCTGTAGATAAGTTCTGCCCAGGTTTATAAAACGTCTATCACCAAAAGTAGTTCTTTACAGATTTACCAGTACCTGGTCAGTTACACTTCATTAACTTCTCTTTCTCTGTTATGCATGTTAACCTGTTGTTGTTTTTTCAATAATTTTTTCAGGCAGAAGAAGTAACAGCTGAAAGTGTAGAGGCCTATGAGAGAGAATTACTAGAATCCACTCCTGACTCAGCAGATTATGACAAGCCAGTGCGAGTTAATGTCCTATCATCATTCATTGATGGAGTCCTGGGCAGCAAGAGGGCTGGTGATCGAGAAGTTTTTGAAGAAGCTGGACCAGCTAAGCGCCCACAGGTGTCAGTGCGAGTGAGGTCAGATGCACCAGTGAGTGTCGAAGCTGAACAGAAGATTGAGCCCATCATCAAGTCTGAGATCCAAGGTTGGTTTGAAGGAGGCAAGGCTGTGAAGCCAGTTGAGATCCCAGAGCATGAGATACTGGTTCATATCAGTGAAGATACTAAGCGAGAACCTAATCAGATGGCTTTGGCTCCATGGGGTGCAGAAGTGGTGAAGAAAGATGTCACAGTAACTTCCCTAGGACCCTTTATTAGCAAGGACATTGAAGTGGAAACAGCTCTTCACACACAAACAACACAGCCATCTGCTTCCGATCAGGCTCAACTTGTTAGAAAAAGAGTGTGGAAAACAACAACTCGGGAAACCACAACAAGCATCAAGCAAGAGACAAGAACTGAAGTGGAGATGCTGGTTCCAGAAAAACCCGAAATGACCTCAAATCTCTATGTTTTTGGTGCTCTGCCACCCACTGAGAATCTGAATGTTGAGGTGCGATCCAAGAAAACTGTTGAGAGTACCCCTGATACCTTGGATAAAACTAGCCCTGAGGAGATCGACAGAGTTGAAGGAGACATGAAAAGAGCAAACGAAAACATCTGTAGGAGGATTGAAGATTCTGTGGCTAGTAGCCGTAGGCCGTAAGTACAACATGTACTGTGGAATCTCGATTTCTTGAACCTTGGTCTTTCAATCCTCCCGATTATTTGAAGCAAAAGTTGTTTCCGTTCCCTCAGTCCCTGATTCTTTGAACCAATTTTCGTTTTCTCAGAGGTTTGAACAATTGGGATTTAGAAAGTCTTAATTTGTGACCCATACATGGCCCTATTTTGCTGTTGTTTTTGTCATCATCATCATCATTCAAAGCTACAGCTTAAAAATTTAAAACAACTTTCAATTTCTTACCCTGTAAATTTTGTTTCCTTACATTAGAGTGGAACCTCCAAAACATGTTGAGCTTCTCATTCCACAACATGCTGGTTCAGTTCTGATCTTCACACCACCAGGGACTCCCCGAAGGGGGTCTGAACCATGCATTGATTCCAGTCAGCTACCAAATGGCCACCCCGCTGATGAAGACCAACCCAGGGTGGAGTCCGAGGTGCACCTTATGACCACACCCGACTTCAACTTTGATGCAGTGGAGCTGACTCTTCCATACCCTTTTGTAAATGGTGAAGCACCTGATGTGAATAAAGAAGACGAACTGCAAAGGATGAATTCCATTACTGATAAGTTAATTGACAGTGAAGAGAAATATGTGGATGACTTAAGGTCACTGGCTGAGGTATGGAGTTGAATGTTATATGGTGCAGATATTTGAATTACATGTAATCACCCTTGATGATATCCTACATGTGTGTGTAGCTTTCAAGTGACCATTAAAAATATATTTCACAGTAATAAATTACAGTATACTTTCATGTGGTGATGTTTGGTTTCAACGTTTTGGGAAATGAAATTGATTTTCTTTTGTTCTGATTTCCTTTGTTTTAACTTCATGAATTACTGTTTACGAGTTTGAGAAATGCCTATCTTGCAGGATTATATTTATCAGCTGCCCAAAGCTCCAGCTGAGTTGGCTGACAACAAAGACACCATCTTTATCAATTCAGAGGATGTTTTCTTCTTCCACAAAGTGTAAGTTATTTACGTATACTTATACTGTGTGATAGCTGAAGCCAAGAAAAGTTGAACGAAGTGGATTATACAGTCATGAAAAATTGAAACATTGGCAAGACATACAAAAATCTTTATGAAGTGGCTTGCTTTTCTGAATCTACCGTAGGCAAAAGGATGTCGACTGGTACATTTACCCATAATTCTTTGTATATGGTGGATTGTGTTAGCTGACTTAAACTTGGACTTTTGTAGGATCTTTTGTGAAGAGCTGGCTAAGTGCAGGGAAAATCCATCAGAAGTTGGCAAGGTGTTCAAGAAAAGGGTAAGACTGGGCTTTACTTGATTCATCAATTACTGAATTGACATGCAAATAATGAATATTTATCTTTTCCTCCTTGAAGGAACACGAGCTTGACAGATACATAACCTTCTGTGATGGAAAAGGTGACTCAGAGAGCTTTCTAGAATCACATCCTAAAGACTTCTTCAAGGTGGGTTAACTTTACAATTACAGTGTATTTGGTTTACCTGCCTTCCACTTTTAAGCTTACAGTAAGCAGTTGATTGATATTTTGTGTCTTAATTATTACATAATAAGTTTTCTTGTATGGGCAGTGGTGGATCCGGGTGAGCTCAACAGGCGGGAAAATAAAAATATGACGTATTACTGGAAGGTGTTTATCATAAAAGGTAGCTGGTCCCCCTGGCCCACTCTCCTAGATCTTATAATGGCCACTGCAACATTGCCTTGTAGGATTACATCTATCAGCTGCCCCTTCTGTTGAAAATACTGCCACTGCAATTATTTATTGTCAACAGTAGGTAGAACACACCATTTTGTCCAAGGTGTGTAGATGAGATATGAGATAACACATGCTTGAACACTTATCTTCTAACTTTTCAACTTTGCAGAAGTGTGAAGAAGAAGGGCCCTGTCGGCCAGTTGAGGAACTCCTGGATCGTCCTGTCGAACGTGTTTTAGAATACAGAGCATATCTTGGTGATCTTCTGGAGTCTGGACGTAAGGCTGGCGTTAATACAGATGACCTTGAGGTACTATATACATGTACATTAAAAGAAGGTCTCATTTACTCTCATTTAAGGCAAGCAGGAAACTCAAACAGCCAACTAAGACTTCCATGTTTATGCATCTGTAACTTAATTCGTTAGAAGATCTGTTTTGCAACAAGTTGGATACTCTGAAATACTATCAAACTTTCTAACTGTAAGCCCGAGGTTTCTATCTATAGAAAATTAGAGATACATTTAACTGTTTGAACGTAACCCAGTGTATGAATGTGCTCTATTAGCCAATAGAAAATAATTGCAGAACCAATCTGGCTCACGGATTTCTAGTAGAACAGGCTTTGTGTCTACTAGTTTACGTTAGCAGTGGTAATGGTGATGCCTTCTTATATCTAAAACTCATGTCTTTGCAGGCTGGCAAAGAAGTCGTTGATCGCCTCTGTGCAGAAATCCGTCAGAAGACCCAGTAAGTTTTTTTAAAATTTAGCTGTGTACTCTGGAGCTTGCTACTTGGTTAGTTCTAGTCGGCTAGTCTGCTGGCTGGATGTGGCAGGGTTTAACCTGTAGTGGAAGGCCCTTGCCTTCATAGGGGTTTCTGATGTCGCTTTGTCGCTTGTTTCCAACCTACCTGTTGGCCGTATATTTGGTAAGGAAAATGTTGTCGCTGTTGCAAATATGTGCTGTAGTTTAATTTTACGTTGCAGGAAATAGAGCATAGCACTGGCAAGCCTAACCTTGGGCTAGGCTTTACTTTTAAATTGATATTTTATATTAATTATTTTCAGGTTTGAAATCCTTGTTCCTGGCACTCCAAAAGAAGTTGAGTTCTATGTAGCATTAGAGGATTACAGAGATGACCATAACAACATATGCCTTCGGAAGGAAGAGACTGTGGTGGTTCTGGATCGACTGTCACGCCCTGGAATGTACAAGGTGGTCAGGTTACTAGCGGATGGTTCCAAGGACAATGAAATATGGGTGCCATCAACAGTTTTACAGCGCAAGAAGTCCACAGCAGAGATCATCATGCCTGCTGGTAATGCCCTGATGCTTGAAAAATATATATATAAGCATGGAGAAAAAAAATTATCAACTGTAAAGTCAAACACTGAGTCATGCATGCATTTAGTTGTAATGAAATTCTAAAATTTAAGTCAGTGGATGAAATCCTATTATGTTACCATTCAAATGAAATCTACTAAGCAGTACTTTTATGTGGTACTGTTTAGTATGTTGTAGAAGGTGCTACTTTCTAACGTTCTTCTTTTTTTCCAAAAAAATCTGTGATTGAAACCCAACTTTGTGATACATTAAAACATTTACGTCAGAGCCATCAATCATTGTTACTTAAACATGTATTGTAAGTCGTGTTTGCTATTTCAGTATTTTAGCAAAGAAATCTTGAGTTTTTTTTTTTTACTTTTTGGACTTAGTCACTTTTGTTAGTGAAACAATTATTATGTACAAACTTTTTTAAAGTATGTTTTCTTTTTTCCTCTCAACCAGAGTACACTGTGAAGTTAAAATCAAAACCCGGATCCAAAATGCCAGATGAGGTATGAACGTACACTTATGACATTCTTGGTAACCTTGCTTATATACACTGTAATTACGTGTGAATGCTTTGTTACAAGTACGGATTACAGTATCTGTGTACTGATACCTTTTTTCACATGATTGTGAAGATTTCAGAAATTGTCGTCCCTGCTCCTGAAAGAGAAGTTGTTGTGGAAACTGCACCTGTAGAGTTTGCATTAGGTAGGTGTTGATATTTAGGTCCACTTCAATACTTTTTATCTAGAGTGTAATCAGTGACGCGAATAGTAAGAACAGGTTCTTTATGAAAGTTGCAACAAGATTTTTAAGCCAAGTGGGAAGTCGTGATTGGTCATTCTGCAATCACTCACTGTCCCTCAATTTTGTTAACCATCCTTAACAGCTCTTCGTGTGCAAGTTATGTTCAAGCTCTTCATGTACAATTGTAACATCTTCAGCACAAATAAAGGCAAAGGTTCAAAACGACGTTGGGTGGGGTCTAGCAAAGGGAAGGTGTGTTTATTACGGTAAAGCTGATACTCGATAAAATCTTATCATTTGTACAGCTCCAGTAGCACCAGTATTTACCATGCCATTGGAAAACCTTAAAGCAACAGAGGGTCAACCAACACAACTAGATGCTCGTGTGTCTGGTATTCCAGAACCGGAGGTAGCATGGCTGAAGGATGATCATCCAGTCAGAACAGGGGAGCGCATCCATGCTGAGAAGGATGGTGACTTGCACAGTTTGAAGATATCGGAAGTCGACATTGAAGATGAAGGAACATACATGTGTCAGGCTAGAAACACTGCAGGAACTGCAACATCCATGGCAGACCTGAATGTTGAATGTAAGAAGAGCAAAATGTCAAAGCAAATAGCTACAGTACCACTCAAATGTAAGGCTAATGACTAATTACTAATTGTTAAATTTAACTGTGGTCAGTTTTGGTCTGCCATCTGGGCGTGAATTCAGAATTTTACCTTTAACTTAAACCAGCAGTTGGAAACTCATGGATTTCATGGGGTCTGTCATCACTCACCGTTTGCTGATAGTCAGTAAAGGTGCGGCATGTTGATACAGTATATTAAAAGTTAGAAGAGCCCAATGCATTTTAATTTCTGAACAAGGAAGGCACGATGGCATATGCAGTATTTACGTATAGAGAACTGTCACTTTTCCAATAAATGTTAACTTAAATGTATAACTAACTTTGAAATCACTTACCTTTAACTATTGACTACTAACTTAACTTAACATATAAGGCTGATGTACCCTTGACTGGCTTTTTAGTGTGGTTTTGTATTGGATCAAGTTTAGTATGGTGCTGTATTGGAACTGAAGCCCTGTTGACAGATGAAATAATGGACTTCTATTAGGAATGGATTACGTTCTTAACAGTTTTTTTCTTTATTTGTATACAGCTGGCGAATCAGAGGGAGAACCAGACATGGATGAACCACGGACTGACAGATCTGTTATAACAATGTAAGGACAACTATTTTCTTAACAGCAATTTTTCAAAGGAATTGCTTTGAATCTTATTAATGTAGCTCCTTGAACCACAGTGCTTTATGCATCTAACCATTGCTGCTCCATTAATTTTTGTAAGTGATTAGTTGGTGCTTGAGTTCACTATCCAGGTCTCTTTTAAATATCTTTCCACATGCCAAGTCACTTGTCAAATTGATTCCTTTCCATGAACGAATGAATGTAAAATGGCATACAGTATCCAGTTAACAATGGTAGGCACACCATTGACATAATTTCGTGTGAGTGTGTAGCGCATGTAATTAATACAAAAGATAATTTAAAATGTAAAATAAAAAAAGGGCAAAAAAAAAAAAATTTTTTCCAGTTTTTGCGGGGCGCCTCCCCCTCCTTCGGAAAAAAAAAAAAAACCAAAAAAGGAAAAAAAAAAAACCAAGATGCACTGATTAAAAACTAAGTTACCCAAAGGAGAGTAATTATAGAATACAAAAAAATACAGTAAATGCAAATTTGGTCTAAAAGGGTTACGATACTTTTGCAGTCAACTCCTGTCTAGCTGACAACTCCTTTTACAGACAGCCTGTTTTTATGGAATGGAGTTTCAGTCCTGGCAAATAAGAATTATTGAAAATATCTCCCGCTCTTAGGGGAAGGTGCCCATTATAGTGGGAGTTGATTCTGTATCTGCTAGTTGTCTGAAAACCAACAAGAGTCAATTAACTTGTTTTGTTATCTGTCTTATAGAGACCCAAACCAACCACCACAGGCAGTGACTTTAACTCTTGATGGACAAGATGGGACTCAGTTTGCACCCATTCAAGTTGAACTTCCTAAACCAGATGAAGTGGCTGCTCCTGAGATTTATTCAATGACAGATAGTAGGCCAACAGCACGCCGGAGGTCCATTCCTCCTGAATTTGCCACTGAACTTGAAGACAAGACAATAGAGGAAGGGGAATCGGTGGAAATGCAGATCTTTGTTACTGGAACTCCTCCTCCAGACGTTATTTGGTACAAGGACGACCAACCAATTACAATTTACCCACACAGACGTTTTCATGCCACAAGAGAGAATGAGATTTGCAGTCTAGAAATCAAGGATGCACGATGCAGTGATGAGGGAACCTACACATGCAGAGCTAAAAACACTGCTGGGGAAGTCAGAAAGTCCTGCAAACTAACTGTAAAGCAAGTCACTCCAACAAGCCCTCCCGCTTTTGTCAAAAATTTAAAGGATGTGTACATCGTGGAAGGATCTTGCACACGGTTCGATGTTAAAGTTACAGGTATGCCAGAACCAGATGTAACCTGGTATAAAGATGGGCACCCAGTTAAACAAGACAAGCATGTGGAAATTGTCCACGATGAAGACACTTCTGCTTTGATCCTCATGTATGGCAAACTGGAAGATGCAGGTGACTACATTTGTAAGGCTTCGAATGAGGCTGGAGATGCAGAGTCATCTGGCCATCTCCACATATCACCTTTACTAGCACCAGCCAAATTCACTTCGAAGTTGGAAAACATTGAAGTGTCAGAAGGAGAGCAAGTGAAGTTGAAATGTGCAGTGGTTGGAAGGCCAGATCCTCACATATCTTGGTTCAAAGATCAACAACAAGTCGAAGAAAGTGACCGAATCAAAATGAAGATGACACCTGATAACACTTGCGTCTTAAACATACTCAAGTCGGACATGGATGACGAAGGAACATACACATGTTCAGCAACAAATTCTGCCGGAAAGGATACTACTTCAGCTAAATTGACAGTCAATGGTGAAGGTAAAGTTCCAGAGTTTGCCAGAGTCCTAGAGAATACTGAAATAGCAGATGGAAGTCCAGTTCGTTTAGAAGTTAAAGTTCAAGGAAAGCCAACACCTTTTGTAGAGTGGCTCAAGGGTACAAAGCTTTTAAAATCTGGGCCAAGGTTTGAGACTCAGTCAAGTGGAAATGTACATACTTTTGTCATAACAAACTGCAGAGATGATGATGGCGGTACATACACGTGCAAGGCAAGGAACAAGTTTGGTACAGCTTCTTGTGAAGCAACACTGGTTATCGCAGAAGACACTGTACCACCAAGATTTACAAAGAAACTTTATGACTCTACAGCAGATGCTGGCAACACTGTGGAGTTTTCTGTCAAATACATCGGCAGCCCAGAACCAAAGGTCAAATGGTATTTGGATGATGAGGAAGTTTCTGAAGATGATGAAGGTATGGACATTGAGACCGAGCCTGGCTCATCCTTGCTTGTGCTTGAAGACATTGCACCAAATGACTCTGGCCAGTACAAATGCATCATAACTAATATAGCAGGCAAAGCAGTTACAAGTGCACAGCTAAAAGTTGTTGATGAAGGTGTTAAGGCAATGCCTACTAAGGCTCAGCAAGTTGTACAGGCTATGCCCCCAGCAACAGAAAAAGAACCAAGTGGTAAGCCACCGGTGTTTCTCAAAGAACTGTCTACTGTTCATGTCGTCGAGGGAGATGCAGTACGTTTGGAAGTTATAGTTGATGGGATGCCTAAGCCAGTTGTGCAATGGTTTGTGGAAAATGACCTTGTGGAAGAAGACGAACATACACATATCATTCAAGAGGGAAATAAACACGCTTTGGTTATTGATGGCACGGTACTAGATGACGAAGCGGAGTACAAGTGTGTCGCTAAGAACTCGTTTGGGAAAGTAGAATGTACTGCTGAACTTTTAGTTGATGAAATTACCACCAGACCAGAGTTTCTTAAAGAATTGAAGCCAGTAGAAGTTGTGGAAGGAAGTGATGCACAGTTTGAAGTGCAAGTGCAAGGGAACCCAGAACCAGACATTGCGTGGTTCAAAAATAATGTTCTCATTGAACCTGGTGACAGATACGAAGAAAAGAAAGTTGAAGACGTGCACAAGCTGATCATTCATGAAACCAAGCCAAAGGATTCTGGCGAAGTCAAATGTCAGGCAATGAATGATGTTGGTAAAGTTCAGAGTGTTGCACCACTTGTTGTCAAACCAACTAAGATACAAGAGATAGTAGAAGAACCAAAGAAGTCTCCTTCTTTCTTAAAGCCGCCTAAAGACGCACATCTTTTAGTGGGAGATAATGTTTCGTTTGAAGTCAAAGTCGATGGTACACCAACACCCACTGTGAAATGGTACAATGAAGAAGGCGACGAAATACCTGAAACAGGACGCCTACATTGCTTGCCTGATGGGACATTTGGCATTGACAAAGTGATCCTTGAAGATGAAGGCCTCTATAAATGTGTTGCTTCCAACGAGGCTGGAGATGTGTCATGTCAAGTGGAACTTTTTGTGGACGAAGAAAAACCAAGTGATGTCATCGAAGAAATCCCTGTATCTCAAAATGTTAATCTGGAAAGTGACGTCCCCCTTGAAGGTTTTCTTGGAGTTCCAACAGAGGAAAAGCCGCTTGTTCCGCCAGAAATTGCAAAGAGCTTGCAGGATGTTACTGTAACAGAGGGTGAAACAGCACGTTTTGAAGTCGAAGTTACCGGCAACCCTAAACCTGACGTTGAGTGGTTCGGCAGCGGTGCAAAGATCGAAGGGAATGAAGAGACTCTCTTGGAATCTGATGGTGACATTCACAGGCTCGTTTTGATGGATGTTCTTCCAGAGGATGAAGGAGATTACGTGGTTACTGCTGCAAATGAAGCAGGCAAAGTTTCAAGCACAGGAAAGCTCTCTGTCAAAGTGAAGATAAAAAAGCCTGCATTCTTGGAAACTCTTAGGGACATTGAAGTGACTGAAAAGAAGGATGTGCGACTGGAGGTTCGTGTTCAAGGCACAGAACCTGAAATTGACTGGTACAAGGATGGTGTTTTGATCGAGGAAACAACATCTAGAACTGAGTTTGTTGAGAACGAAGAGAGGGGAAGCTATGCTTACCTTATTTATGGTGCCACAACAGACGATCAGGCCACCTATCGATGTACAGCAGTAAACGAGGCAGGTGAAGTATCGTGTGAAGGACGGTTGACAGTACGAGAAAATGTCATCCCACCTAGGTTCCTTCAGCGCCTTGAAGACAAAAAGGTTGTTGAGGGGTCTGATGTGGCCTTAGAGGTTGAGGTCAGTGGAAAACCCAAGCCAACTCTGAAGTGGCTCAAGGATGGCAGTGACATTGCTCCTGATGATCATATTCGGATAGACACTGAAGGCTGCATTCATACATTGTCGATAACTCGCTCAAGGTTAGCAGATGGTGGGAAATACAGCTGTGTTGCTTCCAACAGCGGTGGTAGAGATACTTGTTTCGCTAGTCTTGAAGTTGAGGAAGAGATAAAAGCACCAGAATTTGTTGTTTCACCTCAAGGAGCACAGATTGTCGAAGGAGGGCATGCTAGGTTTGAGGCAGTTGTTTCTGGTCTCCCAGAACCGGAAATTGAGTGGTTTAAAGATGGAAAGCTTGTACGGGACAGCCATCATTTTAAATTGGAGTTTGATGGAAATAGGTCTGTTCTCACAGTAAAGGATGCTAAACAAACTGACGATGGAGAATACACATGTACAGCAACTAACAAAGTGGGGAAAGTTTCTTGCACCATAGAACTTGTTGTTGATGAGGCAGTTGTTGCTCCTGAATTTTTAAAGAAAATGAACAGTATCGAGTTATGTGAAGGTGATTTGGCGCGATTTGACGTCCGTGTCTCTGGAACACCTCAACCAGATGTGGAGTGGTTTAAAAATGAAAAGGATTTGGAAGGGGAACCACGTTATGAATTCCTCTCAGATGATGACATACATTCCTTGGAGCTGTCCAATTGCCTGATATCTGATGCTGGCACATACCGTTGCACCGCCGTTAATGAAGCTGGACAAACAACTTGCAGTGCTGAACTTACCGTCACGGAAAAGCCCATCCCTCCTGCATTCACTGATGACCCCTCATTTCCAAATGTGATCGAGGATGGCGGTAATATCGTGTTGGAGGCCACAGTCAGTGGCAAGCCTACACCAACTGTAGAATGGGTCAAGGATGATGAAAGTGTCAAGAACAGCAGCCATTTTGACATCAAAGCAAAGGATGACAAACACACATTGACTATTGTTGGTGCTGGCCCTGCTGATTCCGGAGCTTACAAATGTATTGCAAATAACCCAGCTGGAACATCCACAAGGACGTTTAATGTCAACATTGAGGGTAAGAATTTTTATTTATTTGTTGCTACAAGTTTTTTTTTAGGTAGGCGTGGTGGCCTAATGGTGGTGTGGACTCTGGATTGAACGATCCAGGTTTAGCCCTGGCCGGTTCACAGGTGTGTTCTTGGCCAGACACTACTCTCACAGTGCCTCTCTCTATGTTCATATTTCCTCATTCTTGAGCAGTTTTTTTTTAATGGTATAACACTAAAGTAATTGCTGTTTTCTATACGGTTGTTGTTAACATTGCTAATGAATTAAGAGTGCCTTGCTTAGAGTATAATAACCTATTGTTTCTATGTTGGTCATTTGTATCTTAAAAGTTTGCTGACTGTTATGTATAACTATTTTAAATTTACTTTTAGCTAAACTCTGTTGTGGCATTGGTTGTGTGAGTGATAATTAATTGAGGGCTAACTATGTTTAAAGGTTAATAAAATAAGAACGCATTTTTATAGTAAATTTGGTGTTGTAAACTGCACTTTGTCACAGTGTTTTATGTTAACAGTGTAGCACTTTATACTAGTACATTCACTATTTGCGGTATGATTCTCTTGTGATAATTACCATCCTATGTGTATTGACTAATATAATGTAACAACTTATCATACAAATCATAAGTGCACATGCTGCTCTGATGCTGTAAATAGGTAAAGATGTAAAACATGAAATAATCATAATGTTAAAAAAATAATAATTATGTGCTTATATTGTAACTGTATCTGTAATAATCGGTGGCACCTTCATGTATCTCAATTAATGCTTTCTACTTACTGTATTGTACATAATTATTGTTACTGTACATTCTATATAAGTTAAGTAAGCCTCTGGAGTGATCTACCCAGATGCAAACTCGTCTACTGTGCTGTACTGTAACCGGTGTTGGTGGTAATTGAGGGCACCTTCATGTATCTCAACTAATACTTTTTATTCAGCTCATTGTACATCATACATTGTACATACTGCCCTGATGCAGTCTCTTGAGTTAACTACCCAGACGTGAAATAATCTATTGTGGTTTAAACTTCTTATACTCTAAGTGGTGTTGGTGGCGATAATGAGCACCTTCAGGTATCTTAACTAATCCTTTGTATTCAGCTCATTGTACATCTTTCATTGTACCTACTGCCCTGATGCAGTCTCTTGAGTAAACTACCCAGACATGAACTCATCTATTGTGGATTAATCTTCAAGTGGTGTTGGTGGCAATAATGCACCGTCCGGACCGGACAGCGAGACCACTGGGGGGGCCGGGGGGGAGAGCCACCGAGGGGGGGGGGCGCCGAGCCCGGGGGAGACCGCAGGGCCCCGGGGGTGGAATAACGAGAACCTTCGGGTATCTTAACTAATGCTTAGTCCCCAGCTCATTGTACATCATACATTGTACATACTGCCCTGATACAGTCTCTGGAGTAAACTACCCAGACATGAACTCATCTATTGTGGATTGAACTTCTTCTAAGCTCTAATTGGTGTTGGTGGCAATAACGAGAACCTTCGTGTATCTTAACTAATGCTTTGTATCCAGCTCATTGTACTTCTTACATTGTACTTACTGCCTTGATGCAGTCACTAAAGTGAGCTTTCCTTATTACTTGAACTCTTCTTTTATGGATAAAACATGCTTATGCTATAATTGGTGCTGGTGGCTGTTAAGGGTACTCTCATGTATCTCAACTAATGCTTTTCATTCAACTTATCATACTTCATACATACTGCATTCATGCAGTCTCGGGAGTGATCCACTCAGACATACGCCCATCACATATGGAAATATGAAGGAACCTTGCATTTGTTTTTGTATAGCAACAAAGCCACAGGGAAGTGCACCACAGTTTTCAAAACCACTGGAGTCACCAAAAGCTGTTGAGAACTCTCCTGTCACTCTGGAATGTGAAGTAATTGGCTCTCCTGCAATATCTATCGAGTGGCACAAAGATGATTCCAGAGTTAGGCAGACAACGCGTGTTCGCACTGAATTTGACGGCAAGACCTGTCGTTTGATCTTTCTGCGAACAGAGCTGGATGATGAGGCAGATTACAAGTGCGTTGCTAAAAATGATTTTGGCATGGCATCTACTGAATGTGAACTGCTAGTGCAAGAAGATCACACTCCACCCTATTTTAAAAAGAAACCAGACAATCGAACAATATCATTAGGCCAAGATGTAACATTTAGTGCTGTTATAAGTGGTAATCCACCTCCTGAAGTTGACTGGTTTAGAGATGGATTGGCAATAGAAGACAAGGGGAGATTTGTTATTAAAGAAGATGTTGACCATGGCAAATTTTCCCTCACTATTCAGCAGACCATTATGGAAGATACTGGCACATATAGGTGTGTTGCGTTCAATGAAGCTGGAGAAGAGTCCTGCAACGTAAGCTTGGCCATAGCCCCACCTGCCAGAGAAATTGAACCCATCGTTGAAGTGCCATTTGAAGTTCAGCTCAAAGCTGATTCGGCTGAACCAGTGAGTTTCTCCATTGAGCCAAATTTTGAGATTTCATCGGAAATACCAGAGACTGCAAAACCTGGAAAGAAGAAGCTCTTAGCTGCAAGAGAGCCTACAGCAGCAGCGGGCCATGAAGCTCCTCGCTTCACTGCCTTGCCTGAAGGGTCAAGCCCCTTTGAAGTTAACCCTGATGGCGATGTAAAACTCGAAGTGAGGGTAAGTGGTAAACCTCTTCCAGAGGTGCAGTGGCTAAAGGATGAGCATCCCTTGCCTGAGAGCAACAATCTTCTGGTACACAATGACAAGGATATACACACTTTGACGATCAAGGGGCCCACTCCAAAAGACAAAGGAACTTACATTTGTGTTGCGTCAAATGATGCTGGAACTGCCACTAGAAGTTTTGATGTGAACATTGAAGGCTATGCAGATTGGGTCATGCCGCATTTTGAAGAACATTTGGAGAGTCCTTTTCAGATTTCAGATGATGGTGATGTGACGATGGAGGTCAAAGTGACAGGGAATCCTACTCCAGATGTTGAGTGGGCGAAAGATGATCAACCAATAACTGAGAGCGATCATATCCAATTATTTTCTTCAGGAGATATCCATAGGCTTGTTATCAAAGGAGCCTCATCAGACGATGAAGGAAAGTACATTTGCACAGCAACCAACCCAGCTGGTAAGTCTATAAGGACATATACCCTCAACATAGACGGTGCCAAATCTAAACCAGTTGGTCCTGGTCAGATAGAAGAAGGAGTGTCACCCCCCAGGGTTGTGGATCGGACCGAGGAAGAGCCGTCATTTGATGTCTCTGATGATGGGGATGTCAAACTGGAAGTTCAGTTCAGTGGAGAGCCAGAAGTAGAGTGGACAAAGGACGGACAACCCATACAGGAGAGCAACCACTTTCAGATACAGTCAAGAGCAGGTGTGCAAACGTTGGTTATCAAGGGTGCCACCCCAGACGACAAAGGTCTCTACAAATGTACAGCTTCAAATAAAGCGGGCATGTCATGGAAAACATTCACAGTTGACTTTGAGGGCAAGGAGAGCGACCATCCAGACAACATACCATCTGAATATGAGAGGCCTTCTTTTGTTGAAGATGACAGTTTTGTGCCTTTTGAAGTAACTGATGATGGCGATGTGAAGCTTGAAGCTAGGGTACAAGGTAACCCTAAACCAGAAGTTGAGTGGGATAAAGATGAGGTCCCACTGGAAGACAGCGAGCATATTTCCATCACCTCAAAAGATGACCTGCACACCTTACTAATTCAGAACCCAAATGTGGATGACAAGGGAACATACACTCTCACTGCCACAAATGAAGCTGGAGTTGGTACTCGTGCTTTCAATGTTGAGATTGAAGGTAGCTCATAACGTTGAAAATCTTCTTATTTAGTTATCTTTTCTTGCTTCCCTATGACTTCTTTAGATTGGTCCTCTATCCTGTTTAATAGAATTTTCTTTAGACAGTGCTTTATTTATTCTTGCCTTACAGTAGTATTTGTTGTATTGATTTTATATGGCACAGGTAGCTTTAACCATTTAACCATCTGTTGTTAATATATGTGCCAAATAGTCAGGCAGTGACTAGTCAGCATATTTTAACAAATATACTAACATTACTAACGAATTGTAGGCTACGTTGTTATTTGTTTAAAGCAATGTGAATGGTTATAATTCAACCTACAATGTCATAGGTCCGAAACCAGTCAGGTCAGTGCCAGAAATCACCAAACCATTGGAAGAAGTAGAGGTTCTTCAAGGACAGCCTATTATATTAGAGTGCCATGTTTCTGGAGCATCTGATGCTCAAGTGAGATGGTTCCATGATAATACTCCTGTGACAGATGATGAGCGAACATCTAGCTCATTTGATGGCACAGTTTGTATCCTAACCATCCAAGTTTCAACACTTGACGACGAAGGGGAGTATTTGTGCCAAATAGAGAATGACCAGGGAGTTGTGTCAACTTTCGCTGAGGTACTTGTCGAAGAAGGAATGGCATTACCAATATTTAAAGAGAAACTGCATAATTTGAATGTGATTGAAGGCGAGAATGCCTGCTTTGATATCCGTACTGTTGGAAATCCTGATCCAGTCGTGGAATGGTTCAAAGATGGTGTACAACTAGAAGACGAAGGTCGTGTCATGATTATAGATGACGTAGATGACAATGAGCCAGACCTGTTCTCGCTGGTAATTGAAAACTGCAAACCATCTGATGCAGGTCAATACAAGTGTTTAGCCATGAACGAAGCTGGAAAGGACGCTTGCACTGCTGAGCTGGTTGTCACTCCTAAATCTGATTCACTGGAGACTCCAGACTCTGCAGAAATTCCCTTGGACTTTTTAGAAGGCCAGGATGTAACACTGAAGGCTTTGATGAGTGCCGACCATCCCACTGTCAGCTGGACTAAAGATGATGAACCTGTTACACAGAGCGATCACTACAATATCGATGCTAAAGGGGGCGTTCACACCTTGACAATTAAGGAAGCCTCACCTGAGGACTCGGGGGTTTATAAGTGTGAGACCAGTGATGACAGCACGAGCACTTTCAATGTCACCATTAAGGGTAACACTTGCACTTTTTTGCACATTTATGTTGTACTGTGTGTATATGTTGAATTTTAACATTTGTTTTTTAAAAACGGAAAAAGATGACAAAAATTTAACAAAAATATTGTTAATGCAGGGCTCAAATAACAGTCGGTTCGGATTGCATTTGTTTTTTTTGGGTTTTTTTTTTTTTTTATTTTTTTTCTCTATAAATTTTCTTTTTTTTTTTCATGTCTTTTTCTTTTTAAAAAAATTTTTCCCCTGCGCTAAAATACAAAATTTCCCGGACGTTTTGAGACTTTTGTCTTTTCATCAGGGTAGAAATACAGCGCATTAACAATATCTTAGTTTTATTTTGGTCAGATCATACATGCGCTACACAGCTTTTTCCTGATTTGTGTTTCTTCAAAAATGACTCATAGTCATCGAGAAGATGTTACAGTAATATTCCCCCAACAAGCAGATAAAGTTTCTGTAGCAGATTGTGCCATAGAAGAAAGCTGTGAGTGGTATTCCAAAGAAAGCAAGATAGGATATTTCTGTGTGCTCTAGTAACAAATGAAATAACGAATTTTTATTGTGTCATTGGTTAAAATATTCTTTTTTTACATTGGCACATGCCATTGTCATTCAGAAGATCATTTTGCGGTATTTGACTATCAAAAAACTCCACATTGGATTTAACCAACCAATCAGAGGCTTTAATTTGTACACGCCAAGATCACGTCATTTTAACAGAATTGTGCATCTATTAAACGAGTCCATCAATTTTGGCTTTTAAGACAAATTTGTTTCTGGGCGGTTTGTGAGCCTCTAAATGTACATTCTGTTGTCGTTGAGAGTACAACCTTTTCCCTAGTTGTGTAGAGTACTTTAATGAAGCTTGTAACGTGTAAAGTTATCAACTTTTTACGTCTGTGAACTATTAATATTTTATTTTATTTGATTTAAAGGTAAAGATTCTGTAGATGGCACTAGACCAGAAATCACGGAGGCCGTCACTCCTGTGGAAGTATTTGAGGGTACTGCAGCCAAACTTTCCTGTAAGGTCACAGGAACACGAAGTCCAGAAATAACATGGCTTAAAGAGGGTAAGCCTGTGGAAACAGGTAAGCGTGTAACTAGTGACTTTGAGGAGGAGGTATCTTCACTCTGCTTTAGTAGCACTGAGCTGGATGATGAAGGAGAATATCAGTGCAAGGCTCAGAACGAGTTCGGCTCAGCCACATGTACCTTGGAACTTCTTGTTAATGAAATTGTTGACAGCGAAGAACAAACCAAACCAGAATTCGTGGAGAAGTTGAAAGATCTGAACACTTTTGAAGGTGATTCTGCTGTCTTCAGTGTCAAAGTTCAGGGCCATCCACAACCAGACGTGCAATGGTTTAGCGCTAATCGTGAGATTACAACTGAAGACCGGTTTGTGGTAGACTCCATCCCTGATGGCCGGCACACATTTACCATCAACGACTGCGACTCAAAAGACAAAGGAAGGTATAAATGCGTTGCATCCAATGTGGTTGGACAGGCTGTCTGCTCTGCTGGTTTGACGGTCAAGGAGAAGCTTATCCCACCCAAGTTTTCAGACCAACCTAGTGAGACGCCAATGGTGATTGACGAAGGAGGCGATGTAACGCTGCAAGTTGAAGTAACTGGAAAGCCAAAGCCATCTGTGAAATGGTACAAAGATGACAAACCCGTCAGTCGAACAAGCAGCAAGTACAAGACTGATGTCCAAGGAGACAAGCAGACACTGATTATTGTGGCAGCAACACCAGAGGACTCTGGAACATACCAGTGCAAAGCTACTAGCCCTGCTGGGACAGTAACAAGAGACTTTCACGTTAATATAGAAGGTGAGTTATGGCTTCTCAAACATTTTATTCCCTTATATCTTCTGAATCAGTACGTTGTGAAATAGAAAGAGGATGGGAAGAAAGGAAGTCCAATAACCTGAAAATATCGTCTTGATCAACAAATTCTTAAAAACATATTTGACAGCCATGCAAAATTATTCGAGGACTGCTTATCTCGCTTATAGTTATTGCCTTTTCGTGGTGATGTTAAGGTGTGTTGTGCTATTCTGTAAAGTACGTGTATGCCTGTCTTTTGTGGAAAGAAATAATGTTACATATTGTGTTCGTCTTGGTTAATGGGTCAAGAACAGTCAGCTGTCATTTGAAGAGTAAGGTGACAGACTTATTACATTTTGTGTACCTTATATTGACTATCGCGGGAGTTGAAGCTCGTCATTGTCGTCACGTTGATTAGTAAAGTCTTTATTTAACGAGGGTATCACTAAAATAGCATAATATAATACGTAATATAGGCTTCTGGCTTATAATTTGTTAGGGTAATCAGCCTAATATGGACTAATAATGCACCTGTTAGGACGTAACATTTCTCCTAGGCTCTCTGTATTACAAAAACAGGGGGATTTGGCTCTTGGCTTTTCTAAATTCGACAGAAATGGAACAAACCTTTCCTTATTACCTTTTACTGACGGCGCCTCCTGTTAATTTTGCAGCAAAAGAACCTGAGGGCGAGTCTCCCAAGTTCATTCAACCCTTAAAATCCCAGGAAGTCTTTGAAGGTAGTGCAGCAAAGCTTGAGGTTCGAATAAGTGGTGAACCAGAGCCTGACGTTGAGTGGTTTAAAGATGAGCAACCGATAGAAGAAGGAGGTAACTTCAGGATCGATTTTGATGACACTGATGGGTGTGTCCTCATCATTAACTCTGCTAGGCTTGAGGATGAAGGCATGTACAGATGTGTGGCCTCAAACTCGTTTGGAAAAGCCATCTCCGAAGCAGAACTGTTGGTGTCAGGTAAGAAACTTGCTTGTATTGAAATGAAAAACAGTTAATACAAATACAGGGTTTTGTAGCCTGGAAAGAGATTCTAGCGGGAAATCTTATGACTGGCTTCTGTACATCGAAAGTGCGTGGAAATTAAGTTATTGGGTGGCAATTGCTGAACGTTTTTCAGTTTTAGATCAGATCCCTGTCTTATTCTATGTTGAGGCCTAAAATGTTAAAATTGGTTTTGAAAAAGCATCAAATTTTGTCTACAGAATTATTTTCAGACCATGTGAAAATTGAGACAATAGTTATTGACCGTATCAGGGTGCCTGTTGCAGATAAAATTATGTCCAGAATTGAACACTGAGATGCATGCTCTTTATGACAGGCAACAGAACGTGTTGTTGTAATAAAAGTTTACCAAAATACGCATAGTTCAGTCAAATAAAATTATGAAGTAATATGAATATGGCAATAACCCAGTCAAATATGAAGTACTCGCTAAACAGTAATGGTGTTAAATCCAGGACATAAGTGCTAATCCTAGACCTCCTCTTTGAGTGTAACCGTTGCAGAGCAGTGAGAATATAAGTAAATGTTGCATGTGGCTTAGAAGGTTTAATTCTTTTTCTTTAGGGGAAGACGAAGAAGAGCAAGATGAGGTGAAGCCTACTGAAGGTCCAATTATGGTTGAAGGAAGTATTCCAGTAAGCTCAACTCCTTTTGGTGAGGTGCAGCTTGACCTGCCAGTCAAAGAGGAAGACCTCCCTCCTTCCAAAGAAAAACGTGAGGTGTCAGATAAAGAACTTCCAGAGAAGAAACCACCATTTGGGGAAGTCCAGGTACATATATTCCTTGGCCTTTGCACTATGTACAGACTATCATATAAGTTAAGGAAAGCAAACAGAATTGTGAATGTAAGAATAATGTATGGTTTGTCATTCTTGCAGCTTACTTTACCTGGACAAGGGGATGTGCCTTTGATACCTGATACCATTTCTGCCCTGGAGTACGAGCCAGTCCAGTTGACACTACCAGTTGCCGACGAACCTATACTTCCAGATTTTGTTGATGTTGCCCAAGACCTGAAGGTGGAAGAAGGTGACAAGGCTGTCCTGAAGGTCAGGGTGATTGGCAAACCTACGCCTGATGTTAAGTGGTTTGTGGATGATGACCTGATTGAGCCAAGTGATAGAATTTCTGTGGTGTCAGAGGGAGATCAGCATGAGCTGGTGATCTATAAGGCAGAGATAGATGACGAGGGAATGTACAAATGCGTGGCTAAAAGTGAGGCAGGGAAAGCTATCTGTGAAGTGGAATTACTTGTAGAGGGTAAGTTCAGTTTGCAAAGGATTCAGTTGGTGGAACCTTTATAGTTCAGGGCCCTGTTGTTCAAAGAGTGGATAATGCTATCCACAGGATATATCACTATCCAGTGGATAAGTGTTGACAAAATAAACAATCCATTAGATAGTGATTTATCCAGTGGATACCGTTATCCACCCTTTGAACAACTGAGCCCAGGGTGTTCAGTGGGCCTGTTACAGACATTTTGCAACATATTTATTAGTTTTTGTTTCGTATAACTAAAAATGGCTTTGAAGAATGAAGAAGTGAATTTCATTATGCTTTTATTGATGTTTGTTGAGATTGTACAAATATCAAATTCCAACATTGTCAACCATGTCAAGCCTAATGTGAACCATTTGCGAGCTTAACAAGCCAGAAGCTATCATTCTTCTTGGCATTCCTAGCAAGACTATTATTTTGAAGAATACTTTAATGAAAAGGTGACATATATATCGCAAATGACTTACTTGCACATTACTGGTAGAGACCAGTGTTCTTTTTATAAAGATCAGAAATGAAGTATTGTTGACTTAATTTTAAGACAGTCAATGTCATATTTACTGCTGTACGTGTTACATTTAACACAAATTAAGAAGACACGTTTTCAATTTTTTTTTTGCATTTACTAGAAATTACAGAAGCTAAGAAACCATTGGAAAAAGAACCCCTTGGACTTCAAATCACAAAGGAGCTGGAGGATGTCGAGGTTGACGAAGGGGAGTCTGCTACCTTGGAAATGTGCTTTGTGAGTGACACCAAACCAACTGTAGCATGGTTCAAGGACATGCGGCCTGTGGAAGAAGGCAGAAGAATCAAGATCGTAACAGATGAGCACAGCAGTAAACTGGTGATCAAGAAAACTGTTGGCGAAGACGAGGGCCTTTACAAGTGTTCCGTTCAGAGTGGTGACCGAGAACTTAGTTCAGATGCTGAGCTGATAGTTGAATGTATGTAGAGATTGGTAGCTTGAGTAACAACTTTTTCGTTCCCCTTTGACTGCCATTTTATTTCACTGTTTGAGGGATTTTTAAAAAGTAACATAGATGACCTAGGTCTTTAGAAGTCCATTCAGTGATTGGTTGTTGCCCGGTTTTGAATGTCATACACAAGTAACAGCAAATCCAAGGCAGTTAATTACTCTTAAGTATGGGCTTAGACCTCAGGCTAAAAATCGTTTAAATTGACGAACATAAAATTATTTTTATTTTGGTTTTACAAGTTTCCAGTGCTTCTGGAATCATCGTCTAGCTCTGCTATCTAGATAATGTTAGTGCTATTAGATCTCACTTCCACAAATACATGTACATGTAGGAGGTGAAGAAAATTGCATTGGTTTTAAAAATGTGGTCGCACACCTCTCTTTTATATTAATACTTGAAGCTTTGCTTCATTGAATGTTTCTATCTTACGGACAGACTATTAGTTCATACTTTGAAGAATAAAACAATATTTTATTTTTTTATTTGTAGTACCGTCAGATGATGAACCAGTGAAGTAAGTACCTTTTATTTTTTTATGTAGTATGCCTTATTTCTGCTAAGTAGTAACTGTTTATTACGCCCACGTGACATCTATACATAATCAAACAGTGGTTATGATTATTATTAAAGTAATGTTTAAAACGAAAAACCTGTCGCTAAGTTACAATTCTCCCAGCTAGTACTAAAGTCAAACCTTTCTAACAGACACCTCTCATATGCAGACACTCCGGGCCCTCATAAGCAGACACTTTGTCATGATCCCGAACACATACAAACACTACATTTTTAACCCCTTCCTTCTCCCCAAGTAAGTGGTCACTTTTCCTTAGGGGAAACTTTTTTCTGGTCCCAAGGGTGCCACTTTCGAAAGGATGAACTGTATGAGAAACATAGGCAGGGCGTAAAATTAACTTTTTTTCCCAGTAGCCACTTGGCTCCTAAATATACCAAAATGGTAGCCAATTCCAAACATTTGGTCGCCATTTTTTTAAAAAAAGAAATAAAACACTTCTCATTCTGTCATTTTACTAGATAGACCGTTTAAAATAGATTATTTTCATCACATTTGCATTTATTTCAATCTCGAATGGCTTTTTGTGCACAAGAACTGGGAAGACTTTTGGTGACATTACATGAAGCACCAGATGGAGGAAACCGCTGACCGTATCAAAATAGGGACACGTGCTACGTACGCATCGAACACTACACGGTGTTTGACAGTCGTTTGGCGATGTTTTTGACTTCATTTATGGATTTAAACATTATGAGTTGAGCCATTTTGCCGTGTAAACTTTAATACAATACAAAGAGCAAAGATAGAAAGCAAATTTATTGTGTGGCTGTTTTGTGTGGCTAAGTTGAAACTGAAAAAGGAAGTTGCCCGCCCAAAATAACAACGCTCAATTGCAAACCATATCAGAGGTTTTCTTACAGTTTTAGACAGGTAAATAACCTTCAAAAGTAATATATTTAGCTGAAATGTATAAGATCTTTAGATAAAGCAAGAAGTTATTGTGTACTTTGCTCACCCTGTGCGATTTTTTTTACGAGTTATGCAGTTTTTGATGAATTAAGCGATCCAATGCGATTTGAGGTCGATCATGCGAATTCTGGTCGACCAACTTTCAGGATTTGGTCGCCAAAGTGAAAAATTTAGTCGCATTGGCGCCTGTATTAGGCGCAATTTGACGCCCTGATAGGAAGGGCACTGGTTAATTTCTCGAGGATGGGATTTAATCAAAGAGTTGTTTCGTTAGATGAGACCCATTTTCCTAAACGGTCATGGCAGTCACAGTTGATACACCTCAAAATAACAGCATAAATTAAATAAGACAGGGTTACAAACAGACCGTTGAAAAGGAAATCCAAAGGTCCGTCCTGTATTAAGCATCCCTAACATTAGAAGAATAAAACTGTGGTATATATGAAAATAGTTTTAAGTCTAGCAAAATATTCTCTCCTTAATCAGCCTTAGAAAGCCAGTCTTGGTTCAGAAGTTTGCTGATCAGGATATCACCGAGGGCGAAAAGCTTGAACTTCAGATCAAAGTCCTTGCCTCCAAACCACTCACTGTGACTTGGTACAGAGACGATGAAGTAATAGAGCCAGACGAACGCTGCAAATTACTCTCTGATGACGAAATTCATTTACTCAGAGTGGATCCAGTAGAAATTGACGATGAGGCTATTTACAAGTGCGTTGTGAAGAATCAAGTTGGACAAGACCAGTGCGAGGCTCAAATCTTAGTTGAAGGTACCGTTGCAGTCCATAATGCTTTTTGCAATAACTGGTAGAATTCTTGCGTGCTCATTGATGAGAGTATAGAGCATGAAAAAGACGAAACCTGTAAAACAACACAAAGCAACTTGCCCAAAACTTGAGAAATTTGTATGCCTTGTTCAACAAAAACAGTATGGTTTTGAAATGTCAGATAGGACATTTGAGGTGAAATGTTTGACGGACTCATTGGCAGGTAGAAATAATTGATCTTTCACGCTGTCATATACGCATGCTATTCTCCACTGTTTTTGCAGCCCTCTAATTCACTGGTAAAGTTTGAATGTTATTGTAAAAAAATAAAATAAATCGACCACTTTCTTCTCGCAATTATGCCATAAAACGGACTTTATTTCTATGGTCTGTAAGAGTGTAGGCCATGGAGAAATGTGGTCGTTTTGTTAGTGGTAAGCTTCCCATAGCTGTGACAGTTTTGGTCATCATAATAAATTATGAAGAATAGGGCAGGAGCTTATTGAAAGTTTAGTATGCCTCGTTAATTCGTGAAAGTAACGGAAACAACTCTTTCCAAGAGTAACAAGCCCTCCAGGTGTAATTTTAAAGTTTACGTCAGTAACGTTTTTCGTTGTTTGGTCTATGTTAGACAACCTTGCGCGTGTATTAGAAGGCTGGTCTCAAATTGTAAAATTGCATGTTTTTAGCTCTTACACACCTTTCTCATTCACAGAAAAGAGCGAAGCTGCGGAAGAAGGAGTTGATGCAGGTGCCAGTGGTATGTATACCCTATGCATTTGTTCTTTTAAAGGAGTTACGTCACGGGTATTTCGTAGTTTTTTGGTCTAAACTGTTCTGAAATTAGTGTTAGGCAACTTGACCCATGAAAAACATTATCTTTGAACATCTAAAGGAAGATATAACCTTAATTGTGGAGAGAAATCAAAGCACGGCTATAAATATCAATTTTTTTGACTCGCCGGAGGACTTTTCACGTTAAAATCCATTTCCATCCTAGCTATCTGCAGCTAACGACGCTTGTTAACAGTTTCAGTGGTCTAATTAAGCAATTGGTAATGAAAATGGACCATTATTTTTAGACTCCCTCTGACACAAATATATATTTTGGCTGTTCAAAAATCTGTTCAAATCCACGACAAAGCCCCATTAACATTAAATGCCTGTGAGGTTGACAAGTTTTGACTCTTTTCATAAACCAGACCAAAGACCCTACTTCATAACTCCACTGCCAGAAGAGACAGAGGTTCTTGAAGGTGATTCCACCAGGCTCGAGTGCCGCGTAGGACCTGGAGCAGACGTCACGTGGTACAAGGATGATGAACCTCTGGAAGAAGACGATCGCGTCACGATTGAAAACGAAGGCGACGTCTTTGCAGTTGTTATCTCCCCAACAGAACTAGATGATGAAGCAGAGTACAAGTGCGTCGCACAGAACGAGTTTGGCAAAGTATCCTGCCAGTCTGAGCTGATAGTGGAGGAAGGTGTGACCATGCCACTGATCAAGGAACCGCTAAAGAACTTGGAGGCAAATGAGGGTGAAGTAGTTCGATTTGATGTACGTATCGCCGGAGACCCTGAACCGATGGTGGAATGGTTCAAGGATGGAAAGCAGCTGGAAGATGAAGGACGTGTTGTGATTATTGATGACGTTGATGACAACGACAAGGAGCTGTTTTCTCTTGTTATTGAAGACTGCCAAGTGGTGGATTCTGGTTGTTACAAGGTTGTGGCAATGAGTGAAGCTGGAACTGCCAATAGTGAATGTGACTTGGTTGTCACTCGAACACATGTCCCAGCAGAGTTCAAGGATGAGATGGAAGAGGTAAGGAAAATGCGTTTTATTTTCACTTTTACATTATCCCTTGAACTAGCTTGCAATGGAGTTCAGTGATGGAAAAATGTTTGAAGCGGTTTGATGTCATTTGTAAAGTACATGTACAGCGTTCTAGTTCTAGCTGGGAACAAGCTGTTTTGCACAAAGGAAAAAGCTAATCTCTGTGATTTATGCCAGGCTTTATAAGCTTACTTTTAAAGATGCTTAATGATCTGTTTAAAGATTCTAAGTAACAGGAACTTGGACTTAAACTGGTTGGGTCTGTTTTTTCTTCTCATTTCTTTTTAATATTTTTCTTAGTTTTATCATAGTCATTCACGATCGGAGTACCTATATTTGGTGGTTTTTCAAAATGCTACATGTCTACAGGGCGCAGCATCTTGTACTTTGTCATTTCTGTTTTGAGACTGTTTTGGGATACAACCAAACTACTAAACATTGTTTTTACAGTTTTCTTTGGAGCGGTTTTCATCTGTGTAAAAGTCTTACTAGTATGGAAGAAAACTATAAACACGCTGCCACGCATTTGGTTTAAGAAAAGCCACAATGTGATCACCTCAAATTAAATAATGTATCCTACGTTTCTCGTAATTTCCTTAGGGTGGCAAAAATAAAATTGAACTTGAACTAAAACTTGAACTATGTTTTCAGGTGCCCATGGAGGGTTCTCAAGGCGATAATGTGTGCATGGTTGTGAATACCGGTCGCCTCCCTTCACCAGTTGTTGCCTGGTACAAAGACGAGGAGCCCATTGTGTCAAACTCTCATCTAGAGATCTCTCAGGACCCCGATCACTGCAAACTAACGGTTTACCATGTTACTCCAGCCGACTCTGGTACATACAAGTGTGTTGCTTTCAGCGTAATGGGAACTATCACTAAGAAATTCCTTCTCAACATTGAAGGTTAGTTGGTTCTTAGTGGGTAGTTAATGTGTTAAATTGGTTGCCAGATTTGTTTTTCAGTTTTGAATCTGCACTCCTAAATTATGCGCGATTTTACAAAAGAAAGCATGGTATAGCCAATGTGTCAAAATGTGTTTTTTTTTTAGCGGCATCAAACAATTGTTTAACTCTTTTAAAAAGGACTTGTCAAGAATTCCTTAAATAAAATTTACAATCACTCTTAGCAATTTATGAAGACAACACTAACCATTGTATCAAAGAAACTGTGTACTCATTGTGACATCACTTGACTGTGTAGGTCTTTCAAGTGGTAGTCAAGTGTCATGATTTTCTTTTTTTCACTCGTCATGCCATTTTGGATTTTGGACAAACAAGAAATGATCAGACTGCACTTTTCAATATTTGACAACCCTGACACTTCATATATATTTTTAAAGCCATGTTAGTCTGTAGCTTAAGATCAGCAAATGCCTGACTCTTGCCTGCTTCAGAACCTTTTCCTTGTCTTCCCGTTCTTGATACTACAATTTTGTTTACGTTGTTACTCAGACTGCAATTCTTTTCTTTGTTACTAGGACCAGAAGTAATACAAGAACAGCCAGTGAGTGCTTCTGAAATGCAGGACGTACAGTTACCATTGCCAATGGCAGAAAGACCTGTCCGAGATACAACTGCTCCAGTCTTCACAAAGAAATTAGAGGACGTCGTAGTTGACGCTGGAGAAGAAGCCCGTTTTGATGTTAGAATCTTTGCCGTTCCAGAACCCCATGTTGAGTGGTACCGTGGGTCAGAGAAGGTTTTGGATGAAGGGCGGTTTGTTCACATAGATGCCATCGAGGATGAGCTGTTCACACTGATCATTGAGCAAAGTGAAGTGGAAGATGCCGGTCAGTATAAGGTTGTCGCATCAAACGAAGCTGGCCAGGCCTCCTGTGAAGCTCAATTGATCGTGAAAGGAAAGCAAGCAGGACCAGAAGGACCAGAAGGAGCAGAAGAACCGGAGACTTCAGTCCTTGATGTAGACGAGGGTGGTGAAGTGAACTTAAATGTGACAGTCTCAGGAACTGGCAAACCCACTGTGGAGTGGCTCAAGGATGGGAAGCCAGTTCGGAAGACAAGTAGGCTTGACACAAGAACGAAAGGTGACACGTACACGCTTAATATCAAAGAAGCGGCACCTGATGATTCTGGTATTTACACTTTCAAGGCCACAAGCCCTGCAGGGACAACCACAAAGAACTTTGACGTAAATGTGCAAGGTATGTTACAGCAAGGCGCCCAAAAGTGTGACCACCTTTAATTAATTCACATTCTTTCGTGCAACCACCATCCAATCAGAAGCCAAGGACAGCTCCCGGTTGACTTCTGATTGGATTAAATCTGCACGGAAGAATGTGAATAAATTAAAAGTGGTCACACTTTTGGGCGCCTTGCTGTAAGTGTTGATATTAGAGGGTACTAACTTACTAATCCGAGAAAAGCTGAGATGCAGTTGCATGAATTTTATGATTAGGGCGAAAAAAAAAACTGATTGGAAGTCATCTTAAAAGTCATCATGCTATTTTAATGACGAATACATCAACTTCACAACCTGTGGCTAGTTTAGTAAATATTAGCAACACATTTCTAATAATGCAAGAAAAACGAGTGAGTGAGTGTTTGAGGGTTTTTTTGTTTCCTAATGTTAAACTGTTGATTTTGAAGGAATGTGATGAGTTGAAGATTCCAAAAAAAGAATGAGTTGCTGGACTTGAAATGCTCTTTTACTATTTGCTTTTTACAGAAAAGCCACAGGGCGATGCCCCCAACTTTACAAAACCACTGGAGTCTGTTAAGGTAATGGAAGGAAGTGCAGCGACACTGGAATGCAAGGTCACAGGGACACCAGAGCCTAGCATAGCTTGGTTTAAAGATGGCGAAAGTGTGGCAGACATGAAAAGATATAAGACGCGATTTGATGGAGAGAGAGCCACTTTAAAAATCACAACCACAGAATTAGATGATGAGGGTGAATACAAGTGTGTTGCCGAAAACACCTTTGGCTCAGCATCTTGTTCTTCAGAACTTCTTGTCAATGAACCAAATGCGAAGCCTGAGTTTGAAGAGAAAATGAAGCCTGTTGATGTTGCCGAGGGAGAACCTGCACAATTTTCTGTGAAAGTGACTGGCAACCCGCCTCCTGTCATTGACTGGTACAAAGGCAAGGACAGATTGGAAGATGAAGGGCGAATTGAAATGGTCGATGAAGAAGACAGTGGAACTTACTCACTTACAATCAATGACACGCTTGCAGCGGATGCCGGTACGTACAAGTGCGTAGCTGAAAATGAGGAAGGGCAAACGTCTTGCAAGGCTGCTTTGGCTGTCAAGGAGGTCATTTCTGAACCTGTCTTCGAAACTGAACAAGAAGCTGCCCCAGTGAAGGTGGGAGAAGGTGATGTTGTTAGCCTCAATGCTGTCGTGAAAGGAAAGCCTGAACCAGCTGTCGATTGGTACAAGGACGATGAGAAACTACGTGAAACAAGCCGTTTGAAGATGGATGCTAAAGATGGAGAACACTCCCTCATTATTCTGGAGGCCAAGCCTGAAGACTCTGGGCTTTACAAGTGTGAAGCGAAGAGCAAGGGTGGTAAAGCAGAAAAAACGTTTGATGTCGACGTTAAAGGTGCTTTATTTCGTCTTAGCTGTTTACAAAACTTTCAATTAAATTGCTTGAGGAGTTGTTTATTGTTTTGCTTTTTATATTTGCACGAAGTTGCGAAATTCCTCATTTTTTGGGATGCTTATAACCTCCAAAAAATATGCATTCAAGTTTTCTAGGTTTCAACTTTTAGTTGGATTATTTAAATGTCAATATTTCTAATTTATAAAGCCAAAGTCAGTATCATTACATGACTTTCCAATATTGTGACAGAAGATGGAAGATCGTTGTTTCATGGGTGATTGGGGTAGGTAGAATTGAATCAAAATGCTTCTTGGCACATTATTTTAGGCAGAGTTAACAGGCATCTCTCTTCATGGGTTCAATTCATTATCTGCTTGAGAGATTCCATACACAGATCTGTTGAATTTTATGTGCAAATAATCAATCTCAGGACGAAAGGGGTGTCTAGAGCTACATTATATGTATGGAATTTTTGGGTAGAATTTCAAAAGTCTTGGCACGAGAGGAATTGATCTTGCCAATAGAGATGCCTGTTTACTCAAGCTAACACTGTTCTTATTCTTATATACTTAAGCAACGAAACCAGAAGGTACTGCACCAGTGTTCATAGAGTCCTTAGAACCAGTGGAAGTAGTGCAAGGATCTCCTGCTAAGCTGCAGTGCAAAGTAACTGGTACACCAGAGCCAGTCATCGAGTGGTTTAGAGACAGTGAGCCCGTGAAGGAAGACAAGAGGATAAAAATGCGTTTTGATGGGGAATTGTGTACTTTGAAGATTCTCACAACCGAGCTTGAAGATGAAGGGGCTTACAAGTGTGTTGCTAAGAACGACTTTGGATCAGTGTCATGCGCTTCTGAACTCCTTGTTAATGAGCCAAACAAGAAACCAGAGTTCATTGAGAAGATGAAGCCAGTGAATGTCAATGAAGGAGAACCAGCACGGTTTGACGTCACAATAGAAGGCAATCCACTTCCGGTGGTAGACTGGTTCAAAGGGAAGGACAAGCTGGAAGACGAAGGTCGTTATGTAATGATGGATGACGAAGAAGCGGGCATTTTCACTTTGATCATTGAGGATACTGTACCTGATGATGCTGGGACCTACAAATGCATGGCTGCCAACGAGGAAGGACAGACATCTTCCAAGGCCGCTTTAGTAGTCAAGGAGAAAATGATTGCACCAGAGTTTACAGATGAAGAGGAAAGTGCTCCTATCAATGTCACAGATGGGGATGAGGTGTGCTTGAGTGTGGGCATCAAAGGCAAGCCTGTGCCGAGCGTGGAGTGGTACAAAGATGACAAGAAGCTGAGGAAAACCAGCAGGTTGAAGATGGATGATAAGGGTGATAAGTTTTCCCTGGTGATTTTGAATGTCACCCCTGAAGATTCTGGGACGTACAAATGTGAAGCATCAAGCAAGGCCGGGACTGTCACTCGTACATTTGATGTCAATGTAGCAGGTATGAGTGTTTTGGAAATAAACGTACCACATTTCAAATTTTCAAACAAAATTGTCGAATGACGTTTGACCATTAAGTTGATTTTAATTGATTCAGTTTTGGAATACAGATAGCATTCATTTTAGCTAATCTGGTTCGCTTGAACAAAAATCTGAATGAATGTTAAACCATTGTAAAATATATCTGAGTATGGTTTATGATAGTCAAATCAATTTATTTGTTAAAAGCTACCTCTGCCTTTTAGAAACGTGACTATTGTGTCATAAAAAATGATGGGAGTAAACTAACTACTAAGAAGCTATACGATAGTGGTTTCAAGCTATCTAAGGCACTACTAAACATAAATCATCAAGTTGACAATTTTGTTTGTTCGTACCATTGTACAAAGTGACGGCTTATGGAAATTATGTGGAGAAATTAGGCGTTGAACAATGTTCTTTTGTTTTACAGCAAAGAGGCCAGAGGGAAAAGCCCCCGAGGTTATCAAGCCTGCCGAGACTGTCGAAGTTGAAGAAGGTAAACCAGCCAGAATAGAATGCCAAATAAGCGGACAACCCAAGCCGACTGCTGAATGGTTCAAAGACAGCGAGAAAGTGAAGGAGTCCAAACGTATAAGACCTGAAAGCGACAATGAAACATTCTCTTTGAATTTTAAAGAAACAGAACTTGATGACGAAGGTGAATACAAATGTGTTGCACGCAATGAGTTTGGCAGTGTGTCGAGCCAGGCTGAACTGCTGGTGAACGAAGCTGGTGCAAAGCCGGAGTTCAAAGAGAAAATGAAGAACGTGAGTGTTCAGGCTGGACAAGAAGCCAGGTTTGATGTGCTTGTGACTGGATCGCCACCACCAGAAATTGACTGGCTCAAAGGTGATGACAAACTGGAAGACGAGGGACGATTTAACTTGGTAGACAATGAAGAGGAAGGAAGCTTCGCTTTGATTATTGAGGACGTAAAACCAGAGGATAGTGGAAAGTACGAGTGTATTGCATTCAATGAACTCGGAGAGGTGTCATGCAAAGCCAACCTGGCTGTGGAAGAAACCCTTGTTGCTCCTGAATTTGCTGACGAAGCTGAAAGTGCCCCAATAGTAGCCGAAGAAGGAGGCGACATTGATTTGAATGTAGAGTTGAAGAAAGGGCAACCAGAACCAGAAGTGGAATGGCTGAAGGACGACAAACCAGTTAAAGTGGATGAGCATTTAGATGTTGGCGTTGACAAGGACACACACTCACTGAAAATCAGGGGAGCTGTTCCTGACGACTCTGGTTTGTACAAGTTCAAAGTCAGCAGCAAGGCAGGCTCTGTAGAGAGGGTGTTTGATGTGCAGATTGCAGGTACTGTGACTTACAGTGAGATCAATAACAGTGTTCTCCCTCTATTTCTTTGCCCAGGACATGAAATTGAAATATATACTAGTACTGAAGCAGAAGGAACAAGAAATTAATCAATAATTATCAGTGTTTGTATTCTGTGCCTTTGTCTATGATAACTCATTGTAGTCGCATCAAATAACATTTATGGACCCTTTGTTGTTGCTGGTGCTTGTTAATAACGTTAGTTTACATTTTGATATCTTTCTGTGAGTTTTTCAAACTTTTGAGTTAGTCACAGGGTTCGTACAGGTCATGGAAACCTGGAAAGTCATGGAATTGTAGAATTTCATTTTCCAGGCCTGGAAAGTCATGGAATTTAAGTGTGGGTCATGGAAAGTCCAGGAAAATGGTATTGATTGTACAGGATGAATTAGGCAGGCTCTTTTTTGTGAAGAAAAGCCGTGATAAAAACGTACCCGAAATCAAGATAATGTTTGAAAATTTCCAAAAAAAATCGTCAAATTTAGGTCATGGAAAACATTGAAAAGTCACAGAAAAGGTCATGGAAAGTCATGGAATTTCAAAAGCTCAAAAGAGAACGAACCCTGTAGGAAGTTTATTTTCAGTCAAAGAGCCAACAATTGTACGTACATGTATACCTTCTCAGCATGTGACTGCTTTGAATTTTCTGCATCCCAGGCAATCTTCGTTTCCATTGGTCAAGGAATGGAAAAACCTTAAATAATGAATCAAACATATTAATTTTTTGAAACATTCATCAAGATCCCTTTTTGAGTGGCAATACTGTATTTTTCAATTGTTAATTGTTATCCGGTTTTTTACTGTTGCAGCTAAACAACCAGAGGGCACTGCCCCACAATTCACAGAACCCTTACGGCCTCTACAAGTAAAGGAAGGTAGTGCAGCCAAACTTCAATGTTCAGTCGCAGCTGAGCCAACACCAACCCTTGAGTGGTTTAAAGATGGAGTGCGAGTCAAAGAGAGCAGAAGAGTCAAGATGGAAAGGGATGGAGAAACAGCTTCATTGTCCCTTAAGGAGACAAGGGCAGACGATAAAGGAGAGTACAAATGTGTGGCCACTAATGATTTCGGTTCTGCCTCGTGCACTGCAAGTCTAACAGTTATGGTCGTTACGAAACCAGACTTCAAAGAGAAAATGAAAGGGGTTGAAGTGATGGAGGGTGACACTGCTACCTTTGATGTGCTTGTAGTTGGTTATCCTGAACCTGGTGTAGAATGGTTTAGAGGCACAACCAAGCTAACGAATGATGAACGTGTTGTGATCAAAGAAGACCAAGAGAATCATCGATTCTCTCTTTCGATAGGGGATGTGAAAAGAGAAGATGCTGGAATGTATAAATGTGTGGCGGCAAATGAAGCTGGTAAGACCACAGTCCGAGCTGACCTCACTGTAAAAGAGAGGCTGTTTGCACCTGAATTCGCTGAAGGCCAGGCAGAGGCCCCCATAACAGTAACGGAAGGGGATGAAGTAAACTTGAATGTAACAATCAATGGAAAGCCAAAACCTGATGTCAAATGGTACAAGGATGAAAGACCCCTTCGTGAGAGCAACAGGCTGGACATCAAGGCACGTGGAGACAAATACTCTGTAGTGATTCTTGGTATCAGGGCAGAGGACTCTGGAGTGTATAAGTGTGAAGCTAAGAGCAAGATGGGCACCGTGACCAGGACATTTGATGTCAAAGTACAAGGTATGTAACTTAAAATTGCCGAATGCGATCAATGTGCAAAATGTATGGCAATCAGTGAAAAGAATGTAGATTTTGAACGTGGGCTAGCAAAGTTCAAGAGAACCGAAATCAGACAGAAAACAAAACATTTTGGGCCAATAGTTTTTGAGCTACAGTAGAATCCTGATTTCTCAAACCCCCCCGTTTCTCGATATTCCCGACTTTTCGGACCAATTTTCGTTTCCCTTGGATAGCATTTCTCTGTAATTTTACCCCCGATTTCTCGAAGCAATTTTTCGTTTCCCCTGGAGATTCGAGAAATCGGGATTCCATTGTAGTTTATGGCTGAATTGGAGTTTACTCGTAGGTGGAAGCTGTAAAATAAAGTTCGTTTAAATAATCGACAGTTTGTGTTTTTGTTTATTTGCGAAGTTCCAACATCAATTTACATTATTTAAAGGTGTTTGAAATTTGTCAGTGATAGTTTGCATAGAAACGTTGTAAGCCTCATTTGTTAGTCATCACCGTCTATTCCATTCGCATTGAAACTTCTTTGTGACCACTTCAAGCTTTGAACTGAAGTTGTGATTTTTTCCTCCTTCAAATAAGAGAAGTGCAACGTGACATGATGGTTCACTTTCTTGAATATTTTGTCTTCACAGCAAAGAAACCCACAGGAACAGCACCAGAAATCACTAAACCTCTAGAAAACGTCACAGTGGTTGAAGGTGAGCCAGCAACGTTAGAGTGTGAGCTAAAAGGAGAACCACAACCAGACATTGAATGGTTCAGAGATGGTGAGCAGGTCAAGGAATCAAAACGCATCAAAATGAGCTTTGACGGCAAATCTTCATCGGTGACTTTCAAACCGAGCGAACTTGATGATGAGGGCGAATACAAGTGTGTGGCATGTAATGAGCTTGGCAGTGCATCAACCTCAGCTGAACTTCTTATAAACGAAGCTGGAACCAAACCGGAATTTACAGAAAAACTTAAGAACATCAGTGCTTTGCCTGGAGATGAAGCTAGGTTTGATGTCCGCGTGGCTGGGTCACCGCCACCGGAGGTTGACTGGTTCAAGGGGAAGGAGAAAATTGAAGACGAGGGCCGCTTTGTTTTGATTGATGATGAAGGGGAGGACTTGTTTTCGTTAGTTATTGAAGATGCAAAACCCTCTGACAGTGGTGAGTATGAGTGTATTGCTTTCAATGAAATTGGCGAAGTTTCATGCAAGGGGAACTTAGTTGTTGAAGAAACACTTGCCGCGCCAGAGGTTGCTGAGCAAGCTGAAAGTGCACTGCCTATCACTGAAGAGGCCATCATTGCACCCAAGATCGCTGAAGAAGCTGAAAGTGCAATACCTGTAACAGAAGAGACCATCATTGCACCCAAGCTTGCCGAAGAGGCTGAAAGTGCAATGCCTGCAGCCGAAGAGATGCTCATTGCACCAGAGTTTGCTGAGGAGGGCGAAAGTGCACCCTTGGTCATAGAGGAAGGAGGAGATATCAGTTTAAGTGCAAATGTCAAGGGAAAACCGGTACCAGAAGTAGAATGGTTCAAGGATGGTAAAGATCTCAAGGCCAGTGATCACCTGAACATTGGTGAGAAGAATGGTAAACACACGCTGGTAATCAAAGGTGCTACGCCTCAAGACTCCGGCACTTACAAGTGTCAGGCTAGCAGTAAAGGAGGTGTAGCAGAACGAACCTTTGATGTCCAAGTAAAAGGTTTGTTGTTTGTATTTTGTCACTTGTTTTATTGTTGCCCGTTACGTTAAAAGACTATCGTCATGTGTATTAAATACTGCGTCATGCATGCAAGGAAAGAATGAAACCTTTTGTGCACACTAGCCTATTTGTGGGAAATTTACTTCATTAGCCCGGGAAACCACATTTAACAGTAAGTGCTAAATAGTCAAAATAAAGAAGTTGAGGCCTTATGCATCCAATGGCACGACAAGGACAGTTGATAATGAAAGAAGCAAAGTAATAAAATTAGTGGCCTATGGGCGGGGCCTGAATGGGTAAAATGGGAACTGGGATCTCCCGATTTAACTGGGAAAATCGAATTTGGGTCACTGGGACTGGTACTCACAAACCTTGACCTTCATGACCTTACATCGGAGTAAGAGTACGAGATTGAGTACGAGTACGACTTTTAAAACCCAGTGCTTATGCTTTTGATTATCACGTGTCACACCATTGTCATACTAATAGTCTGCTATTCTACTGGTGGAAAACAAGAGGAAGGAATATGGGCTCCGGGAACGAAACTGGATTGAAATACAGAAGTCGCTTATGTACCGTTTTCTAAAGGTGTCTATTTACTAGCCAGCGTGCTACATGCATGATGCATCGTAGACAAAATTATTTCCTGTCATGTCTGTCAGTTTCTGAAGTTGTTCTTGATTAATTGCAGCTAAGAAACCAGAAGGAACGGCGCCAGTGTTTTCTGAGCCTCTTCAACCCGTTGAGGTAAAGGAGGGCAGCGATGCCAAACTACAGTGCACTGTCACGGCCGAACCCAAACCTAACATCGAGTGGTTCAAGAAAGGTGTGCGCGTAAAAGAAAACCGACGAGTGAAAATTGAAAGTGATGGAAACACAGTTTCACTAACAATCAAGGACGCCAGATCATCTGATGAAGGAGAGTACAAGTGCGTGGCTACCAACGAGCTAGGTTCAGCGCCCTGTGCTGCAACTTTGACAGTCAGGGTCGTAACTAAGCCAGACTTCAAAGATAAGCTTAAGACAGTTGAGGTCATGGAAGGTGACACTGCGCAGTTTGACACTCGAGTGGTTGGGTACCCTGCGCCTGAGGTTGAGTGGTTCAAAGGAACAACCAAGCTGAAGAGTGATGAACGGACTGAAATCAAAGAGAACCAAGATGAAAATCTGTACTTGCTTGTGATCAGTGATGCTAAGCGGGATGATGCTGGGATTTACAAGTGTGTGGCCTCAAATGAAGGAGGTAAGAGACAGGACATCCCTAACAACAAGTTACGAGTTTGACGTACTGAAACAGCGGTTGTAGTAGTGTTGGGTAAAACCATGTGATTGTCTCGTGACTACAAGTAAAGTTTTTTATAGCCCAAATTTGAAAGGACTTAAGGGAACTGAAAACGTTGAGATTAAACGTTGAAATTAAACCTAAATTTTTCAAGTTTTCCTTTGTACTCCGTCTTAATCTTCTTCAATTTAACCTCGATCCTTTTTGGATTATTATTACACTATGGTTTTTATTAACCTTTAGAAAATGTTTTATTATAAGGTGATCTGTGATTTAAATGTAATTTATCGTATCAAAACTTCTTTAAACCAATTAAAACCTTGTGGGGAGTGTAAAAACAACTTATAACATCGTTAGGACGTGTGAAGAGCAAATTGCTTCTTCTCGGTTTTCCCCTGCATCCGTTGCTTTTGCTGACTTAATAATAGTACTTAATGTCAATTAATGTCAATTCTACCCCAGGTAAGACCACGTGTCGTGCCGACCTCGTCGTGAAGGAGAGGCTTTTCGCCCCTGAAATTTCTGAAGACCAGCTAGATGCCCCCATCACAGTGACTGAAGGTGGAGAAGTAAGCTTGGATGTAACCATCAATGGAAAACCCAAACCTGATATCAAATGGTACAAAGATGACAAACTCCTTCGTGAAAATAACAGGCTGGACATCAAGGCACGAGGAGACAAGCACTCTGTGGTGATTCTTGGTATCAAGGCAGAGGACTCTGGAGTGTACAAGTGTGAAGCCAAGAGCAAGATGGGTACCGTGACCAGGACATTTGATGTCAGAGTGCAAGGTATGCATTAGGCCAGCATATACTAGATGGAAAATTTGATTAACTTTTTGTTTTGGAAAAATAGTTTACCAGAAGCGGTTTTTGACAAAGGAGAAGAAAATTCGATTTTTCGGTCCAGTCGCAGAATTCTTGCTATTTTCTGATAGGCATTCTTAAAACACTTGTCTAAAGATTTTGCTGATCAAATAGGAGGGGTGAAGATGTTCTGCGAAGCATGTATTTTCTGGTTTTCCATTCATTTGTCGTAGTTTAACCATGAACTTACTTTGGTCTTACAGACAAATGTATGAAGACTTTAAACATGACTGTATTCTCTCCAGGACCTCAACATCCCTTTAAATTTAATCAGAAAAATCATTTGCTGGATATTAATGACTGTTTTTATGCTAGTATCGATCAAGTCGTCTAGACGTCTTTCACGTCTAAGACGTTAAAGGCGTCTGGTATAAAAACGGGACGCATTTAGTAGACGGCTTTTCAGAAAAAAATAAATAAAAATAAAAGACTGGGTTCTACACTCGGAGGACACTGGACACGAAGACGTTAAAGCCATCAGACGTTAAAGGCGTCTGTCTTATTTACCGTTTTTATACTAGTTAACGGCGTCCCGTTTTTATACTAGACGCCTTTAACGTCTGAGACGTTAAAGCTGTCCGTTAAGAGCGTCGTTCAGACGTTCTTACGAAAAGACGTTAAAGCCATCAGACGTTAAAGGCGTCTGTCTTATTTACCGTTTTTATACTAGACGTTAAAATCGTCTCGAGACAGCTTTAACGTCTCAGACGGCTTTAACGTCTCTAGCATAAAAACGGCCATTTTGAGCTAACAGACCATAAATTTTGTCACATGTGACAGGAATATGTTTGCCACTGGATTCCCTTACAAAAATTGTATTTCACGTTGTATTTGCTCTCTTTTGAAAATGGCAGAATTTAACTTGAAATGTATCATTCTGATGTCGACCATTTTCTGTTTCATACCCCAGCTGAGAAGCCAACCGGCACTGCACCACAGTTCACCCATCCCTTAGAAACAGTTGAAGTCTCTGAAGGAACGGCTGTTAAACTTACATGCACAGTGAAAGGAACGCCACAGCCAACCATTGAATGGTTCAAAGATGGCAAACCACTGAAAACTAGCAAACGTGTTAAAGATGACTTCGATGGGGAAGTCGCTTCTTTGTCCTTCACCGAGGCAGATCTTGACGATGAAGGAGATTACAAGTGCGTTGCTCAAAATGAATTGGGATCTGCATCTTGCGCGGCAGAACTTCTTGTAAACGAACCTGCTAGTAAACCAGAATTCACCGAAGCGATGAAAGACATTGAGGTGGCTGAAGACGAAGAGGGGAGATTTGATCTGCGTGTGTCAGGATCGCCTGATCCAACTGTCCAGTGGTTCAAAGGGACCAAGAAAATCGAGGATGCTGGAAAGTTCATTTTGATTGACGACGAAGAGGACGACCTGTTCTCTCTTGTCATCGACAAAGTGGCCTCAGATGATGCTGGTACATACACCTGCAAAGCCACCAATGAAGCTGGAGAAGTGTCCTGCAAAGCTGAGCTTAAACTGCAAGAGCAGATGGCAGCTCCCGAATTTGCGGAAGACGAGGAGACAGGCCCGATCACTGCAGTCGAAGGTGGCGAGGTGACGCTCAACGTGACAGTGAAAGGAAAGCCACGTCCAGATGTCGAGTGGTTCAAGGATGACCGGCCCCTGAGGAAGACCAGTCGTTTGGCTATCAAGTCACGAGGAGATAGGTTCTCTGTTGTTATCATGAATGTCACTCCAGATGATTCTGGTTTGTACAAGTGTGTGGCAAGCAGCAAGGCTGGGAGTGTTACGCGGACATTTGAAGTCAACATTGAAGGTATGACTTTTGTGTTATAGCCTTTGAGCTTTGTGATAACATCTAACGCCACTTTTAGAATGGTCGAGGCAAAAAAAGTAGAAAAAATTCTTAAACCTGTCAAAATAGGGATGTCACGTTACTAAGCAAAACCTCTACCAATGTCCGTTCTTGAATATTTTAACCAACAACATTTACTTTTCTTCAAAAGAATAGTTAGTAAGTGTTTTGGACATACATATAAGTCCAGGACGCTTACTATGTATAACTATATCCTTGTAGAATTACTCAATGCTAATTGGCTTAAGAAGGAATGTCGCTTTCGTGTAACAATATTGCAAGGTGTGGCACCAGTGCACATTACAATGAAGATTTATAAAGACAGCAAGAACATTGAAGACTTGGTTAGAAATATTTCCTAATAATTCTGAAAAAAAGTCGTGAATATCATCGTTTTATGTGGCGTAAATGCTCTTTATGTGTTCGTTCAATTTGGTTCGACTCTAATAATTTATTCGTGCTTACTCCAAATTGTGCTCAAAACGGAGCGCTTTCAAATACTAGTAATACACATTGCTGAGTTCTGTTGTAGGTTTGACCATGTTAGGACCATGTTATCTGGACCATGTTATCTGCCTGTTAGGATTCATACAATTTTTGTTATTTACTTCAGGCAAAAAAGCAAAGAAACCCAAGGGAGTAGCCCCGCAGTTTACACAGCCTTTAAAAACAACAGAAGTAGTGGAAGGTAACCCTGTCAGATTAAAATGTCGTATGACGGGCACACCAGAACCTACAGCAGAATGGTTCAAAAACGGAACACAAGTCCAGCTTGGTCGAAGAATTAAAGCTGATATCATCGGAGACATGTGCCAGTTGTCATTTACTGAATTGAAAGCGGATGATGAAGGAAATTACAAATGTGTGGTTAAAAACGATCTCGGATCGGCTTCTACTGAAGGAGAACTTGTTATTACCAAACCTATTGTGGCGCCCGAATTTAAGGAAAAACTGAAAAGTTTACAAGTGGGTGAAGGCGAATCAGCTCAGTTTGATGTGCGAGTGACTGGTAATCCTGAGCCAAACATTGCGTGGTTGCGTGGATCTCAAACAATCGACAATGAAGGACGATTTACCGTAAAAACTGGCGAAGGAGAAGGACAACATTCTTTAATTATCGATGATACAACCTTAGACGACGCTGGTACTTATAAATGTGTTGCTTCTAACGATGTAGGGAAAGCAACGTGTCGTGCGGAGTTAGAAGTCACTGAAAAACTAACAGCTCCAGAATTTACTGATGAGCTCAACGAAGCTCCTTTAACATTTAAAGAGGGAGACGAGGTCTCATTGGAGGTGACAATCCGAGGAAAACCTGCTCCTGAAGTCCAGTGGTACAAAGATGAACTTAACGTCAGAAAGTCATCAAATGTTACCACGCTGGTAAAAGGAGATAAATATACACTTCTAATTTACATCGCTAAGCCTGGTGATTCTGGAGTGTACAAGTGTGTGGCGAAGAGTAAAATGGGATCAGCAACACGGACGTTTACCATTCAAATAGAAGGTTAGTAACGTCAATTAGAAGTAAGCTGCGCCATTTTGGTTTAACTCTGAGGCCCCGTCCATACTGACCCGGGTAAATTTGAAAACGGAGAAATTTGAAAACGCCGCGGAAAATATTTTCTGTCCACATTAACTCGGGTAAATTTGAAAACGATACCCACTTTGGAGAGCGGTTTTGAACAGCTCCGTTTTCGGTGACTTAAAACGCCGGTTCAGTATGGATGGTTGGCCTAACCGGAGAAAAAAAGATGCGTTTTCAAATTTACCCGGGTCAGTGTGGACGGGGCTTGACTGTTGGTTGACCCAAATGAACTAGAAATTGTCAATTGTGGCAATTTCTGAAAAAGGTGGTGAAAAGTTCACGATTTGTATTGTGCAATTAGAGATATCACGAGCACTCCAACGTCATGATGTTACTTAGATGTAACCCTGGAGGAAATGGCGTTCGTTGTCACAGGGAACCCACACGTGGTATGCGTGAGCATACATAGCGTGCTTAAAAAACGACATTGATTTGCTAGAGTTTTGTGAGTTTGAAACGATTCATTTTGGACGGATTTGCACCATCATAGAGGCTATTTCTTCTGACGAATTTAATACGAGTAAGAAACTACACCTCAAAAATACTTCACCTGTTTCATTTTTCAACTATTCTTTCTTTCTTTATGATATTGTCCCATGTCCCATAAATTTCATTATATAATCGTTGGTATATTTTATTTGCAATGCGCCAGAAGAAATTACCTTCGTTCTGGTGCAAATTCCTCTTAAAGCGCTTTAAAGTCAAAACATAACTAAAGGAAACCAATTTTTCCTCGTAAAAGTACTTTGCACGTTATACAGCATGTGGGTTCCCCGAGGCTTTGTCGATAATACGAAAGGGGCGGAGATGCTCGTTGTCTTGCTTAGAGGTGAACATTTCGGATTTTTGGTCTCGCTTAGGGGGTTCCGGGCAAACAGCCAAAGTTTCAGCCATTAAGGTCTCGTTAAGGGTTGCACACGAAAAAAATATACAAATATAAATTCTATTTTTAGTATTGTAGTATCTTTTAGGGGTCAAAAATGCTTGAGCCACGCCCAGATTGGTTTCTTTTAGGGGTCCTTTTCAAAATTTTCGACGAGCTTCCCGCCCCTTTCATATGGGAGCCCCCCCCCCCCCCCCGGGCGTAATACTGCCCCAAAAGAAATCTAAGTTTCTCAAGTAAAACACAATGTACCTCTTACCTGCTTTATTTTACAGGCAAGAAGCCCAAAGGAACGGCACCAGAGTTTTTCAAGCCTCTAAAGAAGATAGAAGTAGTGGAAGGCAGTGCAGCCAAGTTGGAATGTTGGGTTCATGGGAAACCAGAACCAAGCATTGAATGGCTTAAAGACGATGAACCCGTGAAACCAAGCAAACGTGTCAAGACTTATTTTGACTCTGAAGTTTGCAGACTGACAATTTCCAACACTGTTGCAGATGACGAAGGAGAGTATAAATGCGTGGCGACAAACGAAAGCGGTAGTGCATCTTGTTTAGCAGAGCTTCTTGTGAACGAAGCCATTGTTATGCCAGAGTTTAAGGAGAAAATGAAACACACTGAAGTTGTCGAGGGTGATACGGCACGGTTTGATGTGCGTGTGGTGGGTAACCCTAAACCTGTTACTGAATGGTCCAAGGGTGGAAAGACAATCTCTGAAGGAGGTAGATTTAAAATTGTACAATCTGAAGACGACGATTTACATTCACTGTTAATCGAGAATGTGTCCATGGACGATTTCGGTAGTTACAAGTGCGTTGCGTCTAATGAAGCTGGAAGAATGCAGTGTTCTGCTCGGCTTGATGTAAAAGAAAGACAAATTGCGCCAGAGTTTTCCGATGAATACGGCGATTCACCGATTGAGATTAACGAAGGTGATGAACTTAAGATTAATGTCACTATTCAAGGAAACCCAAGACCCGACGTAGAATGGTACAAGGATGATAAACCTATGAAAAGAACTAGTCGCATGAACTTATCAGCACGAGGAAATAAATTTGGTATCACAATCTTTACTGTTATCCCTGAGGACTCGGGAGTTTACAAGTGTGTTGCTAAGAGTGCTGCGGGTACCATGTCAAAGACCTTCCAAGTAAATATCGAAGGTAAGTCGCGTATTTGTCAATCGTATTGAGAATATCGATAGAGTCGAGCCCGGACTCTGGTATTGTGTTGTATTTTAGGCAAATCGCCTTAATTCACAGTGTTCGAAAGCCTATTAACACGTATCCAGTAACTAAAGTTGATCGCGGTTTCAATTATTAAGGTATAAAAATGTTTTTCATTGCTAACGTTTTGTGGAGTTTGAGATTAGTCGACAAAAAACAGAAGATTTAAACATAACACTTTGCTGAAAAGTTATAAAACTGGAATCAAAATTCGCGCTTATCTGGATTAGCTCAATTGAGCTTTGAACAAAATTATTGGAGAAACCTGGCACAATTGTCGACAGGTTACCTGCGATGTCTTCTGTCCCTGCTATGTAAGAAGGGGTAGGGGGGAACAACACACGAAGCTTTTTATGCTATTGAAACCGAAGTAAAGCGCCAGTAGTTGTGTTTCACTTTGTAAGAAAAGTCAAGTTTCTGAGGACAGATGTTTTTCTTTTGTTTTATAGGCAAGAAACCAGCACCGAAATTCACCCAAGCGTTAGAAGAAACACAAGCAACCACTGGCGGTACAGCCAGACTGAAATGCCGTCTAAATGGAACAGCTAAACCGAACATTGAATGGACAAAGAATGGCCGACCCGTTGACGAAAGTCGACGAGTAAAAATGGAGTTTGATGGAGAACTCTGTTCGCTTGTTATCTCAGATTGCAGACCTGAAGATAGTGGTGAATACCAGTGTGCAGTCAAGAACAAGATTGGGACAGCTTCATGCAGAACAAAGCTTGTTGTGAGCGAATCAACAAGTAAACCCGACTTCAAAACGACAATGAAAGATGTGGAAGTTCTAGAAGGCGATGAAGCAGTATTTGAGGTTTCGGTTACCGCTAAACCCGCGCCTGAAGTGGAATGGTACTTGAGAAAAATGCTTATAAAGAACGAGGGGAAGTACACCATTAATGAAGATACTGACAGGCAGAGGTATTCGCTAACTATTAGTAATTGCCGACCAGAAGACAGTGGCCAGTACAGATGTGAAGTGAAAAACAGTGCAGGAAAAGACACTTGTACAGCAGAGCTAAAAGTCAATGACAAACAGATCACACCCACGTTTGTGCAAGGCACAGAAGAGCAGCTATTTGAGGTGTGGGAGGGTGCACCGGTGAAGCTCGTTGTTCAAGCGAAAGGGAAGCCTACGCCTCAAGTGGAGTGGTTTAAGGAAAGTCGCCTTGCTAGGCGAGTGAAGCGAGTAGAGCTGCAGACGGAGGGAGACAAGAGCATTCTGTTGATTCCCAAAGCAGTTCCTGAAGACTCAGGGAATTACCGAGTTGAGGCTACGAACCCTGCTGGCACAGCTGTGAAGCCATTCAATGTTAAAGTCAATGGTAGGTGTAATAACGTTCTGTTGGTTAAAGATTCTGTAGGAAACAGAAGAAGCAAATTGATGAGGTATATAGAAAATCGCACATTATTGTTCTGTGAAGGACATGAGGCTTAAAGGAGGCACGACTCGGGATTTTTGCGGGTTTTTGGTGTAAACTGTTTTGAAATTAGTGGTAGGCAACTTAACCTATGGAAAAGGAAGATATAATCTTAATTTGCGGGGGAAAATTAAACCACGGCTATAAATATGTTTTTTTTTTCGAAGATGCGCGGAAACAACTTGAAAAGTTTAGCCAAGTAACAATCCATTTTCATCCTAGCTATCCGCAGTCGAAGACGCCTGTCAACAGTTTCAGTGCTCTAATATACCAATTGGTAATAAAAATGGACCATTATTAGGTTTCCTACGACAAATATATATTTTGGCTGTTCAAAAATCTGTTAAAATCCGTGACGAAGCCCCTGTATATTTTTTCTTGGACATTCAGTTTACGAGGAGAGAAGAGCTGGTTAAAAGTCGTTAAGATCTGCAATTCCGTTTCAATCAGAACTTTTTCTCTCTTTTAATCTTTATGCCTTGTGTACTCCTTAACTTATTAGAAATTTTCACGAAATCTTGTTAGCATACTAAGCGTTTTCCTTTTTCCTCCACCACAACGGTTGGTCATATCACCGAAACCTCCCTTGCGATCGTTTATGAGAAAGATAATTTGGGTTAGAGGAATCTAATATCTCTATCCTGTGGCTCACGTCAAAGGAAGTGCCTAGGCTTAGCTTTAGAATAAATTTGCTTCTTTTTAATTGACAGCTCAAAAGCTTGTATTGAGGCGTGAACCAGTCCCCGCTGGGGCTGTCAAACCAGAGTTTATCCAAAGACTCCAAGACGTTGAGATCGTTGAAGGAAGTGCTGCCAAGTTTGATGTTCGTGTGAAAGGTAATCCATCGTCATAGCAACGGGTCATTTAACCCTTGCCTTTTTGAGAGTACTAGATTACTGGATTTTTTCTACAATTTCCATATGAAAAAAAAAACTGAAAAAATGTTGCAGTGATAAACAACAGTAGCAGCAACAGCAGATTTTCTAAAATTTCAATTTTCAAACTTTGCGATTTACGTTCGCGCGTTTAGTTTTCATCTCGAGTAAATTGTTAAATTGAATAGGACTGAACATTTTGAAAAGACTAACAATATTTTGAACGCCGACAGAATTACACTGACGTTAAAAAGCTTTGAGAAAAGGTGTTCCAAAATGAGCAGCCTTGCGTTGAAACATGTAGACCATAATAAATACAATAGTCTCCATTTGGCTTTAGAAATATGCACTGATGTTTTGTCCTTGGACATTATCTGTTTCTCGAAGATCACAATGTCCCTCGAGCTTCACTCTCGGAGAACTGTTTGCTTCTCGGAACAGATGTATGTTCCTGGACAAATGGCAGTGCTTATTTTCGCGCGTAATGGAAGTTTTTTTTTTGGGGGGGGGGGGGGAGGGAGCTATTCTTGTAGTAATAGAAACCTTTTTTTGTTTGTGTGTTTTACCAGGAACACCCGAGCCAGAGGTGGACTGGTACAAGGACAATCGCGTGATTCGTGAGGGCGGACGCATCAAATTCTTGTTTGAAGATGACGGCTTGTGTTCTCTACTGATCAGAGAGGCAGAGCACGCGGACCGAGGACGCTACAAATGCGTGGCAAGTAACCCAGCTGGAAAAGCTCAGTGCAGTGCAGAGCTTTTCATAGAGAGTAAGTATCATACAAATAGGCCTCTGTAAGCCCTGATGTCAACAGAGAAATTCTCCTAACCAAGTGTTATGCCTTTCTTGTCGTGCTAAAAAGAGAATTTGATTATGCATTAAAACTTCTTCTTTGATCATTTGCTTTATTCTCGTGACCTGTAAGCCTAATTTTGAAGTGTTATTTGCAAGAGAATTCACATTTTGATCTTTTTATTGAACTATGTCACAAGATATCAATGTATTGTTTTTTTGTCTTTATTTCCGATAAACAAAATTACTGTCATATCTAAGAAAACATCAGAATAATAGTTTACTAAGCTAAAAAATCACCAAATAGGTGCTAATAAACCAAAAAGGAACCGGCAAGGATGGTAAAGATTGGGCAAGATTCAGATGGATTACGAACTGCGAACGTGAAAGATGTAGTCTAAATTTTTCGAAATGCTCAATCCCTTCATACTTTCATAACTACTCAGCTCGTTTAGTTATTTCTATTCTGAGTAGTTTTTTTGCTTATTGTAGTTAATTCATTTTATGCTATTGTATTTTCTATGAATTTTTGGCAAAATAGAATGGTTGCTGTTGTTATATTTCCTTTAAAGTGCTCTGTGATTTACAACGCTATGTCATTGTTTTATGCCCAGTCATGCTGTCATTAGGGGTAAATCGACTTTGCTTCCCAAATATATAAGTTGAATTTCCATCTTGCTCTGCAGGTCATGGATTTGATTCCGCTAGTGGGTCAGAATACGAGAGACGTATGTCTCGGTGAGTGAATCCTTTATTTGCTCTGTTGAAAACCGGTGATTTATTTCTATATATTCTATTCTGTTGTTTTCAAAGACAGTCAGTGTAAAAAGCTTATACAACATATTTCCACTATGTGGGCTACTAAACTCTATCACGGGCCCGGGTGTAGCATCTAATTTTAAATGCGTAAGAGCGGTTTTCACTTGAGCATCGAAAGTCATTCGCCAAAGCTTTGGTTTTTCGTTTCTACGCTTGTTGAAGTAAAACACACACGTTTTTCCGCGCTTCGTGCTGGCTACATGTATTTACTTTGTGTTTTGATTGATTAAGTGGATTGTCTGTGGCTTTTGTGACTGGCCAGAGTGATTACTTTGGTTTTGGTTTTACGACACTCATGACATTTGAAAACCGCTTTATATATGGGTATTACACAAGCAGCTATTACACAAGCAGCCTGTCTCGCAACGGTCCAACAATATTGCGTGACAAGTAGCACAAATTATTGCGTCGTGTAACAGCACCGTTAAGGATACGGCAATTTTTGTTACACTGTGGAAGCAAAACAACATTATGGAGTTTATTCTTATGTCACGTGCACTTTTTTGTTCCCAGCGAGTCAACCTTTGATATGCTGTCAGACGACACAGAAGACGAAGTGGACGCTGAATCATCTGGCCCACCTAAGCTTCCTCCAGACATCACGCTCGTGTTACGCAACCGTGACGTGAAGGAGGGTGGCGTGACAAAGTTCGCGTGTCGCGTTGTGAGTAGAAGCGCCATGACAGCTGAGTGGTACAAAGACGAACAAGTTGTTAGCAAATGGCCGCGTTTTACCTGCGAGCGTGACGAGGATCTTTATGCTCTGAACATCACGGACGCCAAAAGGACAGATGCTGGGCACATTCGATTTGTGGCACGAAATGAGTTTGGTCAGGTGGAGAGTAACGCTTACCTCAATGTTGAACGTAAGTAACAGCAACCTTTAATTGTGTGAGTCCTTGAATTTGTGTTAGTGGTTCTCAACCTTTCCGTCTGTGGATGAAACCACAGTGTGTGACCATTCAAATGGAAGCTACTGAGCAGTACTTTTGTGTAATACTGTTTATTATGTAGTACAAGGTGGTTCTAACTTTTAAACGTATGGACAAAACCCTAGTGTGTGACAATTCATATGAAAGCTGTTGAGCAGTACTTTGATGTGGTACTGTTTATTAAAGTGTACAAGGCGGTTTAAACTTTTAAGTCTGTGAATGATACCCTAGTGTACAATAGGTAGTTCGATAAGTGCGGATGGAGCCCTAGTGTGTGACCATTCAATTGAAAGCTATTGTGCAGTACTTCATGAAGTACTGTTTATTATAGTGTACAAGGCGGTTTTAACTTTTAAGTCTGTGAATGATACCCTAGTGTGTGACCATTCAAATGAAAGCCCCTGAGTAGTACTTTCGAGTGGTGATGTTCATTTAACAGTGTTTTTCAAATTCAATTTGGAAGTTTGAATTTGGAAATCAAATGTTCTTGTTTGTTCCACTTGCAGCCGATATGGAGCCCGAATTTGAAGGAACTACACCAAGGTTTACACAGAAGCTCCAAGACGTAGACGCAGTATCTGGCAAATCGGCTAGATTGGAGTGCCGCGTAATTGGTGACCCTCACCCAGACATCCGGTGGTACAGAGAAAATGAACCCTTACTTGAGGGAGGAAGATACAAGTTTGAGGATGAGGATGATTGGCAGGTGCTTATCATCAGTGATGTCTGCGGAAGTGACGAAGGCTTGTATAAGTGTGTGGCTAGGAACAGCGCCGGCAAGGCACACTGCTCAGCGGATTTGTTTGTCTTGCGTAAGTATTTTAGCGTGTTGTTGTTGACTCTTTTACTAAAAAAATAAGTCTTAAATCGAGTGCAACCTGTAATTTTGGCTTAAAACGTAAGAAAAATACGAAAGAAACTAAAGCTACGGACAGTTAAAAACCTGACATGATTTAAACGGGTAACATATAGGTAGCGAAATTTGTTTTTTGTTGGGTTTAGGTGTTTAGTTTACGTGGCTGAAAACATGGCAAGTTATGCTTGGGGTGGGGTGGGGTGGTGTTGGGGCAGGGGGTTTCTACTGTTTTGAGCCGAAAAGATTGGGGGGGGGGGGGGAGGGGTGGTGTGTTAAGTGCAAAACAACAGGCTGAAATCCGCCTGCGTTCGTGGTCTACGTTTTAATAGAAAACAGTGCGTTCGTTAGTGAGATTTCCACCGAAAATAATAGTTGTTATTTTGATCGAATTGTATTGTTGTTCATTTTCGTATTGTCGCCTTTGTTACAGAAACAGAAGACGAGGAAAGTGAGTCTGCTGGTGAACAAGAACCGGAAGAACAGAAGTAAGTTACCGATGGGAGTATCTCTAATTTGACCTGTAACTGCCATTACAAAACGAAGGGGTATAGCAAAAAAAGGCAAAATGTGTTGTCTGATTTTGCATTTGAAAACTGCAAAAAGTATACGTTCATCTGCGTTGCGATTTATAAATTTTGAAACAAGGAATGTTATTATTAGTTATTATATGTTATTATGTTATATAGGAGGCGGCATGGCCTAGTGGTTAGGGCGCTGGACTTGTAATCCGAATACCCCGGGTTCAAATCTTTCCCCCTGCCACTAGATGGATTTGTGTTCGGTCGTCCCGAATTCAACTTCTTTATGCTTTGTAAATAGCCAACTGGTCAGCCTCCTGCCAGTTGGGTTTTTTAACAGGTTTAATTTCTGTTCGATTTATAATATTTGTTTATCTATTTACAGTGCCCTCAATTAGCACAGCCGTGCTTAATACACTGACACTTAAATAAAGTGATTTATTTATTTGTTACTATTACGGAATGAAGGACTTTGAACGTGTTGTGGAGAACGTATCCAAATTCTTCAAACGGAAATTTTTTAAAAATGTATGAGAAAGAGCAAGGAAAGATATTTATGTCGATTTTAGGATTTTATTTTTAATCTTGCCTGTTGCTTCCAGGGCAAAACCGCCTCCGATTATTGAGACTTCAATTGCCCCAGCTACTGCTCAAGTAGAAAAATCAGCGCCACCGCCTACAACAGCGCCAAAACCTCAACCCAAAGCCGTGGCTAAGCCCAAAACAGAACCAAAAGCCAAACCCGAGGCTCCGAAACCAAAAGAACGTCTTAGAGAACCAGAGTTTATCCTCAAACTAAAAGACAGGTCAGCGGTCGAAGGAAGCACGGTGCGCTTAGCCTGCCGGGCTATGGGAACGCCAGAGCCTGGGTTCCAGTGGTTCAAGGACGGTAAACCAATCAGCACAGGAGGGCGGTTTGACATCAACCAATCAGTGAGCGGGTTTACACTTGTGATAAAAGACTGTCAGGTGGAGGACACGGGAGAATATAAGTGCGAAGCCACGAACAAGGCGGGCAGCGTTAGCACGTCAGCTAAAGTCACTGTCACAGGTTAGTGATGGCGTTTGACATTGTTTAAAAATGCTACAAATAAATGGAACAAATGCAGCAGACGTTGGTGACAAAGTGATGGGTGCTTTAAGATGAGTAACAATATTACTTTTGAAAGACGTCAAGTATATGAAATAATTCATATATGTGAACTGCGGATGAGATGTAAAGTGAAGAAATGATACTCGCAGTGAATTGCAATTAAAGAAATTGCAAAGAAAGAAACCAGAAAAAATTCTGGCTTCAACGGGATTCGAACCCGCGACCTCCGCGATACCGGTGCGATGCTCTACCAACTGAGCTATTGAAGCCACACATTGGGAGCGAGGTCAATTGTGAGTTCATTTTTTCCCGTGAAAGGAATAGAAAGACGTAAAAGCCAGAATTTTTTCTGGTTTCTTTCTATGCAATTTCTTTAATTGCAATTCACTGCGAGGATCATTTCTTCCCTTAACAATATTCGTTTCGTTTATGGGGCGTAGGAAAGAATGAAATTGTGAAGAAAAAATGCCTTATGTTCCCCAATAACTCAAAAATCGAAGAAAAAAACCCCATAGCAGTCACGTTAATGCTGGGAAAATCGTGGGTTCTAAGCTAGCTAATTGCGTGACAAAATTATGAGACGAACTACTAAAGAAAAAAACCCCATAGCAGTCACGTTAATGCTGGGAAAATCGTGGGTTCTAAGCTAGCTAATTGCGTGACAAAATTATGAGACGAACTATTAAAGATAATTCTTTTCACTTTTAGCACTTTCGAAACCTCGTCAAGAGGTAACGGTCCGTCCAGACTTCGAACGAAAGTTTAAAGACACAACCGTGACTGACGGGGAGGGGGTAAAGTTGACAGTTAAGGTGTCTGGAACTCCTTTCCCGGATGTAGAATGGCAGAAAGGCGGTAAACCAATCAGAGACGGACGTCGAGTTAAGATTGACAAGGACAAAGATGGTGTGCATTCGCTTGGTATTCCGCGTGCAGAGACCGCTGACCAGGGAGAGTACACTTGTGTTGCTAAGAACAAGGCTGGAAAGGCTTCGTGCTCTGCTAAGCTGACTGTTAGAGGTATGTAGGGATTCTTGTGTTATAGCAGTGAATCAAACTACAGAAGGTTAAAGATGTTTTGTGCTAAATAATTATGTTAATATACAAGTTGTTACGAAATGTAAAAGAACATTTATCATTATTTTCTCCAATATTTCGAATCTGTTTTGATTCAGTTAACTTGCGTTCGTTCGTTCCTTAGTTCGTTGGTTCGTTTTTTGGTTCGTTCGGTTGGTCGTTGGTTGGTTGGTTGGTTGGTTTGTTGGCTCGTTGGTTCGTTGGTTCGTTCGTTTGTTCGTTCGTTCGGTCGTTGGTTCATTCGTTGGTTCGTTCTTTGGTTCGTTCGTTCGTTTGGTCGGTCGGTCGGTCGGTCGTTGGTTCGTCTGTCTGTCTGTCTGTCTGTCTGTCTGTCTGTCTGTCTGTCTGTCTCCTGTTAAGTGATCTATTTAATGTATTTGTTTGTTATTTTTCCTCATTTCTGACTTATGCCTCTGTTTCTTTACAGCTGCTAAACCAGAAATCAAGGAGGGTGTCATGTCACTGTAAGTTATTTAACTGCTTAAATTTTCACTCAAGTAACACGAGTTAATTCTTCCTACATCTTCGGCGTGTTGGCTAACCACTAATCACCTGTTTATAATTTCATTTGTAGTCCTAAGATGCCAGTAGAAGAAACAGTGACAGTGGCCACAGACATCCCAGTGTCACGTGCTCCTGAACTTGAAGCTGGTCCCCCTGCGACTCCTCCTAAATTCGTCCGTACCATGAAGAAAGCGGAAGTCATCGAAGGAAGCGCGGCACGGTTTGACGTAAAACTCACCGGAAGTCCAGAACCGGAAGTGCGATGGCTAAAGGATGACAAGCCTTTAAAGGAGGGCCGGAAGTTCCGGTTTGACGAAGATGACGATGGCGTGTTCTCTCTGTTTGTGAATGATGTGGTGGCTGATGACGAAGGCGTGTACAAATGTGAAGCATCAAACATCAAGGGGGAGGTTTCATGCACTGCAGCGCTCGAGGTAGAAGGTCAGTTGCTTTTATTTTCTGGTTTTTCGTAGAACAGTGTTTTTATGTAGAGAATTTCTGCGCGGTCTGAGGAAAAAATAAAACTTCCGGTCCGTCTGATGATAATTTTACTGAGCCTGCAGTGTTGCCAAGCAACGTGACGTTTCCTAAAGAAGACAGGTGACGTCATAACTTTCGAAGTCGCGCTCCTGATTGGTCCCAACAGACAAAATCTCATCATATACTTGAACGAAATGCCATGAAACATTTTCAAAAATGGACAAAATAAGCAAACCAATATACAAATACAGATACAAAACACGACCTTAGACTAAGTAATGCCGGTACATGTATGCACGATGTTGAAGTGGTGATGTTCTTTTTAATATAGCACCTTAGTCACGTGTCGTGCATCTTGAAAACGTTAGGCTTATTTATTTTAAGTCCTTTGATAAAAAGCTGTTAAGAGACAACAAAGTCTTGGATGTACATGTTATGACTGAGTGTTCCTTTTTGTTTTTCTTAACAGGCCTCGATGAATCAACCGAGGAAGAAAGTGAGGAAACTTCCGAAGATGAGGTACCAGCAAAGAAAGAACCTCCAGCAAAGTAAGATATAGGTGTTATTTCCTTCAGATATCTGTGTTGTTTCATGTAGATGTGGGTGTCATTTTGCTGCCTGTAGGTATTTTGAAAAAAAAAGTTACCACCAGAGAATTGAGCTCTATAATTGTTTCGAAAAAAGGTGGATAAAATACGCGATCTTACTTCTCAGAACAAATGTGCTTTGCATTTAAACTGATCAAAGCCCAAAACAATCATGGCTTGACTTTAGCACGTTTAAGTTTTTCTTTCTTGCCAGCCGTTGCATGATTTTCCTTTGAGTTGCCTTTAGTTCATGGCGTTATTTCTACTGACTGTAACTGAACATGCAAATTCTTTTGATTTGGTTTTTTACGAAGGTCAATAGATAACTGTGTCATAAATCTGCCCTTATCTCACTTCACATTGTTTGTCTTCTTTTTCAGAGCGCCCCCTCCAGCACCTAAACCGAAGCCTGCAGCGAAATCAGGTGGGTCGAATGGTCATTTTCATAAACATCCGTTTTCCCTTTACAGTATTGTTACATTTTCCATTAATCAGGTTAGGATAATTAAGGGAAAATAAGTTTAATTTTGTGTGCCCTGTCTCAGGCTTAGAACAAAACGATCTGCCAAGGGTTTCTTGAGTCTTTATAGTGTTACTTATGACTGGTGTTTCTCTCGTTTCTTTTTCTCCAGTTCCAAAACCGGTTTTCTCGTCAGAGCTTCAGGACAAACAGGTTAAAGAAAGCGACAACCTCACGCTTGACGTCAAAGTGCCAGCCGAGTGCATGGCTCAGGTCACGTGGTTCAAAGACGATCATCCGCTGAAGGAGGACCATCACATAGCCATCATCTCTGCGGGTGAAATGCACGCTGTCAATATCTTCAACGTGACAGTCAAAGACGAGGCGGTGTACCGCTGTCATGCTGCGAATGATGCGGGCTCAGTTTCTACTGATTGTGAAGTTCTTGTCGAAGGTACAAGAAAGATATCCTCTTTCGATAATCAAATTGTGTGAAAATTGACTTTCAAGTTGCATGGTTGTGGTGAAAAACGTGATCTTTGTAACACGAAGAAATGGGAAACAACAAAGCATCTTGAATAAACTTGCTAATTTTGTTGTACTTTTATTTTTACAGAGAAAGTCAAAGTTCCTCAGACAGTCATGAACCGTGGGTAAGTGCCTGTTGTTGTTGTTATTGTTATTGCTGTAATTGTCGTTGTTATTCTTGTTGTTGTTAGGTTGTTCCTTTCATTGCTTGAAGTTCACTTTCCGCTAAACTGACCGGTGGCTTAAAATTGTTCAAATTTTCACAGTTTTTCATTGGCTGATTTGTGCTTGGTCAAACCCTCTAGTGAGTGCACAATAAAACCATTAATTCAGCTAAAATTTTAAATTTTCTTACCTCATAAGACAACATTTTAGTTATTTGTTGTTAAGGTAGTGAAAATGCAAAAAGCACAGTGGTTGGCTTTTTATAGAGCCAACCATTGCCCCTGAATGTCGTTAATTTGCACAACAAAATTTCTTAGTTGTAACCGAAACATTATTCTGTGTTACTTTGATAGGATAAGACAACTGAAACATTTGTAGTCACGTTAGATCATATTCCTTACACAGGTTTTTATCAGAGGCTCTCCCAAAAATAGAGAAGACCTGGGTATAACATGAGTTAATCCTTATTGTATTTTAATTTACAGCCGTCTTTCTCAAATGGCGCCGGAGTTTGTTCAAGAATGCAATGACCTCTGCGTCGTAAAACATTCCACGGCACAGCTAGAGGTGATAGCCGCTGGCAGCCAACCACTGCAGATTCGCTGGTTTAAAGATGACGAGCCGATCAAGTATGGAAAACGCCTGAAAATGTCGTCAGATGGAGAACATTGCTCGCTGAAAATTTCTCCTGTAGAAATTTCTGATGAAGGGATATATAAATGCGTGATATCTAACAAGGCTGGGACACAGTCTTGTGAGGCAAAGATAACTGTCGAAGGTTAGTGCTATTCATTCACGTTCCCATAGCCCTTAACGCTTCTCTCAGCCGGCGAAGCTTTGGCACGAGAAACGAAGAGCTCTGGAGACACAGGATTTCCAGTCCTAGATTCTAGGACTTCAGGACTTCAGGACTTCATGTATGCAGTCATGATGTTTCAAAAGAATGTATGAGAAGTCGTTGCATTTTTTTACTTCCGTTCAAGAATTTTTTGTTCAAACAGTGAATTAAAAAATTCTGTATTAATTAAAAAATTCCATGTCCCCAAAGAACTTCGTTTCGTGCCAAGGCCCCGCCGGCTAAGAGAAATGAAAAGGGCTATGGGGACGAGAATGAGTGCTACTTTGCAGCTTAACTTGTCATGTACCAAATTTCCTCCTTGTGGAAGACCTCAAAAAAGTAATGTCGCTCATGTTCACCTTACATTTTTCTCCATTTTAAGAATCAGCAGATATTTCAGAAAGTTCAGACGGGGCTGTCCCAGGCTCCCCAGTCACAAAACTCCCGGCCAAGCAAAGAAGTGGCGCCAAGCCGACCATTGTCACTCCTCTTGAAAACATCGAGGTTAATGATGGCGAGAACGTCACGTTACAGGTAAATGTCGGATCAGTTATTTACTTGCAATGATATTACGTCTATTTTTTAATTATCGACCTTCGATTATTGCATTTCCAGCTTTCTGACTGGCTTACAGTTCCCGGTTAACAGCACATATGCGGAGCTTTACCGTGTATAGCCTTCGTAGCAGGCGTCTGTGTACGTTTTTAGCGCGTTTAAAAGAGTGCGCGATCGCGAGAAGGCCGCGCGAGGAAAAGTCGAGGAAAAAAAAAGCCTCCTGATTTTTTCCTCGCGTGGCCCCCTCGCGCCTTTTGCGTTCCCCATACGCGCGCTCGAAACTACGGCGCCTGCTACGCAGGCTATACCGTGTATGGTAAATTAACGTGTGATGTGTTCACTATATTGTTCACTGCAACAAGAGAATTTTCTAAAAGTTGGCTAAAATCATAAAACATAAAATACATTAACCCGTCCAAGACGAATAAAATGTTAAAATTAAATTTACTAAGTAAAACACGAAGTTTGATATGAAACATTTAGTGGAAAATGCCTGTCAATGTACGCAGAATGTGGCCGAATGCGGCTTAATAAGCACAAAAAAAAAACAGACATACTGACGCCCGCCATGTTTTCTGTTTAGGTGACTTCGGGTCCAGAACCAATCGATAACATTGAATGGTTTAAGGATAATGACCTGATCCGGTCACGGCCTCGCTTCACGCAGTCTTCACAGGGCACAACTCACAGCCTTGACATTCAGGCAATAACTTGTGACGATGAAGGCATCTACAAATGTGTGCTTCTCAACAACTGGGGCATTGCATCATGTTCGGCTGAGGTCCTGGTCGAAGGTGAGTGACTCTTAGTCAGGCTCGAAATTCTATTTACCTTATTTCATTCATTGTTTGCATGTCTCCTTGAGAGAAATTGCTGTTAAATCATTTTCTAAGGAGCTGCTTTACGCAGAGTGCCTGGAGAAAGGTTAAGAGACTGGTTAACTCAAAAATAGCTATGCAACGATAAAGTGAATCACGTTGAAAATGTACCATTAACCAAAACCAAGCATCGATGTTTTCAGATTGGTTAAGACTTTGGGCAGGCGGGTTTATAAAAAAATCCAACTTGAAAAATATGTGTGGCCGAATAGCCCAATTTCGATATATTAAAATTCAGCTTAAAACAATAAACTTCAGTACGAGGCTCCGGGGAATAAACTATAGAGTTTGTGGGGTTTATTCCCCGGAGCCTCGTAGTGATGTCTATTGTTTTAGGCTGAATTTTAAAATATCGAAATTGGGCTATTTACTTGTCTTGTACATAGAAGTGTATTGAAACAGCTTTTATTAACTTCTGTATTTCTATTTGGAGGTCATTGTCACACTAAGGGCGCTTTCCATTAGTCAGAACTGGCCGACCAGACCGGTATATTCGAGAACAGAATTCCGTTGTAAGTCAGATTGTTCCTGTCACATCAGTCAACGCATAAATACTACACATTGTTATGGTGGATTTCTGGGAAAATCTCGTGAATAAGGCCCATTTCACATTAAAACAACCAGAGCGGCCGGCCAGTTCTGACTAATGGAAAGCGCCCTAAGTAGCGCAAGCACCTTTAGTTTACATTTAGTTTAGAATCTACAAAGTATTTGAGTTCAGTAAGCACGTGGACAAAAGCGTTGCGTTTGACTGTTTTCTAATGTTTTAGAATCCATGTCAGAGTCCTCGTCCCAAGATGAAGAACAACTAGAAAAGATGAATGCCCGGATGGAACGCCGACGATCACGTGACAGTGTCTGCGCACCAGAATTCCAACAAGAGCTTAGCGACCGTGACGTCAAGGCGGGAGATACCGTTTACTTCACCATCAAGACAACGGGCATTCCGGAACCGGAAGTCACGTGGTACAAAAATGGTGAGCTCTTAAAGGAGGACTCGCGAGTGAAGTTTATCAAAGATTCGCAGACTGGAAACTACTCACTGTTAATCAACAAAGCGACCGTGGAGGACAAGGGCAAGTACCGTTGCGTGGCGTCCAACATGGGAGGCTCTGTGGCTTGCCAAGCGAAACTCACAGTTGAAGGTAAAGAAATGAGTGCAGTTTTCGCTTGCGTTTATCGCTCTTTAAGATTTATTTCCTCGTGGCTAACGCAGAAATCTCGGATCTTTTGGGTAGCCCGCACACTGCATGCAAAGTGTCGCATACCACTTATATAATGTAAAGTTTACAGTGGTGAAGGGATTCTACTAAAAAAAGTCGCATGTGTGGAATAGCTGTGCATGAGGTGTCTAGCTATTTCAAGACATTATGTCTTGAAATAGCTAGACACCTCATGCACAGCTATTCCAAAAAAATGTCGGATAGGGCAGTAAGCTTATGTAACTACATATCGGCGTGTCTATACATGTAAACTACTTATTTCCCCTCGCGATAGTTTCTCTTTTTCAGTTTTACATGGCTCAGGGGTTTTAGAAAATTCTTCTATGTTTGGCTGTCCATCCGACAACGCTTACTCATAGCTGTGTTACTCATTTTAATGATGAAGCCGAATTATTGGAGTTACGAAAGAACATTGGATGTAACGAACCTTATGTTCGGAACAGACTGAGCAAGTTCGTTAAAGGCCAAGCTTTCGCGATACCTACATGTGCCAGACTCTGCACGTAACATGTAATAATCGTTTTTATCCCAACAGCCCTTGCAACAGACCAAGGCGAAGCACCATCTTTCACAGCACCGTTGAAAGATCGCTCCATCGAAGACAGCAGTGCTGCGAGGTTCGATGTGCGCGTGCGCGGAAAGCCATCCCCGACAGTCACGTGGTATAAGGACGGCGAAGAGATCACCGACGAACAGTTTCCGCACATTAAAGTTTTCCAAGAAGAAGACCTGTACTCCATTTTGATAACCGAAGGAAAAGTCGAAGACGCAGGGCAGTACAAAGTGACAGCCAAAAACGATCTTGGCGAGGTGTCCTCTACTGCAAATCTCTTTGTTGAAGGTGTGTAACTTAAAGGGGCTATGCCACGCAATTTTAGGCAATTTCGGCAATGACCAACTGTTCATAGAATTAACTGAAATATCACAATAACGGCTTAAAACTGTAGAAGACTCAAAAGAAACACAGAAAGGCCAAAAAGGGCCGTGGGTAGGCCAAATCCGAGAAGATTAAAACGGATTGCATTCGGGTAAACTTGAATAAACTTGAAAAACGTCGGCCCGACTTTTTCAAGTTTAGTTCAATTTGTATGAAAGTGTCATTTACAATGCTCGAAATTCATCCTTGTTTGTTATGCGGCGGTGATTTTGCCAATGAAAGACTTTTGATCCGCCAATTTAAAGTTTAGAGGTCTTAATTAACGAAAGTTAATAGAATTACCTAAAATACCGTGACCTAGCACCCATTAAACTCGACCTGGTATACCTACTGCAGTTTTCCAACTGAATCAAATGATAATCGAAATGAGTTGTATCTGGTGTCCGTCCCATCTTTGAAAATTTGAGCGGTTTTCAGTGAGTGTCTTAAAACCAAAACCAAAGTAATCACTCTGGCCAATCACAAAGGACTCAGACAATCCAGTAAAAAACAATCAAACCTCAAAGGAAATACATGTAGACGGCGCGAAGCGCGGGAAAACGTGTGTGAGCGAGTCACGATTGGCTTTGGTTTTACTCCTGATTGGATGAGAAAGCGGCGCGAGGTTATAAATCAATTACTAAGCGTTGTAGTGCAAAAAACAAAAAAAATGCGAATTACTTTTGACACATGTGAAAACCACTCTATTATTTATATGTATGATTACATCACAAAAAGCTTATTTCCTTTTCTTCGTTCTAGGACCTGATCAATTATCACTCCTGGCTGGGGGAAAGCCTCCTCGAAAGAACTCAGGACTATCGAGAGTGGAAGAGGTGACATTTAAGTTATAAACAGTGCGAAAAATTCGATGACTACGAAGTTTAGAAGAACATTGCCTTAAGCCCTGACATCAGCAAATGAATTCTTCGTTGGCATTGACTAATTTCCCGTAGAGAAGAAAATGGAAAAGGAGTTTTCTCCTTGTTGGCCATTTCATTTACTAACACGCCCTGTATGCCTTATTTTGTATCGAATGTTGTACAAGAATTTCTTCTTAAGGCCTGAAAAGTTTGACAGATTGTTCGTTTGTGCGCCATCCTCATGTGTTCGTAAAAATGAGCTACATTTTTTTCAGTAAAACGTAATTAACGACGAGCATCAGTGCTCAAAAATGACATAAGGAAATTAAGAGAAAACCCCTTCTAGTTGAGATTACTAAAAAACGATACTGCAATTTTGGATACATTTCATTTTCATAGTACTTTCCAAGAATTCTGTTGCAAGTCTTTTGTTGTTTCCTTATTATTTATTACGTTATTTCCAGGTGCTCACGCTCAAACTGTACACGGCCATAGAAGACTTCTTTTCCGAGGAGACTGGAAACAAATTCCTCAAGAAGGGCGACAAGGTCGAAGTACTGGATACTAGTCGACCTGAATTTTGGTTGGTCAGACGAGTGTCGCGTGGTTCAGAGATCGGGTTTGTGCATCACACGTGTCTAAAGAAAGACGACGACGGGTAAGCAGGAATTTACTGAACCAAGGTCGCGGCTCTAGTTCAATTTGAAAGGAGGCAGCGTGGCCAAGTGGTTAAAAGGCTGGACATGAAATCCGGTGGTCTCGGGTTCAAGTCCCGTTCTGGCCACTAGCTGGTGTTGTTCTTGGTAGTCCCGAGTTCAACTCCTCGGCTGCGTTTGTAAATAGCCGATTGGTCTGCCTCCGGCCAGTTGGGGTAGTGGTCAATTAAGATATTTATATTTGATATTTATTTGAGTCGACATCTTATTAGCTCAAAAATGGTCAAGTTCATTTTCTCCAATAACCCCCTTTTGAAATCTGTCACGTGACCTTAAAAATGCTTTTAATTTCGAACATTCAAACCGCCAAAATATGGTGTCAAAATTGGGATAATACTAATTTCATCACACTCTTTCCATTTCTGCTATCCATTACCCCATGTACGTAGTAGGACCATTTTTGTGATTGATAAAGTCATGTGGCAATGTTTATTCATAGGTTTTTTTCATTCTTCTCAAAGTTACCAACTGAATTTCTTTGTTTTTCAGAGATGAAAGTGCAGACATGCCGGTACAAGTGAGTTTATTCGTTTTTTCGTTTTTTTCCCTTTTTTCTTTTATTTATATATACAACACTGGAAAAAATTAACCTGGAGTTTTTCACTTTGTACTTGAATAAATTTTAACTAAATTTCTCTCTGGTTGATATTAACAAGCATTTTACATTGGTTCTGCAGGGAGAGAAAGAGAAGTTTGTGTCTATCACCAACTACAAACCCAAGGCTCCTGGAGAGGTCTCCGTTAATGAAGGGGACACATTAGAGATCCTGGACAACACAGGCGTAGAGAGCTGGATGGTTTGTGTTATTACCACTGGTGCTGTCGGGTGGTTACCGCGGGTCTTTATCATCAGGGCCCCGGAGGAGGATGTCAAGAAGGCTCCAAAGACTGCTAAGGGCAAAGAAAGAGAGGCACTACATCAGCGAGAGTAAGTGTCTCAAAGATGTTCCAAACAATAGCTTACTAAGTACATTTTCAAGGTCTTGGGCACTCCCAAAGTACCTCTCTCCACCCAGGTGTATAAATGAGTACCGACGAATTTAATGCTGAAGGGGTGACCCTGCGATGGGCTCGCATCTCATCCAAGGGCTTCATGCTACTGAAATCGGGGTTAACTCCGGCCTGATGGGCGGCTAGGCAGGCTTGTATGTAGACTTTACCTACCTTATACTTTTAAGGAAGCATGTCACCATCAAGTTTGTTGCTTGTAATTCGTCTAAATGGTTTTCATTGTTTTTTTTTTTGTTGTTGCTGTAAAAAGCTTCGATTCTATAGTGTTTTATATCGAAAAAATAACGGCTTATAAGTGTTGACACAGTTCCTTTCAGTATGTCCACTCAAGACGCCATCAATAGGGAACGCTGTTGTCGCTTATCTTTCGCTAGTTGTAACACTTGCTCATGTGTGTCATTCTTACTTAACCTTTACAGTTAATGTTTTATATTAAATTGTTTTAAGCAATAGGCGATGTACAGGTAACTAACGCGAAATTTATTCTTGTAGATTCGTGCTGAACGAGCTGATCGAATCTGAAAGACAATACGTTAATGATCTCCGTACAGTTGTTGAGGTAAGACACTTGCACTTGAATGAGCTTACAGGGCACTAAAAGAACGCCTTTGTGTCTCTGGTCATTTTCACGTAATATATCAAACGGAAGAGACAGTGTTTCACCGGGACAACCAAACACCGAGAAGAGAGTTGAAAATTCGAGTATTTTTGATGAAATTCGAGTTGTTTGGATAGCCGATGAAACACTTTCTCGAGTGTTTGATATATCTTCTCAATCGAAACAAAAACACTGGAGTAAACGGAGAAATAAAATCGTAAAAATCTATGCAAGTCCGGGTATCCAAACCTCCTTCACGGATATGATTTTCTTTGTTTTAACTTGATGAATTATTAATGAAATTGAGAACGACCTCTATGTAAAGAATTGAAAACGGGATTATGGCATTGATCACGATATGACAGCCTTCAGTGAGACTTTATTGCGTGACCGATTTGTCATATTTGTTTCTTGACAGAGTCACTTAGCTGAGCTGGAGGCCGAAGATATACCTGATGAGGTTTTTGATCAGAAGGATGTCGTGTTTTCCAACATAAAGGAGATCTACGGCTTTCACACAAGGTAATGGTTGATTACTGAACAAGCACTGAATCCAACAGTCCCTACACTGTAATATTCACTTTACAGCAAATCCCACCAAATACTCAATTCTTATTTTCCTGCGCGTGATCATCTCTCTAACGATACACTGTTTTATATTTTCCAGGCAATTCTTACATGAACTCGAGGCCTGTGCGAAGAACCCAGATGACGTACCAAAAGTTATTTTGAGACACGTGAGTAATGATTGACGTCACATTACGCGGTAGCAAAAAATACTATTCACTCCCTAGAAGTGAACTCTAAACATCTGTAGTAGATTCTCGTGTTTTCCAAGCAAAGTTTGAGTTAAATATCTAGACGCACAGTAATTCAAGGTCGTGAAGCTTTGTGTTTTCGTTGTTTTTTCGAGTTGTTTTCTTGGTTCAAACAATTCTTCTATCGTGGTCCGGCGAATAGGCCTTATGCATGATAGCAACGTATGCTGAAAATGCATCACCAATCGTCGTGTATGCGAATTATTCTCAACCCTCTGCAACCTTCGTGAAGTTTCCACGTGGGTATTTTTTTCAACTTTGCTGCTTTGAGAATTCGTTCATGGTAAAGTTTACAAGTGTGCACTTTAAAAGCGCGGCTTGGTGGTAAAAGTAGCCAGTCTGACGTAAACATGCATAAGGGCTTTTGTCAGCTCAAAGATGGTGGGAATTTTTAAACAATCATGAGCAATTCCTTCCTCTCGTTTTCCCGCGCTTGGCACGGGTTGCATGCCGTTCATTGGCTTACAGTTCTGATTGGTTCAGTGTTCTCTTTACATTTGTTAGTAAAACGGCACTTTAGGTCAATTATTTTCCTAGCTTTAAGTAGCTCTAGTTCGTGACATATCTTGCCATTTGCTGTTTCCAGAAGCCCAAATTTGAGATGTATATCAAGTTCCTTGAGGGAAGACCGCTAGCAAACGAAAAGTTGGAACACGACGAAGTCATGCGCGAATTTTGGACGGTGAGTAACTGTAGAGGAAACTGCAGTTGTGTAGACTTTCACTTGTAGTGAAAGCATTTTGGAAAGAAAATGCTAAAAATGCATTTTGAAAAGATTTTTCTTTGGAGAGGCAAATCCTCCACAACATGTCAGTCAAACACCGGGGAGGGATCTTATTTATTTATTTTAAGGGTCTATGGAACGGTATCTTACGTAATTCTATTTATTTCCGTTAATGAAGGGCTTTGACCTTCCAATTGGTAGAGCAAAAGTCTCATTGGTAAAATCACAGCCACGTTACAAACAAGGATGATTTTCGAGCATTGTAGATGACACTTTTATACAAATTGAGATAAACTTGAAAAAAGTGGGGCCGACGTTTTTCAAGTTAACCTGAACGCAATCCGTTTAAATCTTTTCGAGTTTTGCCCATCCATGCCCCTTTTTGGCCTTTCTGTGTTTCTTTTGAGTTCTTCTACAGTTTAAAGCCGTTATTGTGATATTTCAGTTAATTCTATCACCAGTTGGTCAGTGCCAAAATTGCCTAAAATTGCATGACATAGCCCCTTTAACATATATCCTGCTAAATTCGAGTTGTTAACTGTGAGAAATCTATGTTTATTTAACAGGACTTTAAAGAAGACACAAATGACGAGAGTTCTCTTTCGGATTATCTCAAGAAACCAGGGCAGCAGCTGAATAAATACATACTGCACCTCCAGGTTAGACAGTGGAAATGGTCTTACATGAAGTGGTTTCCTTTTGAATCTGTCACGACCGGTCTTTTCATTTTATTTCCCAATATTTTATCGCTTCGTGCTATAGAAACCGGAATAATCTTCCACTTGGCAATGTTGTAGGAGAATATAGGTCAAGTAACACAATTTTTTTTTCTAAGATCTTTCTTTTCCCTTTTCCACAGGAGCTGCTTAAGTTCACAGTGCGTGCAAATCTGAAACACTCCGATTTTGAGGTAAGGATTATTATCTAGTGAAGTAAATATTGATAAACCTTTTCACAATTTTCGACCTCTCTGAACAGTTTTGACGTTTTCTACTTTAAGTGACAAAAATCACAGTCAGTGCTTGATCAGTTATAACTGCGTTCATATCGTGATATATAATCACAAACATGCTGTTTCAAATGTCATCATGTCATTTTTACCTTTAAAGACACGCCATACATTATTGACAAAGGCTTCGTCTACCTTTTGCCTTTTAGACATCATATAATTCAAATAACCAGGGGTATTTTTTCTGTTCATCATTGCTTAGTCATATTATACGTCTTTATCTTTCACAGGCGGCCCTTGAGTTCTTGTCCAGCATATCACGACGCGCTAATGAGGCAGCTCAAAAGTTCCACATCGAAGGATATCACGTAAGTGAACGATTTGGAAAGAGACAATGTCCAAAGTCTTGTAAAACTAGCGTCTGCTAACTACTTTTTCTAGGACTTGAGTGAAGAAGTTCAACACGGTCCCTAATTATTTGGATCGGTTGCTCTATCGATTGGTTCTTTACTTGACTGACTGACTGACTGACTGACTGACTGACTGACTGACTGACGGACGGACGGACGGACGGACGGACGGACGGACGGACGGACGGAACGACCTGCCAATCTTACTTCCCTCTGTTAGCTTGTAAGCTTGTTTGTTTGTTTGTTTTAATTGATGGCTTGATTTATCGGCAGGGCGAGGTTAAACTTTCAGATCTTGGAAGGCTTATCCGCCAGGTAGGCATATGTAGGATTTTGCATGACTTGTAAAAATTTATTAAAACAATACACCGAAATATCTTGTCTATGCTCACATTACTAAAATGGTATCTTTTCTTGTTTTAAAGGAACTCGTGTTGTTCTGGGAGGAGAAAGCACGTGGGAAAGGAAAGGAACGAGATCTGTTTTTGTTTGAAAAAGGAATCGTCAACACCAAGAGGAAAGAAGGGGGAAGAAAGTTCGTGTTTAAAAATATGCTGAAGGTATGCATTTTTTAATACTGTTTTTTGTCTGTCTGTCTGTCTGTCTGTCTGTCTGTCTGTCTGTCTGTCTGTCTGTCTGTCTGTCTGTCTGTCTGTCTGTCTGTCTGCCTAGAAGTTTTGTTTCAAGAAAACGTTTGCAAACGTTCGAAAGAATCCGTGCCAAGCTTGAAAACGGAAGCGTCACGTTTTTACGTTTTTCCATATTGTAATCCATTTCCATCCTCGCCATCTTTAGTCATCTTTATTTCCTAATGGGTTTCTGTCATTTGTCGAGTATTGTTCTACAAAATCAAACCATTATTGTTGAGTTTCTTATAAGCTAGATATGTACTTGAGTTTCAAGAAATCATTTCTCACACACCACTGGTAGCCATGCCAGCGCGACTTCGTCACTCGATCTCGCGATTTCGTCGCTCGCACGGCCGCTTCGCTCGCTTATTTACTGTGAAAACTCGTGAGGTCGACTTGTGGCAAGTCTAGGCCGACCGCCACCTGACCTTTATTACAAACTCAACAAAACCGTACATGTACATCTTGCATCATAGGAAAATTACACAATGGCAAAGCTAACAAAAGATACAGCGCCAACTAAAAATCTTAGGGCGGGTGGGTGGGAAAAGGTCAGTAATGGCGGACGCAACAAAAAAAACTGCCCGCTTAAAGTCACATGACCCTTTCCCAGGTCCCAGCGGTGTGTGAGAAAAACATTTTCCACTTATTTCGTTTCACTCAGCCAGTGGAAAATAACACTTAATCGATGTTTGGTTTTGTTGTAGTTGACAAGTGGAAATGTTGGCCTGACTGAGAATGTGGAAGGTGAACCGCGTCATTTTATGGTGTGGGTTGGCACCTCCATGGCCAATGCTCTTGTGCTGCATACTTTCGAGGTAAGATAAAGTATAAGTGGAGGGAGGGGGAGAGTGGTAGATAAAGATGGAGAAGCGCGGGGTGAGGAATCAAGGAGCCCCTCCCAGGGGTTTTACGGAACAAGGGAACACGGCCTGACAGGCCAATACATAATTGCGAACAAGGGAACAAAAGAAAAATAAAGCTGGGAACACGGGATCAATACCTGTGTTTCTGATATTGTAGGGAACAGGGATCATGAAAATCGACAAAATACTTTTAGTGAAAAAAGGAACACAAGGGAAATTTGTTGGGAACAAGGTAGGGAACATGGACCCCCCCCCCCCCCCTTGGGAGGGTCTTATCAAGAAAGTGCACGTTGGTTTTGCGCATGCAAGGAGCGCCTACTAATTGTTCAGAAGGCTTTCATTAGATCGATGTCCATACAATGTCCTTTGCTAAGTTTGACGGGGTAATTTGTTATTTGTGGAACATAGTTTCTATGGAGCTGCAGAAGAAACCTTATTATTTCAGAAATTCATGGATTTCGATCGAACGTTTATAAATAATATCTTATTTGAAGCTTTTGAGCGTTTGTTGTAAAGTTGCCTGGACTTGACTTTTGTCTTTTTCTCCATTGTTATTCTAGACCAAAACCGAGTGGTCCAAACAAGCCTGGGTTCGAGAGATCAAACGGCTGCTCAATTTAAGTGAAGGTGAGTTTCACTTTTCAATCAAGTGACCCAGGAGAGCTTAAAGTGGATTTATCGATTACTTGCCTTCTCGGCCTTACTATTATCTTCTTCTGTTAAACGGTACTCTTTCATGCAATTTTCTTTGAAAATGGCAAGCTAAGTGGCTTGAAACGTTCGCAAAGACGTTTGCAGCTGTGATTGTTGGAGTACGTGTAGCTGAGGTCTACTCTGTCTTTCTAGAAATGTTGCAACTTGTCTCGACGATTTTGCACGGTGCAACAGAATCCTAAAGCTCTACGAACACAAATAACTCTGTTTTTTGCTTTTGTTTCTTTTATGGCTTTGTATGTGCCGTTGTTGAGCTAATACAGAGCTATGTAAACTATGGCCGGCTGTGTAAGCCATTTGACCTTTCGTCCGACTTGAGATAAACGTGCTTCTCATTTCGTTTCATTGCGTCGCATTGTGTCTTTGTATTCTTCCAGAATCGCCAGTGACTGCTATTGCGCCATCCCTTGTGTTCGGTGAACTCTCAGTCGAAGTACCCAGCTCTACATCGGCGAAGAACCTGGTGACGACTGTCAAGGAAACCATCACCAGTCCTTCATACTCGCGCTTGATCGCTGAAGTAGAGAAGCAGTACGTGGCTATAACGCCCCCAGAGTCCCCTGAACCTCAAGGCCTGGTATGTTTTAATCACAGTGCATTCATAACATATAGGTTACATCAAGGGGGAGCGATGAAGTTCCTTAAGCCTTGTTTTACACTTGTAAGATAAGCACAAGCATAAGCAAAAGAAAACGCTTCTGTGCACCGAGGTGAAATAAGCACAAGCATAAGCAGAAGCATAAGCACAAGAAAAAGAAACATGTTCCTTTTTCTTGTGCTTGTGCTTGTGCTTATTTCACTTATGGTTATTTTACAACTGGGAATCGGCGTGAAATAAGCACAAGATTTGGCTGTTGACGTGACTGCTATGATGCATTATTCATCAGAATTTCTAAAGCACCACGCTTGCGTATGTCGTCTTGTGTTTATCTCACAAGTGTGAACTAGCCTTTAGTGAACTCTCTTCAGAGTCGGCGTGCTCGGCACTTCCCCTGATTATCCATTTTAGAGATGAGTAAGACTTAGAGAGGCTTCTGCCTGATAAAGGACCCAAGTCCTTAATAAACATTATCTTTAGAACATACAACTTGGAGCTACCTACCGCTTGTCCGAAGAAACACTGGAACGAGAAACGCACGAGCGCGTTATTGGCCGTGGAGAGCAAGTCCGAGTTCTCCGCTCGGGCCGAGATCTCTACTTCGTACAAACGGTGAAAGATGGCGAAGCCAAAGAGGGCTGGGTTCCAGGAAGCTGGTTAATTGAGAGAGGTTTTGAAGACCAGATCACCAGCGCGGAAGTCCAGGATGAGCTGGAGACTGGGTTAGAGGATGATATCCCGCAAGATCTGAGCTCTGAAGCGTCTGAGCCGGAACTACAGAGACTTAAAGACACGGGAGAAGGTAAAAGACCGTTTTGTGCCGTTAATATTGTTGACATTCCCATGACATTTGGAACATTTGGTGCTGATATTTAACCCTTCAAAGTTTAATTTTTTTTTAAAAAAAGTCAAATTTTTGCATTATACTGGAAATCAAATAGTACCACATAAAAGTAATATTGGACGCATACAAGGGTTTTGTTCACGGAGTACGAAAGGTTAGAGCCAGACTTGACTCGGACAGTGAGATAGTTAAATGGGCAAGGTTACCATATTTCAGGTCATTTTCTAATGTGCAAAATTTCTTTTAACTTGAAGGAAGCTCTAAAAGGGGGTTTTTAAGGTTGAAAAAGCCCAGACTTTGAAAGGGGGAGAAGGTGTAAATGAGAAATTTTTGTTTATTTTTCCAACTAGGGCATGTTTTTTTGAAGAAACAATGCTTTTTCTGGGAGGTTTTAACGATTTGCAAGTGGTGTAGTGGGGCGCACAGATGTATATAAGCTACAATTAGATAGTTTCATGTTGTCAAGAATTCTAAAAAAAGACAAAACCAGAGCGATAAACTAAATGAGAAAGGAGTGTCGGATCTTTTGTAGACCTGGATCAGTGAAAACTTAAGATAATAAGTAGTACACGGCAGACTAAAAGAGAAAAGAAAAAAAAAAGCAGGAACGGGAAAAAAAAAACAGTTTCATATACAGTTAAAATGATACACACTTGTCCTATCAATTTTCTCAGTTTCTGTCACTGTCTGTTTTACTTATTTTTTACTTATCGTAAATGCGCTGTTATCCATACCTTTAAGCGGGCATGTAAGTTTCTTTAAGTTTATATTTAAGCTGTTAAAAAATCACGAAAATCCAAAGTGGTCACGCTAGTCTCCAGGAAAACCAAATAGCTCCAAACTTCTGTGTTTTGTGTTTTAACACCAGTTTGTCAATGGAGACGCGTCACGGATTGTGCATTCGTCATTCGTAATCCGTTCTAATCTTCTCCAATCTTAACCATCCTTGATCTGTTTTGGTTTAGTAAGACCTCTTAGGTGTTTTTCTACTTTGGTAATCTATTATTTAGAGAGTTCTTTCGGTTTAAAGGTGATTCTATTCATTGCGAAAAAAACACTTTGTAATCTAACGTGACGTATTGTAGCTAGTTATAATTATTGGTTGGCTAGTGTGAGACTGTCCAAAAATAGCTTTGACCCCCACACCTATCAAAAGAATACATTTTTGTATATCCATGAACAAACACAATTCTAAAAAATTAAATGTTCTTAAAGAATCAAAGCCATTTTAATTCCCTGTCTTTATTGCAGTCACACACTCTAAACCATTCTTTGTTTAAGGATTTAACAATTGCATATTTAAAAATCAATAATCTCTTTTTACCATTTAATTGCTATGGATCTTGATAATTTCTTCTCAATTTGAAAAGCTACATAATTATGTTTTAAGAAGATTATTAAAGAATCAAATCGATTTTCGCTTTTGGGATTTCAAGCGATAGTGTATGGCCTAACAACAACCGAAATATCGATGCAAAACGCCATTTGAACGAGTTCATCTGGACTTTCTTCAAAATCATAATTTGGCAATCGTTTTAGGCAATGTAAAACATATTGTTGAAAACAATAGTATGTGTTGTTCGCACCCTTGTTCCACGGTCTCGTTTCGTTGCGTCGTAATTAGTGAGTTTATTAATTATGTAAATTCTGTTTCCATCTGCAACTGATTTATCCTGTGGAATTCGCATCGCTCATCGAGGGAAATTATATATTTATGCTGTATTATTCCTAAGGGTGATATTTGATGCGAAGTTTACTATTTGGAATCACATAGTTCACCATTTCCGAATAGAGATCACTTGTTATCAGCGTAAATTGGTTTTCAAATGTCTTCGCGGTCAAATATTTCTTCGTCTCAGACCTTTGGGTCTTCAACAACTACTGGAAGTCGTTCTTACGAAAGGACATCGAGAATACGGGATCAAACGTCGAGTGAACGAAGTGAAGGACGTTCTAGGCGACGGAGAGGTACAACGAGCTATAGCTAGGATCTGTGATATTTTGCTCAAGATTTCTAGTTCTAGTTAGGTCTCGGTGGTTAATTTGGCCAAATATTTAGGTTATTTTGGCCTTTAAATTTGTGTCGCGCTTGCATGCTCTTTGCAATTGTTGTATCAAATTTTGTCAACCCTGGTTTGAAACATTAATCTCGGCTAAAGTAATTTAAGGTATGAAAGGCAATTGCGCTATATTTGTAGCCATCTGCTATCTTGCGAGTTCTTCCGGGGGCGTGTGTAAACAAAACTTTGCTATCGCAGTTTACACTTTGCATGCAAACATAATCAAATAAAGTTTGTGATCTAATAAATGATGCTTTGACCCTGTACAGCTCAACCGAAGTTCACGGAGGAACTCGAAGACATAGAAGTATGCGTCGGCCAACCTGCCAAGCTCCGATGTCGAGTAGAAGGGGATCCTGCCCCGGACATCGAGTGGTTTGTTGATGGAGACAAGATCAAGAAGGGAGGAAGGTTCGATTTTCTAACAGACGGTGATCTTGTCACGCTGAAAATTACAGAAACAAGCGCTGAAGACGAAGGGGAGTATAAATGTACAGCGACGAATGAAAACGGGACTGCAACCACTTCTGCTGAGCTTATAGTAAACGGTAAGAAAGCTGAAAAAGATGTTCTTTGTTTTCGTTCTTACTCAGTGCGTTTGACCGCTAATAATGGCTAAACCTTCTCTTGTCAAATGTAATGTAATAAAATTGGTGCGAATCTAAAGGTATAATCATTTAAAGCTCAAATAGTGTCTAAGGAATGTTCTAGAGTTATTTTTAACTTTAAAATGCAAATTTACTTTATGTACAAATGGGGTGAACGTTTAAGTCACGGGCAGTGTAAAGTTTACTTTGTTGTACACGATCGATACACTTTGTGTCACGATTTGGAAGTCTTGAAATTATGTTGTTTTAAACGTCTCAAATTTGTACTACAGCATTCATATGTTTTCACGTACTTAGCCTCGAGAAATGCTTCATTAACTAAACCGAAATCTCTTGTTTTAGCACTGCAGGCAAGCTCAGCTTTGTTTTGACTCCTAAATGCTGTTTAGACATTTAAGCACAGGCTGTGCTTCCAAACTACATGGTTGTTTGAAATAGTAGTCTATTTTATGCTCTCACAAAGCTTTTTAAATTAAATAACAAGCGATGTTGCGTTTTTTGCGGTCAGTGCCCGGGTTATAAAGTTTTGCATTTCGAATGCACATCGTTTTTCTAACGAGCCGAGAGGTTTAAGTTCAGTTCATCTGCAGGGTGCCAGCATATTAACATCTTTATCAGTTTACTGATTATTTCTTCATTTTAGCATCACTTTTCAAACACTATGATATTATTTCTACTGTTCATATTTTTTTAATGTTCGGTATGTCGGGGTTTAGAATGTAATCAGTGTTTAGTTACGCTGAAGGGATTAATTTTCTGCATCTCAGAGCCCGCAGATAGCGTTTATCGTACCACCCTATAAAGGAATGCTGATGCGTTGCGAGATAGCATTTGTTACGGCAAGCTTTGCATCGTTCAACTTAAAACAATTTCAAGCCTTTATACAAGTTGCTGACTCTCATGTCTCGCAGCATGTTCGCATTTTTCAGCTAGCAATGTCCCGTCTGTAAAAGTTATTTTCCGTGAACAGCCTCGTGTAATTTCAGTTGACCTCTCTGCTGTTGAATATGGGAGATGTCTAGCACATGAGAAGCACTTAATTTTCCTCGAATTCTCATACTCCAGCTCTTGAACAACGAGACAACCTTCATATTTCCACCATTCGCGTACCTTTCTCTCATTTACCGGGAAATAAGCCAGATACGAGTGGCATTTACCGATATTTGCCGAACAGACCTGTCTTGTTGATTTCTTGCTTGCGTGACATGTAAATTTGGAAAGGCGGCATAGATATTTGTTTTGTTATCTGCCCTGCACTTTCGCCGGAGCCACTTAGATTCATAAACCAGCCTATCAAAATAAATAAAAAAACACTGATCGATCAATAGGTCAAAATCTCTTCGGATAGATAGCAGTGTTTCAGGCAAAGGGCTTTTACGTTTCAGTGTTGTTATTTATCCGAGATCTGCCTGACTTCGAGAGGATGCCAAGCAAAAAGAGTAAGTTCTAGACTGTTATTTGAGATACCTGCTGTAAAAGTAATAGCCTTACATGAAAAGGTCACTTTTCCTGCTGAAGCTCGCGTGCGAAGAACAAAGCCCCATGTACATCTGTTTCTCGTATCCAGCGCAGAAGTGCTAGCGAACGTCTCCTGTCCGTAGCAGTTTCATCTTTGATACTGCGATAAAATTAGAGCTCAGTTTTTCAATAAGATATATTTAATGTTGTGCAGTTCGGTTTGCACAGCATTGAGGCACTTTAAGTGCTGAATGCTAAAATCAGAACTGCATCGAGCCATTGAAATACCGACGGCTGTCAGATTGATAAACTTTAAGACATTAGTTAAGCGTTCTATTTCGGAGACTACGTTTGTAGTCTTCGATACTGGGGCAATTTTGGCGCGCTGCTGAAATATGTAGTTACTGTTCGTTTGCTATTAGAGGGTCATTAGTGAAGTACTCATAGTAATATGTAATAGACCTAAAGACCTACAACTTAGCATTTAAAAATATGTTTTTAATAGGAGAGGTCTCGTCTGCTCCAAGGAATCAGACAAATAGCTTTTTCGTGGCCTGTGATTTGATCGTTTCTTTTGGGAACTGTTAAACATTTTCGTCCTTCGTTGTACTTGGGCTTTTTATACCATGTGACGGAAGTGTTTATAATAATTTAAAATGCAGATATTTTACCTTAATATTGTGATTGTAATTGAAAAATCCTCAATTCTTTATCTTTGCTGATATTGGTGTTAAGGTATTTTGTGCCTTTATCCCGGGATTAATTTACAACTTAAATAAATGATGTTGACATTTCTCACAGAATCTAAAACGGCTTTCTTCATGTTCGTTTTTCACGCCAAAGCCTTTATGTAGAAAACAGGCGTTTTTAAATACCAGGAACTATGGTTGTGTAACTCGAGCTTGCATTCTATCGGAGTTGTCCAAATCTTTTTAAGTTGTTTCTCAGCAACAAATTTGTTCCAGTGTTTTTCATCAAGAGAGAGCGTTAGGTCGATTGGTATCAAGGCCTGCGGTGATTTGTGAAGCGTAGAAAAAAATTGTTTTAATTTGTCGAATCGTTGCCCAACCAACTGCTTTTTAATGGCTTTGGTCGAGAAGAGTAGTAATTAGCTAACCTCTGTCATTTTTTGCTATTATTTGCTGTCAAATTTTCTTCGTTTGTAATACATCAAACTAGGCTTATTTTGACTTGTCAAATTAAAACATCTTTTTTTTTTCGAATTCTTGTCGTGTCACACGATATTGTGAATTCTCACTCGGCTGACCTCGGCGAGTTTCTCTCGTCTCAAAAGACGTCCGGTGGACATGTTAATGAGTTTGTTCTCTAAATACAGACAATGTTTTTGAATATCACAGCGGTGTGCCATTTGTAGACTGATTGTACTGGTAATTCACTTAAATAACTGACGAGAGATCGCCATATATAGATGAACCACTTATCATTACGTTTTTCAGGAAGATACTCGAAATTATTGCATAGAGATAACTTGTGGATCATCGATTTTGTATCGATCTATAACAAAACCTTTATCGTAAACTTCCGAAAACTAGCCCTGTGCTTGTACTCAACGTCCCTTTCAAAAAAATTATTTTTTCGGGAGAGCTTATATTGGGGTTGGGGGGGGGGGGGGGCTTAATTTCGGATGGAAATGTGCGTTTCAAAAATCTCTGGGTTTCTAGATGGACAGGACCCTTTGTCGGGTACTCTTTACCCCTAAGAGATCAATTTTCTCAGACAAGCCGTTCCTGTCGCATTTTTTCTTGCCCTTCACTTTCATATGGGAATTCCCCGCCCCCTCCTGATCTTTCGCATCCTTGGTTCCCTGTGAAGTTTTTTTTATAACTTTTTTTTTTATTTTTTTGTCACTTCAATCTCTTTCTTTTTTTCTTTTTTGGTAGTTTCAGTCGTCATAAACGAAGTTATCGTAAACATTTCAAGCTTATTTTCTGTTCAAAAGTTTACTTTTCATTGGCTTCTTATCAGGTGGAAGGGATGGGGGGTGGTGTGAATTAAAAACTATTTTGTATCTGGTTATCAAAGATAACAGAACTCGCTTACGTAACAATATCAGAATATTGAACGTAAAACAAGTTTTACAGTCGTCAAATGAAGATAGTGTAATGACAAAATACAAGGCAACCCGTACAATAAGGGGCTTTAAAACCGAAAATGAAAATACGATTTTTTCCTTTCTTTCAAATTGATTTTTGTTCAGTAAAGCTTATTATCTGAAGAATTTTGCATCGTAAAATTTTGGGGTGTTTGAATTTTCAAGGGGGTGGATTCATCAGAATTCTAAAGCAGCACAAAGCGTCTTACAGCTACAACATTTCTTCTCTTGTCTTCATGTAGCTCCGGCGAAAATCGAAAAGAAGCCCAAGTCCCAGACTGTCCGCGTCGGTGACGTGGTCGCGTTCAAATGTGAAATATCCGGGAACCCCATCCCATCCGGGACCTGGTACAAAGGCAAAACGCAACTGAAGGACGAAGGGCGCGTGCTCATTGAGACCGCCGAAGACTTCTCCGAGCTCGAGATTGAAAATGTCGAAAAGTCTGACGAAGGGGAGTACAGTTGTGTGGTGAAAAACGACTTTGGAGAGGATAAATGTGTAGTGACTCTCACGGTTGAAGGTAAGGATAGTGCGTGTATCAATTACTAACTTCTCCCAACTGGGTTCGGTACATTTTCTGTAGTTCTCCGTGGGAGAAGTTGTACCAAGGCGGAAGTGTCACGATATGAGGACTGGCACTTGTTTGAAATGTGTTGCGTGACTGTTTACCCCTGATACTTCTTCTTGCTTATGTCTTGACACTGAATTTTGCGTGACCGGTTTGCGGAACCGTGTCAGTATTTCCGTAACGTGGCTGATACTGCGTGACATGTTACGCATGAACGTCGTAGCTAGAATTGCGTTCGAAACTGTTTATGTTAGTATATTTCAGCCGTTGTTGTTCTGGAGCCTTCCAGTCAGTGAACCCTGCATGTGAACATGTTTCCTAGTATTTAGTTTTGAAGAGGAAACCACACAAAGTGGAAAATAGAGTTCCGTGTACACTGGGAAAAAAGTAATGAAAGGGCAAGGACGGAAAAACACCTGTTACCTGTACAAAACGCGAGAAAACGTGTCACTGGTGCCAAACGCGGAAACTATGTAACCGCTGACAAACGTGGGAAAACATGAAACCGCTGCTAAGCGCGCGAAAGCATGTAACCGCTGCTAAGCGCGGGAAAATACGTAACCAGTGGCAAGCGCGGGAAAACATGTAACCTTTGTTAAGCGCGGGAAAACAAGTTACCGATGCCAAGCGCGGAAAAACATGTAATCGCTGTCAAGCGCGGGGAAACGCGCTTAAGCCGAAGCGAAATTGGTTTGGGTGTGTTCCTGGTCAGTTGTAAAAGCAGAACATTTATTTGTTTTGATCAGCCAGTTCACGTTAAGCTACTTTTTGTAGCAAATTAAAAAGTTCGGACTACTCTAAACCGTGTTAATCCATGTCTCGATTGTCTTGCTTTCAGGTGGAGGAGCTGCAAATGAAAACAGTAACGATAAAGCGGGCGATGAAGGCGTGGAAAAAGGTGAGGCAAAAAGCAAGTAAAGTTACTAACAAGAAGATGCGCCCAAGTTAAAAGTGTTGCATAATCCCATGTATCGTTTTCAAAAATGTAGAAAAAAAAAAAAAACAATTCGCGCCACATAAACGTATTGCTCAATAGCTTTCAGTTGAATGGTCGCACACTAGGCTTTCATCCACGGACTTAAAAGTTAGACCACCTTGTACAGCATAATAAACAGTACCACCCGAAAGTACTGTTCAAAAGCTTTCGTTTGAATGGTCACACACTAGGGTTTCATCCATAAAAGCACCTGTTGCAGCTGCTAGCTCATTTAGTAACAATTTTATTTTATTTTTCTCTCTCAACCAAGATGAAGGCGGAGATGGTGATAGCGACGTAGAAAGCAAAGATCTTGACCTCCCTCTACGTGATCCAATATACCTGCGCACGGACAAGAAATTTGATGACGCATACATCTCTCAAAAAGAGCTCGGAAAGTAAGTCTTCCCTCGTGTTTTCTTTTCAGGGTTGTTAACTATTTTACAAGCATGATAAAAATTTAGGTTGGAAAGCAATCGAAATGCATTCCTTCGATTCGTCCAACTGGGGAAAATAACAAAAAATAACAATGAATCAAACGAATCTTCTTTTCCTGGTTCGTATAACGTCAAAGGTTGGGGGGGGGTTGAAAATGTACAAAAAATGTAGATGTATCCGAACAGAAAATGTGTGTCCCAGTTCCTCCCCTTGTGCCTATTTTTCTCTGTTTGAATGGCTGCTCAGTTCTGTTCCTAGTGCTTAGAGTCGACTATATCAAAGGGAAGATTCCAAAACATAACCCCTGGGGTAAATAATTGTTTCATCATTCCCCAGGGATAAATTACTTTTTGTTCTTCCTCAGGAGTAGTTAGCTTTTTTCGTCGTACGCCAGGGGTTAATAACTTTTTTATCATTCCCCCGGAGTAAATTGCTTTTTATGGTCGCTTTGCAGAAGTTAACTCTTTTCATCGTACCCCAGGGTTTAATTTTTTTTATCAGTCTTCAGGGATAAATTTCTTTTTTACTGCACCCCAGGGGTAAATGATTTATTATTGTCCCTCAAGGGTAATTAGCTTTTTTATCGTCTCCCAGCGGTAAGTAGCTTTTTGTCGTCTCCTAGAATAAATTATACTTTGTCGTCTCCTAGGGGTAAGTAACGTTTTCGTTCTCCCAGGGGTAATAACTTTTTTTTTATCTTCCCCTAGGGGTAAATTCGGAGTTGTGAAGAAAGTCAAAGAGAAAAGCACGGGCACAGAATACGCCGCCAAGTTCCTGAAGATCACTAAAGAGTCTAGAGAAGAGGTGCTGGCGGAAATGCTCATCATGAACAAACTGCACAGCAAGCGGCTTATATACCTCCATGATGCGTACGAGAGACCCAAGGAGATGATTATCGTTTTAGAACTGTGAGTAAAAGAAGTCTTGATATTTTGCTTGACTTTAGAGAGAGAGATAAGCGCCTTTTAAATGAGCAAAATTCCTTATGTTTCTTTATCATTGCTTTGCCGACCGCCGACCATTTAGCTCAGTTGCTAGAGCGCCGGACTACCGTACGGGAGGTCTTGGGTTCGAGTCCCAGACCGGACCGACACTCAGGGTTTTAAAATACTTGGGAGAATATGCTGCTTTTGCAATGACATCTGAAAATGGTTAGATATTCTAGTCTTTTCGGATAAGGACGATAAACCTTAGGCCCCGACTCGTGCATCTTCAGTGTTATGGTCAGCAGGGGACGTAATTGAAACAACGCACACACTTATCGTAAAGAGTAGGTCATCGAATTCCGGGTGTTGTGGTCTGGTCTTTGTCCAGTGTGGTGTGTACTGTGAAATGCTCGGAGATACTAGCTGTATACGCTACTCTGCAAAATCAGAGGGAAAACAAAGTGATGATGATGAATAAATTGATGATGATGATGGTTGCCTTTTCGTAGAATTTCTGGAGGTGAGCTGTTCGAAAAAGTCTGTAATGATGACAACCTAACGGAGAAGGAAGTTGTGCGGTACATGAAGCAGATACTGCAGGGCGTGGAACACATGCACAAGAAACACATTGTCCATTTGGATCTTAAGGTTAGAACTTTTTAAGCCTAAGATGGGTTTAAACGCGCTAAAAAGCGTACACAGACGCCTGCTACTCAAGCTATAAGCGGCCCTAAAGATAGTACCACATGAAAGTACTGCTCAATAGCTTTAATTTGAATGGTCACACACTAGGGTTTTATCCACAGACTGAGAAGTTAGAACCACCTTTAACAGCATGATAAACAGTGCCACATGAAAGTACTGCTGAATGGATGATCATACTAATGCACTCTTAGGTAGCTTTAATAGGGTTTCAGTTTCGAAGACCATTTCTAACTTTTTTCCTTGTTTCTTTTAGCCTGAGAATGTGCTTTGTGTGATCCGTCCTGACGGTAAGGAAGACCTCAAGTTGATTGACTTTGGAATGGCGCGTGTGCTTGAGCCGGGCAAGACCGTCAAGGTAGCGTGTGGCACGCCCGAATTTGTAGGTAAGTCAGCACGTTGTAAGATTAAACCTATACTAGTTATACTAAACTACTGCTCGATAACTTTCATTTGAATGGTCACACACTAGGGTTTTATCCAAAGGCTTAAAAGTTAGAACCACCTTCTACAGCATTATTAAACAGCACCACATGAAAGTACTTACTGCTCAATAGCTTTCATTTGAATGGTCACACACTAGGGTTCTATCCACAGACTTAAAAGTTAGAACCACCTTGTGCAGCATAATGAACAGTACCTTATGAAAGTAATACTTCCATTTGAAGGGTGACTCCAGAGGTTTTAAGCGACAGTCTTAAAAGATAGTTAACCATCGTGTACGTCGTTATAAGCAGAATTTAGATACTCATCAACTTTTTTTCCGTTTTTTAGCGCCCGAAGTCATCAGCTACGAAGCCATCAGTTTGTCTAGCGACATGTGGTAAGTTGAACAGTTGAAACGAAAGCTTTCTAAGTATAACTAAATGCATGAAAAAGCATAAAGTTAGGAAGGTCGGCGATACAAACCATTAAGCTGTTGCTGCCTGTTGCACGCACGTCACGTCTCAAATTTTGTTTAGTCCTTCCTATGCACAGCCGTTATTAAGTTGGTCACGCAACGCCCTTCGCCAATAGTAAGAGCGTTATATCACAAACTGGTTTACCCAAAGTAACACTTACAAGTGAAATTGGTTGTTTTTGTGTTTCTTTGTTTGTTTGGTTTTTTTCAAATTAACGAGGATACAATCTTGAACAATTAAAATGAAAAATTATGACCATCCCTCTTCCCATTTCAATGATGGAGAAGTGGCGCGTTCTGGTTTTAGCGCGAATTCCAATATTGATTCGGGGAAAGTGGGTGTATCATTTCTCGTTTTTTTCCGACCAAGATTGTAGGCCTGTTTTGTATGCTGTTACCTCCATGAAAAGGTTCTTGTTAAAACCGCAATCCTTTTGTTATTTTCACAGGAGTGTCGGCGTAATAGCCTATGTCCTGTAAGTATTACTTATTTCCCTCATAATCTACTGTCATGTTTGTTTCTTAATATTATGTACCTTGATTATGCATTGCTTGACCAACACGAGGTTGCTGGGCGGTGAAGAAAAAAAATTGTAGCGCATCTTGCCGTTTCATTGACGTTTAACTTTTCTCAATGTCGTACTTCACTGAACTCCAGAAAACAACCTGTGTATTGAATTTTTTTTGTCTCTTTCTTTTTCCGCTTCTCGCTCAGTGAACTGAGTCACAGTGTTCCTGTTAAGAGAGAGGTGTCAGGTCACAAACCCGACAATGTCAGCTACCTGACTCGACAAATAAATAAAAAAAACTTCTAATTATTTGGTGGAAGCAATGAGAAATTGATCCGTTGTAGTTCCTTGTAACGCCTTTCCTTAAAAGATTATCTGGAACCCTGGCTCATTAGTCTACTGAACTTGTTCACAGTTTGATTGTTTATTGTTTATTCTTGTTCTTTTTCTTTTACAGACTCAGTGGTCTGTCACCATTCATGGGAGACGATGATAACGAGACGATACAAAACGTGTCCACAGCCGAGTGGGATTTTGAAGACGAGGCGTTTGACGTCGTATCAGACATGTCCAAGAAATTTATCGAGGAGCTGCTCATAAGGGGTCCCGAGTAAGAAATACTAACTGCTACCTAAAAGTTAAAATCGCTAGCAAAATAAACATCACCACGTTAAAGCACTCCTCAGTAGCTTTCAGTTGAATGGTCACACACTAGGGTTTCATCCACCGACTTGAAAGTTAGAACCACCTTGTACAGCATAATAAACAGTACCACATGAAATACTGCTCAATAGCTTTCATTTGAATGGTCACACGCTAGGGTTTTATCCACAGACTAGAAAGTTAGATCCACCTTGTTCAGCACTATAAACAGCACCACATAAGTACTGCTCAATAGCTTTTATTTGAGTGGCCAAGCAGCAGAGTTCCCATTAACGCACAGGTGTGCGTCATATACGCACAAAAAATGAAAAGGACGCACAGTTTTTTGCCAAAGTGCGTCCTTGGGACGCAGAAAAAACAAGTTTGGACAAGTTAGGAGACTGGGTCTAGTAGGCCCTACCCAAACATCTTTGCGATCATAGCACCTTAGCACGTGCTTCAGTGAGCCGCCATTTTGTCACTCGTCATGTCAACACAAAAGACTTTATTCGAAATTGTTCAGCATTCAACATCGAGGAAACCTGAAAAAAGGAAACCTGAAAGTGATAAAGATCTCTGGGATGATGCCCAGCTGAAGAAACGTAAGTTTTGTCCTAAGTGGCTGGAGGAGTTTCAATGGTTAAAGTATGAGTCGACTGAAAAACAAATGAAGTGTAAAGTTTGCCTCGATGCGTATGGCCGTAAACCTAAACCATCACAAAGTTTTGTGCAACTTTTAGTTTAATTTAATTTTTATATTATAAACTAACATAAGTTGATGCTCTAGTAATGTAATAGGTATGTTAGTATTAAGAAACATGAAGGGCACACTTTTATTCCAAACATAAAACTTTATTAATTATGTTATCACCCGGTCTTGGGTTTTGTCTCTGTGTGTTTAAAACAATAAAATTAGTAATAGGCAGGGGACCCCTGAAAAGCAAAAAGGACCCCCAACTTTTTGGAACTGGGGGTCCCAAGGACCCTTAACTTTCAAAACTAGTGGGAACTCTGCCAGCACTCTTTAGAATTCAAAAGTGTTTATTTATAAATTATTTTTATTTTATTATTTTTATAGAAAACGAAACAACGTTTTCAAATGTATGAACCACGACTGGTTGAAGGTAAGTTGACGTGAAATTTTTCTTAAAGTTTGCCTTGAAAAAACGTTGCTGCAAAATTCGGCTAGCTAATAGCTATTTTAACGCGCTTCGCCACTCGGGCGACGGCCTTCGGCCGCCGAAAAGAAACCCACCCCCCAAAAAAAATCGGGCTTCCTGGGGTCTTTTTACGTCGGAATAGACTTCCATGTGCTTTAATAGGGCTAATCACATGCTCGGGTTTTGTCGGTGCAAAAGAGCAAGTAGCACATGAAACATTGTCTGGTGTAACAACACATCTTTTTTTATTTTTATAATAGAAAATAAAGACGATCAAAGCACAGAAGCTCAGCACGGAGAACTTAAAGAAATTTATCGCGCGTCGTCGTTGGGCGGTAAGTAGTGGCCTTGTACTGTACTACATATCAACATACAAACTCTCTTTACCAAGCTCAATACATGTCTTGTAATACAAGTTGTTAGAGGTTTACTAACTGTCAAATGCGTTTTCCCAAGCTATCGTAAATTAGAAAATTCCCTTAGAGATCGTTTCCCACTTACATATACTGAATACGTTAAATTGTGTCGTGGCATGCTTTCTATCTTTCACCTTATACGGGACAACTCGTGCTTTGAGGTAATCTTCAATTTTATTGCCGAGAGTCATCGTGAAGTAATTCAACTTGGATGAAGTCTTTTTCCCCGTCTTTAGTGTGTCTTAACTTCTCTTTCTTTAACTTAAAGCGACTTGGAGTAAAATTATATTCCCTTCCTGGCTGGGATGTTAGGCTTTCGCAGGTTGTCAGCCAGCTTTTCTGTAGGTTGGCCCAACATTTTCTGCGGTGGAACGGGTTGTAGATAGAGGCGGTGGACAGAGCGCTTGCCTAAGACCACACGAGCTACAAATCTCAAACTTAAAATAACGGGGTAACGTTATTAAATATCTTGAGATTTAAGTGAAAATTTGGTAAACTAACACTTCGTTTATTTTTTCCTTGCAGAGAACGGCGAATGCTTTACGTGCTTTGAGCCGAATGGGATCTCTTGGTGGGCTGATGGCTGGAGGCAAGGGTGGTGGCGGTGCGGCTGGTGGTGCTGCTGCGCCCAAACCCGGTGGCTTCCTTAAGAAGGTGAAGGAGGAGAAGGCCAAGGAGGAAGCTCAGGAGAAACCATCCAAACCTGAGCCGAAGAAGGAGCCGGTGGCGCCGAAGGAAGGAAGCGCCTAAGGAAGAACCCAAGAAAACTGCAGGTGATAACCTCGTGCCAGGCAGACGAGGCACGAATCTGTCGGGTCGCAGAAGTCCCGCCCTGAGTGGCAGGAGAAGCCCGATGTCTCGGGCAGAAGCGCGTAAGTATAGCACTCCTGATCCACGCGTGGAACACGTGCGACCACGTGTTTCACGTGCATCCACATGCTTGTGTTGTTTTGGAACGACTAACAGACTAACCAAGAGTGGCTGCCAACAGAATTAACCCGTTTGTGTTATCGGGAGTTCCACGGGGTTTATTTTCTTTCTTTATATTTCGTTTTTGTCAAGGGCCAAAGCTCGAAACGTCTGCTGGACGACAACTCAGACACCGATGTAACCGGTCTTATCGCTGTTTCTGGCTATTGTCTTTGTTTATTTTCAGTTCATGTCTAATGGCCCATTTGGTAGGTTTCAGATGGGCTCTGGGTTTGCACGTCAAATCCGATTCTTCCCAGAGTTATTTTAATTCTTATCCTTGGTTTCCACTTCAAGATAACGATTCTTTAGAATCTGCTTTCTGAATCCTCTTTTGCTTCACACCCTTTCTTTTTTCAACTTTTAAGTTATTTTTTGCACAATGGAAAACCAGTTGGACATGTCAGTTCGAGTTGGTTTATTTTCATACTTGTCGAGCATCACTGACCTTTTGCTTGTATCTAGGGTATTCTCTCTGCGTCATGGTGGGGTCACCATCTTTTTTTCTTTGTCTAAAGCCCCCCTGTTATACATGGAAACTGCCCTTCCTCCTTCTTTAGACATTTTTTACAACTCTCTATGTGAGAAGTTGGTTTCCAATTGAGCTGTCATTCCTCAGATTACCAGATTCTCACAATCTGCTACTTGAAAAAAAAAAGCTTAAGTGGATTTAGAAGGTAATCGCTACTTCTTCCTTTGTGTGTTCCTCTTTCTATGGAGTTCTGCCTTCGAAGCAAAAATCTTCTTTCCTCTGTCATTTATTGGTGACTTTAATTCTGTTTTACGAGAACAATATAAATTTTGTAAGGCATTCCACAACAGTCAGGGAGTGTGGTATTCAATCAGGCAAATTCTAAATCTCTTTTCAAAGTCGGTTAGCTTGGTGTAAACAGCTTATAGCGGTTACCCCCCTCAACCTTACAAAGACCGTTGTAGTCTATCTTAAAGGACAATTTCAAACAATGACTTTGTTCAGCGAGACATAATAATAATTTCAGTTCCCTTCTGATTGTCATTCATTTTGTAATCAGTGTAGCCCCCAATTGCCCCCCCCCCCCCCCCAACAAAAAAACCGACGTTGTCAGTGTATCGATATTGAAGGGGAAATTAGGTGTCGATCTGTAAGTGAAGTGTCCTTTTGCGTCAATCTGTTATATATATTCGCTTTGGTTAGGATTTAAAGTTAATGTGCTTTGTTGGAAGAACCTTCGAGTAAAGGTGACTCTTAAAGGCTCTTCGTTTTCAAAGTGCAAGTGCTAAGTATTACCATTCGATTGGTTTAATAATTTTAGCTCCTTGAGACAATCAGTCTTGAGATCGTAGCTAGACAAGATACTTTGGGAATTATTGTAATCTGCATGAACTTTATTGTATTTTATTCTCTGTTTGGTTTGACTTCAAACTTAGGTAACAGGTCAAAATTATTGGCTGTACGCCATAACTATTTTTAACAATGAATCTTTAACGAGCCTAATTTATTTAATTTAAAAATTCCTCGAACTCGGTGTGCTCACGAGATTGCGATAACCCAGACCACCCTCGTTTTATTTTATTTAATTTTTTTACATCGTAAAATAGTCTACAAGTAAACGGACATTATTAAAAATGTGTTGTGGTTCTACTAAATGCTAAAGGCATTTTTCAACCGGTTTCAGGTATTAAATAGCATGTTATTGCTGTGCGCGGGATCTTTTTTTTTTTAATATATCCGCAAAGTATTGTTAGCGGATCAATCAAGGATCATAAGGATAATTTTACGTCCTAATCCTTATTTAGCTTCCCGTGGCTATTTTTGTGTTTCCTAATCTTAGAACCACATAATACTTTTGTGGTTTTGTTTTGTTTTTCTTTTTTAATCTCGGATCAGAACTTTAAGTGAAGTGTCCTTTTGCGTCAATGCTTTTCCTTCCTGATTTTTCAAATCGTTTTGCTTCTGGAGAAATACTAAACGTTCTAAACGGATTAAGCCTTTTGCCCGTTATATTTGGTGCGGCGTTCGCTTATAGACCTTATAAAACTTTTCGTCTCTTAATTCTACGGGCTCGAATCATTTTAAAATCAATTTACTTTCCTGTCGTTACTTCGCTCTCGGCATTTTTGAAATTACTCGTTAATGCCAAGATGTTTTCTTTTAAGCCAGTTTTTGACTGACTTGAAATGAAAAGAAACATTTATAATGGTCGTATTGTTGTTACACTTTGACATTCGAGAAAAGTATCAAGTGTCACTTGTTAATTGAAAGGCGGGCGAATTTTTGTCGACGTTTCGAGAACATAATACTAGTTTATTGCGTCTGGATCTGGTTAAACTCTCATTTAGAATTCGCTCGCTCAAATCTATTCACAAAGCTTTATCGACTTTACCAAGCGAACAACTCCAGGTTTTTCTTCATTTAAGCGACCACAACGTCTCCCATGTATTTTAGCCATTCGTGGAGACTGGAGAAGAGCTTTCGACGCGGTGTATTCTGAGCCTCAGTAATTTACTGGGCTGCAGTCGTGGTTCTTCGTGGTTCTTCGTGGCACAACTGTTAATTACCCAACGTGAACTAACAATGAATTATCAGCGCTTGTTGGCGAGAAGGCTTTCTTCAACTCGCAAAGATATCAAAAGCAAAATCACAGGTTTGTGTTATAGTCATAAGACAGATTTAGGATCTAGACTTTACTTCATTCATTATCTATGCATGTGACGATTTTTGTTCTCAAATTCATTGAAGCCAGACTTATGCAAATCTGCTGTGCATCCGCACAAAAGTGAAACTAACCTTGCCAATATATTAAGCTTCTGAAGTAAATTGCCTGGGAAACCTTTACATGCAATCATGTTTTTTCTACAAAATGAAATTTTCCGACAGCTTAGTAAAAGTTCTCTTCGAGGGCCTCCTTTCTTTTTGTTCACATTTATCATGGTATCTTCTTAATAAGTTTAATAGTTGACCTTTTAAATATTTTAGTATAACACTTCGTAACCTAAAGCAAAGGGTGTATCGGTTACCTTTATGAAGAAACGTTCATAGTTTTGTACAATTGTAGGTAATTTTCCGCATTTTCGGCCAGACGGCGTGCAAAGCTGTTTTCCTTCGCTCTCCTTTCATCTAACTCTGTCAGAATAATTAAGCTACGTTTCAAAATGTCAAAAATGCTCGTCAGTGAATGAGCCATGTTCAAGATAGCCGGCTCGAGTTACAGGCTGGCTGTTTTGCATTCCTGCTGTCGCACAACGCGACATGATTGCAAAACTGTGCAACCGACTGAGCGGAAAAAAACGAAAGACTATTTCTTATTATATTTTCTGCTTTGCGTTTCGAAAAGTCTTTTCTTTTGAAAATTAGAGATATTAAACGTGTCCTTGTAGAAGAATTAATCTTTTCCGGTATCACTGTCAAGTTGGACATCCTTTTGAGAGAAATTATCTAAATTACTGTCAAAATACCCACACACGGGCTTTTCGAGAAACTTCGCGTTTAATTTCGAAAATTTTCCAGCCATAATTTTCTTATTCAAACTGTATCCTTCCAACCCATTTGCAATTGAAAATTTCCTAAGTAAGAAAATAACTGGCGATTTCGTATTTATTTAGAAGTTCTTTTGTCTTATCGTGTTAGGTGAAATGTTCGTCAGATCAAAGTACTCAGTAGTTTAGCCTGTCACGCTCTATAAGAGAAGCGCACTGATAATATTTATTTAGCTCATTCCATTGTTTTCGTTTGTTTATTTCTTTTTTATCGGTGTATTTACATGAGCTTTTCCATGCCTTTTGTTCGTTCTAAATGCGGTTATATGCCTGGGGGGTTTATCCTGAGTGCTTTATCACTATATTTTCTGCTGTGCTTTCAGCAGCCATGAGACTTCTGTTTAACTGTCTGTCACTGTGAGCAACTGTCTGTTGCCAAGTCTTACTGTTTCTTCAATTCCTAAACATGTCTTTGATTCTTGTCTGGAAAGGTCTGCTACTGTTTTTCTTTAAGATGTTTAGGTGCTGGGATTAATTTTCGAATTCTCGCCTGTGTACTGGGTAATTATTCCAAGGTGGTCTCAATTAGCCAGCGTGTCGGCTTGTTTTCTAAACAAATGCCACTTTGTGTCACGTCAATATCCGACGACTTCTTTTAATTATCATTTTCTAGGTCCTCAACCTACCTCCCTGATCCTTTATCTTTAAATCTTGGTTGCTTATAATCTTATGTTTGTCTGCTCAAAATAAAAATTCTCCATATTGACTGCCATACATTTCTTGTAATGTTAGTGATGAGAATTTGGTTCTGCACTCTCTCTAACACTTTATTCTCCTTATCCAACTGCTTGGTGAAATATGGCCCGGGAAATATGGTTTTAGCTAAGAGGAACTTTATCTTGAGAACTCTCATTTGTGTCTCAAACAAGGAACCAACTTTGTGGGCGAAGTGCCGGAAATTCTGCCCTCTATTTCCTTACTAATGTTTCTTGATCTAGTTAGTACTTCTTAGCACAACCCTTTTTTGTTTTGAATTTCCCGATAAATCTTCCTGAACTCCTACGTTTCCTATGCGTGTTATAAACCTCCACGAAAACGCACGTAAAATCTCTGTAGACTAACAGGATACCTCTTTTCAGTTGGCATATAATTTAGCCTATTCTCGATCTCACTCCTTTACTACTACCGATAATGCTGACAAAATCATTGGTTATTTTCTCTTTTTCTTTACCAGAAATCCTCTTTGTACAAATTTGTTTTTCAATTTTTTTCTTTTCAATCATGGTTGGGTTAGTTCTTGGTCTTTACTTGGCTAAGCCCCGTATTTTCCAGGCTTCCTTCACCCTTTTCTTTCTTCTGCTACGCTCTCGAATACCAAACTCTCAAGTTTCAGGTCTGCTTCTTACGGGCTATGAATGTCGTAATTCTCATGCGATTCTAATCTCTAACGGTTTTAAGGCAATATGGTCGGATATTTCTTATTTTATCTTTGCTTTGTGGGTTTAATTCCAGAAACACCCACCTACCTCTGGTGACACTCCTCTTGCTTGCTCCTACTACTACCCTATTCGAAATACTTCTTACGAAAAGACCTGTCTCATTTGATTGTTCTTTGCTCTTACTTTATCGAGCCACGTGCAAATCACGTCTTAATGACGTGTTAATCACGTGTTTTCCCTCAGCCCACGTGGAACTGCCCGTCATACGTACGCTTGTGTGTGCTATTGTTAATCATTGATCTTATTTCCTATATAGATGGTATGCCACTAGGCCCCCCCGTCTTCATTCAACACCTGACGAATTGCGAGATCATAGAAAACAGTGCCGCCAGATTCGAGTGCAAGGTCAGCGGCAACCCAGAACCGGAAGTAGAATGGTACAAAGACGGCAAACTCCTCAAAGAAAGCAAACAACTCACATTCCTCTACGATGACAATGACAACTGCAAGCTTATCATCACCAAGGGAACTGCAGCCGACGCCGGCGAATACAAAGTCGTGGCCGAGAATCCTCACGGCAAAGTATCGAGTAGTGCACGACTGATTATCGACACAGGCTCGACAGACGACGAAACCGCGAGCGAGTCCGAGCTCTCCGAGCTTTCTGGTTCGGAAACCGAAGAGACGAAGATAACTGCGAAGGAAGAAAAAATTACGAAGTATTACACTGTCCAGGACGAGCTAGGCAAAGGACGGTTCGGTGTTGTGTGTAAATGTATAGACAATAAAACCGGGCGAGCCTACGCAGCTAAATTTGTTAAGTGCACCACGCCCAAAGACCGTCAAGATGTGATTCACGAAGCAGGGATCATGAGTTCTGTTCGTCATAAGCGGCTTCTTCGGCTTCAAGACTTCTTTCAGACGCCGACGGAGATGATTCTGGTCATGGAACTGGTGCTGGGTGGAGAGCTGTTCGAGAAGGTGGTAGAAGACGAATTCATCTCGGAGATAGAAGTGTCATATTACATGAAGCAGATCTTAGAAGGACTTCAACACATGCACCAACGCGATGTTCTTCATCTTGATCTCAAACCCGAGAATATCATGCTTATTCGACCCGACAGTAAACAAATCAAGCTTATCGACTTCGGCCTGGCGCGGAAATACAACCCGAAGGAAAACCTCAAGGTCATGTTCGGGACACCAGAATTTGTCGCCCCGGAGGTCATAACATACGAGCGTATCACTCCTGCTACGGACTTGTGGTCTATTGGTGTTATAGCGTATATTTTGCTGAGTGGTTTATCTCCGTTTATGGGGGACAGTGATGCGGAGACTTTGACGAACGTTCAGCTGGCTGAATGGGACTTTGACGATCCTGTCTTTGATGACATCTCGGACGAAGCCAAAGACTTCATTAGCAGTCTTCTTGTGCTTAGAGCGAGCAAGAGAGGTTCAGTCGATCAGCGTTTGAAGCATCATTGGTTCACCATCAAGAAAGACAAAGGGAAGAAACTGAAGACTGATCGTCTGAAGGCGTTCACCGCTCGAAGAAAATGGAAGCGGGCTATCACTGCGATCCGTAGCACGAACTTTCTGAGCCGGATTCTCGGCAGCCGGGGGTCCGATGACAAGAAGGGAAGTGGAGGAGGAGGAGGTGGGCTGTTAGCCCGAGTCAAAGCAATGCATGCAGCTGGTTTGCAAGGATCGGAGGGTGGTGTCCCCCCGGCGTCGTCACCTTTCCTCTCGCCCGCCTCGGCTGTACTCAGCACTAGTAATAGCTTTACTACAATAACAGTGACAGAGAGGATGCAATCACAGGGACAAGAAGGGACCACTGTGACAGCGAAAGAGACAGTGACTGTGACAAAAGACGGGAAAACAACTGTGGAAGAAAGAGAAACAACGACAAAAAATGGCGAGACGACGCAGCAAGAGAGTACAATTGAGATCGAACAAGCCGAACATGGTTAGCGTCAAATTTATCGTCACAAAATCACTCTTAAAATGAAAATTAAATAGTGAAGGAAAGAAGAAAAAAAGAAATCCAAGACGAATTATTAATATTATTGTGGAAAAAAATGCTGTACGCAGTGTCCTTACTCTTGTTAGTTTTGTGCTAACGCCATTTTGCCTTGCAGGTTACACGTAAGTACCATACATATGACAGGAGTGCTATACTTTCTTTTTTACTTTTTTATGATTGATATTTACTTAAATTTTAGTCGTAAATGGTAGTCGTTGACTAACTGAAAGGAAGATGAAGCAAGAAAATACAGAAGTCTAAAATGTTTGGTTACTTTGGCATAAGATTCAGTTGCGAGGCTATCATCGCGGCAAATCTGAGATCTTTTTTAAAACTTGAAAAATATACCGGGATCATAAAAAAACCCTACAATAATGATTTCATTTTGTAAAACGGTACTTTAAAAAAAGGCAGGAATCCATTAGGAAGTGAGGATGGCTAACGATGGTGAGGATGGAAACGGATTGCGATATGGACAAACACTAAAACTCAGGGTTTACGTTTCCAAGTTTGGCTTGGATTCTTTGATATTTTGCAAAATTCTTTTAAGTTTCGTGCAAGCGGGAAATCTGCAAATAAGATGATGTGATAGTTAAACCGAAGCGCTTCTTAACCTAGTCTAACTGTGACAATTACTTGCCGACAAGAAAAAAGCGATTTAGGCAAGTTTAGTTTCAAGTGTTGTCAGAGTCGCCAAGAATTTTTGAAAATACAAAGCAGTTTTAGTTCAGTTGCAGATCTTCTGCAAAGTGGCCACCAACTATTAAGGCCATTATGGAAAATTTTTAGGGCGTTAGCTTGTTCTAAAGACCCCCTCTTAGGTACACGAAACATTTTCCTTTTCATCTGGATAAGCTCACGTTACCAAAAGGTTGTTTGAGTCACTTAAAACTAGCGGGAAGCAATGTTATCCAATCACCCCGCTAAGCTAAATGCACAAAAAACCCATTGTCCATACCTTCGTTAAAACAAAATTCTTTTAAATGATTGAAAAGGTATTGTTAAATTCCTCCTAAAAGGCTTTTTGTGTTGTCGTGGTTGGATCTTGTAGTTTAAAGTTCTTGCTGTGATGTTATTCATGTCTCTCCTGCAACGATTTACAATACCTTCTTTTATAACAAACGTTTAGGCCGCACATTCGATCGAAGGAAAGAAATCTAGAAAAAAAAACCAGCTGATTAAAAACCAAATTCTTCCAGACGAATTAAAGAAAGTTTAAAGAATTTCAAAGCTTATCTAGGAGCAGGCCGAAAGGATTCTTTCAATTCTTATAATTTATTGATGTTTTTGTACACAAAGATAAACCACAAAGAGAGCTGGCGGCAAAATGCCGTATAAGGTAATCTTTCTGTTCATGATAAAACCCTCCAAAGGTACTAGAATCTACTTGCAAATCATTTATTAACCAGCAGGGTGCTCTTCTAAATTCATTACAATTTCCTTTTCAGTCTTAATTTTCCCTTATCCAAATCCTCTTAAAACCATTTCAAAAATAAACCATTTCAAAAAACACCGCTCGCAACATATGTAACACGTTGAATACTGTACTCTGTTTATCATTAACGTTGAACACATTTGTTTTATCTTTGCAAGTGGTTGACACAGCAAAATAAAGCGGACTGTTTTAAACACAGAGAAGCATGTAAACTTTCAAATTCTGTTTTGTCTTAAATACGTTTCGCCTTGAAAAGGTGATAAGTGTGGACTGAGTATCAATACCGAGGTTAACACGAAATTTGTTTTACAGCTAACAGAAAAATAAGTGAGATATCACACACAGACAAGGTTGTTCGCGTGCGACGTGTTGCGTGACTCGTAATTATCATGCAGATTTTTGGATGTCGTGCTGTCGGGATTTTTTTAAATAACTCACTCGACTAGAATTAACCCTCGCTGTAGCTTCCACTCTTCAGATTACTTCACGGTGAAGTTTAACTTCTCCAAAGCTTCTTCAGATCTTGTTGTTACTTCGTAACTCTTGTTCGTTTTCGTCAAATTATCAACATGGCTTCGGATGCAAGTAAGTGACAGATATTTCCAAAGTTCACTGCGAAGGCGTTAACCTGTGTTAGTACAAGTGTTAGTTGTTCACTAGTCGTGCAATAACTCGTGATATCTGTTATAACTTTCGTCTATTTAACGTGAAAATCCGGCTTCGTATTTACTTTCATTGACTTTGCCATTGTTCGGGAGAGCTTGCAGTTCTTATTTCTAACAAGATTTACTGAAATTTTAATTTATTTGGGTTTTGATTGTGGGGCTAATGCGAGATCAAGCCTACAGAGCTGTAAATCTATAACCGCTTTTTGATCTTTGCAGTACTTGATTTTTCTTGTATATTTTTCAGTTTTATTCCAAGATTGTTTTGATCCATTTTCTGCAAATTGCCATCGCCTCATTGTTCGGTTTCACAACGTTAAGTTTAACATTTAAGTACTCCGCCTTTTAAAGTAGTTCATATGCATAGTCTTCAGTCCACTGCAAGATAAATCAATAATTTTTTACGTTAGAAGCGAAAGAGGCTTAACAGTTATAGCGTAGAACCTATGTTATCGCGAAAAAGTGTTTTTTTTTTTCTTTTGGGGGACCTTTCGGAGCCTCCCATCCACACTTAGGTGTATAATTTGTTACTGGCAAATTTGGGATGGAAGCTGCGATGGACTAGCATCCCATCTATGGGGAGTCCATCGTGTTAAGAAGGAAACTAGGGTTAGCAACGGCTGCCTGAGCTCCAGTAAACAGAATGCTCTGTTTTATATATTTCGCTCTCGAAGGAATAGTACAGGTCGGGTTTGTTTGGTAAACATTCTTACGGATATTTAGCTGCCTGAGAAAACTATTACTTTAAAATGGACAATCTTATTGGCTTATGGCCTGAAAACAAATATTTGCCTAACTTTTTATGTATTAGAGAAACATGTCTATCAGTGTTTTTATGATACTAGAAGAACTTTATTGAAAAATTTAATGATAATTGTCTGTTATTTCATGCCCTTATCAGTGTTTTTAAAGAGCATGTCCCTTTAGAATTCCGATGGTTTTTTTACTCGCTATCTGTTGTACTGCCTGATTCATTTTAAGACGTTTGATATCAAGATAGAATATGCTTGTTGAATTTTCAAACGGCAGAGTAATTTTGATGCATATTTTTGTTGAAATGCTTTGAAATCCTTAAAATCATTCATGTATGTCCTGGATCGAAAATTTTTTCTGTCTTTCTGCGCTCGAGTTTGTGAATAAAATGCTACTAATGTGACTAATTTGCTGGGTTTTCTTGGTAGAAACTTTGATTTGTGAATCTCCTATCGTTGGTATATCAAAGATTTTGTTTTAAAATTGTGATCAGTCTCCGTTATCATTATCGTGCAGTAACTCGAAAGTGTGACAAACAAATGCATTGTTTTAGCTTCCTTTCAGTTAGTCTGCGATTGTTATCTAATAGATTAAGGTCAATAATTATCATATCATAATTTTCTAGCACGCTTATCACTTAAATGACTGGTCAGCGGTTGTAGAGTACGCTTCATGTCTGGAAAGTGCACTTATAATTTGAATGGCAAACCAAGACGATTCTAAGTGAAGAAAAAAATATGACCAGATGTGGGACATTTTTAAGGGGGAAAGAAAGATATCATCTCTTTTGGAAATATCACACAAATCTTTTATTCGAAAAAATGTGAATATTTCAGTGAAGTAGGTAACAAAAATCCTTAGTTTGCCTTGTGTTTAAAGTTCTTTTTCTGGACATGGAAAAGGTTTCCTTAAACAAAAATTTGAAGAAAAAAAATGATTGGTAACCAAGAGACACTTTTCAAGAAATAAAAAAATGCAACTCTACTAGAATTCTAATGTGAATGAGATTTTGCAGGATCGAAAATTAGTTCACTATTGTTAGGAAAACGCTGATGTTATTTCCTTGAGCTTCATTAAAATTAAAGGCACATTTAACCATGAGATCCTTAAGAAAGTCCATAATCAATGAATCTACGCTTGTGTAACTTCAGTCGTGAAAACGTGGACAGAAAACACCGAGGTTAAGTCGGAAACTCTTCACACTGAAGAGTAATTAATGAACTTTTTAACGTGGAGAAGAGCCTTATTAAAGCCTGGTTTGCGCTACCGATGCAACCATTAGCGCAAGCACATTTGTCCATACCGGCAGACACTTGGAAACACAAAGACAAGCACAAGGATCAATAGAGTGCGATGTGCTTACACTTGCGTTTCTAAGCGTAAATGTGTGTATTGTGCTTGAGCTTATGCTTGCATCGCTAGTGAAAACCTAGTCTCCTTCGCAGCCGTTATTTGGGATGTCACGCAACGGAGGAATCGTTGCGTGACATCCCAGATAAGATGTCACGCAACGCTCCCTTACGCAACGGAGGAAGCGTTGGGTGACATCCCAAATAACGGCTGCGAAGTAGACTAGTGAAAACCAGGCTTGAATCAAACGTTTTCCTGGTTCTAAGTGTTTTTTTTTCCTTATGATCATGACCAGGCAAGACAAGTGGTCTCGGTGGAGCTGCAAATACCCCTCAAGCCATTGCGAAGCGTTATGCTTCAGGCGGTCTGCCACTTAAGTTGGAAAATGTCGATAAATTCTGGGGAATCAAGCACGAACTAGCAAGGTAGGAGAGCATGTTTGTCAACATCTGATTTCTTCTAACAGCTGCCATACATTATTCACAAGACAACTGATCAGAATAATGAAAATAATCATTTAGAGGATATTGTCTTAAAGGGACTGTGTCTCGGCTGAGTGAAGTTTATTTTATTAAATTTTGCCAAATACTCGCTATGAAACTTAATGTTTACAAAGAAATTCCTTCTGGGGATCTAAATGACAAAACCATAGCTTCACTACAACCAAATTTGTCTCGTGGGCGCTATAATTTTAAGTTACAAACAAACAAAATTAACTTTGAAAACTGATAGTTTTATGGGAAATGTGTGCTCAATTTCCTTTCTTTGGCGTTTGATAAAACTCAAAACATTTTGGATTGCAAGAGGAAGTGGAGAAAAAGTCTAGGAAAGAAAAATTTATATCCAAAAATATGTACGCATCCGGGATGTATGCCTCCATCTCCACGCTATCTACGTAGCTACAAACTGGTTTCTAACGAATGTAAATAATGATTCTTCGGTGAAATATATGTTGATGTTACTTCGTTTCATTTCAGGGGTCGTTTCTCAGTTATTAAGCGATGTTTAGACGCCAAAACAAAGAAGCCATACGTAGCTAAGATTATCAAGTACGATGACGACACAGACCGTGATGATACGCTACAAGAATTTGATATTCATCGCAGCATAAAGGGAGACAAAGTTGTGATGTTACGCGATGCGTTCCTTATGAGGAGATATCTCGTCCTTGTTATGGACTTGTAAGTGTGCAATAATTTGTGGTATTGACTTCTCTTATTTCATTTCTTTTCCCATCACTTTATTCCGTTTGGTTCTACCCATTTTTTTCGCTGATTTGTTTTGTCTTCAATCTCAGGTTGGAAGGACAAGATATTCTTAGCTTCGTTGGATCCAAACCCAGACCAAACGAAGAAGACATCGCATTTGTAATGCGGCCATTGATTGATGTAGTGAACTATCTTCATGGCCAGCAAATAGTTCACTTAGACATTAGAGTGAGTGGAATTTAAGACTCTTCCTTGCTTCGCTTGTTTCCTTCCAATGACCACCAAAGCACCAAGGACCAACGACGACCCCCGAGTGCCTGACTGACGACGACTGACCGACCGACGAACAGACGCCGACGACGAATTACAGTCTGACCAATCAACCGACGACCACGGCCGCCGCCGCCCAAGGGACCAACAGACTGACTGACTGACTGACTGACAGACTGACTCGTTCACTCACTCACTTATTCCTTTCTGACTGACTGTCTGACAGACTAACAGACAGACTGACTGACTTACTGTCTGTCTGTCTGACGGACAGACTCACTCCCTTTCTGACTGACTGACTAACTCACTGACTGACATTGATTGATAATAATTATGTTCTATTCTCTTTTATAGCCCGCAAACATTTTCATCGCCAAGAGCAATTTGGGTGTGAAACTCATCGATTATGGAAGTGCTCGCCGCATCAAGAACTGGAAGGAAGGCGATATGCTGGCCATTGTTAGCTATGCTGCTTTTACAGGTAGGCTGTATGAATGTTGATATCTAGATTCTCTTCTTTAGTTTGATAGAAGAAAATTAATAACGCGATAATGTTTTTTTCAGCTCCTGAACTCTTGGACTTTGCTCCAGTCAGCGGCGGGGCCGATATGTGGAGTATTGGTGTTCTCGTCTTTGCTCTGTAAGTATAAGTTGATTACTTTTAAGCAGTTAATTAGTGCTTAATTTTGGTTGACATGTAAAGCGAATTTTCCTTCTTCACATCTAAAAAGTGAGAAAAACGTGTTATACATTTGCAGAAGTTTCAGACTAAGGCAGCTTCTGGTGACTTTGTTATCGATTTTTACCAGTAAATGCAAGAGATACAAGAGATGTTGCTCACGATGATCCATATTGTGGAAATTTAATGTGAAGGGGCCTGTTTTCTTTCACATATGGTTGAAACAGATCTGAAATTTTCAAAATTGCTATTAAGTTTCAACCAAAATATTGCTTAGCAAAGTTACCATTAAGTTTTAAGTTTACGATTCAGTGATACGGTAATCTCTGTTTGGGACAGCTGGTTTTCGCCGTCACGGCCATCAAGTTATGTCACGGTGTTTGCATCGTCACGCATTTTTTTCTCTTGACAACGTTGCGTGACGACCGCAACAATAGTCACAAAGTAAGCTAGCCAATAGAGAAAACTATGAAAAGGGCTTTGAATGATATGTTTCCGTCTTTTTTAGCATGAGCGGATCTCTTCCGTTTGAGGTGGAAACCAAAGACGATGAAGACGAGGACGAGAAGATAGGTGAAGCTATTCAGAAGGGCAAATGGTCGTTTGATAACAAGGCCTTTGCTCGCTGTACATCTGAAGTGAAAGACTTCATTAGCGCCTGCATGTCAAAGGACGCCAAGTAAGTCCCCAGTTTGAAACACAAATTCTCATTATCAATGTCTATACATTTCTTTAAATCTTGGTTGTGGGAATTTATCGATGCATCAATTATTTTTTTTCTGCTTGACACTGTGGAGGGGATCTAACCGACTATTCTTCGTCATATTAATTTTCCTTAAATCTACACGTGGACGAAAATTAACAATCAAACGTCGCCACAAAAAGAATTACCTCAGTTGAATGTTGGCACTTCAGAATTTCGTCAGTAGATTCGAATGTTATGTCTATTATTCTGGTTAAAAAAATCTTGTGAAGGAAAAGTTTTAACAGGTATTCTTTTTTTTTTATTATTATTTCCCAGAAAACGTCCTTCCGCCGAAGAAGCCTCGAAGCATGCCTGGCTTGCGGTAAGTTCTAACTGTGCTGTTATGTCTTTACTATTTCAAAGTGAGCTCACCTCCCCCCTCATCCCCCCTCCCCCCACCCCCTCAAAAAAATCCTCAGGGCCTAAAAAGAGCAACATCACGGCACATCTTGACAAGTTTAGCCTCAAAATTTTCAATTTCAATTTTCAAAATACTCAATCTTCCTCAATTTTAATCTAATCCTTCTTCCTTTTTGCTTTACTTTCGCCTCTGGTGTTTTTCCACTAGTAAGCTATTACTTTGGGGTTTCTATCAACCACGTAGGATGTGCCCTATTACTTGACAGTTTCCTAAATTCTGTGCTTTATTTTCAGGGTGACAACATGCAGAAACGTCGTTCATCAGACGTCACAGCCTCTAAACTTAAAGATCTTGCTCAAAAACTTATGCAGAAGGTAAATGTGTAAAGTATATCTTACACTTAAATCTTAACTTTCTTCTGCAAAAAAATCTCGAAAAATAACAGCTGTTCAAAAAGGATTCTTTTTTATGGTCACACGCAAGGTTTCTTCCCCATACTTTAAATTTAGGCCCCCCTGCCAACAAATAGCAACACACGAGCAAAGTGTTTAGTAGCTTTCATTTGAATGGTCACACACTAGGGTTTCATTCACACACTTGAAAGTTAGAACCACCTTGTAGAGCAGGATAAACCGGACAACATGAAAGTAATGCTCGGTAGCTTTTATTTGAATGGTCACGCACCAGTGTTTCATCCATAGACTTAAATGTTTTATCTGCCATTGTGATTTACAGCTTTACTGGCTGAGCATGCCACTCAATGGGTCAGAGCGGAAACAGTTGACAGTAAATAACCTGAAATTGTAACAAAAAACAACATCTTATTCTTTTTCTTCCTTTTTTAGGACAAGGAAGACGTTGTTACAGCTTCCTGTACCCTAAGGACCTTCAACGAAGATCCCTACGACTCCCCGGACTCAGACGAGGAGTAGATCTGTGTACATACAGAAAACGCGCCAAAAAGGCACCCTTTGGTGCTGGCATTAATATTATGCTTAATTTTTGTCAAACCCAATAGAAACTTAGGTAGCTTATTATAAACATTTTGATAACGCGAATTTTTTAATCGATATTTTCAATAAGCATATTCAGTATTTTTGTATCGACTTTTTCGACCGCAAAAGAGTATTTATTTTTGTAGGGAAGATTTTGTGGTACTGTTTGTAAAATGTGCTTATGTCATTATTGAACTCGTTTGTGCCTTCAATATATCTGAATGCTGCAAATAGTCCATCAATAAATGTTTTTGTGCTTGTTTTTCTAGTTTTTTCAATTCAAGTTTGCTTAACAGCAGTAGTAATAATATAAACTAGAAGATGCGTTACGCTCGGAATTTTTGAAATTAATTATTAAACGCTCAAGAATGCTGCTAGTATTAGAAAAGTGCTCTGGACATCTGTTCTACCTTGATTCGTAGAAGAATTTTGTTTTCCGATATTTAATTGTTTAGCCGCACATTCTGTGAGCAGATAAATCTAATAAAAATATATTGTTTAAGAAAAAAACTCGTGTTTCAGTTGTTTTGGACTTCTTATTAGGGACCTTCAGATCGGAGTACGCGTACGACTTTCGAATTTCAATTCACTTACGATTCCAGAGCCCTTTCTCCTGTTGGTGATCAGTTGAACAGGAGACTCTCGGGACGGGATTGGTGTGAAATGTGATAATCGAAAGCATAAGCACAAGGTTTAATCAAAGGCTCTTCGAGCAACCTCATGGTAATTCGATGAATGAAGTGCCGACCTCCGCATTTTTTTTCTAAATAAGTGTCCAATAAAGTAAAGCAATCTCACTTTGCTTTATTTTTCCGCGTGAGTTGCGTCATTGATGACTCGTGCTCTCAGGCGTCGTAGCGCTATTCAGTTTTCACAACCAAAATATTTACCGGTCAGTGTATTATCTTTGTTCCTTTTAAGCATTAAGTGAATTTGTTTTGTGAATATGTTTACTTTCCTGTCAGCACGTATAGCGTTATTTTTTAGGGAGCAGATAAAATTTGATAGAAAAGATACGCCCGAGCACTTCGTGTATCTGCTGGACTCAAAAAGATGAAAAACGGATGACGTGACGCGAAACAAAAACGTGCCGTTGATGTGGTGTTAACTAAAACACGTCGCATGGCGAGCGTAATAATTTTTTATAACAATTTAAGCGTAACTATATGTAGTTCATAGCTGCTTTCAGTAATGTCACAATCACACTTAATTTGCCTTTAATTTTTTTTCTTGCGTGAATGGGTCATTGATAGATTCATTGATAGTTTTTTTTTTCTTTAAATAAGCGTTCAATAATGTAACACAATCTCACTTTATTTCCTGTGAATGTTTTATTTTTCCATGGGAATTGCGTCATGATGGTTCGTGCCCTCAGGCTTCGTAGCGCGAATTCTATTTCCTCACAAAAATATTTAAGTGTAACCTTTGATCCTTTTTAGCGTTAAGTAAATTTGTTTTGTGAATATGTTTACTTTTCTGCCAGCACGTATAGCGTTTTTTTGAGCAGCGAATAAAATTTGAGAGAAAGATGCGCGTTTTTGCACGACTCAAAAAGATGAAGAACGGATGACGTGACACGAAGATGATGTGACGCGAAACAAAAACGTGCATGAATGTTGTGTTTACTAAAAAGCGTCTTTGAATGTTTTCTTACGTGAACGGGTCATTGATAGCCTATGCTCTGAGGCTTCGTAGAGCGGATTCTATTCTCTTTTATCACCAGAGGATAAGTGTAACTGATCCTCTTTCGATTTGTTTTGTGAACATTCAATTCAGTTCCGTGAAAGAGAGAGACCCTGGGAACGAGGTTAGAGAATAATTTGTTTAGACATGCATTGAATGGCGTTTTAAAGAACCTTTCTGTCAGCACGTTCACCGTTACATGCATGAATTAATTGCGGTTTAATATCAGAATGGAGTGAGCGAGTGGTCGAGTGAGGGAAACACGTCACTTCAAGAATGATCACTACACCTCATTACCATTCGTTAAAAAGCCGTACTCGTACTCCAATCTGAAGGTCCCTATTTTCAGAGCGACTTCCACTATGACGTCATATCACACTATGACGTCAATTGACCATATAAGATCAGGAGAACACACAAAATAGGAGACACCATTACACTGCCCAAGTCCATTATTGAAAGGTTTTACAGATACAGTCGAAGCTCTCATAAGCGGACACCCTCGGGACGCGAAAAAAGTGTCCGCAACTGGAGCTGGCCGCTTACGAGAATGGTTCTTGTAAGCGGCCACTAGAGGTGTAGGGGATAGATGGCCGCTTACGGGAACTTGCCCAGCTAACATAATGGTAATATGCATGTTAGTGGTGTTTCGAAATGTAACCGGACGTGGATGACGACAAAACAAACACTGAAATATGGTACTGTAATTACAGTAAAATCATTGTGACGAACGGCGATGTGAAGTTGATTGATTAATACAAGATACAGAGGTTTTTTATATGATTTTCTTTGCGGTGTCCGCTAACGGGAGCTTAAAAACAAAGAAAAAGTCTAAGTCGTAATCTCGGAAAGTGTCCGAGGCCGCTTACGGGAATGTCCACTTACGAGAATGTAAAAATACAGAGTTTGTATGGGAGTTAAAACGGGGTTTCTAACAAGGTGGCCGTAAGTAGAGCTGTCCGCTTACGAGAGTGTCCGTTAAGAGAGCTTCGACTGAATACTCATCAAAAGTTAAGTAATCTGCGAAACAGGGACGTACCAGTACCGGACATTATGCCTGTCCCTGAATCGACGTCAAAAATCGTTCCCTATCTTTCGTATTTTAGAGCGTTAACACACCCCAGTAATCCCGTAAGTTTAACTGTGACTTTCTATGAATCCTCCTTTTGATTGTATTATTATCTTTATTGATTTTGTAATATTATACTTATTTTTTATTTCATTTGTATTCTTTAAAAGTAATTTACTTGTTGTATTATAACTGAAATCTTCAGGTTGAAGATAAAGTTAATAAAGTGTAACAATATCCCCCTGCGGAATTTCGCGGTCACGCTCTTTCTAGCGAAAAAAATAATTGGTGATGAAATCCTCCTGGCCTTTCAGGCATGAATGTTAAAAGTTTGTGGTCTCTTATTGGCCTGTAGATATCAGCCGATCTATAAAGAAAGGTATCTGTCTTAGACACTTGCACAAAACAGACGAAGTGGACACCAAAGTCAAAGTCACGCAATGGGAAGAAGCGTTGCGTGACGATCACGGCTGCGGGAAAAGTGACGAAAAGTTGCCAGCCTGAATTTCAGGCACCCAGTACCTTCTCGAGACAGAACTTTCATGTAGCTTGCAGTTGTCGTACAAATGACCCTTCCCCTCCCCTGATGGTTATCCCGAAACATGTTTTCCTGCGCTAGTACTGGAACGGACTGGGATGGATGATATTTTCCCGCGTTTTCGAGCAGCTGCGATTAGCTTTCCCAGGATCCTTTTAGAACATAAAAAACAACATGGCTGACGGTTTGCATGCTCTTCTTATTAGAGAGAAGGTACGAAATATCTTTTTCTTCCTCTTCATTTTTGTTGCGAAAACCGTTTGAAATGTGACGAGCAATGTCAATTATTCTGTTCTTTAGGTTAACGACTTGATGTTGTTAAATTTAGGAGAGAATGTGGCATGTTGTGTTGTCTCCTGTTTGGAGGTAAGCTAAAAACTTCTTTGCTTTGTTTTCGTATGCAAACTGAGTTCTGTGAGGGAAACATGATAAACATAGTGCGTGTTATAATGCCCCTTGTTCTGTTTGCCCAATTCTATGAACACGGCCATATATATAAAAGCTTCTGTTAGTTGTGGTTCAACTTTATGCACTAGTCATTTGTTTCCTCCGCCCCCCCACCCCCGCGACATGCGGGGACTTTGTCGGGCAATAGCGGGGGAATTACTGTAGCTTTGCGATGATTTTATGCCCAGACCCCCAGGGACTTTACCTCAAATTTGCCTGACCTAAAATACCCCCGGGAAACCCCGGGGAAATTTTCAAAAGTGATTATATACAATGAGACAGGCCAAACACGACTCCCGCTGGTTGCTGAATGTTAGCTTTCAGTCTGTTAATGGAGGATTAATTAACGTAGCCTGCGAATACAGCCGCCTCTCATTCGCGTCCCGCAACGAAGAGCGAAACACGAAGAGAGACGTCTGCGATTCACGGCCAGAAATTCCATACTGATGACGTTAACCACTTATTAGATTTCCCACACCACACGCAAATGGTCTTGCATAATTATATTTTTTGTTTTCAGCCGCACATTACTTGCTTGATCACAAACACTTTCAAGGCAGTCAAGGACACATTTAGGGGTCATTTACACCGGACAACTTCATCGCGAAAATTAGAAATCCCTATACGAGTTGCACATTTGTAAAATTTGGAAAAATAAGCTGCGAAATCACTAGTTGACATTGTTTTGGAACTTGAGCGCAACTCTCGGAGGTGTTGGGCCGTAAATACCGATACCAAAACGATCATAACAATTCTTCTGAGTTAGTTTCTTCTTTCCCCGCTGTTTGTCAAATTAAAATTCTGTTTTTCTGTAGCATTTATTCTTTGGTTGTGGATGGTTCAGGTCGTTCAGGTTATCTGTATTTCACATTTTTGTTGCTTGTTTGTTTTGCCGGCTGCCTTTATGTCAACAATAAAAGTTAGGTAACAAAATTGATCTATTTTTAACGGCCGCTGTGGCGCGTCCTTTCTGTACATCTTTGAGGTCGTTCATCTTGTTATAAAGCAGTTTCTTTTTGTTTCCCAATTACATATGAATTATGGATATTATAGAAATTCTAAGGTATAGCTTCGGTGTAGTTTCACGATCCTTCCCCCGGTCAACTTTTAGTCCACAATAACATCCGATTTTTTACCGTTCGTGTAATGAAGTGTTATATTTCGCATACATTATGTAAATTAACTAGCTGACCAATCAGCACTCCTGTCCGGATTCTGGACAGATTTACGTCATCAGTATGGAATTTCTGTCCGTGAATCGCAGACGTCTCTCTTCGTGTTTCGCTCTTCGTTGCGGGACGCGAATGAGAGGCGGCTGTATTCGCAGGCTATAATTAACGCTTTCTTGAGCCATTTCAGTGATGATCTTAATGCCATTGTGTTTGCTAGCTCTGTGGCATATTCGTAAGGTTTATTGGCACTTGTTTGTTGAGAGATTCTTATATAGTCTATATTGTGTATCGGATCAGTATCGAGATCAGTAGATTTCTAACTGTCAACTCGTATATCTGAAGTGGCGGTTAGTTACGTTCGTATGATAACGTTTTGTTACCACAGTTATGGGGGTCTAAGATCCGAGTCTTAAAGGCTACTGCAGTCTCTTAGCATTGCGAGCGATGGTTTCTTTGTTTTTAAGCTCCCTTTAGTTTAAGTGGTGGTGATTTGTGCTCTGGGAGCCAAAACTTTACCTCCATTATTTTTTATCTGTTTTGTTACGTTACTTGCATCCAACAAATAAATTCTATTGCAGTTTGATCACTGCATTTGAAGGGTGACCCTATTCGGCGGAATGGCGGAATGGCGGAATGACGGAACGGCACGGCGGAATGGCGGAATATCCTAAAACGCGGAATGACGGAATATCCTAAAACGCGGAATGACGGAATATCCTAAAACGCGGAATGACGGAATATTCTAAAACGCGGAATTGTGAAACATTAAAAAAAAGAAGCAACAACAGCAACAAAAACAAAAAAAATTATAATTGCTAACTTTCTCAGACGGTGATCGCGATAATAAGGCTAAGAATGTCGCTAAGAATGATTCAGGTACTTTAACTTGTGGATATTCGTTGCCGTGACAGAAAAGCCAACTTGTTTACAACGGCTGCTAGCAGTAGAAAACCAGTAAACAGTAAATATACCCTATAAACGAAGGGTTCTTTATATATCTTCTTAATCCTTCGAAGGATACTCGAGTGATCGAGGGAGGATTTCGTTATTTTACAGAGTTCTCGTCCCGCTCGAGGCAATATCTTCTAGTTGTCCCAGACGAAGCAAAGACTGACAAGAGTCATGCAAATAAAGAACAGAAATACTTGGTTATAATGGATCTTTTGAACGATGATTTAACTGGACTAAGACTGTTATAAGCTGATTTACGCGCTCTTTCTGATACCACATGGAAAGCACCGGTTCTCATCCGATCGCCAAAGTTAAGCCCTGTTGGGCGGGGTTAGTACTTGGATGGGTGACCATCTGGAAACCCCTGGCCTTGTTGTGGATTTCCTTTTTATTAATATGTCAGTACAAACTCAGTTAATTTCAGGCCCATTCGTTTTCTTTCTAACGGCTTCGTTAGTGTACTTCAGCTTTATACGTTTCATTATTGTCTCGAGCGGGACGAGAACTCTGTAAAATAACGAAATCCTCCCTCGATCACTCGAGTATCCTTCGAAGGATTAAGAAGATATATAAAGAACCCTTCGTTTATAGGGTATATTTACTGTTTACTGGTTTTCTACTGCTAGCAGCCGTTGTAAACAAGTTGGCTTTTCTGTCACGGCAACGAATATCCACAAGTTAAAGTACCTGAATCATTCTTAGCGACATTCTTAGCCTTATTATCGCGATCACCGTCTGAGAAAGTTAGCAATTATAATTTTTTTTTTTTGTTGTTGCTGTTGTTGCTTCTTTTTTTTAATGTTTCACAATTCCGCGTTTTAGAATATTCCGTCATTCCGCGTTTTAGGATATTCCGCCATTCCGCGTTTTAGGATATTCCGCCATTCCGCCGTGCCGTTCCGTCATTCCGCCATTCCGCCATTCCGCCGAATAGGGTCACCCCATTTGAAGTCTCTAGGATGCTGCAACGATGTCTCCTGGTGAATGTTTTGACTCGAGTTTCGGTCGGTATTAAAATACTCTCGTCATGTGTATGTTCTACCAATGCACTTTCTTTGTCCCTTTTTGCTTTAGAATCTCAAATGCCTTTTAAACCCCAGGTAAAGTAGCAATGTTGTTGCCAACTGAAATTTGTACTTCTTTCTGAAAAGCCGAACTAGCTTATAGCTATCTTGAATTTATCTTCTTAATAATTTTGCAATCACAATTTCCTAAATCTTAGCCCCTTACTAAAAGTGCTTAAAACAAAATGTAAAACATATGTCGACATATGCCCCGTATTGTGACAGCCACCCATGTGGCCAGCTTTCTCTTGACAAGAATGAGTTCAAAAGACAAGACAACTGTGTTTGTTGCTGGCATGGCTTACGATTTTCAAGTCTTCTCTCAGCTTATTGGTTTTTCTCCCACACTATTTGTCTGATCAAAAAGCTATACTTCAAACAACCTCACTAGTGAGTATTTTAAGCTGGTTGAAACATTCCTAATAGTTGTTGTTTCTCAAAATGTATTTAGCGCAGAAATAGACAATCCCTTCTTTTACAAGGTCTTTTAGCTCACCCCGGGGGGTGGTGGTTTTGCAAAGAAATTCTGCCCTGGTGGGTGGTGGAATTTCCCATAATTAGCATCGCTCGTTTGCAAATTCCCCCGCTATGTCGCGGGGGTGGGGGAGCGGGGGAAACAAATGACTAGTGCATTACTCTTGGTACAGTTTGGTATTTTCCTTTGTTCTGGTGACTGGTGTATGGTAATATATATGGTAATGAATAGAAAACAAAGAGAAATACCAGATTGTACCAAGGGTGAAACTGAACCACAACATATATATAATTTATACATGGCACAATATGGTACCCATGATGTCGACCCTGGGGTATATTGGCATAGGAAATTGCACTACCTTGAGTACAATTAACTTCTTGATAAGCAGTAATCAAATGGCGGGGAGGTGTCAACAGTTAGCAATGTAGGCAATAAGCAAGTGATTGTGGGCAATATGCAAATAAGAAGGTGAAAAATCTTTGCCCTTCCTCAGGGGCTGGCCCAGCCCCTAAAGAAGATTTTTTAATACATTTTAGCTGTTTTATCCATTTTGTTTCTTTTTGACCTAAAAAATACCATTAAGTGAGAACATTATTTAAACATACAATATTTAAACATTTTATATTTCATCAAATGTAGCCCTAAACGAGACCTTGATGGTTGAAAATAATGCATTTTTAGCCCGGAACTCACTACGTGAAACCCAAATCCAAAATTTTATACCCCTAAGTGAGACGATAAGCATCCTCACCCTTCTCATATGGGAAATAAAGTGAGCTTAAGAGCTTGTGACTCAGAGATCCAGGCAGGGGTCGGAAGAAGGGGGTCGGCCGATCTCCACCATATTTATACGGTATGCAGGTTTTACCCAACTAGTAACCATGGTAACATTTTTTGATTGATTGACTTTATTGTTTTCGAGAACAGACCACCCCCCCCCCAAAACTTGCCCCAGTGGCGTGACAAGAGTTGTGATTTTAGGTCAACTTTAGCAGCGTATATCTCTAGATTTATTCAAGCAACAGACTCCAATTTACATCAACATAACACTTGTCCTTTGGTTGTTTAAATGCATACTACAACAAATCTTCTCTGTATATCATTCACGATCTGCATGCAAACTAAGAAGGCATGCTTCCCAACATTGTCGCAAAACTAGGAATTTTCGAATTCCAGTTTCTCAAGGGTCCGGGAAGATACAAATATAAAACAAACTGCAAGTTACTCACCATACATAGGAAAATGTTTTAAGTCAGTGTTGAAATTGGACCAGCAAATTTAATTTTTTTAACGGTTCACTGTTTTTGCCGCTTTGGCCGATTTCACACTCCCAGGCCAGTACCATACAATTATGGTTTTCTTGCTGCTGTCAATCTCAGTATCCGGATGTCGCCGTTTGAACGCCTTCAATAAGTTTAAAAAACCAATAGCTATGCTTTCTTGCCAAAGTATTTATGATTTGGCTTCAAGTTGTATTCCTTTTAAGCGAGAGCCAAGGTTACATTTTGCCGTAGATTGCGTGACAGCCATTGAACACGAAGCTTTCAGCGTAGCCATCAAACCAATGTTCCCTTGATTAACAGAATATTACCGCCTTTTCTTCATGAATACTTGCTCCTGATTCATAAAAACTTTCAGACATCCCATGAAAAGGTCCAGAATTCAGTAAACAACAGGGAAAATACCGTTGATCTTCGTATGTTTGTATAAACACGTCTTGACATTTGCAGTAATTACCGTCATCTTGAAGCTTGGTTTTGGTCCGTTAATTCGCCAGATAATTTCGATCCATGGAACTAAGTGGCATTAAGAGGTGGACGGCATTTGCTCAGCCGTTATACTGCCATAAGTAGAAACGAACTTTGGCGAAATTGTCACACAGCTTTATAAATCCTTGCGGGTAGACTGGGTATTAGAAAGGCCTGTTGAAATGAAGCGTTTAAGGGGGGAGGGGAGGGGGCGGTTGGGAAGCGGGGATGGCCTGTGGGGCGGTGGCGGTGCTGATGTGTCACATGTTAAAGTAAAATTCTGATTTATATAATAATTTACAACAGTTGTTTTAAATTCTATATTTTGTTGTTTATCTTAATAATTTTTCTTTGGCGACCTATTGGCCATTCCGAGGTTGCGCAGGGAACTGGGGCGAGTTTCAAATTTTAAGTAATCGATAATCTAACACCACCACATGAAAGATCTCAGTGAGATTGGTCATTTGACCAACTTTGATGCTTTTAGGATGAACAGAGACGAAGTTATGGGCCTTGAAACATGGTTAAAAATCCATGCAAACGAATCTTATTTTGAGACAGCATCCCCCAAAACCATATAAACTCCTAAATTTTTTATGATTTTTGTGATACTCTTTAAAATGAGCAGACATAGTGATTTTCATCTTAGTTTCTTTCAAATAATTATGGATCTTTGGCAGGATTTTATAGCTGTCACAAAACGGATAAGAGTTTATAAATATGGTTTTGGGGGGCGCTGCCTTACAATAAGAAACCTTTGTATGGATTTTTAACCATGTTTCAAGGTCCATAACTTCATTTCTGTTCATCCTGAAAGCATCAAACTTGGTCAAATGACCAATCTCACCAAGGTCTTTCATGTGGTGGTGTTAGATTATCGATTACCGTAGTTATTCGGTTATAAGGCGCACTCGGTTATAAGACGCACCCCAAACTTGACAACTTTGTTATGCTAAGTTTACAAACTGAAAATTCTCTGAAAACTCGGTTATAAGACGCACCATGAGTTGGTGAGTTGAAAAGATGCGGTGATCAATTTAAGGTCAGTTCTCCTTACAGAATTTGAATGTCTGAATGTTGTTCATACTCCTTGGTACAATCTTCGAGTAAAAAGGTAACATTTCCTGCTAAAAAATACGTAAATCCACTTGAGCTAAACGTCTTTCCATCGTTCATGCTTCGAACTTAGCTGCTTAGTAAACTGGCAGATGTGTAGTTACCAGTGACCACTGAGTTTGTAGCTTGGTTACCAAGTTCTCAAGCATGCTTCGTATCGCTTCGTACTTTGTTTATCGAGTGGTTTTGAAAGATTCTCAAGTTGTTTTGGTGTTTTCCTTGTCTTCTAAAGTCATTTTCCACTTTCCACGCTTAGAAAGGTTTGTTTCAAATGAGTATGCTTGATTTCCTTTGGCTATTTCAACAAAACTTATATCTTACTGTAAAAGTCAATAACCAACATTAAGTGTTTTCGTTTTTCTTGTTTTAAATGTAAGTTCCGGTAAATTGGCGGTCATAAGATTTTGTTGGGCAAAAATACTCAGCTATAAGACGCACCCCAATTTTGGCATAAACTTCCCACAGAAAAACAGATTTTTCTCGAAAAAACCGTGCGCCTTATAACCGAATAACTACTGTACTTAAAATTTGAAACTCGCCCCAGCTCCCTGCACAACCTCGGAACGGCCAATATTTCCTGTTTTGATATATTTCGAAAATGCCTAGTTTTGCGACTTTTGAAAATGTTGGGAAGTATGCCTTCTTAGTTTGCATGCAGATCATGAATGATATACAGAGAAGATTTGTTCTAGTATGCATTTAAACAACCAAAGGACCAGTGTTATGTTCATGTAAATTGGAGTCTGTTGCTTGAATAAATCTAGAGATATACGCTGATAAAGTTGACCTAAAATCACAACTTTTGTCACGCCACTGGGGCAAGTTTTGGGGGGGTGGTCTGTTCTTGAAAACAATAAAGTCAATCAATCAAAAAATGTTACCATGGTTACTAGTTGGGTAAGACCTCCATACCGTATAAATATGGTGGAGATCAGCCGACCCCCTTCTTCCGGCATTTTGCAATATTACCTGGATTTCCCAGTCACAAACTCTTAAGGTAATACTGTGATACTTCTGTAAATGTTCAAGTGCTCAATTGCTTCCAGTCTTGCCCGAGATTTTTGCTTTCTTTAAAACTCTATTCTACTCTACGCTCCATATATGTACTTCCTCAGATTAATTATTTGCTGAAGGCTAAGGGAAACAATTGATCTTTGAAACACTGACAAATGACTGTTTTGTGATTGAGTTCAATAATTATTTTATCATTCAATCACTTAGTTCATTTTTGGCGTTGTAGAAATCTTTAATTGTTCTCCAACAAATCTGAAAAGCAACCTGTCATTTTTTAGGCGGTGACGCCTATATGTTGTCGCCCGGTGGACGGGGTTACGATTACTCCAACCGAGTAGCATTGGGAACTAAGCATATGGGTCACGCTTTGATTGTTTACTTAGTTTCGGTACGCCATCTTTGATTCTCATGAGTATTAATTAACTTGGAGCATCCATTGGCAAAACGCGTTTGATTTCTATCAGTTAGACGGAGACTTAGGGTGAGGAGAGAATGATGTACTGGATAACTGTGAGCTCGCTTACCGAACTTTTTAACCGTTGTACGTGTATTCATCAAAATCGGCATACGCGAGTGAAGGCCGGTTAGTGTCAACTTTTGAGACCGTTCCAGTATAAAAAGGCCAACCGAAGGCAGTATCTTGATTAGATTGCAAAGGTTCACGAGCTATCTGATCTTTGTTTGTTTTGGCGTGCATTGTTATCGATAATAACAATGTAAGTTTAGGTTAATGTCATCTTCCTTTTTCTGCTTTTGATAACATTTATCTCAAGTCAAAACAGTGACGGTATTCGTATTCCTAATTGTACGAGAAACCACTAAATGAAATTTCTACCCAATTGCTGATTTAGCTGATCTAAAATGTTTTGTTTGATAAGTTGCATAAATCAGATACATGTAAGTGATTCTAGTAAGCGGTGTTGACTTGATTACATTTCAATACGGAAATGTCACACAATCTTCATTATTCTGGGCCTTTCTGTTGCTAAATGACAAAGTTCATAATAATTAAATGTACTTATTTTATCATACTGTATGTATGTATTATATTGGAAGTTCGCTTTGTAGTTTAAGCGAATAAAAAATTAAAATAAAAAAATCAACTTCTAGGATCATTGTATAGCGTCATCGCCTGTGCATGCATGTATGCGTGCCGTTTATTCTCAGAAGTGGACACTTCGCATGAGAAGAATATTTTTTACACCAAAATCACTGTCAGGCCCTAATGCACATGAACAGTTAAATTCTCAGATCACATGGTAGGCCCTCGACCAATGAAAGGGAAGAGAAAAGTGCATTGAATAATTATGGTTTCTTTTGCAGTAAGCAAGAATATTAATTTTTTTTTTTTAAAAAAAGGCCCAGAAAGACTCCCATATATCCCTGCCGAATCCCTGAGACTGTGCTGGCCTAATGGAAATCTTGTCCAATCACTAAAATCAGACAACAGCTGGTTGTCCAGTTTTTGGCCCACAGCAATTTAATTGTGAAGTTTTGAAGAAAGAGAGACAGTTCTTTAGAGGCGTAACGAAGGAAACATTTTTGTTCAAGCATTTCATTCAAATTGTGGCTCATTTTCGTGGGAAACTCACAGAACCTTTATTTGATCTGATATTGTGTATTTCAGCAAATCTGTATGCAGTGCAATGTTCAAAGCAATACATTTTGTCTGCTGGTGATATTCCCTATCAATCAATTAATCAATCAGTCAATGAATTAATCAAACAATCATTTTATTTATCCAAGTAACCTCAAGCTGGAAACTCGTTTGAAATACGTAAATGTCGATAAAAAATGAAATATTTAGGGGGAAAAGTTATCTGTTGAGCTAGGCTGCAATGCAGGCATATTTAAGCGAGTGAGCGCATTTTGATCAGCCAAGCGCCATGCTGCATTCGAACTCGGGAGAGGCTTGGAGAGGGAGAAGAAAATGTCCTAGTGAGTAGAATGAGGCTGAATGGCCTAGTTCTGTGGCCTCCACCTTACACGTTCACGACTCTTTTAGCCAAATACGCGAACAAAATTATCCACCTAACTTGTCCTTGAACGCTCGCCCATTTAAAATGCCTGCATTGCAAGCTACTGTTAAGCTTGTCTGTTTTTGCATCATACAACAGCTACAGATGAGTGTCGTAAAACCAAAACCGAAGTTATTACCCTGACCAATCACAAGGGACACGGCTAACAATTCAGTGAACCAATCACAATTCAAAGTTATTACATGTAGCTGTCACTGAGCGCGGAAAACGTGCGTGAGTAAACTCGAGTAAACTAACAATTGGTTTGAGTTTAACTTCTAATTGGCTGAGAAAGTGGCGCAATATTTTTGAGCCAATCAATGAACGTAGTAATGCAAAACCAAAGTAAAAGCAAATTACTCTCGACACTTAAGTGAAAACTACTCTATCCTGTACCAAATGTGATTGTCTTCAGTGACCACAAGAGAATTTTTTTTAAAAAATGTTTTTTGTTACTTCAAACTACATGTAGTGATTGACTGGGGCAGTTGAGTTTACGGGAAGAATTCTTTACAACAGATATTTTGATGATCTTGCTTTCTCTAAAAAAATAAGCTTTTCAGATAAACTTGCTGTTGTTAAATTTTCAGTCGACAAAGTTTTTCATGCAGACGCTGATTTACATACGATCAGGCAAAGAAATCGTTTAGTAGCCGGGGACAATTTCTTTAAAAAAACCTTCTTTAAATTCTTTAAATTTCTTTTTCGTTATTTGTTTTGTTAATATCCTTCATCCAGTTAAAACGTTCCCAGGGGTTACGGACAGCCAATAGACGCACGGGGTTATCAGGATACGGGATGTTTAGGTAAAAATTAATGGCATTTTATATTACTGTAACTGGATGTTAATAAACTCTATGACTTGTCTGTTCCAGATTCGACGCCATTACATTCAAGAAGTGCAGTGATTGGTGAACTGTTAACCATGCATCTCTATGCGGACTGATCGTGTACCATACACCACGGATGACAGCCGTTATGCTTACCGGTATATGTCTACCAGTGACAGGTTAGATAGTCTTACTTCTAAGCACAAAGTTAAAGGGGCACTGGATTTTTCTGCTTTTCAGTAAAAAGTACCAAAATTGGTGAAGTACTCTTGCTCGTACACGAAATGCGCCTAGAACATCAAGATGAAGATATAAACAAAATTGTTGTTAAAGGAAGTGGGGAACCGTTATTAAGGGCAGAACGTGAAAAAGTCAGCCTAACATTTTCAAGTTGAGATCAAAAGTTCCTGATGGCATCACAATAATATCACCTGTTTATAGCGTCAGTACGTCTTTAAGCTCTTAAATTTTTGAAGTGAAGCTCTTGACAGCTTCCCTTTAAGTGAGCGTTCTAAAGGAGCTTTGCGCATGAAATTTTAAGTCATGTTTTTATTTTTTTTAATCGAAGGACACCTCAAAATCGAAAATGATAACGAACAGCCAATGTACTAAATTTTCAGCAGAATTGGTTAATGTCACAGGGATTTCACAGATTTTTTGTCTGTTCGGAAATTAGTGGTAGGCAACTTAACCAATTCAAAACATTATCTTTGAACATCTTAAGGAAGATATAACAATTTGCGGATTGAAATCAAGCAACGGCTATAAATATCGATTTTTATTGAAGACGCGGAAACAACTTGAAAACGCTAGCTTAACTTTTTCAAGTTGCAATCCGCTTTCATGCGAGCCATCCACAGCCAGATGCTCGTTAACAGTTTCAGTGCTCTATTATTTTTAGTTTCCTGCGACACAAATATAAATTTTGGCTGTTAAAAAATCTGGAAAAATCCGTGACACAGTCCCTTTAATTCGCAGCTTATTTTCTCCTTCGCAGCCGTTGTTTGGCCTCGTCACGTAACGATCCCTCACAGGAAGAGTTGCGTGACGAGCCCAGGTAACGGCGGCTTCGAACTGGGGAAAATAAGCTCCTTTACGCTTTTTGGATGGTATTAAATTCACTCTAAATTTGCACATTTCTTCGAAAAGATCAGGTTTTAGTCAGTGTTTTTTCCCAGTAGCACGATATTTTTATAAATACGTAAGCTCAGAAAAAAATTGACTGCTTACATAGGGTAACTTCCGCCTAGAAAACTCTATTTCAGTAAACGCTTCCTAATGCTTTCTTAACCGAAAAGAAAACCAACATTTGACTTCATCAGAACAGGGTTTTTTATTTTAACCTGGTTGAAAGACGCGAGATAAATATTTTCTTTAGTGTCAATGCGATTTTTTTCTTGAATGAAAAAGGTAAAATTTTCATTTTGCAATCACTTTTTCTTTTTCTTGCTTTTCGACATCGATCAGAGAAAAGCTTTAAATTTCTCTGTTTTCTTTGTTTGCAGAGTGTAAAGACGACGCGACATTTTCTCAACAAACGTACATGTTTCCGATAAGGAAAACCCGCGAGATTCCAAGGTATTCAGTTAATATTCAATACAATACTTATGGTAATTTGATCGAATGTTGTTCTGTAAACAATTCCATTAACATGTTCCGTTTCTCGTTCCAGTGTAGCTTTAAGATGATTTTTTAACGTTATTTCATTCGTAATTTTTGCGTACATCGCCGAGCTCTTAAAGTTGTTAGTCGTTAAATTAATTGTTGAATGTCTATTACTAATTTTAAAAACACGAAACAACTTGTCTTTCAAAAGTTGTTTCGTGTTTTTAAAATTAGTTATTCTTCTAGTGCTAACAGGGAAATATAAATGTCTACTATTATTTCGTTACATAATGATCTTATTTATTTTATAACCTATTTCTACAGCTGTGGCTAAAAGCAACCGAGTGTTGTTACGCCAAAAGACAGAGGAGCTTCACCGGATAGTTTTTATTACTGTGGTACGCAACAAGGTAGTCGCCATCAGAGTAAAACAACGCAAGGTTTGTAAACAAAGGGATAAACTTCAATCGAGTTACCTTCAGATTGAAGCTGTTTTACGAGGAAGGCGTACGAAGTTTGCATTGTTCGACTCTGATAATGATTACTGTGTTGTTTATTTTCCGCAAAAGATATTTACACTGAAACTGTCGTGTTAATGTAACATGATTTTATTGATTTGTCTGTTTGTAACATTACAGAATAAATTGCTTTGTTTCATTACACAGTTGTTTGAATATTCATTATGGTAGACTCTTTTGCAGGTGCCTTGGAAATGTCGAGTCGCAGAAAAGAAACATTTCAACCTTGGAAGGAGAAAAAAAAGTTGACGTGGAAGCCACAACCTCTACACGAACCACCGGTAACTAGCATTTATTTTATACTTTTAGCAAGAGTTCTGATCCTTGTGGTACAGTGTCCTATAACGCGCATACATCGTTGAGGTGTATGTCTTATTTGTAAGAAGTGAGGAATACTGTACGTCGTAACTGGAAGTAAAGCTACTTACAGGTACAACGTACAGTACACCTTACTATTTCTTTCAAGTAAGACGTACTCATTCACGACGCATGCGCATTAGAGGATACTGTACCACAAGGATGAGAACGCCAAACTCTGGCTAAAAGTATAAAAGAAATGCTAGTTAGTGGTGGTTGGTGGGGAGGTGGTGGTTTCTACCCCAACTTTTTTCTTCTTTCCAAGATTGATATTTTTCTTTGGTAGATTCTCAAACTGGTCATTTGCAAGGCATCTGAAAGAAAGGTAGAACGTGTAAACATTATACACACAAACTTCTCCCCGCAAAAGACTTAGAAAATTTTTTACTACCAAATATGATACCAGGTGCGCGTGCGTATGTACAAATTGTACCACAAGGATTGTAACGCAAAAAGACAAAAATTTTTGATCAAAATTATGATACCAGATGCGCATGCGTAAGAATGAAGTGGTACCACAAGGATGAGAACGCCAAACTCTGGCTAAAAGTATAAAAGAAATGCTAGTTAGTAGTTAGTGCTGGTTGGTGGGGAGGTGGTGTATTGTACCTCCAACTTTTTATCTCCCAAAGGTTGACATTTTTCTCTTGGCCGTTTCTCAAATTGGTCACTTGCAAGGCATCTGAAAGAAAGAGAGAACGTGCATGCGTATGTACAAAGTTTTACCCCCAACTTTTTATCTCCCAAAGGTTGACATCTTTCTCTTGGCAGTTTCTCAAACTAGTCACTTGCAAGGCATCTGAAAGAAAGAGAGAACGTGCAAATATTACATACACAACGGACTTAGAAAAAAAATTAACTCAAAAAGATGATACGAGATGCGCATGCGTATGTACAAAGTTGTACCACAAGGACTGTACCAACAAAAGACTTAGAAATTTTTTTTTTACTCAATTATAACACCAACCTTCCTTCCAAGGTTTTCTTTGGCCTTTTCTTTAACTGGGCACTTTCAAGCATCTGAAGAAGAAAGAAGAAAGAACAAATATTTGACGTACAATTTTTCATTAAAAGACTAAGAATAATATTTCGAAACAAACTTGCTTGCAACAACTACGACTTTAATGCGATAGCATCACGTGTAAATAACTGTGTTCAAGCAAACACAGCGGGAGACCTTATAATTACACAACGGCACGCAAAAGTTCAGTTTGATAAAAAAAAACCTGTGCAGTCCTAAACCGAAGGTAGCAAAACTTCGTTCACTGAGGTTTCCGCTAGAATTTATTTCTTGTGGCTTATTGAATTAATCTGACAATGCAACAGCTAGCTTAACCAGGGCCGTAACCAGACCTTTGGCATAGACGAGGCAAGGCGCTTTCCATTCGACCAAAAATTCTGGTTTGAGTTTCCGGAAAATTCCAGTGGCAAATGGAACAGCATTTTCCAACTTTTCCGGTTGACTGCACGGAAGGCAAAACAAAATTTGCATATGGTCAGGTAGTGCGTCTATTAAATATGGAAATTTCTACGGTGCATTAAAATAATGCACTGTTGCCGGTTTCCCGCACATATAACTCGATATTTTTGCAAATAAAAAGCATTCCAAGCACTGAAAATAAACGCCATGAATGATCGTGGCTACAAATACAGGGACCTTTCAAAAGGCACACTACAAGCAACGAAAACGTCGCCAACCCAAAAAGTTTAATGAGCAAAACAATGGCGTAGCCTGCACGCGCGTTATAAATATTTGTACATTTCTTTGCTGCCGCCTGCAAAACAACAACGAAAAACAACCGAGTTCACCAAAATGTTTTATTTGGAGTGTCAAGAATGCTTCCTTAACACATGTACCTGCTTTCAGCTGCAAAAATCGCTAAATTTTCTGCTGAAGGAATTGAACTCAGGCTGAGCGTAAAATGGTAGCTTTTTCCAAAATTTCCGGAAAAGAGGACAACCTCGCAAGGTAGACCCAAATTTTCGAAAACAATTTCCGGGAACTTTCAGTTCCATTTGATTTTGCTTCTGGAATTTCCGGGGTTTTCGGTTGAATGGTTCGCATTTCGGAAAGTCAACACTTTCCGGATTTTCTGGAAACTTTCCGAGCAAATTTCTGTACCATTCGTCCTTGTTCCGAAATTTCCGGAATTTTTGGTCGAATGGAAAGCGCCCCCTTCTCTCGTCAGTATTTTGCTAGTCTCTGTTTTTCCCTCCACACTGAAACGACAAAACTCTGTTTTTAAACTTTTCACGTTTGGAAGCGTTTTCGAAAATGCCTGTCTTCAATAAAACGATCAGTGTTCCCGTCGTTTCTATGTGTACCATAAGCAAAAACGTATTAAAAAGAATGTGTTTCAAACGAAAAACGCATTGATGTAAACGGGGCCTCACTCTGACATTTATTGTCAAATTTATTCAACTTAACAAAGGACCCAGGAACCACGCTATGCGATTTTCACGTGCAAACGATGAAGTGTTATTTTTCTCATTTACATTTTATTCTTCGCTACCTCGTGGTCGGAGATGACCGACTTCTTCGAAGGGAGGAAATTTGTTAACAAATGTAACTCCACCGCGGCCACAACAATCGTCAAAAGCTAAAGACATTTTTAAGTAGTTTCCTTTTGAAGACCGGACGTCGACTTATAACTCACTACCGAGTTGATTCAGCTACTAACAGCACCTGCAAAACCCCACGAGGTAAGAGTTCAACTTAATTGTGCGATAATGTAAGACTGGTTGAAAGGCAAGCTAGGGAAGCGAAACGAAACAATCCTATCAAGTAATGTGAGCACTAAGGGCGCTTCCCATTTGTCGGAACTGGCCGGCCGGGCCGGTAGTTTTGAATATAAGAGCTTTCCGATTCCACGAGTTTCTGCCACAAATCCACCATAGTAATGTAAATTGACTGATTTGGCAGGACAAATCTGACTAACAACGGAATGCTGCTCTCGAATATACCCGTCTGGCCGGCCAGTTCTGACAAATGGAAAGCGCCCTAAGTTCTCTTTTATAGAGTCATGATAGAGTGGATTAAAACCGTTTTTCCAGCGCAAACTCTTACACTTTTATGTTAACGCTAGTTGTTTTAACTCATTCCTGTGTTGTTTTTCTCAATTTCAGATGAAGAACAATTAAAGAGAGATCATGGTATGGCATATGAGTGACTAGAAAAAACAGTTATTACGAAGGTGAGTTGTGGTGAACATGATTTTATCAAGCAAATAGGTTCACAATGTGTACATGTGACTACACGTTAACCATGCCATGACTTACAATATGATACTCTATTTGCAATATGATTGGATTCAGTGCACTGGTATTTGCTAGTTACTCATTGTGGCATTGTTTTTTCTCAGTTTTAGACGAATTGCCGTCTTAGATGCATCTTGATTGGGAGCGCAAAAAGGAAATCAAATGAAACAAAGGTAAGTTGAAGTAAACATGATATTTTGTCGAAAAATAGGTCCATAACGTGTACATGTGGCTATCGTAAGAATCACTTTCCATTGCACTTTGTAAGAAGACGTCAGATGTCAATTAAACTTTAAGAAATTAAAGGGTGAACAATATAGACAACTAAGATCTTACGCTTCTGATTACCTTTTGTCAAAGCTGCTCAAAAAGATTTTCGAACTCGTTTCCGTGGCAATCTATCAATTTGAAGTTTCGTGTGGAAATAGACGGCATTAACTCATACCGGAATTTTTTTTTCTTATTTTCAGTTGAAGTGCCATTGGAATAAAGACGTTGGAGGATCAGGAGAAAACACCTGTGAAGCATTAAGCGAAGGTAAGCCATAGAAAGTTACTGCTGTAGTAAGAAAACAGGTACACAATGTGTACATGCGACTACTGCTTTCATGGCAGTGTATTGATATGTTGCAAGAAGAAATTGGATGTTGATCACTTTACAAGACAAAGCATGTTCAAAAGAATAGATTGTGATATGTTTCAAAGAAATTCAAAATATTTTTCTTTTATTACCATGGCAACGGTATTGAGAGAGTAGCAACACATCAGAATAGCATGTCATTAATTCGCGTCATCATGGCAATTTATTAGGTGTCGATCACTCTAGGTGTAAAACAAACAAAGGGTATTTTTGCCGTTTTGTTTAAACAATTTAGGTCATTTTAGCATCAAGACTATTATAAAATGGCCTCTTTCTTTCTCCGACAGAAATTTGGAGACCTTAGGGCAAGTTAAAATAAACCAAGTCCAGAGATCATGTGAGAGCCAAATTCTAGAACACAGATTCTATTATGGAGGAGCAAGTTCAGTCGTTTGTTGCCATTTTTGTCAACCAAATCTTTTACCAATAATGGAATGATCGGAATGTAAACAAAAAACGCAAAACACGAAAGGTGATTCCCAGGGAAGACCTGGGCCATTTGTTAATCAACAATGAGCGAGACCATAGCTAAAAATTAGTCGTTAGTAAAAAATAAAAAATAGTAAAAGTATATCCATTTATATTTTTCTTTTGCTATCATCTTAAAAATAACAGCAGTATAATCAAACTTAAAATAAAATGAAAGAATATTGACATAACGTTTTAATAACAAACGCGCGTGTTTGCGCTGCCGTAAGTCCCGCGGAATTCAAATTCACTGATAGTTTACATTTGAAGTACATAATTTTAACAATTATCGTTTCTACAAGTTTTTATTCACATTTCGGAGCTGAGGACAATCGAGGAAAGCGGAAAATTTTAAAGTTTGAAGTTCACATTTCACTGAGTAGATTTAAAATTTGTAAAACAAAAGCAATATTTTTCAAAAGCTTCAAATTCCTCGTGCAAAACTGAAATGTAAATTAAATGGTGTTGATGGTTGGAGAAGCAAATTTTCTTTCATGTTCCCATTCATGTTTAACTTTTAAGATCTAAGTGCATAAACAATTGATAAATAAAAAGTTACTTTCAATGTAAATTGAAGGAAACCTCAAAATAATAGTTGTCTTACATAGAAAAACAACATAGGAGATACATATAAAGACGCAAAATAAACAAAGGAAAGTTTCGACTGATGAAGATAGAGCGGTTTTCACTTGAGTGTCGAAAGTAAATTGCGTTTGCTTTGGTTTTGCATTACTACGCTTAGTGATTGGCTTAAAAATCTCGCGCCACTTTCTCAGCCAATCAGGAGTAAAACCAAAACCAATCGTGACTCGCTCGCGTACGTTTTCCCGCGCTTCGTGCCCGCTACATGTATTTGCTTCAAGTTTTGATTGGTTCACTGGATTGTCTGTGTTCTTTGTGATTGGCCAGAGTAATTACTTTGGTTTTGGTTTTACGACACTCAATTGAAAACTGCTCTAAAGACAGATTACGATCGACAAACTTGAAAAAACTTGTCAGTTTTTTCTTGATGTGTTGTCAGTGACGTAGCTCCTTTAACTTCCAAATGATCGCCACAGTTAATTCACAAGCTACCAAGTGAAACACCTGATGCTGCCGTTCTACAAATTGTAAAATGGAAGCCTTTGAATTATATTTACAAGCGAAGGCTTGCTTCCATTATGTACCAAGTGTACAATCACTCTCTACCTGATCAACTTACATCCCTGCTTGGATCACGTTACGACGATAATAATTATAAATCAAGGCGCTCTAATGACTTTTCTCTAGTACGTTACAATAGTTTACTTGGAAGAAACAGCGTGAGATATCGTGGGCCTATTGTATGGAACTCAATCCCGAGAAACATCAGAAACGCTGCCTCCTTACAGCTTTCCAAAGCAAATCTTAAACGTGTCTCTAGATCTATAGACCTAATCCAGTTTTAGAAAGAGGCCTGCTTGATTAATTCCAAGGATTCTGACTTCATATATTTTTAATTCTTTTTTATATTTCTTTTTCATTAATAGTTATATGTTTAGTTAGTGTATTATTTAATGGCAGGTCCACACCAGCCTTTATGGTTGCCCTACGAGACCTGCCTTAACAAAAAGCTATGTATGTATGTATGTATGTATGTTTGGAGTAGGCATTATCATTTCTGGCTTTTCATTTAGTTAATTATAACTTTTGCAATACTTTGAATAAATTCTCCGAACCCGCAAGCTGGTACAAGTTTTCTAAATTAAGCACCAATTATCACAAGATAGAATAAGCTTTTTCCAAATTTTCTTGCTGCACTGTAATGCGAACAACAGTCAGTTTCTCCTTACAATGTCAATACATCTTTATAAAAACAGGTAAAGAGAAAAGCGAAAATCATCAACTAGAGATATTGTCTTTATATTATGTATCATCAAATTCTCCAAACTCGCTTTAAAAGAAATATATGGAAATCATTGAGGAGAAATGGCATTTTGATCTTGGGGAGGTAGAAAGATAAATTGAAATTATTGCAATAAACATGTCTTAATGGAAGAAACTGAACATGGAGAGCTCTGTGTTATAGAGCGACCTTTGCGGACGTCATTGTTTACATTTTGCCGCATTAGCATAAGACTTTGCATAGAGAAGGCATCCTGCTATATCTAAAATAACTCTAGAAGTTATTTTTATGTAATTTACTAATCAGAGAAATTTTCAGCTCTTTCCGTATAATATTGAAGGAGATATTAGTTTTCTAACACTGAAAAAATTTCTGGGTGGCAGAAGCGCTAATGAGCCCAGACATTCTTTGTAAAATTTTGAGTTTTTAAACCCGCGTCAAAGAAAAACTATTTGATACGTCAGGCTCAAATTTATAGCGAAAGTTAATCGTGCCATGCTCTTTCAATGTTCATAAGTGATATGCTCGTTGTAGCTTGATCTGAACGATCAGAAACTGAATAAAGCGCTTATGCTAATGAGGCAAAAATTGTAAACAAGGATTCCCCTATTCACCCTTTTTTCATGTCGAGATTTATGGAACAATGAACAAAACTTCATTTCTAAGCGTTTATACGTCACCAACGAAACTATTTTTCCACGGTTGTAAATTTTCAATGGTCGTAAATACTGAGACATAAAGCAAATGGCCACATAAGCAAATTTTGTTGTGAATCTTTATTTGTATAAAACAAGTCCAATTTCTTTCCTATTTTAACTTGCACATTTGTGTTTTTTTTTCAGTGTCTTTAACGCTGCTTGCTGAATGATGTGGATCATAGTCAAGTAAAGGACAGGACCACTAAAGAACTCAACTTACAAGAAAACATAATCAGAGTTTAATTATAGAGGTAACATACCTTAATTTAGGTAAGGATCTTTTCTGCAAAACATTTTTCACTCGTCAACAATAAGATTTCACAAAATTGAAGTTGCCAAAGTGTAACAAAAGTTCGAGCATTTGAGTTAGTATCGAATACAATTTAATTGCCTATTACAAACAAAAATCGTTCTAAATTGCTTGTAATCAGAATTTTGTATTTTGTTTTTAAATTTGAAGACATCATAGTGGAAAGTAAAACATTCTACTCGTTTATAGCAACAAGAAAGATCATTCTGACACTTGGATTAATTTATAGTTGCGTTCAAGACGTGTAAAAGCACTTTTCCAATAACTGTCGAAAGAAATTTGAAAGTTTTTTATTAGAATTGATCCAAAACAACTCGTGTAACTTGTAGAAGAATTTTAACGTTATTTAATATTACTTAGCGAATAACTGAAGTCACACAGTGATAGAATGTGCGATCAAAACTTGTTAACACATGTTTGATTTCATGATCTATTGCGCTATTCTGTGACGGCAGGAGTTTGCTGTGGTTAATTTTGTTCTGGTTCCATGACAGTCATTGAAAAACTGCTTTTATAACTTGCCAAACATAAGTAAACTAGAATCGCTTTTCCTTGCTTTCATAACGAGCCAAATTGTTTGAACAGATTTTTTTGGTTACAAGTTTTCACAGCAAGATTTTACTCATTTTTCTCAATCAATGCGGTAATTCGACTTAGACAGATTTTCTAGATCAACAAATCTAACTTTTAAAGCCGGCAGATTTTTGTACTGTTTACAAGTTTTTGTCTTATAGTTTTTTAGTCAAATTAAGTAGTCAAGTTTATTACTTGTTCAGCGTTGTAAATAACTTTTATTGTTAATAAACAATATTGTAATAAGATAATAGTACTTAAAAGAAATAAACACTTCTGCAACTTCTATTGTCTCTTGGTTTATTGTCTTCTATTGAGCGCACTAATAAACAAAAAAATGCGCTTTTAAAAGGGCCTGGAAACTAGTCAGAATGTAGGCTCTCTCTTTTACTATATTTTGACTATGTAGGGTTGCCGAAAAGAAAAAAAATTCTGCGATTTTGAACAGAGTCTAGTCAGAAAAACAAACATATACTTTGACTTTTGATAGGATAAATCTCCTGCACAGTGCAAGATTTTTCCCGCCAAAAGACTTAGTATATTTTTGACTCAAAACCAGACACCGTTCAAAAGCGCAGACCTTTTTTTCTAAGGACAATTTTCCCGCCAAAAGACTTAGTTTTTTTTTCCGACTTTTTTTCTTGGCCCTTTTAAAAGCGCAAACTTTTTATACGAGAAAAATTTTCCCGCCAAAAGACTTAGTCTTTTTTCGACTTTTTTTCTTGGCCCTTTTAAAAGCGCAAACTTTTTATACGAGAAAAATTTTCCCGCCAAAAGACTTAGTTTATTTTTTCCAATTTGTATTTTTCGTATAAAATTTCTTTCTTGAAAGCACTAAATCACCAGCCAGACATCATGGACATTTTAATGCAATTGATGGATTTCTTTTGTAAATCGTCTGTGGTTATCCTTCAACCCTGAAAGGAAAAAATGTTGAATTTAATATTAAAATCTACACTTAAAGTAGTTTGCGTACATGCGTAACAACATTTTTAAATCGCGATTGTCGCTATACTTTCTAAAACATTGCTACTTATTATTTCACCTTAATGTAAACGCATAAGCTACTCGCTAAATTTAAAAAAAATGATTTGGAAGTTCAGTTCAAACTAATTGCTTCACATTTTTCTTTGTTTAAGCCTCTTCCCACCCTAACATTCCTCCCATCCAAGAGAAAATTCTCTTGTCCCATCCTAAATAGAGACAGTTGTAGAATTTAAATGTTTAAGTTCTCGCGTGGAGCATCGAATTATGATCCAAAATTGGTTCAGGTCATGTTGATATTTCTATCATGAAAACGGGCCCATGCTAAACTATATACATTTGATAACAATGAAAACTGAACTCACCTATTGTGCGGCGCAGAGAATGTCTTTTCCAGTCCGATTTTTGCTTGTTTTTTCATCTTCAGTAAAATAGTCCAGAACGTTTCTAAACGGTTGATGAAAACAACGGGAAAATTAGGAAATTGACCGGATGACAACAAAATTCCGGGATAACTCTAAATGATCCACAACAATTACAAATCGTGTTTTTGCATGGTAGGGGTAATAAGTCTACATTTAAGCTAAAACGGTCTACAGTAATGAAGCTTATTCCCAATTTGTGCAATATAAAGCAACTATGTCACAGTTAAGATGTGTTTATTGTTCATCGTGGTTTAAGATTGGAAACGTGAACGTTTTTTCGTTTGTTTCACGATAGAATTGCTTTGAGTTGTTGATCGCGACGATTCGACTGCAAAACTGCTAGTCTTCGTCAGGCGATGAGGTCGATCGTTTATGAAACGAAACGCAGCGAGCCTACATGCTACAAATAGCGACACGTAAACAATCGACCTCATCGCCTGATGAAGACTAGCAGTATTTCAGTCAATACGTCGCGATCAACAACTCGACGCGATTCCATCGTGAAACAAACGAATAAACGTTCAACTTTCCTATAAAGCAACTAGAAAATCTTGGTACTCCTCGTGGATGGGATGCTTGTACCCATGCGCACGGGTGAGTCCCCAGAACAAGTATTCTTGGTTTTCATGTTACGTCATAAAATTCTGAAATCAAAATTCACTAGGCCTACTAAACTTTCGTTGTCATTAGACGTAAGATAAACTAAAAATATATCTTCTTGCAAATTTCGAGATCGATAGTGTCATTCGTTTTTTAAACAGAGCATTTTGAATATTTGAGTTCTCCGTCGTATGTGACATCAAGCTGAGTGCCGTGACAAAGCTGTTTTGTTTGAAAAAAGGCCTTTCTTTCCATTTTGAGCAGATTGAACATTTCAGATATAATAAGTGGTGTTTATGTGAAACTGTACTAGCTCATGAGCCAACGATTGCCACTGTTGTAAACATAATTGGAAGGACACAGTTATGGCATCTCCATACTAAGCTTTATAAATTTGCGTGGAAAGGTTCGGCAAATAACTCGCGAACGGTACACCGCACAGACCTGAAACTTGGAGAAATTGTTTATCTATTTATCGTCAATAATATTTGAAATTCATAGCTTCTGTAGTTGAATGGTTTCGAATTTATTTTTTGATTGCGTGACAGTGAAAACCAGCAATTGTCATGTTATTAGGGCGATCAGTGTTTGACATAATAAAAATTTTGGTTTGTATCTGATCTAAAAATGTTGGTAAAAAAAAAAACGTATAAGACTGAATTTTCGGTAACTCTCTGCTACCTTCATCAGAGTTAAAATTGGTTCAGTTTTTGCATAATCAGTTTTTATACGCCGGGAACTGGGAACATCCCTAGAGACCGGCGGCGTATAAAAACTGATTATGCAAAAACTGAACCAATTTTAACTCTGATGAAGGTAGCAGAGAGTTACCGAAAATTCAGTCTTATGCGTTTTTTTTACCAACATTTTTAGATCAGATACAAACCAAATTTTTTATTAAGTATTGTCATGTTGCCCTGATATTTTGCCAGAACCCGCTGTAGAAGGGAACTGTCAGATTTAAGAGTCTTGCCCTAGAACACAACACTGTTTCCCCGTACCGTTCATAGGGCTGTCTCAAAGATGCTCGGCAACTTTTGGACAACTTTTCATCTTTCTAGCAACTTTTTTCCTTTCGAGCAAGTTTGAGCAACTTTTTGCAATTTCTAGACCGAAGATTTCCGAAAATTGTCCGAGTGTTGTTCGAAGGCCATACGAACTTTTACAAGCATTTTTCGAACTTTCCCGAAGATTAATGAAATTTGCCGAAGATTTCCAAGAAAGTTCAAAGTATGCTTCAACTTTCCGAATCATTCAGCTTTAAAAACTCGTTAGCAGATATGACGTCATCGGTATCTTCACGATTGTTTTTTATAGTGAAAAAAATTCCTCGTTTTTCAACAAATTTTGGCCTTTGCAGTTAATTGCGTGAAATGCTTAGAAAATCTTACCTTCAAAAGGAAATTAACATATATATGGAGAATTTCCTTATTTAAAAGCAACGTTTTGGACTTTTTGGAGCAACTTTTGAGCAACTTTTTTGGTAAGTTTCGAGCATCTTTGGGGCAGCCCTAACCGTTCGATTTCGAGTCTACATCGTTAACCATGAGACCATCACGCCTCCCATGCCTCAGAAAAAGAAAAAACAAATTTTTCAGGTTAAAATTCTTGAACTTGAAGCAGCTTTAGCTTGCCGTGTCTGTCTTTGACTCAATCCCCAGTTCCAAGGATAAATGTCATTTATTAAGTAAAAGAAAACTGCTTATGTACTCACCTATTTGTTATGATGCAAAGAAGTTCTTTCCATCTTTTGAGAGTCGTTCCATTGTTAGTGAAACCGTCTAGAAACTGTTGGGAAAGCAAACCGAATCAGTAAAAACTGGTACAAGGGCAGACTGTCATGGTTATATCAGTAGAATACTGATAAAGTTGATAGAAAATTGATTTATCAAGCCGGGTTCGTTTTAGGGCTTTCCACAAGTTGCTCGAGATTTCCCGAAAAGTTGCCCGTAATTTCTCAAAAAGTTGCTCAAAAGTTGCTGCAAAAATCCAAAAAGGTTGCTTCTGATAATAAAAGTTGCTCGATAGTTGTTCCAAAAAATCCAAAACGCTGCTTCTAATCAAGAGAATTTCTCTAAATACATGTATACGCTAATTTCCCTTTGAGGGTTAGATTTCTAACCAGTTTTCTGCAATTTTACAGCAAAAAAAGGATCTAAATAACATATCTAAGGGAAAATTTGTTTAATAACAAGGTTTTCTTTAATTGAGAAAAATCGTGAAGATATCGATGACGTCATGTTTCCTGACAAGTTTTGTAATGATTTAATGCAGAATGAGCCGAAAGTTGAAACGTCTTCAGATGTTCCTCGAAAATCTTCGGCAAACTTCGTAAATCTTCGTAAACATTCGTATGGCCTTTGAACAACACTCGGATAATCTTCAGAGATCTTCGGTCTGGAAATTGCTCAAAATGCAACAAGTTGCTCGAGAGGAAAAAAGGTGCTCGAAGGGGAAAACGTTGCTCGAAATATAAAAAGTTGCTAAAAAGTTGCCGAGCAACTTGTGGAAAGCCCTAGTTCGTTTCATATGGAGAAAAATGTTACTCTAGCTTTACCTAACTGGTTTGAACATATGGTTCATCAAGACTATATCCAAAATAAGGTATCTTTGACCACTTTTTTAGTCACCATGGCAACGAAGAATTTTGACGTCACAGTAATTTTTAATTTGTTAAGTTGTAAAGTCTTTACAAAGCTGTATTAAAAGTTTAACCTCAGCATTATTTTTGAGGCTGCAATAGAATGACAAAGACGGAAATATCTAAACCATTTCGAGCCACCTTAACTTTTTTTTAAATCCATTAATTTAGTTAAATACAGAGTTTTGCTTTCTAAAGTCTTAACTACGAAGTGAATATGAATAATAATAATGGATTGATGTGTGGAGAGAAAGAACTCAGAAAAAAATTCTGAGTTCACAGATGGGACTCGAACCCACGACCTTCCGTACACTAGTCGGACGCTCTAACCACTGAGCTACTGAGAACTCTAATGGTGAGCAGTGGTCATTTGTGGGTGACACAACGACTGCATCGCGCAAATCACATTATGTCAATGAACACACACATTTAACTGCATCACGCAGTCACGTAGTACTCAGAGTAAATAAATAATAATAATGGAATGATGTGTGGAGAGAAAGAACTCAGAAAAAATACTCAGCGAGTTAAAATAAAGCTTAAGATGAGTCATTTTTCACTGAAAAACTGTGAGAGTTTTTGCTTAAATACCAAGACATGTAAAACGTCATGTACACATAATTTATGCACACAGGTCCGGTACAACTTCTTATCAACTTTCAACTGGAACTGATAACAAATACAGTTCATAACGTCAACTTTTTCTGGTCTCACAAATAACCATAACAACAATAAAGCGATATAAAACGTTAAATTACATTATAGTTACCTTACGAAGAAAGAAGCCATCCACGTGGAAAACGACGCAAACTGAACTGTTTGCTGAATTCTTGCAGTAGTCCAAAGTATTGACCGCCTCCCATCTTGTCTCCAGTTGAGGGCATTTCTCAGACAAAATGTACGGCATTTCTTTTCCTCCCGTAACTTATAATTCGCTTGAAATTTTCAGTTTTGGATAAACACTTCGAAAAGCTTCCATAACGGCGGCGACTGCAGCGAAACGTGGCTTCACGAAGGCAAAGTTTCACACGTGCAGTAATTTTTGAATAAATTAATTTTGAATTTTTACTCGCATTACGATTGGCCAAATGCAAATTTATCTGCCGCTGAGAACAATTTTGAATTACAAGAAAGTTAAAGGAGAAGTTCACTCCAAAATGGCCATATTTTCTTTACGCAAATGAAAAAGTTAAAAAAGATATCTTATTTACCAAAATTTACAAACCAAAACCACTACAAAGAAACAAGGAGTTTCGAGTATTTAAATTTTTCCGCCAAACTTCAGGCTGAGCTCTTTGACGTCTTGCAAACATTACCAGCTCCAAGATGGTGGCGTTCAGTACTCGAGTTTTGGGTTACTTTAGAAAAGGATTTTGTAGGGTTTTAGCGCTCGTTGGAAGCTGAAACTTTGGCGTAAAGAAAAAATGGCCATTCTGGAGTAAACTTCCTAGCTGTTTGTTTGTTTTTAGAATCTTCCTGTTTGTTTGTTTGTTTGTCGACTGCATGTATTTCATTAATTTTTGAGCCCTCCCACGTGGGGGGGGGGGATACCATGTTCCCTTGCCCCCAACCTGAGTTTCCTTGTGTTCCCTCGTTCCCTAAGAGTATTTTGTCGATTTTTGTGATCGCTGCAGGACCGTAACAAGCAAGAGGCAAGATGAGGTACTTGCCTCGTCTAGATTTTCGCCGAAAATTAAAAAAAAAGGTTTTGTTAGAAAAATAATCTGCAGTATGAAAAATGTCTCTGAAAGAGTTTAAGAGCTTCTAGATGTCAAATTTTAACGGAGGGCAAGCCCCCAGAACACCCTAGCAAGTTCTTGCCTCGTCTATGGCAAAGATCTGGTTACGGCCCTGCGCTGTTCCCTAAAAATCATAAACACAGCTTTTATTCCAGTGTTCCCAGCTTTATTTTCCTTTTGTTCCCTTTTTTCCTTGAAACCCTTGGGAGAGGTCGTTTTTTCTCATCTGTACGTTGGACTATAAAAAGGAAAAAATGTAACAGAAATGAAACAAAATTGCTGCTAATCGATTCCGTTACAGACCAAAATTAATCAAAAAGCTTTAAGCAGCTTATAATCGGGCGGTTAATGTTTAACCATTTATTTCAGTTCTTTGGCTAGAAAGGCACGGCGCCGCACAGTAAAAAATCTTAAGAAAAACAGACAAGAAAAAAACACACAAGACTGATGTTTGCGTGAGTAATGCAATGTATGAGCTGAATTTCTCTCATTACGCCATCTCTTGCTTTAATTTCTGTTTTCTGAGCCCATCCGCCCTATCGTTTTTATACTGAAAAATTCTTATGCGAATATTAGCCGATCTTAAATAGGCGTGGTGTTTTGTTGATATACATGATAAAACTGTGCCTGTGATAGCTGTACATATAATCGGTGCCTTTAACCAGTTTTAATTGGTATTTTCATAGCTGAAGTAGCTTACAATAGAGACAATTGCAGGGGAACATCATGAAACCACTTAGGTCATTTGCAGTTGAAAACATTTCTCGCATTAGTCTCCATTGCATTTTTGGTTCAGTTCCATCGGGTACACGACAATGGCCAGTTCTAATGGTCTTAGAATGGGTGAAGGGAAAGGTAAAGTCTGTGTCCGAGCCAAGTGGCCCATACAGCTGGAGCTTATCTCGGTTTCTGTAGCATTAAGCGACTAGGGGTATTGAAACTCCCCCCGGGATGCGATGCTAATCCATCCATCGCCGGTACCCATTTATACACCTGGGTGGAGAGAAGCACTATGAGAGTGAAGTGTCTTTCCCAAGAACACAACGCAGCGCACCGGCCAGGGCTCGAACCCGGGCCGTTTGACTCGGAGTCAAGCGCTCTAACCATTAGGCCACCACGCCTCCCGAAAAGGAAACCTTTACTAATAAACAGGAACTACCTTATAACATTGAAAAGACTTCTGTTTATTTGCTATACCAACTCTTTTACATCTCTTATAGCCACGTGATACATGGTTAAAACGACTCGACAAGAACACAAAATAATTTAATCTCAATAAATAGTTCTATGCTTTGTAAAAGGGAAAGTTTGTTAAAACCTTTCTAACTAACCTCCATACAGTTCCTATGGCATTCATTGGGAGAATGTTTTTCAGTATCAAGAAATTGTTCTTGGTGATCGGTCTGCTATTCTTCTCACTTTCAAAAATTCACACCTGATAAACAAACTTATTAAAAACAAGTAAATATAAAATTACGCTTAACGAAGCTAGCATAACTCGATGGCTGACTATTGGCAGAGATAATCTGATTGGCTACACAGGCAGCTACAGTCAGAGGATAGGGGGTGTCAAGTGTGCGTGGTTATTCCGCCATTAATGTTGAAAGGTTTTCAACAAAAGACCAATAAATAAGTTTTAGGTTATCGATATCTGCGATATTCTATGTTTTATCGATTGGCCACTGGGTTATGCTAAAAAAGTTTGACTGCTTGCTCTCAGTTCCTATTATATTGCCTTTGATAGTTACTTGGGGCTTTGTTTTAAAATTAGTGAACAATGGCTTTGAACGGCTTTCATTTGAATGATCACACCCTAGGGTTTCATCCACAGACTTAAAAGTTACAATCACTTTGTACAGCATAATAAACAGTACACAAGTACTGCTCATTGTGCTAACCACTAGACCAACTGTAGTGAGTGACTGGAATGCTGAGCTTTGTAAGTTGGTTTGTCTTAGTGACTGAGAAATGTCGTTCTCTATCTACAATTACAGTACTAGCTTTTTTCTTGATCCTGATGCAATACAGTTTACATACACCTCTGCCCGACTGGACATCACGCAATGTATGTCACGCAATACATGTCACACAATGCCTGTTACGTTACGAACATCACACAAATGCTTTTTATTTTATTCTTATGAGGATCATGAAATAATATATTTAGGATGCTACAACACTGTTTTAATACGGTTTGTAACGCCTTTGATGCAATCTTATAATCACGGTTTAATGGCGTTAGTGGGCGCCAATTTTTAATCAAGTTGGGATCCGCATCTTTCTTTGGTAAATTGGGGAATTATGGTCGTTTTTTCACAGCTCAACACGGGTTTAACAGCAATATCTCGTTCGCATTTCAAGGAATCCAGAAACGCTCTCATTATCCCATATATCTATGTTTAACGGTGTTTTGTAAATTTGTGGGTGATTTTGGGGGATATTGGGAGAAGGTGGTCTTTTCGCAAAGGATTAGTAAACTTTAGAGAAATAAGAAATATTGGAGATTTATTGTGTTTTTAAAATTAGAATTTTTTGGTTAAAAATTGGTAGACGGAAACCAGCCAGTCCCCTGACAACCTGGAGTGCTCTTGCGTGGGGGTCAACTGTCTGGTGGTGTTTCAAAATTTCTTTTCTTTCTTCAATCCCTTCTTTAAACCTCTTAAACTTTCATTCAAATCCAAGCCTTTGTGAAAAAGTTAGTTTTCCTGTTTCATAGGAGAAGTTTAAAGCATTTATAAGACTTTCTCCTATGTCTTTCCAGAAGAATTTGAAAAATTCACTTGAAGAGAGAGAGAGAGTATCTCGTGATATACGATTTTTTTAACTCTCGCCACTGGTCCCCTCGACAATGAATTGAGGTCAAAATCGCTAAAAATCGCACACAAAGAAGAAAGACTGAGACAATATTTTCCTCAGTTATTTATTTTTATTTCGTACCCCATGTTTATTCTACACATATTGCCTTGGAACAGCATTTTTATCGATTAGTTTTTACAACAGAGGCTGAGTGATCTTTGAGTTCTTAAGAGCAAAGAAAAATTGATCACAAGACCATTATAACTTTTAATCCGGCAATGTCAAAGCGAAAAAATAAATCAAGTGATCTAAGAACGCTTTTTCCTTCCTGTAGCTTGCACTAATAGGTTGCAGAAAACAAAGCAATGAACTATAAGTTATATGTTATTATATGGCTGCTCAATTAAACCACTTTTTATACCTTTTTTGTAAACTCAACAATCTTCTACTGAGAGACCTGCAGTGGTAGCTAATGGAAAAGAAACGTTTTCAGTCTAAAATATTCAACATACATTAATACTACCTTTATAAACGAATATTTTATTGTTGTTTTAAAACAACAGTGCCAAGGAAAGTACGGCAGAAGCACCCTTACATATATTTTTATGTTTTTTTGGGGGGGGGGGGTAAATATGTTACTCAATCGCATCATGGGGTACGCGGCAGGCGGGAATCTTAGAAGTCCTTTGGACGAATCTTCATCTCAGACCTCTTGACAGACTCACTGTTATTCTTCCAGTGGTACCACACCATTCCTTTACCATCCTTCTTCCCATTGAGGTACAAACCATTGAGGTTTGAGTGATGGCAATCCTTGTACCACCAGGCGCCTTTATAAACCGAGGCACAGTTGACTGAGTTATGCCCATCATTATCGCGATCCTTGGTTGTAAATGCTGAGCCACGATGATTGGTGAGGGAATCGCCGGCAGTACCTGGGTAAGAAAAACAATTAAAAATAAAGATATGAATAAGATAATCTTTGTTTACCTGTATGTGTGACGATAGGTTTTTTCACTGACGGGACGGGAAATACTGGTTGTCAGTAGTTTTACTAAAGATCATGCGACTACGGCTAGTACTTTTACTGGACGATTGCATCATAATAAAATCACGAGTTACAGTAGTTTTACTGGCTTGACAATTCAAAACAAGGTACTGTCCCTAACATTATATGGTTAAACAATGGAATAACTGAAAATGGTAAATCCTCTCCTGACATATGTACAGACCAATTAACAATTTTTTCCGAAACAAACATGGATAGCTCTTCTCAGTCCCTGGAAAGGTAATTGGTAATTGCTGAAAAAACGAAGCAAATGTAACCTTCAGTTATCGCAATAACGGGAAATGTAGTATATTCCGCAGCTGCAAATTTCATTCACAGAATTTAATAACCTCTCAAACGTAAACTTAACAAAGGTACTGGCTCACCTGAATAACTTCCCAAACTCAACTGATATTTCGCCCTCTCGCTTGTCACGGAAAATGAGCTGTACTCTGCAAATGCTGTTTTACCATGGATGTCTTCCAAGTCAACGCGAAGCTTGTTACTGCTGCTTACAGTCAGGCGGTGAATTTTGTCGAGTCCGAGCCAAAACTCGCTGTTCAGATTGCCGAAGCCTCGTTTGTAGTCATCCCAAGCTCGGAAGAAATCTACAGAGCCATCCCGCCTCTTCTGAAACACCGTCCAACCTCCACCGGCTGTTTTCTGATCACAGAAGACTTCAAATTCTCCCAAACCATCAGGATCGATTTTGTACACCCCACTGATCTTTTCACCGGACTGGTAAACGTCGGCACAGTTCTTGAAAACTACAAAATATACACAGTTTTACCATTTTAGAACCTGCGTTAGAACAGTTGAAACAACAGTATCTCAAACGACAAGAAATCACTGAATTTTCAAAAAGTTTTGTTACAAACCTTTTCCACCCGGGCCGCCAGTTTCATTCGTTTTCATTTCTCTGATTTCTTGTGTTAATTCGGCCAGCTGTTGCTTCACTTCAGAAAACATGTTTTCTATTTTCTTGCAGTTTGGACCGGCGAAGAAGCTGTTGTAATTGTTGTTATTGACATTACACTGCGGGGCTTTCGTTGTCACCGGCTTCTTCGTCGTCGACAGCAGCAAGTTTGCGTGGGTCGCTACAAAATAACTCAGCAAGAGAGCTTGAAAAAAATATTTCATGGCGGATGGATGTTTGTGAATATTCGTTTGTACAGAGCACCAATACCCTGCAAACTGCAAATGACTCCACAAGTCTCCGAAAGCAGTTTATGATATGTTGTTGAGCTAGCGCTTTCAAAATTCCATTTTAGGAGCACATTATCACCAATCAAACATCTCCACATTTCCAAGTAGTCGAACGTCACTAACAGCTGGTGACTTCTCAAAATAAGAATTAGTATATGTCACCAGCTTGAGCAACCCTTTTAAGATAACCAATCCCTTTTGATTATCGCATTACAGAATTAAGAAAATGATCTGATGATTACTCAAAAATACCCAGTAATGCAGTCGAGATTCATTTTAAATTTATTTTTGAATTAAATCCCATAGTTGTCTGTAGAACAGACACCTTTCGTCTTTAACAGCTGATGAATTTGTCGTGCTCAGAGTTCTTTTATTTTGTCAGCTTTGTAAACGCTTTTAAGATAAGCAAGCCTTTCTTCTAATTGTCAACGGAATTGAAAAAGAGGTGTTAGGTGACGTTTTAAAAACGACGAGCATGATGAGTAATGCAGTCGGCGAAATGCAAGACAAAACCAAATATTTTGAAAATTCTTGCACCTAGTTATTTTACACAAGTTTTTGTTCACAGCATACTAAAACGTCATGCACTTCTCTTAATTTAGTTTTCTTTTAATTAATTTTTATTTAATTAAGATTGTACTAAAAAAATGTGCTTTGACGCTTCGATAGAAGATGCCAGATTTCACTAATAAGTTAACTAACGCAGCTGATTTATTAAGCATGATCGATATCGACAACAACTTATCTCCGTGATAACAAAGACTGAAAACAACTTTCTTTATATCCGATATTTTCAAGGTACCATCGTTGCAAAGACAGTTTAAATTACTAATAGATGACGACCTATGTCTACCTCGTGATATTCAGAATTGGTATATTTAAACAGCTTTATAAATGCTTTTAAGATGTTCAAACCCTTTAAGTATAGAATAGGAAAAAATAACGTGTTAGTTGTGGAAATGTGCAGCCCAAACGTACAAGGATATTCGCTATGAACAGACCTCTAGTTATTTTGCACAAGCTTTTGTTCCCTGCGAACTAAAAAGTCCGAAGTATTTCTAAAAAAAATTCCGTGATGATTTTCTGCTATTCAAAACTTGTATATATTTTATTAGCTGTAAAAAAGCTTTTAATGTAAAACAACTCATTTCGGAATAGAAAAAGGTGTCAGTTCTGAGTTGATGTCTCAAAAACGCCCAGTAATGCACCGTACGTTAGCCTGTTCCAGGCGTTCGGTTATTTAGGAAGCAGCGCGAAAAACGGCGAGCGAAGAATACCAAAGGTAGTTTTTCTATCGCCCAACGTTCGTTCCGAATTTCGCGCTGTTCTCAAACTTACCGAACGCCTGGCGTGAACAGGTTAATCGTACGTCAGTAACAGCGGATGACTTCGTAATGCTCAAAACTAATATATTTTATCAGGTGTTTAAATGCTTTTAAATTCAACAAAGCCTTTGCCGGACTATATATCTTTTTGCAAAATAGAGGGAAAATGTGTTAATTAATGACTCAAAGACACTTTTTTGCAGTCGACACACGTCGTGGAAAATCACGTTTTTGCAGTGCGTTTTGATGCTAGCTTAATTCGGCATTTGGTAAAACGGTTCCAATAATGTTAAAATTAAGCATGGTCTTCATAGGTGACAAGCCGTTCTCTGGGAGGATGACAACCGATCTCCCAAAAGAGCTAGAAATCAGGCCTAATGAACTGCAAGGCACTTAAAATGATCCCGGCGTAGAGAAACGAAAATTGCACAGTGTTTGCTCATCATTAGATCATGGTTTTAAGTTATTTTTACGTTAGAAAAAATTCTAATACCACTAGCTATTACCATAAGAGCTCGTTGCTATATTAACCTAAACAGAAACAGCCATTATATATGATGACCATCAGTTTGATTTGAATATATCAATTCTATGATAACTAAATTCGCCAGACAAATTCACTGAAAAAGTCGTCACAAGCAATACAATTTTGAAATTTGGCTCAATTAGGGCTTTCCACAAGTTGCTCGGCAACTTTTTGGCAACTTTTCATATTTCGAGCAACTTTTTCCCCTTCGAGCAGCTTTTTTCCTCTCGAGCAACTTGTTGCATTTTGAGCAATTTCCAGACCGAAGATCTCCGAAGATTATCCGAGTGTTGTTCAAAGGCCATACGAACGTTTCCAAAGATTTACGAAGTTTGCCGAAAATTTCGAGGATCTGAAGACCTTTCAACTTTCGGTTCCTTCTGCATTAAAACATTCCAAAACTCGTCCGCAAACATGACGTCATCGATATCTTCGCGATTCTGTTATTTAACCAATTTTCCCCTTAATATGTTATTTAGATACTTCTTATGCTGTAAAATTGCATAAAACTGCTTACAAATCTTACACTCATACGAAAAACTAGTGCATATATTTAGAGGAATTCTCTTGATTAGAAGCAGCGTTTTGGATTTTTTGGAGCAACTTTCGAGCAACTTTTATTATCAGAAGCAACTTTTTTGGAATTTTTGGAGCAACTTTTGAGCAACTTTTTGAGAAATTACGGGCACCTTTTTGGGAAATCTTGAGCAACTTGTGGAAAGCCCTAGGCTCAATCCAAACCATAAGAATGGCCAGTTCCCTCTATGAGACGCAACTACAGGGAATCATGGTAGTTGTATTCAGAAAAACATGCCTAGACTTGGCAACGCTGAATACAAGGAATCGCCTTAACTCGAACTCGAAAGTTCGATTACCGAACAGTCAACAATCGAACAAAATCGAGCGTTCGATTACCGAACTCTTGTTTGTTTAAAGACGGATTCCAAACAAAATCGCAGCGGATTTAGTTCGATTGTGTTCGATTGGTTCGAAAATCGAACTCACAACAAAATAGATGTTCGTTTTTGTTCGATTACCAAACCTAATCGAACGACTGGTGTTCGATTGGGTTCGATTGATTTTTGGTTCGATTTTGTTCGATTGGATACGCCGGGAGGATTTGATGGAAATTAATCAGGGTCGGTCAGGGGTTTTAGGTATACGGTATACAGGGGCATTTTAAACTGGGTATACTGTATTTTTACCTCAAATTGGGCCTTTTGGGGTATAAAGTATACTGTGTTATTCCAAATTTTGGTATTTTGCATGATTTTGAGGGGAAATTTTGGGTATACCGGGTACATGCTTTTCAGGTATACTGGTATACCGCTTACCCCCCTGGCCGACCCTGATTAATGGGAGCTTTCCATTCGACCAAAAATCCCGGTTGGAAATTCCGGGTATTCCGTGTGGCGAATGGAACAGTATTATCCGGTTGCTTGCACCAACAAAGCAAAACAAATGGCGGACTCGTTGCCTCTTTTACTTGCTTTGCAGTTGTTCGACGACTCTGAAGTTAAACGAAAAATATATTAAGGGATGATATCTGATTTTTTTTCAGTGTAGCTAGCTGTTACCTGCGAAGGAATTGAATTAGAATCCGCGACTACTTTGATATATGATACCAGAATATTTTCCTGACGAGTCCAAGAGTCACATTCGAAGGACGACAGAAACATGCGAGCTGTTTACTCGCCAGGCCATGCTCACAGGAAGGATACCGTAACGGATCTGGACGAGCAATCATTCATGCTCGAGTAAGAGCTGTAAAGCTTTCAGTGACAAACAAACTGGCCGAGCACTGTGTTGAGAAGCCATCTTGACTGTGCGGCACGTTTGATTCCGGCTCGGAGAAGCTGGGCCCAAGCAGGAATAGTCGAATGGAACTGTATTTTCCGGAATTTTAGGACGACCTCACGAAGTTGTCCTAAAAAACCGTAATTTTATTCCGGGAAATTTCTGTTCCATTCGCTTCCCAACCCGGAATCCCCGGAATTTTTTGTTGAATGGAAAGCGCGCATACACTTGTTGCTCTAAGAAACAAGCACTAGCTCGGAAAACTCTGGATACTATCTCCCGCGGCAACTTGAAACAAACTTGCACGGTGGTCGGTAACCAAGGAAATATCCTCCGCGACGCTATTTTGGTCACGTGATCCAAGCGTCTACCAAAATGGCGTCGTTTCCCATAAATTATGTAAATAAACTTGGCTGACTTCTCTTGTTGGTCTATTTGTATTGTTCTTTCCATGTTGGGGGCTTGCATAAATTATAATGCATCTTTTTGCTGAAAATCTGCCAGGGAGGTGTGCTAGGGCTGTTGTCGTTCAGAATTTGGCTGTCTTATTGACCCACTAAATACATGCTAGGGGTGGTATTGCAGACCACATATGGACATAATGTTTTGGTCTTTCTAGTTCTGAAGGAGTACAATGATATAAATAAAGATTTGAGCATGGAAAGTGTTGCATGTTTTGACCGTGCTCCGCGTGAGAGCACATTTAAGCCCGTGGAGCCCCTACTTGAAGAGTTTTTTGCTCTTATTGAGAAATAAATCCCAGCAGGCAATGCCAGGCATAGGCATCGCACGTTCAGAACAGAGTTTGAAGTAATGGCTTCCGTCAGCGACGAAGAGAGAGACAAGAAAAGGTATTTACAACGAGTTGAAACTACCGTTTTGAATTCTATTTTAGCCGTCCGCCATCTTGAAATTCTCGTATCGTCATTGCTAAGCAGAAAACGTTTTTGGTTTCTTTCAGCGGCCGAAAACTTTGCTCAAAGAGCAGAAAATGCAGCAAAAATGACCGCCATCATGGAAAGTGCGATTTGAGGAGAAAAGTGAATCCATTTTGGGTTCGATCACCTATTCAAGTCGGAAACTCGATCAAACGGGAGGCACGAAATGTCGCCAGTGAGGTCGAAGCGGAATGCGAGATTAAAAAGGCTCGAATAGATGAAAAGGAAGCCAGAGTTTCTGTTAGGGAATCAGAAGTGATTGAGAAAGAAAGGCAGATACAGGTAGTTGAGGAGAAATATGCAACAGCTAGAGTTGAGACAGGTTTGAGTCAGACATTATTTACGTTAGGCTCTTGTGTTCTAAATTTAGAAGCAAAGATGGTTGACCTTTTAGGATGTCTCTTTATGGCTGCATTTCAGAAATTTTATTTAACAGATTTTTCATTATAAGTAGAAGAAAATAATTGTTTCTTTACTCTGCTTTACTACTCGAGCTAGACCTTGGTGCCTTAATAAAATACACTTAGATGATTTTATTTAGCACAATTTATATTATACATGTTTTTAGAAATTCAAGGGATATTTTCATGAAAATATTTAAAGGTAGATCAGAAACTTTTAGTCTAGTTGTATAATTCAGTGAAGTGTAATTGAAATGGCAATATTTGAATGTGTAACTGTGAGATTGCAGGTGAATAAAGATTGGTTGATTCGACTGACTGATTTCATTTTAATTTATTTAATTTTAGTGAAATTAGAAAGGCAAAAGGAAACTGTTGCAGTAGAGCTTAAGGACAAAGAAAAGCAGTTAGACACCATATCTAAAGAATATGAGAAACTTAAGGTGCTACTGGAACAAAAACAAAATGCCAAAGCACGAAGGATGAATACGGCCACAACCTTTGAAATGGTCAATAATCCACACTCTAGCACAAGATACAGGCGAAGGCAGGAAACCAAAAACATTCTAGAATTTATTCATGGTGTGGAGGAAGGGTCAATCTATGGGGCATGGGACTATTTACAATCAAATGCAACAAAAGATCAAATGGAGAAATTCATTGGTAGTTATAAGAGGGGTCGTTTTCTACAGGGTGTGTTTGGGAGGGCTATGAAAGAATATGGCAACAGTGAGGAGGCATTAAAGCACGCTGTTGCCATGAAATATCAAGCATTTCTGTCCAGAAGAAAATTCCAACTTATTTGTAAAACTCAAAGTTCAGTTTTCAATGCTGAGAAAGATGTCTGGTTACCGAGGAAAAGGAGCTAAAGGCAAGGGGAGCTTCTCTATCTGGGGATAAAGCTCACCTCATCAGGAGACTTGAAGGTATTCTAGCATCAGAAAGTAGCTAGACATTGAAATGACATAAATTGAAATCCCATGAGGGGTACATTATTTCAAAACATTTTAATTACATAGTTAACTCTGTGTCTGAGCCAAGTGGCCCACACAGCCAGAGCTTATCCCCCTTTCCAAAGCATTAGGTGAATACTCCTCCCCTGGATGGGATGCTAGTCCATCACAGGGTTACCCCCCAGCAGTAAATTCACTGGTACCCATTTATACACCTGGATGGAGAGAGGCACTGCGAAAGTAAAGTGTCTTGCCCAACAACACAACACAGCGTCCCTGCCAGGGCCTGAACCCTGGCCGTTCGACTCAGAGTCAAGTGCGCTGACCATTAGGCCACCTAGCCCCCCATTAAAAAAAATACATGAATCTACTGTAAATACACCATGTCTTCCAGGTTCTTAATCTGATGCCCAACCTCTATTCCAAAGTACCTGTGGACTGTCTGAATGAATAAAGTGTAATAGATACTTTTTGAAAACCTTTAAAGATTAAAGCAGCCTGGTTTTGCTCACATGTTTTTTTTCAATGGTAATTTATAACAGAGTTTGATAATTTGACATTACAGCCAAGTGAATTTTCAATGACTTAATATAGTTTGAGTTTTTTTCTCTCTCAAAAAAGAGTAGATAAATTAAGTTCTCTAATTGATGTTGAGATTGGAAAACTGCTTGACAGCAGAGTTTAACCTTTGTGCATGTAGTTGCAATATATGTTAGCATACATGATTCTCCTTACTCATCTCCATTAATTTTGTATCCTAGAAGAAATTTGTTAAATGTGAAAATAATTTTAGCTTGATAATTAAACAATATTTATTTTTTATGAACAAAAAGATGAATTGTACATTGATATTATAATGATAAAATAGATACTGATCACTCTTGCTGCTAAATATATTATTAACTTGGTAAGGCTTTGTAAAATGTATATCATGTTAAACTATATAATACACATATGTTGCTACAAAATGTCTATTTATTGTTCATTATCTTTTGTAGCTGACTGTCAATTGCAAAACCATCTTCGGTGTACCTCTGAATAAATGCTGAGAGTGTAACACGATTTGCTGTCATGTTGTAATCTAGTTTCATAGGTGTGTTTTTTGTAATAACCACGGCAGATCTTCCAGAATAGCGATATTTTCCATCGGACAGCTTCTTAAACTTCCGGTGACCTAAGTAATTTTGGCCGGAAAATCTAGATGGGCAAAACATTTTTCTGGCCGTAGCTTGGTTTTCAATGGTGACTTCAATTCTCTTCCCACGCTTGGAAACATTTACCTCACATTTGTAGCCACGAACCAGTGTCAGCTAGTATGTGTCTAAATATCATCCAAGGGATAAAAAGAACGATAGGGTTAACAAGCCCAGTTGCCTTTGAATGGGTTTGCTTCTTTTTCAAACCCTCTCCTAATTCGCGAAGATAGCAATCGATGAGAGGTCCAGCCATTTCAAGTTTGTTGCCACAAACCTCTTCGTGTAGGGGATCCATTTCGCCCATTCCATAATTGGGCTTATTTTTGGCAACTCTTACAGCCTTGATCCATTTTTTCTCAACTAGGGACTTCATTTCTACCGTGCTTGTGTTCCAAAACTTTTCATTTCGCTCAGAACTACCATGATTAGCCTTTAAATCTAGATTTCCTTGCTCCACTTCGTCCGCCATTTTTGTTTGCTCTTGAGAGCTCATGGGGAATTCCGCTGCATACTAATGAGCCCACACACGTCTTTGGAGAAGTTCCGCTGCATATTAATGAGCCCGCACAAACGGGAGAAATTTCCTTAGTTACCGACCACCCATTCTCGTCCCCATAGCCCTTTCGTTTCTCTTAGCCGGCTGGGCCTTGGCACGAGGAAACAAAGGGCTATGGGGACACAGGATTTCCAGTCCTAGATTCTAGGACTTCCGGTCTTCATGTATGCAGTCATGACGTTTCGAAAGAATGTATGAGAGAGTCGTTACGTTTTCGACTTCCGTTTAGGAATTCTTTGTTCCAAACAGCCAATCAAAAAAATTCGAATTAATTCAAAAATCCTATGTCCCCAGAGCCCTCCGTTTTCTCGTGCCAAGCCGGCTAAGAGAAACGAAAGGGCTATGGGGACGAGAATGCCGACCACCGTGTTGATTGGTGGAATTTTTTCTATATAACTTGTACCCAGTCCTTTTTGTAGACCCAAAATTTTGCACGACACCGGTCAGCGGTTAACTACAGAATGACAATCCAACATGGCGGCCCCGCCGGTTCAAGAAAAACACAACATTTGGTGAGACGATCTTTCATTTTTCTCAAGCTTCAACATAGCTGTACCATAAGCTAAACATTATTTCTTTCTTGTGGATTCATAGCATGGTCTCCGATTTCTTTTATCCGAACATGGGAGGAGTAGAGAGCCACATATACCAGCTGTCCCAATGTCTTATACAACGAGGACATAAGGTAAACATAAATTCTGTTAGCACGTGTTATAATATATGGGTGCGATTGAGTAACAAAGTCAGGTGTAATTATTACTGCTGTTACTGAAGGAAAACTTGACAATCTTCCACGGGCAGATCATAAAAGTTTACATCGCAAGATAAGGGGGATTCCCTTAAATGTGAAATCGATCTTACCGGCAGTACAGTGTAAGTCTTATATGTGCATGGATAAAAGTTAAAAATGTATTAAGAATTAACACCAACTAGACAATCAATACCGAATGATATCGTTCATTGAATAGCTTATCGGTTTTCGGAGAATCTGATCGCTCATAGAATTTCATTGAGCATTATGATCATGTTTTTCTTCACACCTCTTTTGTGGTCTAAATGCCTCTTCCTTGCACATGATTTATGACAAAAAGCTTTTTAAGGCGCTATTATTTGTCCAATATCATAAAATCGCAACTGTAAACCTTCTCTTGCTTATAACCCCCCTCCAGGTATAGGCCTAATAAAACTATTTCTCTGCAAACAAAGATTTATAACTTCAGATAACCACCCCCCCCCCCAAAAAAAAAAAAAAAAAAAAAAAAATGGCCATAAGCCTTTCACGTTATACTTGACTTCAACTGGGATTCATTCTCGAGCATTTGAGAGGCCCTGCCATGGTAAAGTCCAACGAGCAACATGGCCCAAAAAGAAGCGACAAATGACAACCCTTTAGGAAAAACTTATAATCCAACAAAGACAACCAATTTTCCTTCAATTAAACTACTGACAGCGATGTGTAGTATGATAAATCAGCAACGCGGGACATTTTTAAATTTAGACAAGCGACACCGATCCCCCTGGCAGGGCCTCATTTGACTATACAAGGAAAGGTGACTGATTGATATTTTCTTTCATTCCTGCTCCAGGTTGTTATTGTCACACATGCTTATGGTGAGAGAAGTGGAATTCGTTATTTAACAAACTACCTCAAGGTATTCAGCAGTTTCTTATTTACTTAATAATACAGTAGAATCCAAATTTCTCAAACCCTTGGTTTCTCAAAACTCCCGATTTTTCTCGAACCAATTTTTGTTTCCCTTGGATAGCACTTCTAGGTAATTTTCCCTCAATTTCTCGAACCTCTCGATTTCAATAAACAATTTTCATTTCTCCTGGAGGTTCGAGAAATCGGGATTCTACTGTATATGCATTGTTTGACACACAGCCCTAGATATAACTAATTATGATATTTGTTTGTTTTATTCCAGGTCTATTATCTACCCTTTGGTCCTTTTCATAATCAATGTGTATTACCCACTCTTTACACGACTTTGCCGCTAATGAGATGTATATTTCTACGTGAGAAGATAACCATAGTTCATGGACATTCTGTAAGTTATTTGTTCCGTTTACAGAAAATTTGGCTTGTGTGTTTATCTGCTGTATATTCATGACTTTGGAAAGGGTCATGACTGGGTGATAAATAATCTGTCTTACATGGCCACCCCAGCAAATAATAAGACCATCTCATTATTTTTTGCTCAGCAAAATATCAGTCAATTATATAGACTCTAACTTGTTCTTAGGCCATCATAGCTTGATTAAAAATATAAAACAAACAGGGGTGATAAACATTATGAAAACACGCATTTTACTTAACTTGACTTTTGAAAATGTATGTTTCATAGCATATGAAACATCAAGTTACTAGATAAAATGCGTGTTTTCATAATGGTTATCATCGCTGTTTGTTTTATATTTTTAATCAGTCAATACTTATCTAATCCAGCTTTATTCTTGTCCCTCACCACATTGAATCCCCAACCTATATTTCCTTTATAAATTTTATAGAGGGGGGCATGGCAGTAGGGGGGAGGGTAAATCTACATCCATTCAGGGGGATCTTGCAAAGGGAGACATACACCCATCACTGCAAGACATTTTCAGCAATATATTTTAAAATTTACTGTGAAAATAATTTCATTGGCAAATGCAATACCGAAAGTAGATGATTATATCTGCCTTTAAACCTAGTGGCCAACATGACATAAACTTAAAATTATTCTGCCATTGTTTTTAAGGCTTTTTCCACACTTTGTCATGATGCCCTTCTTCATGCTCGTACCATGGGACTTCGCACCCTGTTTACTGACCACTCCCTGTTTGGCTTTGCTGATGCAAGTTCCATCATCACAAATAAGTTTTTACAGTTTTCATTGGCGGATATTGATCATGTAATTTGTGTTTCACATACAAGGTGTGTACCAAATATTTATATAAATATTTATAACTACATGTATTTATATTAGTTTACTGTGTTAAAAAAAATTAAATGTACCGGTATTAATATATGCCATTATCTTGGACAATTATTAGAGACATTTAGCACCAGGTTTTTCTATAAACCACCTGAGGTCCAGATTCGAAGAGTCTAAGGTTTGAAGATATGGCACTGATGACAATGAAATTATCTACTAGGCTTTTTGTTATTCACCCTAAAATCTGTTCTATTTACATTGCCAGCAAAGAGAACACAGTGTTACGTGCTTCAATGAATCCTTGCATGGTGTCAGTGATTCCTAATGCTGTAGATGCTAATGTATTCACACCTGACATTTCAAAGAAAATCCCAGGAAAAAGTAAGTTTGGTCTTTAAGAGGTGAATTTTGAGCAACTTAATGTATATCATCTACGATATGCACTTACACTGTATTATAATAAGACTACAGTCGAACCCCCATTAAGTGGCTACCTTGGGGGAAATGGTAAGTGGTCGCTTAATAGAGGTTGTCCACTTAATAGGGGTTCCTCAGAAATTAGCATAAGGTGTGGTAGAAACATTACTTTATTGCAAGGAAATCAAAAGGCCATCACTTAGCTTAGTGACCATGGAATCACATCAAGAGGATTACAAAGCGTGTGTTTGACTGATTTTCTCAGTCGTCACTTCAAATTTCGGCTTCTTATCTGTCATTGGGTTGTTGAAAACAAGGCCAAGCTCTGTGTATTAAATTTTTGGTGGCTGCTAAATAGAGGTAGAAACGATAGAAAAATTCTCATCGGAACGGGCGGAAGGTGACTATGGCCACTAAATAGAGGTGGAGGCTTAAAAGGGGTTCAACTGTATTAATTTTGTTGTCCTATTCAAGGTTTCCCTTGTTGTTCTTGTTTTGTAGTCACCATTGTGGTAGTCAGTCGACTGGTGTACAGAAAGGGTATGGACTTGTTAGCTGGAATACTTCCCATCATGTGCGGCAACCACTCAAATGTCCAGTTTATTATTGGTAAGTTCACACAAAAAAGGAAAGGAAAACTACAAGACAAGCTGTCCACACAGCTGGTAATGCTAGAAGTATTGTTACTCCCCCCCCCCAACCCCTGTAAAAAATATGTGGAATGCTGCTCCGTCATAGCTTAAACTCTAACAGTCCATTTTCCCTCTCTGAATAGGAGTTTGTAATGTTACTGACACTATTTGACAATGATTATGATAGTGAGAAGAAAATAATTAAAAACAGTCAGAGGCAGCAAAGCCTTTTGAAATGTGGGGGGGGGGGGGCTTGTCATACACCAAGCCAAGGGCTACCTTTCTGCCTCCCTAGGGGGGCACACACCCCTGCTTATATTTCCCTAAATGTCTTTTGCGTAGTTGATCTCTTTGTAATCTTAACAGCGTTGGTGTGTATGAAATCAATTTGTGACAATGCATAACTAGGTAGTTCAGAAATATCCTACTTTGTGGTGCTTTTTGGGTAGCTTTCTAGTCATCGGAGGATAAAAAATGTACGCTCTGAAGTCTCTGATGCCACATAATAATAATAATAATAATATTTAATACTTATATTGCGCTTTTTCTATAAAAATATTCAAAAGCGCATTACAATAATTATTATTAAACTAAATTTAAAAAGTTACACAGTAAAAATGAATTTAAAATTACAATATTTACATATTAAAATTTCCAGAGTAATAGTGAAAGGTAGTAAATAGTAAAATTTAAGAATCACAATATTAAATCAAATGAATAACAAATCTAACTAAAAGCCTTTCTAAATAAATATGTTTTAACAGAACGTTTAAAAGACTCGATGGACCTCTCCTAGTAGCATTTTGGGGTTTCTTTGAAAGTCCTACACCATATTATTTTGCTTACCATGATCCTGATGAAATGATTTGTAAAAAGACTGATCACGAGACTGAATATCTTGATAACCAATTTCATGCTGCACTTATGATACTTTTGGCACTGAAATGTGGGGGGTGGGGGGGGGGGTGGGGGGGGGATTGCTCTGCTGCCTATGACAGTATTATTAAGTTTTGACTTAAAATGTTCATGAATACCATACTGTTGGCTGGTTTAACTATTTAGCTGTTTTTGTTGTGTAGGTGGTGATGGTCCAAAACGTGCCCTCCTGGAGGAAGTTAGTGAGCAGTGTAAGCTTCAAGACAGAGTCCAGTTTCTGGGGAAGTTGGAACATGACAAAGTCAGAGATGTAAGTTCAGCTTGAGCCATAAATCATGTTGAGAAAGCATTCCATTCAAAATCATATCGTCAGCTCCAATAATGCTCTTGCACTGTTCTTTGGGGTACTGTGTTTTTGTTTAACATTTCATTGTTTTTAGGTGCTTGTTCAAGGTGACATCTTTCTTAACACATCGCTAACAGAAGCATTTTGCATTGCTATTGTCGAAGCAGCTAGTTGTGGGTGAGTTTCAATAAAATATTTTCCTCTGAATAAATAAGCAGACTTTTCCAATAACCTTTTACAGCTAATTTAGTGTGTACTGTAGTTTTACATTTGCAAAAACTAACTAAAGTGATGGTGCTATGTTATGTTTTCTTAGCCAAAGCCACACATAAACCTTTTCCCGTGTTTGCTATTGGTTACATGTATTTTCCCTCACTTGCCACTGTTTACATGACTTCCCATAACTACCACTGGTTACATATTTTCCCTTTTGGCAATGGTGACTTATTTCTTGGACTTGCCACTAGCACGCTGCATGTATTTCGGCCATGCCACCAGTTACATGTTTTCTTGTGGTTGCTGTGAGGTTTATGTGTGACAGTTGTTTTTATATTTTCTCTTTTTCTTCATTCTTGTCCAGTCTGCAGGTCGTCAGTACCAGGGTGGGTGGGGTCCCTGAGGTGTTACCCAGCGACATGATTAAAATGGCTGAACCAAGTGTTAAATGTAAGTAAACAAAAAATCCTTTGCAACTGTAATCTATGTTTTAGTTTGTAGTAAGAGACGTGCAAAATAACTCAATACGTTGTATAGACAAATGAACCGAAGAGTCCCAGACAAGACTACAAATTAAAGCAGCCTCTTTCTTTTGTCGAGATAAAAGCTCGACGCGGGAATTAGCAAAAGTTTTCACGCGTGTTCAAGATCTTTTAGGTTGCGTTTTGCCTAAACCAGTCGAGACGACAGTTGTCAAAAATAACAGCATACAAAAACTTTGTATTTGTGGGATCAGTAAAGTGCAGGCCTTTGAATTGTTGAAGCCACATTCAAACCATCAACTTGATAATACTTTTTTGTTTGTACTTTTATCATTTCAGCTCTGGTAGTGGCGTTGGACAAAGCAGTCCAAGATGCACGAGATAACAGATTTGTTCCGCCAGACGTGGCCCATGAACGCATTCGAACCATGTACACGTGGGAAAACGTGGCAAGGCGTGCGGAAAAAGTAAGTTGAGCCTACTAAGAAACAAGGACTCCGTTCACGCCCTCAACAGAGCCGTCTGACCGTCCACCCGAAAAATTCCGTACTGATGACGTAATCTACATATGTCCGTGAAGTGTCTAGGATTGGTTGTAACTTACGCGCGAAAAATCAAATCGAGCATCAACCAATCAGAGACAGTACACGTATCTCTGCAGAGCTACGTCATCACTATGGAATTTTTCGGGTTGATTCTCTAAAGTTTTTTGAGGAGGGAAAGAATTGCCACCCTCCTCCCACCCCCAAGAAAAATTGAGCTTTCGAAGAAAGACGTCTGTTTTGCAGGCTAACAAGTCAACAGAAGACAAGTTCGATTCCCGGATCTTACTTGATATTTGTTTTGTTTGTTGAGGATTCTAACGTGGCACGGAAGGATTTTTTCTGGGTATACTACTCAAGAGCAGCGCATAACTAATTGTGATAACATTTTGTGTTTTCTTGCCAGGTTTATGATTTGGTCCGCACAGTACCTCATGTTTCATTTGATGAGCGACTAAGAAGGTAACATAGAGAGCAGTATTCAATCGACTATCAAAAAGAATTGTGTCTTCTTAAGTTTTGTGTTTGAACATCGCTCTTACAAGCATACAGCTTTCATTTGACTTTAAGCTTGGTAATTACGTGTAGTTTATATAAAAGCACGTGTGACGTGCTTTAACCAAACAAAACGATGGTGTCGCTGACTAAGCCAAACAGGTGCAAGACCATAGCAATCATGATTTGGCACACGCGTCATTTCCTGCGCTTGACATCGGCTACATGTTTTCCCGCGCTTGACATCGGCTACATGTTTTCCCGCGCTTGACATCGGCTACGTGTTTTCCCGCGCTTGACATCGGCTACATGTTTTCCCGCGCGTGACATTGGCTACATGTTTCCCACGCGTGTTGTCGGCTGCATGTTTCCCGTTTTTGCCACTGGCTACTTGTTTCCCGCGCTTGTAAAAATTACACATCTTTATGTCTTTTCTTTTTTCTTCTTATTACGATTCCTGACTGTGCTATCTCATTTTTCCCTTCATTTTCAGGTTGTACCATTGCGGCCGCGTTGCTGGAAAAATCTTCTGCATTTTAGCTGTGATTGATCTGTTTATACTATGGCTTCTTGAATGGCTCTTTCCAAGAAAAGTATGTTTAAAATACTTTACTGTTTAAAAAGGAACATGGTTACTCAATATGCTAGCAGCTCAAAAATTATCTATCTGTTGTTGTTGTTGTTTTTTTTTTTTTGGGGGGGGGGTCGTACTTTGCTGATCTTGGGCGAGCACTTGAAAGGCAGAGAAATTCAAGTGCAAGGAATCATAGACACGTTTTTCGAGCAAAAAGTTATCGCATTAGTAACTTGGCAGTCATGCATTTATATAGCGCAGCTGATTCCATATGAAAATGTTTAAGTGCGCCTTGCATAACATGTTAAACACCCATGATATGTTTTGAGGGGAGAAGTTTGTTGTGTTCCTTCATTACTTTGAAAAAGGACTGGAAAATACGACAGTAAATACGCATTGAGATCCGCTACCCGAAGAAACCACCAGTGTATTTGTATTGTGTAACGCCTAGTCGTGAGAAATACCTAAAGTTGTGAGCAGGTACCGGTAACATTGAGCGGACTTTGCCTTTTATCTTTTGTACCCAGGCCTAGGCGTGCTCTTCCCGCTACCTCATGACGTCACGTTCTTGGTTACGTTGCGATCACAGGATGACCAGACTTACTCATTCAGGGTTTTGTTTTTCATTTTCAGAAAATAGACATTGCGCCATCCTATCATGATAAACACCACAGATGGAATTCCAAAGATGACAGCATACCACGCGACCAAAGGGAACCGATTTACTTTTTCCGCAGAAGAAGACGAAGCGTTAGATAACATTTACCAAACTGCGTAAACGCACAAAAATAAGCCCTTTCTGACCTTTGTGTTAACGACTGAAGAAAATGTTTTGTAAATCATGCCATTATTCCCATGTTTTTTATTTTATGAAAATCTACAGGGTATTTTTATTTAAGGCTTGAATTTTTTTAATCCCATCCAAACATAAGCTCGATCTTTTCCAAGAAGAGAAGTTCTTTGCACTATTAAGTTTCATGAAAGTAGCTAGTTCCTCGGCTTAGGTTGACTTGTTTTAAATATTTTCTTTTTAAATTTATTTGTATATTTTCAAAGGTTATCGTAATATATTAGAAGTCGATAAGACGATTGTACAATAATGACTATAAAATAAAGAAAATTTGTGGTTTAAAAAATCACCGAGAACAGGAACAAAATTCGCACTCAGTCTATACCCTCACACTTTCGTTAGCAAGGAAAAAGCCACCTTCCTTAAGCACCTCTGTTTTTACTCCAGAGCAAAATAATCCCTCGCATGTGAATAAAACATAAATATAATAATAATGGTATAATTGTTCGGAGGTACTCCCTTATATAAGCTATATAGGTATGTGCTGCGCCAAAGGATATGGTCTTTTTGAGCCTTTTTGGTCTGAAATTAGAGGATAATACATGGTGGCAGGTTGCGCAGAGATATGAAATTTATCTTCGAGTGTGAAGTTTTCCGAAAATTTCCGAAGAATGCCGAGGAAGATTCGAAGATGTTTCGACTTAATAGCGATAAACTTTGGCTCATTGAGCATTGAAACATGGCAACTCGTCAGCAAACGTGTCGAAATCGAAATTTTCACATCATAACTTTTACAGTGTGATGATATGATTTTTCTCATCGAGAGAAATTCTGGTAATTCTCTTGAAAAGTGCGACGTAATAACGTCGGGAAATTGAAGCCCTTCTCAAATTTTGCACAAATTAAGCAGTTCCTGGGAAGGGTCTGGTCTGAATTGAAACATGGTAGGGAAAATCGCAAATTTTGGTCTGAAATAGGAAGTCGGCCTGGAAGTCAGCTGCACTCCCCCACCCAAATTTTCAGAAAAGTTTGCCGTTGTATCATGTCTGAACTAAAGATTCTCTTTTTTTAATGCTCGTGAAACGGGAAAGACAAAACGGAACCTCTCATCTCTCCCTGTAGGGAATCTCTGGGTAGCGGTTGTAGCAGGGTGGTAAAGTAAAGCGGTTGGCGGGTCCCAATCACGAATCACGACCCGCTTTTCCTTCAAGTCACAAATCACGTAATTTTTTTTACACAATTTCACGAATCACGTACCTATTTATTAAGGTCTTTTAAAGAAAATTAGCTTTTACTGTTTAGTTAACTTGCGTGGAATTTACCTTTTGAAGGCTTAGAAGCAAGACATGTTCTCTCGCAGGAATTGAGCAGTTTTCACGTGTCACGCGCTAATTTTTGCTCGCGTCACGCACAACACTGACCCGAAAACGAAGGAATGTTAGATGAAACGCAGACGAAGTAGATTTTATCTATATGCAATGCACCGCGAGACTTCTTCAACTTGCACCTGGCTGAAGACGCAGTCTCAAAACCTATTGTGTTTTCATGTAAAAAAATAATTTCAGGTCGTCTTATGACATGTTATGTGCCAGGGTTGTCTTAGAAATTTTCGTCATACCCAAAACGATGTCAACGCCGTGAGGACGAAGATGGCTTTTTGTAGAATTGACTGATTAGTAACATAAGGAAATGACTAGAGCACTGCACATGGACAGACATGGAGGTCCCGGGGTACGTATATTTTATACAAAATTTCAAAAATTTGAAATTTTTTGCCACGTTTCGTCATCTGAGATTTCGTGGCAGCGAGCCTCGCTCTGGCGTACTGAGCTGCCTCGTTTTCATCGAAAATACTGCCAAGTCTTCTCTTTTTCAACAATATGGCGGCGTATCAACTGTTGATAAGGTGTTTTCAAAACAATTTGCCTCAAGGATGGAGCTAAGATTCTTCTTGGATTATTCGTTGTATTGGTTTGTATGAACTGCAGTTACCTAAAGAGGCATCTTTCATACAAGAACCACAAAAAATGGCTGAATTAAGCAGACTTAAAAAGTTTATGATCTGTACATTTATCGTGGCGATTGCGTCGTTTATAGTAATGTTTTATTATTCTGTGAGCTTTTCAAAATACACGCAACTGGGAGTGAAGTATGTGAATGCGTTAAAGACTGGAAAATTAGGTAGAGGTCTTCACGAACTAGTTTTGTTTTCGAACAATTCGACGGCACCTTCGAATCTGTCTGGCACGGAGGAAGGAGAAATCAACATTGTCGATTCCATTCAGTCAAGTTTAGATCTAAAAGCTACTGAACAGAAGTTAAAGGATGCTATAGCTTCAAAGACTTCTAGCAATAGTACGAACAATCCATCGATGGTTAAATTGTCGACAAAAGTAACTACACAAGCTATATCAACTACAAGTACAACGGCGAAGCCGATCTCAACATCGAGCAAGGACAGCAATATTGCTCAAGAAATGTGCCCAGAAAAAGGTTCTTCCCTGGGTGAGTACTGTGTTTTATTCATTGATTTTATGTCACAATGTTTGCCACCTAGCAAGAAATCATAGACAATTGAATACTCTGTTGTATCTAGTTGATCTGAGCAAGTTCAGTTACTCTTACTATATTTTAACACTTCCTTATTAACACGTACAAAGCCAGCTTTTTCTTGCACACGTTTTCGTCGCGTGGGAACAAATTACCGTTCCTCAGGGAATGGCGGCAAATTAATCTAAACAGGATCGATAACTGCAACTACGTTTAAGCTCAATAAATAGCTGGATTAGAAGAAGGTTCCCTGGCATGGTATGTGTAAATCCTATTTTTAAAACTGAGTAACTTTCGAGTTTTTCACATTTTTTGCTCAAATACTCGTTTGTATCGTTCGCAAATTTCAGATTATAATTTTAAATTCACGCCGATCGATTCAAAATTGCAAAGACTGAATCATTCATTGTAGGTCATTGTTTTCTAAGTAATAATGCCACAGTACCCATAGTACGGTATTTTTTTTTTGCACCACATCCTTTGGTGCTCAAAATAACTCCAGATTTGTAATTGTAGTAAGCTTATATACAAAGCGGTTAAATTCCGCTAAGTATTCAAGATAGCTTTATTTACATTCAGTTATGCAGGCTTACGTGTATTTTTCCTGTAGGAACACAAGTATCAATTAGATTTTTTTATACATTACATACATAACATGTATTTGTCTACCACTGATGTTGAAGATAGGCTGGAGTAAATTTTTTTCACGTAATTACCGGTAAACCTATTTTTCATTAACCACGAAACAAAAATTAACACAAGTAAAGAATTGATTTACTTTTACTACAGCTGTATACGCAGTGGCTTGGCAGAAATTATCCTTTGGGCAATTAATTATACTGTAATATTTAACAGTATTTAAAACAGAAAAATAGCCTTGGCTGTGCTTTTTTATTTTACAAAGCAGCCAAGGAATCAAAGTGATAGAAGCACTAAAGAAGTATTGAGAAACACGAGCCATATTATAAGCAAATGGTTTTCTCTCCTTAAAATTAATGTGTTGTTCCAAAAAATATCCATACCCCTCCCATGGAAGGTTTTTTGGTTTGAATCCCCCCACCCCCTCTGGAAATTCCAGTTAAGCCCCAAACTTTCCTTTAAAAAAATTGGCTTTTGAGACCCCCCCACCCCCTCAGAATTTCCAATGACCTTCCTTGGGATGGGTATGAATATTTTCTGAAACTGCACAATGACCATTTTAAATAAGACAGACAGATAAAATGTTTGATGATTTAAGCGTCTTCTGTTAAGTGCAACTGCATTGTTCAAACAGACTTGACACGTCTCAGATGTTAAATGCTTCTAGATGATTTTAACCTACTACATGTAGCATAAAAATGGCCAATGGTTTATAACTAATGCATTAATTTTGGATTGTTGCTTTTCCCTGAATAAAAGCTCTATTGATTTAAAAAGTCTGCATTTGAGCACTGCCTAGTGGCCCACCAAGCGGGAGCTTATCCTGGTTTCAGTAGCATGAAGCAACTAGGGCTATTTCTACTCCCCCTGGATGGGATGCTAGTCCATTGCAGGGTTATCCCCAGCATTATTTTGCTGGTACCCACCTTTTCACCTGGGTAGGAAGAGGCACTATGAGAGTAAAGTGTCTTGCCGAAGAACTCAACACAGTAACCCTGGCCAGGGCTCAAACCAGGACCACTTGATCTGGAGTCCAGTGCATTAACTATTAGGCCACTGTGTCTGCCTTAATTATGATTGTAAATTATTGGGCGGGTGTAACTGTTCTGAACATTATAATTAAAATTTGTCCAATATAATTGATTTGAGATTCTTGTGCTCTCTGATTTGAAATTGCTTGATTTTTGATTTCTCAGTTGGACCATTATATGTAGACTCAAAAGTTCCAAAAATGGAAGACGTTGAAAATGCAATGTCCAGTGATTTTAAAGGTTGGGTTGATAAGGGAGGCCGCTGGAAACCAACTAAATGCAAAGCGAGAATCAAGGTGAGATGTCAGATTATCATTGTGTTCAACGAAGGAGAACTCATGACAATTAATCATGTCATTTTTTTCCTGTGGGTTTTATGGATCAGACCTGTGGGTATCGATCATGATGCCATATGATTTTAGGGTTCTGATGCCATCTTGGACAGGCACAGATGGCCTTGATCTCATGTAGAACAAAATGAGGTTGTGATCGCATTAACATTTTTTACTTGAAGAAATGGCTAAAATGTGTGCCCGAACTTGATGATAAAGAAAGGACTTAGAAAGCATTGCAGGGTTATCATCCAGGGAAGCAGAGTTTTAGTCAGCCACCAAATGATTATAGGTAAACCAGCGAGTTTTCATGCAACATGTTTCCCAAAATTACAATTTGTTAGCATTTCATGTCTTTTGCCATTGGCTGGCTTCTTTTCTCCTGGTGGTATTCATCTCAGGTCAAACACACTCCCCTGATCTCTGATTACTACTAGTTTCTAACAATATATTTTTCAATCTCTCTCCAGATGGCCCTAATAATTCCATATCGTAATCGTTACGAGCAGCTGTCAGTATTTCTGCGTCATATGCATCCTATGCTGAAGAGACAGAATCTAGACTACAGGATTATTGTTGTGGAGCAGGTATGTTTCATATAAGAAATCAGTAGCTATTGATATCGATAGATCATGACTAAATTATACCACATGCGTAAGTTACAAGTCAATCTCGCCCCCAGAGGCTGCGATCCTGCTGCTCTGTGCCAGAGATCGAGACCTCTGTGCTAGACTGAAAGCCCACCAAAAAGACGGCCAAATCTGATTGGCTGATGAAAACTTGTTCATTTCATCCACAATCCCCAACACAAGTGCACAAGCCAACCTGAACCAGAATTTCCTGGTTCCGGGTTTCTGAATCGCCCAGGGCTGTTGTGTTTCCTGACTGCTGACAAGGGGGATGCAGGCTTGGTTATAAGTAACATACAGCTATTTCGAGAAACGTTGTCGGAAAAAAGCACAAAACTGCACAAGCCAATCCCTAAAGGTAGTATGGGTAGACGTATTGAGCTACTGCAGGTGTTGAATACTAATGAGATATAACAACAAAATAAGCGCAATTTTCAGGTTTTCTTTCTTTTCAGACATGTAGAAACAAGGTACGTTTAGACCCTCTGAAGTTCAGAAGAATTTTTCCTCACTCAAAGACATGCGACAGTAAATGTAAAGCTACAGATATAGGCCTCCTGAGAAGAAAAACAAATTCTCCACGTGCAAAAATACAAACTTGTAAATTTCCTCTAGGCCAATATGCAAAATTCCAGTGAATACCCAGACCACCTTTCGGTCTTGTCGCGTGCACTTTGATGTTTTTTTTTTTTCCGACAACCTTTCTCGAAATAGCTGTATACTAGGTAACATATGAGAAACACATGGAAGACAAAGGCACATATGGATACATACTAGTGTTGTTCGTTCGGTAACATGTACGAAAACTGAATTTATTATATGTGAAGAATGGATAAATACATACTACTAGGATACGTGCGTGACAGTGCAATAAAGGTGCTAGTGCATATAATTATTAATACATTCTTAGGTGCAAATGAATGTGCAAGTGATAATTACATAGTGCAACACCTTTCCCCTTTTGGAAGATGAAAAATAATTATGAAATGTCCATACACGCTCCATCAATTAAAATTGAAACACTATTTGTCTTAGCTGTTGTTAGTCAAGGAGAGTCTTTAAATATCGAAAGCAATGTCCAAATTTATAGTCAAGGTTCAATTCGCTTGAGCGTTCATTCCATTATAAAGTTATTAAATCTTGCGGGGAGTCTACGTTCTCTTGTTGAACGGCGAAGTGGAGGTGCAAGTTCGTGTTCCATTGGAAGTGGAGGACGAGTATGTACAAGTGCCAACATCATTTCGTCAACAATTTCCTGCTACCAAAGTAAACAGTAGCCAGTTAAAAGGCAGTCTAACTTGGGGTGTAATTTTAACAAGTGCAAAGGCAAAAAAGATATGTAGTGCAAGCAGGAAAAAGGAAGAGAGCAAAAAGATCTAGGATGCCTCGTATTCATTAAATAAAAATAGGGTTCTCGGTACCGCTATAAGTTTAGGTAACTTATAACTGTTTGGACTTTTCATGTGGGACTTCATCTCATTGTTTGTAACATGTTGATTGGCGGAAGTATAAGCTAAAGACCCTCTGCACAATTACCTTATACTCTAAATCTCTTTTGCTCTCGCCCTTTCCCCGTTGCCCTACATCCCTTTGCTCTTGACTGAAAAGGAATGCAAAACTAGGCATGTATGTAAAAAATATTGTCAAACAGATAACCTTTTCTTTGCAACAGGCAGGGGACACCATCTTTAATCGTGCCATACTGTTCAACATTGGTTTCAAAGAAGCAATGAAGCTCGACCAGTATGAATGTTTTATATTTCATGATGTGGACTTAATACCAGAAGATGATCGCAATGAGTACAGTTGTCCGACTTCACCTAGACATCTGTCAGTAGCTGTGGATAAATTTAATTATCGGCAAGTACTCACTGAATTATAGCCTTTCAACTGATAACTCAATGATTACCCATTTGGATTTGTTTAGAATTAAAGGGTTTCAATAAAATTCAAAGCAGGCGGCTGGTTCTGAGTAGTGTAACCAGGGCTGTCATTAAGGGTTGTAACCCATAACACCTGTTACGGCTGTTTTCCCTTGATGTTACCGGTGAATGTGTTAATTGGTGTTACGTTAAACTTGCATACAGAGGGAAATGCTACGAATGATAACTTTGAACAATGAAACGGCTGCTTAAGACTTAATGACAGCCCTGGTAACCAACTGTTTGAAAGAATCTTTCTTTAATTACTTCTCAATTTTTAGAAAAAAAGTAGCTGACTTCTCTGAGCAAAAAAAGGCAAAGTAGCCGATGCTTTTCCTCAGCGGTTTGTGCTTATTGAAAGCACTGACTTAATTCATACAAATGTTTGTCAGGGGTAAAAATGAACTTGAGGCATCCCCCTCCAAATGGATTTGTTACCTTTTAGGGATTCCATAATTGGGGGGGGGGGGGCATTTTCTTTGCATCCTGTTAATTTTATTTTGTGGTCTTAGTTAATTCCGTAAATAAAATGCTTTCACTTCAGGTTGCCATATTCATCTATTTTTGGAGGAGCTGGTTCCTTTATAAAGGAACATTTTGAACTTATAAATGGATTTTCAAACAAGTTTTGGGGATGGGGAGGAGAAGACGACGACCTTTATAACAGGTACTTGTTCTTTAACACATTTTTAAATTACAGTATACATTTTCTCACTATCTCTACTGTTGCTTGCATCTAATCATTAGCATGTGCTGCCGAAACACAATCTAATTCATTATGTGGCATGATTGGTCATGAAGTGTTTGAAGTTTGGCATCAAATTCTGATGACATACATGTTTCTACAGACTGATTGACATAACATGAGCTTATTGACAGGGTGATAGGTCCAAATGGAAATATCTGGCTTGGGGATTCAGAGCTGTGCTCTAGCAGTGCCCGGGTGCCACAGGCGACTTACTTTTAATATTCTTTGGGTGACTTGTATAACTTTGCTATCATGAAAGCTTTTAAGAGCTGGGCACCCAAGATTTATTACCGGTACATAAGAGCCTTTGAGCACCCTGCAATTATTATTCTAAGAGCACAGCTTTGTTGTTATGGGCTAAGGGCCGAGCACAGTGGAGTGCATCTATGCAAAATGACTGTCAGTGAGCTTAATATTTTCTCATCTGAACATGAGCCGCCCTGACTCAGTCAGTATTTATCATACCACCTAATTTTTCTAAGTTATGATTTTTGATGTTTTAGAATAGCTGCAAAGAACCTTAAGCTGACACGACCATCAATGCAGTTAGGAAGGTACAAAATGTTAAAGATATTCCATCATAGTGGGAAGCCCGATCCAGATCGGTAAGTTGTCCATGATTTCAAGGTTACGTGCGCAAGTCTCCATGTAGCCAAACTGTCCCATACCACCAAAGCTTATCCCGGTTTTTGTAGCATTTGGCGACAAGGAGTATTTCTACTCCTCGGGAGTAGAAATACTCCCGTGCGGGAGGTCAAGGGTTGGAACCCCAGACCAGACCAACACTCAGGGTCTTAAAATAACTGAGGAGAATATGCTGCCTTTGTAATTACATCTGCAAATTGTTAGACATTTTAGACTTCTTGGAAAAGGACGACAAACAGTAGGTCCCATCTCCTGTATCCTCAGTCTCATAGCAGGGGACGTTAAAAGAGCCCACACACTACCGGGTATTCACAAAGAGTAGGACACGAAAGCTCCCGGTGTTGTGGTCTGGCCTTTGTGTGTAGTAAATTACAGTATGTGACCAGTGCATTTGAACATAATTATACATATGGAAAATGCACTATATAAATGCATTATCATTTTCATTGCGCCTCCCCGATGTGATGCTAGTATTAAATTTGTCTATTTCTCCACGTGGGTGGAGAGAGGCACTATGAGAAAAAGTGTCTTGCCCGAAAACACAGTATAATGACCCTGCATGACCGTGGCTTGCGCCAAAACCCCTAGCCCCAAAAACAATAGCAAGTGCTACACTAGTGGACCAGTAGAATAACAATCTTATGTCTGTTGAGAGCTGAGCACATCACTTAACTGCATTAACAGCCTATGTCCCTCTAAACAGAAGTTTCTTTTATTCCACAGGTTTGCCAAACTTAGAGACTCTGCTCAGCGAATGGGCAATGATGGACTCAATACTCTCAAATACTCTGTGGTTAACTTAACAGAACATCGTCTCTATACCCTTATCTCAGTTGACGTTACAGAAGCTATGCCTAAAAAGAAATAGGGATTTTTAAAATTGATAACATTGGAGAAACATTTAGATGTCAAACTAATATATTTTGTAATATTAAGATTATAGTTAAGTCAGTTAAAATGCTGCATTTTTTATACATCTCCCAAGATATTGGTAAATAAACCCCTTTGGGCAGCTGGTATATTGGATTATAATGCCCAAGGCTAAATCATTGTCAGAAAAATGAACGGTTGAACTGTGAAAATTTGGGGACAATCTTTCAGCCAAGGGCATTATGCTCCAATTTACCAGCAAGCAAGAAAAGGATTTATTTTATAACCCTCTGATTAATTTCGAAATAAATGAAAGTTGTGAATGGTTTATGAAGTTGTTTTTACACTGTGATTTGATTTGAAAATTAGACGTGAAAAGGTCACTTTGTTCGTATGTTTTGTACCATACTTGTCTATAAAATCGGGGGCCGGATATCAAATCATACAGGCCGAGGGTATGTTATTGCCTGATACCCGTCGGCTGATTTTGTACCATGTGATGCCTCTTGTCCAATAAGCACACGAAAATTAATTGGTGGGTTATAATGATCCATATAACATAAAGTCATAGATGTTTACTAAGATAAATATCCAGGCAGCTATTTGCCAAGAGTATTTATGGCTTTTTAAAACCCAATTATTTTAACATTTTCTATAGGTTTCTTTCACAGTTACTCACCGTCTTGAACTCTCAGAAGAAACAAAATAGTTGTAGTAAATAATTAAAAGAGCAAATTCAAGAGAAATGGTTATGATTTCAAGATAGAGGGGAGTAATTAAAAAAAGTTTATTTTACAGGTACTCACTATCTCAAACTCTCAAAGGTGATAAAAAAATAGTTTGGGGGAAAGCAGAGTGTAAGAGATAACCAAGTTCAAGATTCATTAAAAAATAGAGTTTCCTTATGACAATTTTTTAATAATTACCAGTACTTGATATGTTATATAAATATATTAAACTAGTAATAGTTCTCACTATAAAGCTGCCCCCGCCTTTTTATAATTTGTTTTACAGCAATAATCTAGGATTAGTGGAATCTTTTGTCGTCATGACATTGGGCGCTTTCCATTCGACCAAAAATTCTGGTTTGAGTTTCCGGAAAATTCCAGTGGCAAATGGAACAGATTTTTCCAACTTTTCCGGTTGACTGCACGGAAGGCAAAACAAAATTTTATTTGCATATGATCAGGTTGTGCGTCTAATATGGAAATTTCTACGGTGCATTAAATTAATGCTTTGTGGCCGGTTTCCTGCACATATAACTCGATATTTTTGCAAATAAAAAGCATTCCGAGCACTGAAAATAAACGCCATGAATGACATCGTGGCCACAAATACAGGGACCTTTAAAAAGGCACACTACAAGCAACGAAAACGTCGCCAACCCAAAAAGTTTAATGAGCAAAACAATGGCGTAGCCCACACGCGCGTTATAAATATTTGTACATTTCTTTGCTGCCGCCTGCAAAACATCAACGAAAAACAACCGAGTTCACCTGAATTTTTTGTTTGGAGTTTCAAGAATGCTTCCTTAACACATGTAACTGCTTTCAGCTGCACAAATCGCTAAATTTTCTGCCGAAGGAACTTAGGCTGAGTGAAAATGGTAGCTTTTTCCAAAATTTCCGGAAAAGAGGACAACCTCGCAAGGTAGACTCAAATTTTCGAAAACAATTTCCGGGAACTTTCAGTTCCATTTGATTTTGCTTCTGGAATTTCCGGGGTTTTCGGTTGAATAGTTCGCATTTCGGAAAGTCAACACTTTCCGGATTTTCTGGAAACTTTCCCAGGAAATTTCTGTACCAGTCGTCCTTGTTCCGAAATTTCCGGAATTTTTGGTCGAATGGAAAGCGCCCATTGTTTGCTGCGGAATTTCTTGTTGTGTGACACCGTTGCATCCTAAAAATATTAATTCACAAGTTCAAGTCGAATATATTACCTAGCGCGCGGAAATATTAACCTAGCGGAAATACACACAACACATTATTCGTGGTGACAACAAGCAAGCTTATTTCCTGGCTTATAACATTCAAAATTAACTTTAATACTAACAATAAATTCCAGGCCAAAAAGCCTAAAAATTCCGCGAGTAACAAAATATGGCACAGTTCAAAGATTCGAGAAAACAATTTTTGATTCTTATTCAACCCACTCTTTGGATCAAATAATCTGACAGTTTGTTAGCGAAACGAATTACCTTGTATTACATTTTTGTTTATTACTCGTATACGATACAAACCCCCGAAAGCAAACGTTGACGCTCGAACCAGCTCTTGGAACACACGTAGCCAAGAACACGAAACCAATTGCTCGAAATCTTTCGACGTATTACTAACAACTGCTTCAAATATCACTTAAAGCAGAGAAACCGCTCGAACAAATCTGTGAACACGCGTAAACCAAAACCGGAAAACGAAATGCTGCTAGAAGATGGCGAAGCTCGAAGGTGACGAAACGCGACCTCGTGGTTGCAAGTACCCGACACCACCGTGCGCGCTTGCTAAAATATTACCCGTCACGACCGTGCGCGCCTAGTTTTGTCAAATCGAGAACGCTTCGCCCATTACAAACACATTTCTTACATTTTCAACAAATATTCTTTGTCCTTGTATGTATACACCCGGGGACTCCTAGGGTGCCTCCTCGGGTTTTGGCCTCTGGGCCAAAACCCTGCGGGGGCAAAAAAAACACCAGGCAAGTAGGCATTGACGTTTAACTATTTGCATAATTCTGTGGGTTAAAAATATTCAGGCATGAGTTGTTTACCATTTAAAAATACCAAGGGAAATCACAGTGGAAATATCCCCATTTGTTGAACTTTCCAGTAACTCAAACCACAATACTTTTATCCGTTCTATTTATTATACATAATTTTATTACACCCTTGCAAAACAAGTCAACTAGTTTAATACCCTGGGAAGTTCATTCAGATTTGTTAATATTGCACAACATCTTTGTTTTGGGTGTGTTACACTAGAAATTCTTTGTGCAATTTGAACTGTCAAAAAAAATGTGATGTACAGTGGAACCCCGATACAACGATATGCCAAAGGAGCGGTAAAATTATATCGTTATATTGAGGTATCGTTATATCGAAACTCCCGATATAACGATATGGCCGTAAAATAACTGAAAATATCGTTATATCAGGGTAAACCTAGTGAAAGATAAGAGAACTATTGAATGACAAGGAGGATAAAGATCGAAAAAGGGGATAAAGCTGATAAAGAGGCTTGGAACACAGTATCAGCATTTTCGTATATCATCGTACAAAGCTGTGACAGAAACGTTAGAGATTACTCGATTACTGTGAGGTTATTGTGTTAAATTCAATGTTATGCTTAAATTTCTGACTGAGTACTGATAATATTGTTATATCGGGAAAGATTTTACGTTCGGTGCACTAAATACTCATAGTTATATCGAAGATCGTTATATCAGGGTTCTGTCCCATACATTTTGCTGTAACTTTTGCCGGGACACATGTAGAATATTCATTGTTATACTGGGAATATTGTTATATTAAGGATCGTTATATTGGGGTTCCACTGTATAATCGTTTTTATTTGCATTTTTCTAAATGTTATCTTAGTATTTGATAACTAACCTCACTATTGTTAACTAATTAATTGTAATTGTGGTACCCTTCAATCTGAATAGATTAATAATCAGTCCAATACACTAACAGTGGAGCTTTTAGCGACTTATCCTTGTCTAAAAGTATGTTAAATATTTATTTTTGGAAATTAATCACATGTAAATTGTTTGATTCATAACTAGTGTTCTGCTACCAGGACTTCAGGATTTTATTACAGTTAACATAGTATTTCTTGAAATGTTAACTGTAACCCCTTCAGAGATTTGTTGCCTACAAACAAAACTATTTTAGGCAGCTTTAGTATGGGATTATCCAACTTCTCATGTGTAAGAGATTTGTCTTCTTTTTATAAAAAAAACCAGTTTATTATAGTAATAAAAATGTATATGTCTGTGCATTGTTAGGGTATGTTGTATCAAATTAAAGAGAAAGTAGCATTTATCAAAATGTTTTAATATTATTAGTGATTTTTGCACACTGAATACTGTATTTCCTCAAATAAGTACCCATGCTCTAATAAGCGCCCCCCCCAGGTAACCACCCGTGGACCCCCTTGACTAAAATAGCAAATAATCACCCCCTCCCCCTCACCTTCTTTAATAGCAGGGAAAAAGGAAAACCTGTTTCTTCTGTCACATTATTTTAAATAATCTTTAAGCTTCAACTATATACATCAGTATACATAATTATAGGATAACAGTTTCTTACTTCTATCTCCATTAGCTTGCATCTGTTCTTTTCATGTTTGTCTATAAATGCCATAAACCTACTAGGAACAACAGACTACTATTCTAGACCATTCTCTAAAGTTACAGTTCTTGAAAGAAAAGCTTAACAGGCCACCACCCATCAACCCCTCAATAAAGCACCAGTCCTCCTTTGAATAAAAGGCCCCTCTTTTGGTCGAAATTTTAAATAAGCGCCTGGGCACTTTTTTTGAGGAAATGCAGTTCTGGCTACCTGCTGAAAATTCCATGCAAGCTTTGCTCATTACTTTTAAGTAAACACTATTTTGATATCTGATTTCAAGCTAGCTAAAATAATGTTTATTGATATCATCTACAACCCTGGATCTAGATTCAAAACTAACAAGCTTACGAGTATCATCCACTTATTGGAGGTTACAAAACCATGATGTACCTTTTTAGATTTTAAATAACAGGAGAAATTCATTTAGTGGAGTCCAGTATTAGCAATTAAAGTGTCTGCAAATTACTTCTTACAAGAAAAGTTGTGTTGCACTTTTGATGTTCTTACTCCACATTACAGTAACCCAGAAGTGGTAATTTTGTATGGACCACTACTAATGATTTTGCCTGCATGGGAGGGAAATGGCTTTTAGTTAAATTTTCAAATACATTCAACAGGCTTAAAAAGTAATAAATTATCCCTTAGAAAGTTTCAGTTATGATCTGAGTGGAAAATAACAATTATTGATAATAATTTATTCTTGTACCATTTTTTTAGACTATGGGCTATTGGAATTGAGGATGAAAGATTGCCATCTTACATCAACATTAAAGACCTAATGATTTCTTTACAATCTGTTTTGCTATATCATTGAACTTCTCTCGATTTTCTCTCCACATTTTCTGAAGAGGGGAAAAAAAGACAGGAAATTAGTTAAAATAAAGTTTATTAGTTTAAGGGTCTTTAAGAGCCCGTGAAATTATAGTCACAGGACTACAATCTTGATTGTAGTAAGTATTTCTTTTCTGTACAGGATATCACCTCAGGTTGTTATAAATTATAATATCACACAATAATGGATAAAGAGGGAAGAGTTCTGCTTGTGTGCTGAAGATAATAACACAATATAGCATGGTACCATAGAATTCTAAAATAAGCAACCCCCCTCCACAAATAGGTAAGGTAAAGGCTGTATCAAACCAAGTTGCCCAAACAGCTGGAGCTTACCCCAGTTTCTGTAGGATGAAGCGACTAGGAGTACCACTACTCCCCCCCCTCCCCCAATGGGATGCCAGTCCATCGCAGGGTTACTACCACCCCCAGAATTAAATTCTCCAGTACCCATTTATACACCTGGGGCACGTGGAGTGAGGCACTATGAGAGTAAAGTGTCTTGCCAAAGAACACAACAAAATGACTCTGCATGGGCAGAGCTTGAGCCCAGACCGCTTGATCAAGAGTCCAGCACACTAGCCAAAAGGCCACCATGTCACCCACACACCTCCAAATGAGCCCCACAAATCTCAGACACAACAAATCCTTCTCAAAATAAACCCTCTTGAATTAAAAAGGGCCCATGGACTTATGTTTAGTTATAACTCTTAAAGTATTCCCTTTTCTGAGCTTGTTTTGTGTAGATAACAGCACTTTCATTTTTAAAATGTTTACAAAAGCACTCTAAGGCAAAGGTATTATTTTTAATATTAAATAATTTAATTACTACTAAATTAACAGCTCTTCATGTAATACTTACTGAAGCATCTACATTTGCACCACTTTCATCATTTGGCTCTGCACACAACAGAGGATACAAATTTATTTAATGCATGTTTAATTAATGGAAATGTACCGCACAGCAGCACTACTTATGGAGTGTTGGAAAGGGTGAGGATTTAGATAGAGATGGTACTCACTGAGTACTAGGGGAGAAGTGGGGATTTATCCAGGAAGGCACCACTTAGTACTGGGGGAGGGGTGGGGATTTGCCCAGAAACTGCACTCAATGGGTTCTTGGAAAGGGGAGGGAATTTTCAAAGAATTGATAGAGTACAGGTGTGAAAAAAAATTGTCCTGTTCATTTAAGGACCAAGGCAACAAAAATAGGAATTGGTTTAGCTATAGCTAATAATAAATTATTCAAACTAGGGTTACCAAGAAGTCTAGTCCAGCTCTACAATGTACATCTCAATTGAACAAGTAACTAGTCGTGAGACTGGTGATTTGAAAAAATGTTAATTTGTCTGCATGTTGGTCAGTGTAATCAGTTACTATCAGTGGTACATGTAAAGGTAGGAATGTAGTCAGTGAAGAAGAGTAATTTGCTGCCTTTTGATGATTAACTTGGGCCCAGTGCCTGATTCCCTAATTAGCTTTTCCATTCAAAGATGGAATAAGATGAGAGAAAAAATTAAAATATTACCTGCAAGCATACTGACGACAGATAGAAGGATTTTTTCTACAGATTGGACAGGACTCCATCTTTCCGCGCTACTCTCATACCCCATAGGGTCATCACCAGGGGCATGCAGAATGGATATACACACTCGACCATCAGGGTAAACTAACACAGAGACAAATAAGAACAATGATGCAGTAACTATACAGAGTATATGCATACAAGCGTGATTTGAAGGAGTGAGAGGGGAAAGGGTGGAAGGATTCAGTGCACACAATATAAAAGTTATGGTGAGTTGCACAGGATGGTGATACAAGTTCCTACAATGTAAAAATTGTCTCGCTGGTAATATTTTGGGGGTGTGTCATGTTCCAAAAGGTGTTCCTGTCACAATTTAGTTATTTGATGTGGGGTTGTTATAGGTGCCCATGAAGGTATCTTACCTACCTACCTACCTACCTACTTTTTTTGTAATTTGTTTATTTTTATTTACAACATTTTACAATAACCTAGTTACAGAACTTAATTATTTAACAGTTCACTTAACTTACAATTACTTACACCCTATGACTACAGTAGTATACATAAATTATCGCTTTAGTAAATACAACCACGAAAAACAAGAGAAAAAGAAAAAAATATATAAATTATATAAAAAATAAATACGGGACAACCATATTATAAGCCAATATATGGCAAAAGCTTTTAAGATTTCTGAAAATGTTTTGTTGGTTTATTCGGCTTTGCTGCTATCTTTTTTTCTACTTGGTAGACCTCCCGGTTCTTGGCTCTTTAAACTCTTTAGGATGAATTCACAGAGTTCAATTTCCTGCCTACTTACCTACTTATGGCTTCTAAACACCATGTGGTGCACAAGGCCCCAAAGGGTTCCTGTAATCACTGTATGACTTTTTATGTGTATGGAGTGGAGATAATTTGTCCCATACCCAACTCCTAACCTGGAGGGTCAGGAGCCATCTTAATTGTCAACACTGTTCCTAGCCTAAGCACCAATAAGAACACTTGCAGCCCATAGGTTCAAGTTGCACTATTTCTAAATCCACTACGAGAAGCTATGAAGTAAGCCCTTTTATTTTCACCCATTCTAAATTTGTAAAATTATGTTATTTTGTAAATAAAAAACTGACAGTTTGAAAGGTACATTCAGCTGTATTAATTTGAGCAACAAACCTTACCATTAGGATGAAACATTTCACCAATGAACCTCATTTTAGGGGGACTCAGTGGATAGTCAGGAGGGAACACTAGTCTTGTTGTGAATACACCCCCTTCAAATGGGGTCCCTTCAGGGCCTCTATGAAGTAAACATGAAGGTGGATAATCAGGCTTTGTATTTAACCAGGAAGGAACCAGTCTCCTTTCTTACAGAAAATTTTGTTATACTTCAGTAATGATCAACTAAGAATTCACTCCTAATCTGGGATATTCAAAGCATAAGGAATTTTGACAATAATTTTTTACAAAGGCTTCTAAACCAAAAATATTGTCAAGAAATGGTGCTCAAGGCATTTACCCTAGGGGGGGGGGGGCTTTTGAGGCCCGCGCTGACTTTGAACTCTTATAACTTTTTTAAGATTTAAGCAAATGCTGCCAAACTTTCTGAGTATTCCTAAAATTTATCTGGCAATAATTTGGTAGGGTTGGATGATGTGTCATGAACTTGACATCACCATGGCAACGGCATTTTGACAGGGATGCTTTCCCAAATTTGTAATTTTGCGTGTTTCTGTCAATAAAAATCAACTTAAATGGAATTATTTTTACATTTTTACGGGTTTAAAGCACATTTTTATTGATTTTGAGTACTTTGCAGTAATTTTGGGTGGTTTTCTGGCATTTTGGAAAAATTTTGAAATCCAAGATGGCGGATCCAAGATGGCGGCTGTTTTGACATCATGATGTAATTGTCACGTGATGTGACGTCACCATCCCACGTGACATATACCAAAAGAAAGATGTTTGGACATACAATACATCCTATAAGTTTCATTGTGATTGCTTAAATATTCTGGAAGTTACATAGGAGGGGGCTTCCGGTCAGAGAAGGTCCAAAAAAGCCCGGCCTGAATAGGGTTAAGAGTTCATAAATTAAACACAGTGGTTACGTAGATTCCGCGGCCATGAGAAACTGTGACCGATTGATTGATCAAAATAATATTATTCTTTTCTCTTCAGAGAAGTGTGGCTCTTGCTTTTGGTTAATAAGATATTGCATGTTATTGCACAACTAAGGCAGTAAGAGGGCCAATAACTATAACCAACCAAATTATCAATGAGAATGCTCAATTACTGGTCCAATATTTTCTGAGGATTGGACTGGCTAATATCATTCCAGTAGAGCCCTTATTATGGTTTAAATAAGCCATAATTATATTTAACAACTTATTTTTGATGATACATGTACTTGGTTTAACATCTGTTGATCAAGACTTACGATATCAAAGCTTCCCATTCAAAGAAATTTTCTTCAGTCAGTGGACCTAAAAATAAACAATATCTAGCTTGTAAACTTGGCTATTATAATAAAGTAATAGATGACTTCAAAAAAACTAGTACACTCTTAATATTCGTCACGTCTCATGGTCATCTCAGATCAGACATTTTAACTTATTTTTCAAATGTGAAAAAATACATGTAACAGATCATGTATGAAAAAATCTTGAGACTGGAAAGGTTACTAAAGAAACTTTTTGTAATAACCAAAATAATATTGATCATCAATGTAAGGGCAAAGCAATCAACTCAAGGAAATAATGCTAACAATGTATTTTCTATAGATACATGTTCAGTCTCTCCCACCTGAACAATTCCTTCACACCGTAAGCCCTTGGCATGAAATCTGATGATTGCATGCATTTTCAATAAATATTACAAAGAAATGTTATACAGTGTACAGAAAGGCAGCTGATTGTATAACAAACCTGCTAAGATACCTTCTGGAGGATTCAGGGTCAGCTCTGTGGAATAGTTTTTAAAACAAAATGCAATAAATTTCTAAGTTTACTCTGACCTCACCTGGGGGGGAGCTCAACTTAACACATTACTATCAAAAGAATTTCATTAATTTGTCATAGGTCCTGATTATCAGAGGAAAGAATATAATTGAGGTTATTCCATGAAAAGTCGGGGTATAGGACTGTTATTCACATATTACGTGTAACATGATTATACATGTCATACTTGTAATTAACTTACAAACATGTACATACAACAAAGTCTTCATCTTAATGCAAGAATTTTCCCTCAGTGTTAAAAAGTTAATCCTAGGCAAATATGGTACAAACTACAAGCTATATAGTGTATGGCAGACTTATTAAATTAAATAGGGATGCAAATTAAAAATTATAAATACAAATTAGCTAAAAGCAATGGCTGAAAATATAGAAGATATTTTTTCTGTTAGGGAAAGTTAGTTTCATTAATAATAATAATAAAAGCTTTTATTTATACACGATAAATGTTTTGCAGCATAGCTGATGTGGTCGTGTTTACAAATTACTATTGAAGCTAACTAAACCCTTAAATAACAAATAAAGACTACAAACTAAGCATTCCAAACAAACAAAAATACACAGCCTCTAAATCCCTAATACTTTCAAAGCACCCTTGAAACTTGCCAACGATTCTTTAAGGCGGGCCTCGTTATTCAAAGAATTCCATAATGTGGCCCCTTCATAAGTAATCGACTTTTTGAGAAAGTCAGTCTTTGGTCTTGGTACTGACAAGACCAAAGACTGACTTCCTTCATTACTAAGCAAACAAGCTTTCTTACGTTTATACTCGGCCATGAGTCTCTTGAGTGCTGCTCCTGCCATTTATTACGCGGGTTAAAAGGAAAAATGTTAAAAAAACCTTGTTACAAGTTCACTTCCATCTTCTTGCTTGAAGTTTGTCTTTGTGTACGGTAAGAGCCCGCTGTATACTGGTCAGCTTGATTGTGTTTGGCGACGAGATACGTCATGTATGCGCATGGATAAAACACAAGATGGCGGCCGTGGGAAGTGAATCTCAGTTACTCCCTCTTGGTAAGTTTTACGTCTGTTTTCAGAGATTTCTTGGTTTCAAATATTACAAAGGGAAGAAAAAGGAATCAATATCGATGCAATTATTGAATGAAGTAAAAAAGGTGGGAGAGAGATCAAATACAACGGTGAAATCTTGCTGCCTTCTTTTATGCACGTGCAGCAAAGAATAATTGTTAGCTGTCAAATTAATCTGGATCGGAGAGAAATTGTTTGATGCTGAAACAAATTCTCCCAACCAGAACTATGTGCATAATATGTAAAAAAATCAAGGAGAATTTATAGGTTGACCGGTTGAAACGGTTAAATGATTAGAAGTTTGAGAATCTCTTAACACATATATAAAGCTTAACGTTGTGGGTCGTTCTTCATTTTTAGTTCACAATGTGAGCCGATATTTTGTAAATTACATCTGCCTTTCTTTCTTTCTTTGATGGGTGGTACAGTGGCCTAATGGTTAGCAAGCTGGACTTCAACCCAGGTTGGAGCCCTGGCCAGGATTTAATATATCTTGTTCTTGGGCAAGACAAGTTACTCTCACAGTTCCTCTCTCTATTGAGGGTTATTAATGGGAATTGGTGAATTTAAAGCAGGGAGAAATCATGTGATGAACGAGCATCCCAACCAAACGCTTCATGCTACAGAAACTGGGATAAGCTTTAGGGTGCTTTTCGAAGATACGCCAAGGTTTTTTTTATAAGTCTATACATATATGTATGCCAAAGTCCTTGATCTTTGGTGTAACCTACATAGAATGCAGCCTGGGATAAGCTTCGCGTTATGGGACACGGGCTAATGTTTAGTTGTTTATTCTTTCAGAGCTTATAGACAAGTGTATTGGCTCTCGCATTCACATTGTAATGAAGAGTGACAAAGAAATTGTTGGAGTACTTTTAGGGTTTGATGACTATGTCAATATCCTTTCCGTCTGTTAGTAACTAAATAATGTAAAGTAATAACTCAGGATACATTTACATTGTCATCCTTAAAATCTGCAGTAAAGCTGTTAGCAAGGAAGTTTGCAATGATGTAGGTCGTATAATGAGCTTATTGACTGGGAAGGAGGGCTGAACAGGAAAATACCGGTATTAACATTGAGATGATTGGGAGGTCGAATACTGTAAAACTCCGGTTATAAGCCCTGGGCTTATACAACTTCCTAGGAGGTTTTGTGTGGGCTTATAAGCGGAGGGGCTTATATCCAGGAGGGCTTATAAGTGGAATAAAAAATATGTTTCGAAACAACCAATGGAAGTGTTGATCGAAATACATTTTAAAGTTAAAAAAGGAAAATAAAGCAACATTTAGCCCTGTTCAGTACTGTCATCCTTTAGAGGGGGGCTGGGGCTTATATCTGGGGGGGCTGATAATCGGATGTATTTTTTTGTTTCCAGGTAGATGGGCCTATAACCTGGGGGGGCTTATAAACGGGGGGGCCTATAACTGGAATTTTACGGTATTTCCCATCTGGCCTGTCACCTTTATCAAGCTTAATTTTGTTGGAAAGTGGGGAAAATACCTCAGTGAAAGTTCTAAATTTCAAACAAATGTACATAGAATAAATTTCTAACATGTGCAGAGCTGGACAGCTTATTCGGGACTGGCTCAGGTCCTCATCACCAAACTGCTCATATTAAACACTAATTTTTTGCATTAAAAGTGGCCTATTTTGACATAAACCAGAGTGTATACATTGTACATGCAAAGAAAGTAGTTTTATCCTTGATTAATTCTTAGACATAGTTTTAGAAGATGTCACAGTATAGTAAGTATATTTTTATTTTTATTTACCGGTACGTGAGTTTGGCCAGTCTGTTTCCTTCTTTTATTTGTACACCACAAGGAGTTGAATCAATTAAAATTATGTATATGCCGTTACATATACAGTTACATGTAATAAAACTGGTGTTTCAATTTTCCACTGAAGAAGGGGCAGTAACCTTAAACGTATGGAGACAATTTTATTCCATCTGGCGCATTATTTACAATTTAATATTATCATTTAAAATCAATTACATGTAATATACACAAGTATGAAATGTTAATTATGAGAGGCACAGTGGCCAAAAGGTTTGTGCATTGTATGTTGGACTCTGAATCAAGTGGTTTTGGTTCAAGCATTGGCCAATACTCTCACATAGAGTGCCACTCTCCACCCAGTGTATTGGGGTACCCAGTGAATAATTTCGTTGGCTTTGTGTGACAAAGTAGTGGAAATCATTTGCGATGTTTTAGTCATCAGCTTCAACATGGTGTTAGGACACTGAAACTTACTTGCAGATCTTTATTTATTCTTGAGAAACTACATGTAACAGAAGTGCAAGCATGTTTTTTTTTTTATAGTACACCATAATTTATATACAGCATACAGTGTACTCCATGGCACTTGATGTTGTACAGTCCAGGCCTTGGAATTAAACAGATTTTATTGTTACTTTTAACAGTGAAAACACACCTGAGGGACGCAGAATGACCAAACTCGACCAGATTCTGTTGAATGGAAACAACATAACAATGGTAGGGTGGAAATGCCTTTTTATTTAGTTTATGACAAACTGCTTGGTGACCTGTCTCTCGTGAACCTGTTTGATAGGGATTCATATTTTCATCCAGACACACCCTTCATGACATTTTTGGCTAAGAAGTCACAATTTTATTTTTCCTGTTGTAAGCTAAATGTAAGTTTTTTATTTTATTTTCAGCTTATTCCTGGCGGAGAGTATCCTTTTTGAAAAAAAAAATGTGTTTGCTGTCTTCTTTTATTTTTTACTGTTTAATGTCAGGGCAGATGACCCTTTATTTGTTGGTAGAGCTCAGCTTCTTTTTGCCAGTAGGCTGAAACTGTATTTCTACTTTCAGTGAGAACCATGTTTAAAAGTGTATTTTCTCATCCAAATTGTCTTATGCCTTGCTACATGTTGTCACGTAGTATAAATTTGGGGGACAAAGCTGTTGTAAGGCTAGCGTGCATCATTTGCCATCTTTCTTCGACGCACAAAACACTCAAGATATTGCTGACATTCCTAGCAGTATACAGGACACGTCACATAATAATTATGAACTTAGTAATGCCCTTGCTTACCACAAGGTACAGTAGCTCAGTGGATAGAGCACCCTCCTAGTGTTTGGAAGGATATGGGTTGAAATCCCCCTGGGGACACAGTTTTTTCTTTTTCGCACACTTGTGACTGGTAAACATTGCATATTTCTCAAGGTTAGCGCAGTTGGACAAGCATGTGCCCCAACAATGTGGCCTGTCACTTCCCATATCCCAGGCCGGTCAAAACATTTCTCTTTTCCAAATTTCATTTGCTAATGAGATTTGAGGGCTGTACATGTTTGCTAGTATGTATACTCAAGATTTAATTACCAGGGGTTCAAATTCAGGCTAGACGCCGGACCTAAAGTCTGGTTGCTTGACATCTAATGTCCAGTAGTTCATACACAAAACAATTATTAATTTTTCTGAAAGTGTGAAAATTGGTTTGATGTGACCCTGTTTGTTACCCTTTTTTGCAATGTTGATTCCTTAACAGTTTTACAGGGGACCAGAGATCTGAGATCCAAGTCTGCCACAGGAGTCCAACTCTTTCAGTTCCTTGGTTGTACATACACTGTTTTCACTGCTGGCTGTAACAGATATACCATACTCACAATACCACTGTACTTTATTTACTACAAAATGTAGCAACAACATAAATAAAAATATTCAATAAATGTTACAACAAGACTTCTTTAAAGCATGTTTTCTCAATTTGTGAGCAGTAAACATTTGTGTGTGCAACCTGTTTAGGCTTGATTTCCAGCCATTTTGTGAGCCTGTGTTCCTTGCCTCATGGATGGAAGGAGGTGGATGGCAACTGGAATTCTAAAATGGCCGGGAATCAGGCTTAAACCTGTTTAGATACAGTACAGTAAAAACCCGCAAGTAAGAACCTGCATTTTCGCAAGTTAGCCTAAACAGCTTCTTACTAGATAAATGGTAATTAGCACAAATTTCTAAAGGCTGTTCAGGTTCTTAATACCGGTAGATTCTTATTTTTGGAAGAAAAATTTACATTGTTGTTTATAGAATTTTTAGTGGTGTTCAGACTTTTCCTTTTATTTTTATTTTTGTGACTGTATCAATATCATTTTATGATTTTGGTATTTACATTGGAACTGGAGTGATAAGGCTCCAGTCTCCAAAGAGGATCCAGAATGTCGACTTATTTTATTTCCCTAATTAATGTACTCATTTTTAATGGATTTTACAAAATTAGGACCTATTTCTAAATTTTAGGCAAAAAAGGTCCTTTAATGGTGTGTTCACATTAGTGCCCAGTGAGAACCATACTCGGGCACAATGACCAGGCACCAAGTGTGAACACATCCCTACACTGTGACAAATTTTGTGTTAATATCACTCTTTAAGTCTCAGTTTCTGACTTTTGTTGCATGTAAATAGCTAATGTTAACCAAACACAGTAGCTGCTCTTGCTTTCACTGTCCCTCTACTTTCAACACTTTACTTCTCTCTTGCTCACTACTAAGGATCCTTGACAATCTTGTGTGCATATTCCCAAGAGTTGTGGCTGGTATATCTGTCAGCAGGTTTAGATCCTCAATCCAGAAGTGCTTAAGGACTTTCTGCTGAAGTGCATCTCTTAGAAATGCAACAAACTCGGTAAACCTGTCTGCCAAGTCATCTTTGCCCCAGTCACTGGCCGTTTTGTTGTACCACAGCAGAGCCATCTTGAGGTGGAAAGACGTTAAACGCGAAAATGTTGGTTCGCGTTGGAGGACTGTGTTAACCACCTTGAACAAGTCATGACGACAGCCATGGTCTTTGTCCATGTCCTTGAGTAGGGACTTCTGTATCAAGGTGTAGGACTTGACCCAGGCTGTATCTTGGGCCACGCCCGCTGGAAGGTACCCGTGCTGAGTTGGAGGAGGGACACAGTGATCGCTGCCGAGTTGAAATGCAGGGACAAGCTGAACTTCCAATGCCTTGGACTGTTCTTGAATCTGAACTTTAACTCCTGTGCTGCAGCTGGAAACCTTTAAAGACACGGACGAAGTTCCACCCTTAGAGATGCTTTGCACAGCAGAGTTAACTAATTTGAAGAGCCAGTTCTTAAACTTCACCGGTATCAAAAAGCCATCTTCATTAGAAAATTCTTTGTAAGGGGAACCTTCTAAAGCCTTGATGACTGCATATCCAGCCTGATTCACATCTGAAGTGATAAAACCTTTTTTGGCTTTCAAGGCAACAAGAATGACGGCATCGCCTTCATCAGGACCCATGATTTTCAGATTCTCGTACAAACTTCCACCGTAATCAAACTTGCTTATGAGATCAGAATTCTCCTGGCAATATTTTAGCACCCCATCCTTCAAGCACTGGTCAACAACTTCCTTTGACCACTTAATCTCTTTACTAACAGTTGCGCCCAGATTATCCAAAAATCTTCGTAGAAGCTGCAACAGATCTGCTGGAGTTTGAGACGTGTTTGGCTGACATTGCTTCTGTTGTCCTGGTGATGGTACAGGGCAGTTGTCAGGTGTCTTGCCATTTGTAGCCAGTTGAACTGAAGCTGATAAGAAAGAAACATTGTTTATTAATCTAAAGCCTACACACTTCAACTGGGACAGCATCCTGGGGAGGGGGGTTTGGGCTCCTAACCCATACAGGTAAGAGCTTATCCTGGTTTCTATAGCATGAAGTGACTAGAAGTATTCTTTCTAATCCCCCCTGGATGGGATACTATTCCATCGCAGGGTTACCCCCCAGCATTGGTTCACTGCTGGTACCTATTTATACACCTGGGTGGAGAATTGAGGCACTATGAGAATTAAGTGTCCAGCCCAAGAACACAACACCCTGGCCAGGCTTGAATGTGATCCAGAGTCCAGATCGCTAACCATTAGGTGGGAGTAGGGTACCGTAAAGTTCCGTGTATAAGCCGCACCCGTAGATAAGCCGCACCCCCGATTTGGAAGCTATAATTTCGAAAAAAAAAATACAGACAAAAAAGTTTGAAGTTTAAGTGAAGTTCTATTGGTAAACAAACAAGGACAAACAAGCACGGTTTCAAAACACTGACACGGCAGTTGTTGCAATGTTTAATATGAATTAAGTCTAATGAAAGCAAAATTTCACTTGTCATACCTTCTTTTTAGTTTGAATTCACAATATCTTAAACTTGAGAAGCTCTCTTTATATCATTTTTTCAAGAAATTCACGTCTAAACACTCGCTGAAATCAGCTGTGAAATTCGCACGCGAATGAATGCTTAAGGCTGGTTCCCACTAGCGACGTAATCGGAAGCGGAGTCGGAGTCGGAAGCGTAAGGAGCCTTACGTTCTAGTGGAAATCAAAAAACGGAGTCGCAAGCGCAATCGGAAGCGCGACGGAATCGGAATCGGAAGGATCAGAAGGGTTCCTTTTTGTTCCGATTCCGCTTCTGCTTCCGTTGCTTAAAATCTTGTGGAAACCAGAGATCGGAATCGGAAGCGGAATCGGAAGTCGAATCGGAAGAATGAGCCAATCACAAAGCAGCTCATTCCCAGTCCGCACAGTCTAGCTTCAGAGCAATATGGCGGCCTCCGCAGACGAGAAGCTGGCAGAGGCGGTGCGCAAATTTCCAATTCTATACGACAAGTCCTTAAAGGACTTTAAGGACAAGGGGAAAAAACGTTTGGCCTGGCAGGATGTGGCTGCCGAGATTGGTCTTCAATCTGGTATGTATTATAACGGGGAAATTTGAAATTTGCAGACGAAACCGCGAAACTCTTTTGTTGTTAAACTCTTTAAAATCCCATTGAAGCGGCGTTAAAGGGTTTCCACTTTCTCCTTACGTTGACCTGACCCTGGTTCCTTGAAGCACTTTACCCTTTTTAGAAAATAAATGGTTTGCATAAATTCTGTTTATAATAAGTTTATTGGGAAAATTAAACGAATAAGGTTAACTAGTAGCAGGTTGAAGGAGCTAGGTAAGAATTAAAAAAGTTGGTCAAGTTGGTTGGTTCAAGTTGGTCGTTTGTAATCCGTCTTTATCTTCGTCAGTCAAAACCATCCTTCCGTATTTTTATTTATCCATTGTAGTTTTTCTGCGTTGGAAAACTATTTTTTCACTTTGAAAGTGATAAGAAAAATGGCCTAAAATATTGTGATACTGTTCCTTTAATTTGATTTTATCTGCCAGCTAGCAAAGAACGAACATTTTTGTTCTCATTAATAATAAAATGAATAATAATGTTCTCCTTTTCAAAATCTTTTAGGTGATGAGGCCAAGACCTTATTTACCAACCTTAGAACGAAGTACAGCCGAGACAGGAAAAAACTACGACAAGTGAAAGTGAGTGGAAGTGGAAGTGAAGGTGTCACGAAAGTCAAAGAGGAAGTTGATGACATGTTCCCGTTCTTAGCATGGCTGGACCCATTTTATAGGCCAAGAAAAACATCAAGCAACCTAATTATTTCAGTTGAATCAGAATCAGAACTTGATGACCCATCATGTGATGACGACACTTCAACTGATGATGTCAACACACCGGAGAAGGCAGGAACAAGCATGGCTTCTACACTTGTAAGTGATACAGCTAATAATTTTAGGCCAGCAAAAAAGGCCATGTTGCATTCCACAGCGAAAGCCAAAAGAAAAATTAACCCAGATGTTTCTAATGCTGAAGTGGAAGTGCTACAGTCCATTGGTGCTGCCCTTGGGCAAAGGAAAAGCAGTGGAACGTCTAGAGATGAAGAGGACATTTTTGGTGCTCAAGTAGCATCACTGTTGCGCCGGTTACCACCTGAGAAAAGAGTGATGGTTCAGATGCAAGTGTCTAATATTCTTTACCAGGAAGTGTTATCATCGCTTCCCACTGCCTCTGGGCCTACATCAGGGACTGCCAACCCTTTTCCCCACAATACACAGCAAATGTCGTGGAACTATCCTCACCATTCAGATTGTCAACCGCTGCACACCTCCCAAGTAAATAATCAGTCACTGATGCTGGGATTTCTTGACGACCTTAATGGAAAATAATTTACAGTTTAACAATTCTACATTGCATTTAAAGCGATTGAACTTTTAAAAGTGTTGCTTGCTTTTTAGCATGTAGATGTAAAATTTAAGAGCCACTTATTTTGTTTGTGTGTTGCTTCAAAGAGATGCAAATATTGTTATTAGCTCTCCAATGAAACAACTTAACCCATTTATATTATGTATGTTAATGCCTGTCAACTTTACAGGCTGTACTTTGAGAACTGATTGTGAATAATGTTTCAGATTAATCTACAGGTAATTTCTAGTTCCCCATCTCAGGGTCTTTGTACTATTTTTGTATGGATAGAAAGTTGAATATTTTTAAGTTAAAATATACTGTAATTTATTTGTCTGAAATTTATACTCTTTTTGAGTATTAAATGAGCCATTCCCCAACCTGTGTGCCTGTTGTACATAACTATTCAAAAGGAGTGGGTTGTTAGATGGCTAGCCACCCCCTTCTAAGTAAAAAAAGGGTTAAGTCCGTGTCCGAGCCAAGTAGCTCATACAGCCGCAGCTTATCCGGTTTCTGTAGCATTAAGCGACTAGGAGTATTGCTACTCCCCCCTGGATGGGTTGCTACTCTGCGCAGGGTTACCGGTACCCCCAGCAGTAAATTCGCAGGTACCCATTTATACACCTGGGTGGAGAGAGGCACTGTAAGAGTAGAATGTCTTGCCCAAGAACACAACGCAGCGCCCCAGCCAGGGCTGGTACCCGGGCCGTTCGACTCGGAGTCAAGCACGCTAACCATTAAGCCACCACGTCTCCCACTCTAGACCCCCGTCTAGACCCTTGGTCTAACTTTTAACAGTTTACTTCTCAATAGCAACATTTAACAACATTACTATTCACCGTAGAGGAGAGGCTAGTGGTGTGAGATAAATATCTACCCCCCCCCCCCACCCCTCGCACCCCCTCCAAATAAAAAAAAACTAGAACTGTCTCCAGTGGGTGAGACCCATACCCCAAAAGGACTAAGGGAACTAGGAGGGGCTGTTCTACCTAAAAGGATACAGATCAGTTGGAACTGGGTGTACCCTACCGATAACAAGTCTTGAAGGGCTGAGCATTATTGTAAGGTGAGTGCAGCCACTAACTGCATTCCTTGAAAATAATAATTCCGATATAAAATACACTGCCAACAACCAAATCAATGATTTCTGGGAAATCAAAACTATATTATTTTGAATAAAAACAAAATACATGCATATGTTGTTGTTCAATTATTTTTATCTTTGGTTTTATTTTATTTTTCAACCAGTATTCTTTTTATTTCCCTTTGTTCCAGTTTATGATATTGAATATGAGTCAATGAAAAACAAAAATCAAACTGGTTTGAAAAATTTATAACCAGTTAACCACAATACATGCAATGCAATCATAAAGCTGTTTTGAAGGTCTTGAAGAAATAAGTTTAATACATTAACTGTTTACAGTGAGAAACTTTGTCATAATATAATAGTTTCTGAAGCACAAAAATAATAGCTAGTCTTTGCTCATAACTTTTACTTCCAATGTCATAACTGAATTTACAATTTGAAGTTATGATAATAAAGGGAATGGACACCAAACATAACAAAAATGGTAAAAATACATTTTTCACAACACATACAATACAATCATTAAGCTGGTTGAAAGGTCTTGGAGAAATAGCTAATTACTACATTAACTGTTAACAGTGAGGTAAATAATGCTTAACACTGTGTCATAATACAATAGTTTCTGAAGAACAAATATAATAGCTAGTCTTTGCTCATAACTTTTACTTCCAATGTCATAACTGAATTTACAATTTGAAGTTATGATAATAAAGGGAATGGACACCAAACACAACAAGTTGTTATTAAAATACCTTTTCCCACTAAAATAACAAGAAATGTATGGGGTTATGCAAGATCAATAAACATGTTGAGACTGGGTATTAACAGTTACTTAACAGGTCCCCTACTCCGCACATAGTCCCACTGCCATGGGACGGCCCCTTGATCAGAATTGAGATATGACAGTAAAGACTCCCTAACCTCATGTGCAGAATTTGAATATCTTGACCCCCTCGGCCGAGGCAAATCTTGAATTGCACTTGCGTTGCCATCAGTGCATGATGAAACTATACTTCTCCACTCCCCTGGTACAATGTTACCAGAGCTATCAAAACTGTCAACAAAGCCTGCAGGGCAGTACATGGCACACTCTGTTTGTCTCAAATAATTATGTAGACAGATGGCAGCTTGAGTAATCTTCACAACTGTTTCAACATTTGCTAAAATAGGGCTTTGAAAAATTCTCCACCTGGCAACCAAAATTCCAAAACAGTTCTCAATCACTCTTCTTGCCCTGGACAACCTGTAATTGAATATGCTCATCTCTTCTGAGATATTTCTTCCAGGGTAGGGGCGCATAAGCCAGGGTTTTAAAGGGAAAATCTCATCTCCAACAATAAAGTATGGCAGTGAAGGAAGATCACAACCTGAAAGATGTTCTGAGGCAGGAAAATTGATGGTGCCGTCCTCAAATGCTTTGCCCATATTTGAATTTGACAAAACACCGCTATCGTTATTACTTCCATACTGTCCAATGTCAACTAAAGTAAAACTATAGTTTGCATCGCAAACTGCCATTAGTACGATACTAAAAAACCCTTTGTAATTATAATATAAAGAGCCAGAGTTTTGGGGGCATTGCAAGGCAATATGTTTGCCGTCTAATGCTCCTACACAATGTGGTAGGTTCCAGGTAGTTTCGAAACCATTTGCAATGTTCAACCAATCTGCTTGTTTCTTTGGTGGGCATAAATATCCATCCTTTAAAGCAATCCAAATAGCACTAAGAGTTTCACGTATGATGTTGGTGACCGTTGCTCTACCAATTCTATAGGAGAAACTTAGTGACTGCTGATCATTTCCACTAGCTAGATATCGCAAGGTAAGTGTCAGTCTTTCAGCAGGACCAATTGCATTCCTCATCCTGGTATCTTTCTTCTTGATTAGTGGACCAACCAAGGATAAAAGGTGCTGAAACCTTTCTGGAGTCATACGTGTGTACCTATGAATGCAGTGTCCATATAATGGTTATTTTATTCAGTATAAATTATCAATGATTCTTTCATAATCAAGACACTCAACAATTTACTCATGCAAATTAAACAGTTCTCATGGAGGAAGAGAGGCGATTTATTTTGTGTGACTTTTGCATAAACCTGTCTAGTGTGACCTGGCATACTTTTTAATGTGACCTACAGGCTACTTTTATCTGTAACTAATTAAAATGCATCTATTTCATGAAAGTATACATGTATTCTATAAAGAACAGTTCATTTCCAATCAGGTTTATTTTGTAAATATAATATTTATTTCCTGAATTCTAATGAGAAACGATGTTTTACCTGATACCAAGACATTTCTGGAAAATGAAGACTGTAATGTTTTTGTTAAAAAAAAATCTACAAGCAAGCTTTCTTTTCCATCAGCAATACGGCTTTTAGTTATAAAATTGTGCTCACTCATCATTGTATTTTTCACAGTTTGAAAGTTTATTTTTATTTCATTTACACGAGAATATGCAGAGTTATAAGAAGGAGCAAATTACTGAGGGTGAAAACCATAAGACAAGAGATTAATAACGGGAACGTCCGATGTCACAAAAAAGCAAAGCTGCATGTAAACAGAAGTTATAAACTTTATAACTATAATGCGCAGGACACAAAGCCTTTTTTCAACGATGTGTGTTGCAATGTCCACGCTTTTCGACGCCAACAAGCTTATAAAGTATTCGTTCTTTTCTTAAACACCGGCCATATTAACCACAATAGCACATGTAAAATGAAAGAAATGACAAAACAGTAAATTGACAACCTACCGAAAGAAGAGTTCCCTATCTGATGACTGAAGCTCTCGCACCAGATTTGAATATTCGCCTTTTTGCTCTCGCTGGGTAAATATTTTACGCACCCAACATTTCCTTTTCCCGACTTCTTGTACATTTTCCGACCTTCTTCTTTTTCTTCTTCGAATTAACATAACCAGGAGCAAAAGCAGAAGCACATCGTCTTCCGCCATCTTGAATACTTACAACATGAAAGCGAGGCAAAGGTGAGCGTTGCGTTACCGCTTCCGTCGCTTCCGTCGTTTTGATTTCCACTTGATCGTAAGGTTCTTACGATTACGACTCCGCCTCCGATTCCGATTACGTCGCTTCCGTCGCTAGTGGGAACCAGCCCTTAGTAACCAAGCTTGAAATGTGGAGAGGAGTCTGGGCATCACAAAACAAACATGGCGGCATTTTCCTTTGGTTTGGCCCTCGTATAAAGAAACCACTTTTTCAAGATTCTTGGAGACTGCTACCCGCAACAGTATATAAACTTCATGCAGAATAGGAGTTTGATAATCCAAAAGATTCATTTGCTATGAAGGTCAATAAAAAAGTGAAGCGGTCGGGCATTTTTTGCCTCGTGAGTACTTGTGATTATCTTGGTAATTCTCGGACGCGGCGGAAAGGCAAGCGTTGATTAGTGACCGGCAGGCAAACGGCTTTGCAGAGGAAAAAAAAGGCAGTGAGCGACAACGAAGTTTTCAGGTTGTTATATGTTTATTCAGTGGTGTCTTGAAAAGTTTTTTATGAATATTAATTAGGCCTTTGGGAACTCCAACCATAGATGTTTCCGTAGATAAGCCGCACCCCCGATTTTTGACTAAGATTTTAAGGAAAAAGGTGCGGCTTATACACGGAACTTTACGGTATTATGATTGTATGGCCCAAAGGGTAGCAAAATCCTTTTACCCCATATTTAATCAAGAAAACTCCCCCTTCCCCACCCCACCCATGGAACAAATGGATTGAGATAACTGCATTTTCATCTAAATTTATACTGAAAACTTACATTGACATTTGAGGACTTTATTTCTCTCTTTGTCGCTGTCCAAAATCCGGCGCAAGCGATCAGCCATGTTGTCCAGCGTTTTATCCTGTATATTGTCCAACAGGTTATAATTAACACCCTGTATCCAAAAGTGATCCAGTGTCTTCCTGGCTACAGCAGCATATAGCATCTCCACGTATTCAATGAATCTTTCTCCCAGCATGTCCTTCCCCCATGAAAGCTTGGGGTTGGAATTGTAATGAAGAAAAACTGTTTTTAAATGGTAGCTGGTTAGCTTAGCAAAAGTGGGCTCTGCTCGAATTATGGTTTTAACAATTTTGAGAAGTTCATGCCTGCATCCATCGTCTTCCTTGTCCATGTCTCGCAACCTCGCTTTCTCTCTAAGGGAGAAGGACTGTCGCCATAGCAACTTGGGATCACAGGGTGGCAATTTCTTTCCAGTGTAGGATTTAGCGACAAAGTAGTCTGTGGCTCCCAGCTGAAATGAAGGAACTAAATCAGCCGACAGCTTCTTTCCTGAATTCTCGTCAGTGATGTCTAACTGTACCGCAGGGCCATGTGCGCGAACCTCCAGCTCAACAGGCAACGATGGACTTTTTGCTGTGAGTTCATTCACAGCTTTTTGAACAAGGCCAAAAAACCAACTGGCTCGCAGCTTCTCAGGGATAATATAACCGTCTGCGTTAGTGTATTTCTGAAGGGGGGAGTCTTTTTCCACCTTTAATAACACAAACCCTGGTACTCCGGCATCTTGTTGGATCACCTCGTGTTTGCCTGTCTGCAACACTACCATGACGTCAACCTCATCCGCTGCTTCAGTCTTGAGCCTCTCGTACAAGCTTCCAGTGTACTCTTGCTTGCTAATGGGTAGGGGAGAATTACTGGAAATGTACCGAAGGATTTCATTCTTGATGTAATTGTCAACCATGCGCTTGGCTTGGTCCGTGTCTTCTCTAGCTATTTTCACATGATCTGCAGAGTATCGCCGCAGCTGTTGAGTTAGTAAAATTTTGTCACAGCTCTGCTTGGCTTGAAGCATGACAAAAAAGCTGAAACAGAGAATTAACATGATTTTACAATTCTGAGTGCAACACTATAGAGCCCGCAGGCTGTTGACACTTGAAAAACAGTAGCAGGTATGAGGGGAAATTAAGAGCTAGACAAGGACTTTAAATACTATAATATTTTTAGGAGATGAAACAAATATAGTCTAAACCTTGCTAGGATAAAAACCACTGCAATTTGATCTCTTTTGAAGCTCATGGTCATGGCCACCTTAAATGATTTCTGCAGAATATACGGTAATTATTAAGCTTAATATAGTATACCTGCCAACTTTTTCTGGGTCAAAGGCGTGAGATTTTTATCCTGAGAGTGCCAGGATTTCCGAAAACGATACGACAATGTCCGAAGTTTTCCGAAGACGTCCGAAGTATTCCGAAGACGTTCGGAACATATTCCGACCCAGTGCGCGTACGTGTTTTGTTAAACACGACCTCGTTCCCAATGCTTTTTTTTGTCAAAACTCTGAGATTTCGGGGAAAGTATCGTCATTTACACATTTTACTTGGAGTTTTCGTTTCTGACATTGGTTTGAGTTTACATTTTTTGGAAAGTGTGTCATTTGTGGTTTTAAAAACTCACATTTTTCGACTAGGCGTGAGAAATTGGTTCGTAAGCGTGAGTTAGCGTGAGATCGAAGTTTTCAACTCGCAGGCGTGAGACTCACGCCCAAGGCGTGAGAGTTGGCAGGTATAATATAGTGACTTTTAAAAAAGTTAGTTTTACTTACGGAAGGAACATGGGCTACTAGACATTTAGAAACTGAAAGATTACGTATCAGGGTTTTTCCCATTCCTTCGAATCTACTTATTTAAAAGAAACTAAAAATATGATCGATTTTATGCAAATACTGTACATTATATTAATTAGTGTGTCATTTTAAAAATTTGTTTATAAAAGCTCGTTTCGTGCCGATACTGTAAATCTTCCCGCTCTTCGCAGTATTAAAAATTCTAATCATTAGGGGCTAGGGCTGACATAAGTGTAAAACTAGACTTATGTGTAATTATTTGTGGCCATGTGAGCTAAAATGCAAATAACGATTCTGACAATTTACTCGAATAATACCGATTTTCATTTTAGCAGTTTATAAAATTCTCTATTTAAATAACAGAAAAGGCTCACTTACTTGCGTTATTTTTCTTCACTTCACGTCCTTTTCGTTAAATGTGGTTATTAAATTTCTATCAGCAAACAACAGAAGCTTCAATCATGTACACTTTGTTAGCATCGAAAGCGAAAATATCACAAATGAACTGTGGGGTTTTTCCCTCCTTTTATTGGGTTCCAATGTCCACGTGGTTTTTCCAAGAAAACGAAAATTGACTTCCGGTGCTATGGTAAATTTTGATTGGCTGATCTAATATATACGATTCTTATTTTTAAATACTTGGTATTGAACGCCCTTATAAAACGTTAATGTATATAGATGGAATAAACATTCAACAGCTTTTCGAGCAGCTGTAAAATAAATTATTCCAGACTAATTATAGAGATGGACGGAATCGAGACGGAAGTAAACCCAAAAATTTAAAGGCAAGATTATGACTGCACTTACAACTTGGGTTATCGAGGGTTTATATTAAAAGGTTACCACGACATTTTTTGTTCAAAAGTCTTTTTTTTTTTTCACAACTGATGTTTGGTGGAGTTCGACCATAGTGATCTAAAGCTAAGATTATAAGGATTTGTATGGAAATGATCGGCAGTCAAGAAATGTAAAAAGATAAATAAACAGCCATTACCGGAGGTAAAAAAGACCTTTGTCCGGCGTTGTCTGCCTGTGGAGGGCAATTAAGGCAAAACCCTGTACTAGCAAACACTGACTGGTAGGGGACGGGGGATCTTCCTATACCAAGCTACCCCGGATGAGATAACTTTTCGGAGATTTCTTTATAGCTGTGAACCGTTTACGCGAGAAGTTGCAAAGATGGCTCGGGGAGTGGGGTTGTTGAAGGTGGCCCTGGTAAATGGTTACTCGTTTGAAGTTAAGGTGACTTTTTTGGCCTACCCGAAAAGTTAGAGTCCGTAATATTCGATTACTGTAGGCCATACCATTTATGAACAAGAACATTGAGAAGCTTGAGAAGCTTAAAATCGGGCGCTTTGCCTTGAAAGGCAGGGTTCAGTACAGCAGAAACCACGAAGCAGTTACTTAAGTAGCACTCAGTCCGACTGGGTTTGTGTAAGTCACGGGGCTTGCATGAGCTGTATTAGTGTGCATAACATAATATCTAGAACGTTGTCGAGATTGCATTATTACTTAATGACATGATGGTTTCAATTTATAAATGTATTTCGCACAATACAAATAAATGATTGAAGTAGACGACTAGAAAATGTAAAGTTTTAAGACTTAGCAAAGTGCAGTGTATTGGTAATACTGTAAGGTGCGGTTTCACCTGAAGGTCGTGTGCTTTTCGGTATTTTCCAGCCATTGCACTTTGATGGGACAGTACTACAACTGTTTACCGGGGAACTACTATTGTCAAGAAAATGATCACAACTTGTTGATGAATGATTGGACATTTGTTTCATACCATTACTGTAATAGCAATTGATGAAGGATTTTAGTCCTGAACCAAAGTATAAGGACTGGGAAATACTGAAACCCATTTTCAGCCACCTTAAACGGAAATATCTTGTTGGTGTTTCAAGGAATCCAAGGAAACTTCACTCATCCCATGTATCTATGTATTGCGGTATTTTGTAATTTTTTGAGTGATTTTTGGGGATGTTTGGCAGGTGATAGTTTTTTTTTTAAAGAATTAGTAAAATTTAGACAACTAAGAAATATTGAAAATTTAATGTGAATTTAACATTGGAATTTGAAGTTAGAAATTTGAAGAAATTGGCAGACGGACACCAAACAGTCCCGTGACATCCTGGAGTGTTTTTGCATGGGGGTCAACTGTGTGATGATGTTTCCATTTTTGTCTTCAATCCCCACTGATAAAGAACTGTTGTTGGTGTTATGTTGGTGTTATCACATGTCAAGCCTTTAACAAGGTAGAAAAGAACACAAGGATTTAAATTATTCTGGTGCTCAATTTTTGCGTAACTAAAATTAATGTTACTCAAATTCCTGATGGATTCTGTCTTAAACTGTTACGAGCTTAGTATTTCCAAATTATTGCATGTCAATGTAAGGCAAGACAAGACATGCCTTGGTTCTTATGTAATTCTCTTAAAAAGATGTAAAATATTGACTATAATTTTTTCTGTGCTATGGTAATTCACAGTGGGGTGGTCTTGATGTGTCTTTAACTTGTGGTATATTATTTTTTTTTTTCTACATGGCAGTGTGCAACTGTAACAGGCTACCAGAGACAACGAGGTGTAATAACTGTGGCCAGTGCTTCATTGGAAGACAACAACCTCTATGTCAAATGCACAAAAATACTATACATTTAATGGACTTGACCCTCTGCGTCTTTTGTAAACAGAAACTGTAAAGAAAGACTGAAAGAGGACTTGTTGGTGAAATTGGTTTGCATCAACAACTATTTTTTATAACGTTTCTTAAAATATATACTTTGCATATGGTTGTACCAGAAGTACATGATCTAGAAGTTGACATCTCTGGTAATGGGTCTTGTGCTATCGGATTTGCGTGTGTGCTATTTTTAGAACAGGCCTCGCGCGCGAGACGCGCGAGAAAATTACGTAGACGGCTTTTGGCGCGAACTAGTAACCAATCGCGTAAAAGTATTTTTTACAGCGCGCCTTTGATTGGTTGAACAAATTTTTGAAGTTGAGCAAGAAGAGCCGAACTGCTGAAAACAAGCGAACGGCACCACGAAATTTCTTACTGTTCAAGTTGTTGTTTATCAAAATGTGCATTTAGTGAGGATTTAAACCTACCGGATACGAATCACTGGTCTCCTCTTCTGTCGATGATTACAGCATTGAAGTCGCTAAAAACATTGGAGCATCCGGTAGAATGTGTTGTGTTTTGGAGTCAGAGTAGAGTAGGCAGCGAGCGTAAAAGAACCGACTGCTTCGACTGCTCAAATTCAAAATGTAAAGACACTTCAGATGAATGGAACTCAAGAGAAAAAGACGGCTATTACATATTGGAGATGCCTTTTTACATCTTGGTACAGGTTTATTGCTATTGTAGAAAAGTCCGGCTGTCCCTGAAGTGGTTAAAATCGAGCGCATCGACTGTCAGATACACTGAAAGTGCGAACACCAGTTTGATCCATGCATGTGACAACAACTTTCTGCTTCACGATTAAGCCCTTTTTCGAAGCCTAAAAGGACAGGACGGCTACACAAGAGAAAGAAAAATTTTGGTGACTATTTCTGTGGTTCTAAAGGTGTCTTTGGAGTCCTTATGCGTGCAGAGCGGTGAAAGCACAATATTTCTGAACTCAAACAATTGTAAGGGAAGCCCGAGTACCGCATTTTAGAAATGCATGCCGTTTGCCTTTCGGATTCGGAAAATGGAGGTTCTTTTCGAGAAGTAAATCTGAGAACTTTAATTTAAGGTAATGTACTTGTTTATATATAAATGAAAATGCGAGTTAAATTCACTGAACGATCATGTTTTCATTCATGCTTTTCCAATATACCTCAAAGTGTACAGTTAGTTGGCGCCGCAAATAAATAAATTATAAATTTTCTATTTGTTGTTCAGTAATTAAGCTTAAATACGACGAAACTTTATACTTTCCATATGAATGTTTAAGGTACTTATGTTCATAACTCTCTCGTTAAAATACAAATATTCTGCATGTTTGTTTTGGGAGGTCGCTTATGGAAACCGGCGACCGGTTGTCTTTTCACTTGCCTACAAACTTCAAATTTCAACACCGTCAGACGGTTATAAATTAAAATCAAAATTTAAGAGTAATACGACTGTCAAAACGCTAGAGTTAAAAAAATAATGGCCAATGAAAATAATGTGTTTTCAATTGTTGTATCGCTCGCTTTTCGAAAATATTCCCAAACAATTTTTAGTTGGCAGTTTTAATATCGAAATTCAGAGAACGAGTATTCCAAACGAGCTTCAAGTCGTGGTTGTTTTTGTAGCTCAGGAGCAAGACAATATTATTTTGTTGATGTAAAGACGTTCAGCAAAGCGAAACATACTTTCTTTAACCAAAAACTAAATATTTTATTCTACCAAAGGTTTCGTTTTCTACGGTTTTTGTTCCCCCTTCGAGCGCGCATAATTTGCTTGTGTAATATTAAATTCAAGGCCAGCCCAGTCCTCGAAATACAGTACCGTAAATGATCTAATAAACGCCCGGGGCGTCTATTAAATTTTAGGTGTCCTACAGGGGGCGTTAAATAGATATGAGGCGTTTATTAGAGGGAGGCGTTTATTTCAAATTAACTAAAACAACGTCTACAAAACAAATAAGACACGAAGTTTGCCGGCGCGGAGTAAAACAGAAAACAGAGTTTGTGAGTAGGAGTCTAATCTATTCTGCGCTAATGCAAAGCTTGGAGATGCCGTTCATATTCGATATCGATGTTTTCACCGACATCGGGGTCAACCATGTTGGTCTCGTGGGCCTCTTCGATGTTCGAATCAAGCAAAAACCTAAATAAATTGCGTGATTTTACTCTATGGAGCGTTACCTTGGTTTCTGAGGCGATCTTTAGAGGGGGCGTCAATTAGACACGGGGCGTTTATTAGAGAGAGGCGTCTAATACAAACTTTATACCTCAGGGGGGGGGCGTTTATTAGATACGAGGCGTTTATTTGAGAGAGGGCGTTTATTAGATCATTTACGGTATGCCAAAACTCCCCGCCCTCTAAAGATAAGTCCTTGACGGTTCTTGTCGTTTTTCGGTGCCTATTCATCTTCGGCATCTTTCTCATCCACCTCTCGTTCTGTCCTGTGTCTGTCATCACACGAAAGAAAAGCTGATTCTCAAAAAATCTGCCACAAAAGGAAATTGACAAAAACAATATGAAAACCATATATCGAAAGTTTCTTATTCTAAAATTTTATCATACGTCTTAATTCAGAGCTACAAAGAAGTTCCTCCTTTTGAGTTATTGATACTGTTCTTACAGTACCTCTTTCCACTAGCGAAATTTTACAAAATTCCTTCGCGGCGAAAAGGTAGCGCGAATCCAGAACAGACTCCAATCGAGAGTGGGTTAATTCTAGATTACTATTAATTAACTATTACAACATTCATTTTTAAAATAGTTTCCCAAGCCGACTAAGCTTACTAAACGTCGAGTGTATCTTTCTGTAAACAAAACATGCCGTTATGACGCCGGAAATCCAGCTCACGCATACTATACCCCGTGACTCACGCAAACCTCCGACTTACGTGCTACTACAGTCATTCCTTTCTAAACATTTTTTTTTTACCACCACCGTACCTTTCTACCCAAAAAACTCATGAAACCGCCCGGTTTTAACCTGTTTTAACCTTTCAAAAATTAGAGCGTTCGAAACTAAATAAGATCCGTAATCACAAACAACATACAGCCGTTTACCAGCACTCTTTAAAACTCCTGAAACCCTTCAAAATCAGGCAAAATAAATCTTTGAAATAACCTTTATCAATGTTTCTTATTTTTTATTCAGTTCTATAAAATGCCTTTCATACACTACTGTCAAACAAAAATTTCAATTTCCTCAAAGTTTCAAGACAAAAGAATAACAAATATTTCGTGCACAATGTAATTTGATTAAGCCAATATTATCACGTCTAAAAATACTTCAAGCAATTCAGTGAAAACCCGTTTTTTTTTCGTATCAACGAAAACCACTTTCGAATAATCAATACATGAAAATAACAATAAGATCAAAAGGAAGAAAGGAACCTTTCTAATTATTTGAAGACTTTCAAAGCCGTGATATTATGCATCCAATCCGCGATAAAATTTAATTACAACAAAATCCAAGTTCTCATTTTGAAGTCCATTTTTTTCAGTTGATACCTTTATCCAACTTGTGAAAAATTCCATTCAAGTTCCTATTAATACTGTACATTCCCAATGTTTTGCTCAGGTCTTCAGAAGCGTCTTACTAACCAAATCTAAAATAATTCTAAAACATGCTGTACAAACATTCTACTCTTTGTGACAAACGACTTGACGACCAATTGTTCAGAAATGAAAATCGACACAGTTCTTGCTAAATAAAAAAAAAGTTTTACGGCGGAGTCAGGCTCAAAAAATATACCGCAAGATCACACCCCCATTCATAGTCAGAAACCAGCAAACCATCTAGTTTGCTAAAAAAAACACTGCGTGACATCAATGACGTTACCTTTTTCATTTACAAAAATAACTTTAACTTGTCAAAGTAAGTGCAATTTCACAATAGTGAATGGGGCCCAGTTCTCGGCCGGGTCCAGTTCTCGGCCACTTTGTGTTTAACGCGTTTTTTCACACTCCAGTTGAATTAAAAGAAAAAGGTATTTCCTTCAAACGATAGACTGATTCATGTGCTTTAAGTATCTTGAGTTTGATCGTTCAATTCGATATAGAAAGCTCACACGTCGAGTTTACGCGGAGGTAGGTGAATTTGCATTCCCGAAAAATTTGTTTGTTTACGGCTCCTTAAAATTCATGGATGTAGTTAAATTCGTATTTTATCCAAAAGCCCCCACCATACGAGCTAATTTTTGGCATGTGAAACGTAGAATAATTCAGCTTTCTGCTTTAGTTAACTTTTCGTTGAACCGTTGTATTTTTTGGTCTTAATTTACTTCGAAATTTTTTCTTGCGACGTTTGCGTATTTGCCAGTTCTCGGCCACCCTGCTCGCTATCACAGCTTAGCGCTTGGTTTTTAATATAATTTCATCTGCTGCTGCCAGAATGAAAGAAATAAATGTTTTAAAAATAAAGTTCAATCTTATCTCTAAGTTTTGAGCTGACTCTTGTCTTGTCTATTATTTCTACAACACCTAAATCTTTCAAGACCTTTTCACTGCAAAATAAACCATCTAAATGCACGGGTCACACAATGCGGTTTTGCCAGAACCTGCACATAGGCAACTAGGCGCGTTAAAATCCTTCTTTTCTAAAGTAAAACAAAGCCTCATAAAAATAATTTGGGATCGATATAACATAAATAGGTTTACAGAGTGATTTTATGACTGTGAAAATTAATTGAGCATTTTTTTTTACAGATAATTACGCACAAGCTTTTTAGTGGCCGAGAACTGGGCCAAGGTGGCCGAGAACTGGGCCCACAAATGGAGCTTTTATTTTTATTATTGCTCGGGCAAATTAATTTTTGACCGGTCGATAGCTTTACACCAAAAAGCTGAATAATGTAGCTAGCTCTGGGAGAAATTTCAAGTTCCTGCGGTTCTTCTGAGGTAAGAAATACAAGTTTACGTCAAAAGTGGCCGAGAACTGGGCCCCATACTGTACTTTGCCCATGGATGTAGTTAAATTCGTATTTTATCCAAAAGCCCCCACCATACGAGCTAATTTTTGGCATGTGAAACGTAGAATAATTCAGCTTTCTGCTTTAGTTAACTTTTCGTTGAACCGTTGTATTTTTTGGTCTTAATTTACTTCGAAATTTTTTCTTGCGACGTTTGCGTATTTGCCAGTTCTCGGCCACCCTGCTCGCTATCACAGCTTAGCGCTTGGTTTTTAATATAATTTCATCTGCTGCTGCCAGAATGAAAGAAATAAATGTTTTAAAAATAAAGTTCAATCTTATCTCTAAGTTTTGAGCTGACTCTTGTCTTGTCTATTATTTCTACAACACCTAAATCTTTCAAGACCTTTTCACTGCAAAATAAACCATCTAAATGCACGGGTCACACAATGCGGTTTTGCCAGAACCTGCACATAGGCAACTAGGCGCGTTAAAATCTTTCTTTTCTAAAGTAAAACAAAGCCTCATAAAAATAATTTGGGATCGATATAACATAAATAGGTTTACAGAGTGATTTTATGACTGTGAAAATTAATTGAGCATTTTTTTTACAGATAATTACGCACAAGCTTTTTAGTGGCCGAGAACTGGGCCAAGGTGGCCGAGAACTGGGCCCACAAATGGAGCTTTTATTTTTATTATTGCTCGGGCAAATTAATTTTTGATCGGTCGATAGCTTTACACCAAAGAGCTGAATAAAGTAGCTAGCTCTGGGAGAAATTTCAAGTTCCTGCGGTTCTTCTGAGGTAAGAAATACAAGTTTACGTCAAAAGTGGCCGAGAACTGGGCCCCATACTGTACTTTGCCCCGTAAGCTTTTTTCTCTGTCCTTCCGCCGAAGCAAAAAAACACAACCTGATTACACATTAACCCAAAAGTCGACCAAGTGTGCCTGCAACGATTTCCTGTCAAAACTAAAATGAAAACCATTGCGGTATGCGTCACCCGTAGCGGTTTTGTAGCAACCCCCAGCTATCCCCGTCTTTTTGGCCGCGCCAGGAGACTACGCTCTAGGACGACCAAAGGGTAAACTATAAATCGGCCACGCCCGATTAATTACTGTGCCGTAGCTTATGTATTGTTTTAATCATTTGTCATAACTTTAGACAGAAGTTTTCTTTACTTATTACTCAAACCCCTTTAATATAGGATTGACTGTATTTTTTTAAATCATTTACTCATTTATTTATCAAATCATTTATTTAGTTACAAAGAATTTAACTGTTCACTTTTCCCAAAAATTTACTAGGGTTACTATTGGTTAATGCTAATGTTGTTTACTCCTTTTGTTAAAATAGTTAACTAGATTGTTGTTGCTATTTTTCCTTACACAAGTTCAGCGAGACATAAGGTATTTCAAACACTGGAAGATTGTCCTTAAGTTAGGGGGTGACTGAACTTATTTTGGGGCGACATGACTTGCGTGTTTGGGGCGACTTAACTTTATATTAGTTTTGGGGCGTCGAGACCTGGATTAGGGCAACGTAACTTGGGGCGATATGACCTGCTAACGTCTGACTATAGTCTAGATATTATGATTATTTCAGACAGATTAAACTAAAGAGCTTGTTCAGACATATATAACGCGCCCGTTAATTGGCTAATAGCAGAAGCTTATCACCTAATAGTCAAGGGGGATTTCCCCGTAATGCCCACGGGCATAATGAACGATGTAAATGCCGGGCTGGTTAGCTGGCAAAAGTAAAACGCTGGGAGGGGCGCGGCAAAGACAGCCATGCAATTTACTTCGTATTAACTCTCACTAGTATGAGACCATGCTGGGATTATTTCACGCTCGGTCTTTCTTACACGGAAGACCTTGTTCAGCTTGGTCCGTACCAAAATAAAAGCTAAAAAGATCAAAAACTACAAAATCTATAAAAGCAATAAAAAAGACACAATAAAAGCGTAAAAAAAATACCAAAAAATTGTAATTCAACTAGCGTACAAATCGAATGTAATGGCCCAATCACAGCTCAGAATGTCGACGTTCTCTGTGCCACCTTACATACCAGTTTATGCGTAAGACCTTTAGTTATAATTTGCCTTTAGCTATACAGTTAGAAGCTAAAGAACAAAGCGTATGCTGATGCGGCAAAGACCTCTCTTTTATGTCTTAAGTTTTCCCGACAAAAGTGAACTAATAAATCTATTTGGCAATACTTCTGTTACTGCACTTATTCAGTTTCACGTAACATCGATTGTTCCCAAATTGTTAAACTCGCTCGAACCTTCCTTCTTAACTTGAATACTTGTTTTCAAATCCAAAGGAGTATTAACTTTAGAGATGTATTTGTAAACGGATGTTAAAAAGTGAAAGGTCCTTGGGGGGAGCTCGCGACTCATGGGAACAGTATTCGCAAAAATTCTTTGATCCATAGAGCCTGTTAGTTCAAATTTATAAGTGCGATCAGTACATACATTTGCCACTTCCAGCGCAAAAGAGAACGTTCCATAATTCCGCCTTAAGAATAAGAGACACTTTGAGTCCAAGTCTTTCACAATCGTCTCTGACCCAAACATTTTACGTGTAACACCATTCTCAAACAGCACTCCCTTCTTTGTAATGTCAGCGGATTCCTCTTTAGCGCATGCGCAGAGCCTGATATCAACTGATTTGTCTGCGCATGATACAAACTTGTTATACTTTGTCTGCCGTATAAAACTTAGAAAAAATACTCTTTGTTTTGGCTGGGCATACTGTTTCATAGAGACTCTATAAACTTCGTCCTCTTCGTATCCGTTTGGAGGGACCACATGTAAGTCCATGGTCGTCATAATGTACTCTCCTTGGAAACGTTTCACAACATTTGTAAACGTTTTTCCAACTAAGCGCTCGCAGTTTCCATAACCATGTTTTATACTTGAGTCAGCATTACCTGAAAAAGAGGAAAACAACCAAAAACTAAATCAACAGTTATCAAAGAAAACACGTAATACTGCAGAATTCAGCTTACTGCTTGAACCGATTGCTTCACCGCCCCTCCCTTGAGGATTCACCAATGCACCGCACCATAACAGTCCGTGAGAAGATTGCGTGACGAGCCAAAAGAATGTCTGCGTAGGAGGCCACACACAACGCTTCTCCCTAACTTTTGGCGGGGAAAGGAACGTTGCGTTCCGGAGAGGGGAGGGGGGGTGCTCGGGAGTTCAAGTCGTAGGATTTTTAAAGGTTTGTTATTTTCGATTCCAGGATTTCCGGAAGGAAAATTTAGCAAGCATTTGGATGGGTGGCTTGATTTAAGTGTGGATTTTTGGGGTATTAAAGCAATCTAATGATTCCTGGTATTGCCTTGGCTGCGTAGTTCTGCGAATACGAACAAACGTGTTTTGCTGTTGTCGACGATGGATTTTTTTGGGGTTAATCTTTTGTCCAGGGATTTTATAGGTTTTGTTGGAAGCCCTAAGGATTGTTTGGGTCTTGATTTTTGCCCCCATTCGATCATCTCCGTTACTTGAAATCTCGAGTACCCCCTGGGCTTAGGTGACGAGCCCCAAAAAGGCTGCATAGAAGACTACTCGTTCCTTTTGGTCCGTGGACTTCGCACACGGAAGGTATAGAAGAGAATACGATAGAAGTCCGATAGAAGATAAGATGCATTTTCTGTATTCGGACCGAAAGCAAGAATGACAGTTCACACGAAACACATGGATGCCGGTCGGGCGTCCATATATCGGTGCAACTATATTGGACATGAATGATATCTTAGATTGCAACAAACCTCTACCCTACCCCTAACATAAGCTCCCTTTCCTTCGCCACCTGAAAAAGGCTATTATTCAAAGTGAGCACAACACCAACTACGGGTGACCCTATTCGGCGGAATGGTGGAATGGCCCCAATTTAATCGTTTATTTTTACTCCGGTTTACTTGCGGTAAGCTATTATTCGTTGGTTAGGGTAATACTATCGATTTAATGTCAATATCTAACACCTTACCTTCCATATACTGTTTTTGTATAGCATCGTTTATTGTTCCAAGCGCAAACTCTGCAAGCCATTTGTGATTATCAGCATTGTCCTTGATATGACCTTCTTCATCAAAGCCCTCGCACTTACACCTGGTCAGCGGTAGCATATACAAGTCTGCGCATGTGCGGTTGGCTGATATGACGGAGAATACACCAGTTTGCAAGTAATCCTGGGAGTTCATTTTCTCAGTGTCGCGCAAGCTCATGAGTGCTTTGTGCACGTCTTGTAAGATAAAGAGCCGCTTTTGATTCGTTACCAAAGCGGCCATTCTTTGCGGACCCAGTCTCTCCGCGACACCATCTGGAACGATCATGAAGAAGGCTGGGTCGAACAACTCTCTCCTGCCTTCTTCAGTGTAACTAAACGGAGTCATTTTGTGGCCATGGTCGGCAAATATCACTGTGAGAGTGTTTGGAAACGTCGCCATGTCGAGGAAAAACTTCGCCAAGTTGGCATCTAAATTCATCATCCTTGTTCCAGTCATTTCATGGCCGGTGTTGAAATGCATGTACGACAGTAAAGGTTTGGCCTTTTCGTCGCTTTTTAATGCGGTGTACACCTTCGTGATGTAGTCCATGAAGTACCAACTGAAGAACTCACCATTAAGGCACATTTTTGGTGGGTCGTCATAGTGATTTGTCCTGCCGTACTTGTTCACCACAGTGCAGGAAAAATGTGTCAAGCCTTGATGGTCGATGTTCTTCTTGACCACCTTTGCTTGTAGTTCCTTCCACCTGTGATAGAATATGACATAAATTACTTAACAAGAGGGGTCTGATGGGGTAAAATGGGAACTGGGATTTGGGCAAATGTTCACTGGGAAAATGCGATTTGGGTCACTGGGATTAGGAATCACAAATAAATAAACAATAGAACTGGGACTTGGATTTGGAAAATCGGGAAAACAATAGGGTGGGACAGGGAAATGGGATTTGGGCAAAATTTGGGCTAGGAAATGGGACTTTATACCCCTCCCCACCTTTCAGGACCCTTTAACAATTTAGTATGATCTAATTTTGGCAAAAGGTTACAACTTTTTAGCCTACTTGCCTCATATGAGAGTAAGGTGTCCAAAGAGAATTGCGGTCGTTTCGCTAACAAACAGTTCGCTAACATTTATGTTCATGCTACCTTTGGCATTCTAAGAACGAGGAATACACATGAATTCACATCATTCATGCTATCTTTGACGTTTCTAGAACGAGGAATACCCAAATTTTAATTATGTCAATGCGAACTGACCTAAGACGGTGAAGAACTGACTTAGGATTAGTGAAACAAATCGTTGGCAAAACGACCGGTTACTCCCAAAACACAACACAATGACCCGGGCCAACCAGCACTAGAACCCAGATCGCTCGATCCAGAGTCCAGCGCACTAACCAATTTAGGACTAATTGTCTTGAGAGCTCATTGACTGGAAACCGGCCTATTCAACTCGCTCTACTATTTCTCTTCTGCCACCCTCACCTCGATTGGAATTCTGAATCCTCACTAGGCACTTCACGTTTTTCAATGTCAGTTAACGCGCTTCCCCAACGATCGTACCAACAAAGGTCCTCCTGAAAGAGGGTCTGGTAGCCCCACTTCTGGAAGGTCCCATACAACACCTCCACGCCTAAAGGAGCCTTTGTGTTCTTCCCTGAGGCACTGATTTCATTGTCGTCTGAAAAAAAGAGAAATCTATCATGACCGATACAATTTACAGGCGCGATTTTTAACAAACTGAGTTAGTAATCTCCAGTATTAATAACTTTCTAACTTACTGCTGAAGCCACCGAAAAAAGTGGTTACCTATCTCACTCTTTTACATATTATTAAGATAAACTCCTGATTTAAAGAGTTGAATATGGTTATGTAAATACGCTTCTGCGGTTTCCTTAAAGGCACAATGTCACAATAATTATTTTCAGCCATTTTCTTGATGCAAAAAATTTCTTTCACAATGAAATCTTAAAAGATTAGTTTCTAAGGTAGAAAACCACCAATTAAATAAAAATAAACTGAAAATAAACAAGGAGTATTAAGATTATGACGGAATGAGAACAACAAATTTTTAAAAGATGTTCCTGACATGACGAAGCGCACCCATTTTCAGACACGACATAAACTAAGACCCATTTTTAGCCTAAAACTGCTTAAATATCATATACTTTTGGATCGCACATAACTTAGGTACATAGGTATGTAACATAGAAATCTCGAAAGAAATTTCGTGCGACTGTGTAGCGCATATAACTAGTGAAATAAAATGTAAATGAAAATGAAAAATGCGCCAGATGGTGGGAAAAAGTTTCCATACGTTTCGGGGCTACTGCCCCTTCTTCAGTGGAAAACATTTTACATTTTCCACTGAAGAAGGGGCAGTAGCCCCGAAACGTATGGAAACTTTTTACCACCATCTGGCGCATTTTTCATTTTCATTTACATTTTATTACATAGGTATGTGGCACCTCAAAGAGTACGGTTTTTAACCACTCTTGGTTTGCAAGTGACGTTATCGACTCCACATTGGTGGTCATTTACAAAATAATTATAATTAGCTTCCTTTGTTTGTTCTACCAACATGGCCACCAAGCCATTGTCATCTCAATCTCTCTGGATTGGTTGCAAACCATCGACAGTTTATGTAGTGGAGTACCCCTACCACCCCTCCCTTGCCCAATTCTCTTTTTACACCCACTTCAAGATGGCTGCCAACACGGTCATCAACTCGTAACTAGTAACCAGTTAGCTTACTATGCGCTCCGGTTAGCCTTCTTTGCACTCCAGTTGGCCTACTATTCACTTCAGTTAGTCTACTATGCACTTTGGTTAGCCTGTTTAGGGTAAGCTTGATAGGATAACAAAATACAGTATATAGTTAAAATTTATGAAATTTGGGAGCCAGCTCCTTGTGGCGTAATGGTCATCACGGACGCACTGCACTACCGGTAAGTGTCTAAAGTGGGCGTAAAAAAAATTGCCCTTAACAGGTGCACTTGAACCCAAGAATGGCTGCAAGGGATACTAAGCTTACCTTTGAGAACACCAGAGAAGAATGGCCTCAAGTTTTCAAACGTCTGCTGACCAATACTCTGGACGAGTTCAAAGTCCAGGGCGGTGCCCTTGATGTTGGGATCCTGCACAATCTTGCGAAGAGCCTCCACAGCTCTTGGAAGAATTCGATAGAAATGCGGTCTCGATATCGAATCAAGCATAATCACGTTTATATTGATAGCACTTTTACTTTTACCATCCTCGACTTTCTTGAGGATGGGTGGAAAGGATAGTGCTTGAAAAATAGTTCCACATCTTAAGAACAGAAAACTGAATCCCTTTTCCAGGTTTGTATTAATGGCCTTCTGCACTGCATCAGTTAATGTGTCCTTTGGTAAAGATTTCCAGTCGCTTACGGCTTTACCAAGTTCTGGATTGACAGAACCTATTTGAATGTCTGATGATCCACACACTTTAGCGTCACATGACAGTTTATTACCCTCCGACTCTGTTACTTGGTATGTACAGATATCTGGGTAATGAGTCTCGTCACATTTTCGATCCTCTATCTGCCCTGGCTTTCCATAATGTTTATAAATTTGTTCTAAACCAACTTTGTCTGGCCTAAAAGAGATTTGAAAATGACTGAGAAACGCAAGATACATCATTTGAAATTGACCATTCTCGGTATTGCACTGGAACTAGCTTGCAATGGAGGCTTATGCGGGTAATCTTTTCAAATGCAAATGATATGACTCGCTTTTTAATGATATTCTGTATAATAACTGTATAAGTTATTTTCTATTTTTTATCTGTAATTAAGTTTTAAAGGTCCACATCAGCCCTAGGCTGCCATCTTTATAGACCTTTGTTTTCAAATAAAGTATGTATGAATGTATGTATTCCCCCGCATTAGCCTCCATTGCAAGCTTTTCCAGTCCAATACCGAGAATACAAAAATGGTCTATTTAAGAGGTTCTACTTTGTGCTACTAAAGATACTAGATTCTCAATATTTTAATTAACAAATGTTACTCTTTAGAGATGATTGTAAGGAACATAATCTTTGCACCTGTGTAACAAAAGGCAGCCCCACAACATTTATTTGTAATCTGCCTAGAGCAGTTTTCACTTAAGAGTTGACAGTAATTCACATTTGCTTTGGTTTTGCATAACTACCCTTAGTGATCGGCATTAAACTCGTGCACACCTTCTCAGACACTGAGTAGTAAAACCAAAACCAATTGTGACTTACTCCCACATATTTTCCCATGCTTCATGCTGACTACAAGTACCGGTATTTGCTTCAAATTATGATTGGATCACTGAATTATTAACACCCTTTGTGATTGGCCAGAGTAATTGCCGGTACTTTGATTTTAACTTTACAACACTCATTTAAGGTCATTGCCCCGAAATAGAACTTTGCCTACTTGTTGATTACCTCAAGGAAACTTGAATTTTGAAATAAAAAAGTGGGGTCACCATATTCGTTAAGGAGCACGAGGACCTTGTATATACCACACAATTCCTTAATAATTCCCTTACAAGTACTGGCAAAGTACACAAACATAGGAATTGATCTGCTTTTGTTTTACAGAAAGAACTTGATCGCTACACCCAAAATATGTGTAAAAATTGATAGGTCACCATAATCGTTTACAAGAAAGAGACAATTTATTTTTCTCACGGACTAAGCCGCATAGAAAAAAGCCGCCATTTTGTTTGTGTGCACGCTAATTACGCGTAAAACGCTGCGCAGAGAGGATGCGCAATGCAATACAGGGTAATGACCTTAATAAACTGCTAAAAATCTTGGAGAGTTTGGTCCGGTTGTATTCAGTCCCCCCCCCCTCTCTTAGCCGAAAAATACAAAGCTCAAAGGGCCAAAAATATCGCACCCCCTCCCCTTATGAGCACCCCACTTTTACTCTGCCTCTCCTCCCCCTTTTCAGTACCACTGGTTCCACTTATGCACAGCTAAATAAATGTTGTAATTTACCAAAACTTCACCCTCTTATACCTGTGAGGTTTGCATTTGATGTCAGATTGTGAATCTGAAGTTTCATTGATACTAGAGCTACTGTGTAGACCCAAATAAAAATGATGATGATGTCCTGCATTCCCTAAAACACAAATAAATTAATTGCATATCAGAAGGTGATTGCAGATCTCCTTAGTGTGATTGTGTAGTTCCAAAACTTATCCATACCTTCCCTACAGAAGGGTGTTTTCTGAACCCTATCCAGACCTGGGGGGGGGGGCGGAAAGTGCCCGCGCTGACTTTGGACGCTTATAACTTTTTCAAGATTCAACCAAACGCTGCCAAACTTTGCGAGTTTATCTAAAATTTATCTAGGAATAATTTGGTAGTATAGATTGCTGTGTCAGGAACTTGACATTACCATGGGAATGGCATTTTGACAGGCATGTTGTCCCAAATTTGTAATTTTCGTGTTTCTATTAGTGAAAAAATAACTTTAATGCAATTATGTTCACCTTTTTACGGTTTTTAAGCACAGATTTATTGACTTTGAGTACTTTGCAGTAATTTTGGGCAGTTTTCTGACGTTTTGGAAAAAATTTGAAATCCAAGATGGCGGATCCAAGATGGCGGCTGTTTTGACATCATGACGTCATTGTCACGTGATGTGACGTAATCATCCCACGTGACGTATAGCAAAAGATAGATTTTCAGACACACTTGTGATTGCTTTAATATTCTGGAAGTTACGGAGGGGGGCGGAATCCCCCCCCCCCCCTTCCTGGTCTGAAAAGATCCAAAAAAGCCCGGTCTGAACAGTGTTGAGACATCCCCCAAACCTCTGGAAATTCCAATTAAGCTTCATACATTTCCTTAAAAGTTTTTGGTCTCTGAGACCCCCACCCCCAGGAATTTCCAATCCCTTCTGTGGCGGGAGTATGTACATTTTCTGGAACCACACATTGCCACATTGGAAAAACAGTTTTTTAAATGGAATTGAAGTCATCATATTTTAATTATTTTGAGTTTATGTTTAAAAATGCTTGCAAAATGGGCCCCTACCCAATGCAGTTCCAGAAAATATTCATACCCACCCCATGGAAGGTCACTGGAAATTCTGAGGGGGTAGGGGTCTCATAAGCCAAAATTTTAAAAGGAAAGGATGGGACTTAACTGGAATTCATTTTTCCAGAGGGGTGGGGGGATTCAAACCAAAAAGCCTTCCATGGGAAGGGTATGGATATTTTCTGGAACAACACAATACTTATTGCATGACTTAGGTAGTCAGAGGGCCAATAACTATGATCAACCAATCAGATTACTTCATTGTTGGTCCAATATTTTCTGAATAATGGACCAGGTACTGTACCATATGTAACAGATGATTTATCTACAACAGGGTAATACAAAGGGGGGATGTACTGGTCTGAACCACTACACTCTTTATATTTTATAAGAATATGAAGGCTGAAATTTGCGAATTTTTGTCAATATTTTAAGAATAAATGTAAAACCCGAGGTTGAAATTTTGAAAAGAATATAATTTTGAGTTGAAAATTTGTAACAGTTGAAACAAAATCAGGTATTTTCATTTCTGCCACTGTATCTCTGTGAGGAATGCATTTTTTAAAGCCAAAACGGTCAAGTGTCATCTGAGGTAACATCTTGACCTTTCTAGCTGCAACGAATAGCGATGGAAAATGAGCACGATGGAACACAATACAGATCTGGACAACAAACACTTGTAATTGATACCCCAATACATGCTAAAATGGAAATGTCAAACGGTGTTATCTAAGAATGTTCAAAAGAATATTTTCAGCCTAAAATCGGCAGAAAAATAAGAATATTCAGCCTGGGTCGGAAAACCATATTCTTATAAAATAAAAAGAGTGTACTATGCTAGACAATAAAAGAAGAGATAAAGCTTGACCCCTGGCCTAGGGGTGTTGGTAAAACCTGTGACAGTCAAGTAACCGTGAAAGTTATCACAGACATCATTATCACAGACATGTTGTTCTTGAAGGTTACAGGCCTAACATGTGTACGCCCCATGATCAGGAGTATCCTGTTATGGGATAGTATCTCATCCAAAGGGAGTCCTCCATGTTGCGTTCACTCCAAGTTCATGCTACCGAAACCAGAGAGATCAACGAGTAGTATGTAATTTAACCTTGCAATGGACTACACTGTCAAATCCCATCCAGGGAGGTATAGAAATACTCCTAGTTGCTTAATTCTGTGCTGAAACTGGCAAATCTACAGCCTGATAGGCCTCTAGGCTCAAATGTAGACTTTACCATACATGTTAACCCAGTAGACTCCTATATTAAAAACACAGAGACTTACCTAGGAAATAGCCTTGAACTAAAGGAATAAGCTGTAACTGTACTATAACTCCAAAACCTAGAAGCAGTGCAAGGATGGCTAGAAAAATCTGCAGTGTGGAAAACAGAGAGAAGAAAACATCAAACATCAGTATAAAACTTCTCAAAGAAATTCTTTTGGCCAAGATTGCATGACAAGTCTTGCAGGGCACAGACTATCAGGTTACTGAAGATAAGTTACAACAAATAATATAAAATAACTATTGAAGATGAAGTGTTGAACACTTCATCTTCATTATTTATTACCGAGCTTAAAATTTAACATCTTTATTATTTACTACAAACTTGATGATTTCGACATTGCTGATCCTAGCAGTATGCAGACGCGTGTCACTTATCAACCTAGTAAATGGCCCAGCTCACAACGAGTCTCTCGTAGCTCAGTTGGTTAGAGCGCCCAACCAGTATCTGGGAGGCCATGGGTTCGATTCCCGTCAGGGACTCAGATTTTTTCTTTGTCCCATGCTCGTGTCATGTTGAACACTTCATCTTCATTATTTATTACCGAGCTTAAAATTTAACATCTTTATTAATTACTTAAAATAACTATAATTATGGTGAAAAGGTGTTCACATGGATAGACCAAATCCTTTAACAGGTTTACATCCTTGTTGCCACCCAATTCAGATCATGCGATAATTTATTTGAAAAGTTACAATAAATTGTGCAAATTGTTGCACACAACTGAGTGCAAGGATGTATGTGTTTTATTATTATTGTATCATTCCGAATGAATCATGATGTGATCTGAATTGGGTGGCAGCAAGAAAGTTAACATATTAGCAAAATCCCTATATGAAAATGCTACATGGAACTATTAATTAGACTAGAGAATTACAAGTCACCAATTACTTTATGATCTTGGCTGGCTACGCTGCCCAGGGGGGACTCCCATATCAAAGGAGGAGGGATGCTTGTCAGAAATTTTGAAAAAAACCCCTAAATGAGACAAACCTGGGTGTGGCTCAAGCTTTTTGGACCCCTAAAAGAAACAGCATTTCTATTTGTGTATTTCTTTGAGTGCAACCCTAAATGAGACCTTGATGGCGAAAAATATTCATTTGGTGTTTTGCCTGGAACACCCTAAGCGAGACCAAAAATCAAAATTTTACAACCCTAAGCAAGATGACAAGTACCCCCGCCCCTTTCATATGGGAGTCCCCCCGGGTTATGCTGTCAGGTTACTCAACTGAATCTTTAGGAAACAGCCACCTACTCCAAAAATAAAGTTTCCTACTGGGACATTTTGATACTAAGTCACAGCCCTGATTATGTTTTGTCTTTTTCTCCCAAATTCTCACTTTGTTGTTCTGATGGCCGTTTAGTTACCTCTCTTTATGTTGGAAAAGTTTCTTCCCAAACATGGAAGGAAAAACTATGGGTTTACTGCATATAAACCTGGTCCACAATCACATCATTATGTCATACATGCTTCGCAAGACTTTTTTTCTTCGCTATTTACTGATTATCAAAAACATATTCTGGCCTGTAAATGATGACAGCTCCAAGGTACAAGTACCGTACCGGTCCGTTTAGGGCAGGTTTTGACTGGTGTAGCATCAATGGATTAAAGCTTGACAACCCCTTACATGTTAACATTTTTAACATAATAATGTGCGTAATGTGCCCTGTTCTAATAACCCAGCCTTTGAGTGGCAAAATGAAAATTTAATGCAGCACCCAGGGGCAGTTACATAGAATCATTACACTTCTAGTAACACATGTTTTTTTTAATTATTTAAAAGTATAAGATAACATACCAAACGCCTCCGATATAGTAATAAGCGAAGAAATCTAGGCATTCTGAGACACGTTGATCAGTACAAACAAAACCTAAAGGAAAGCACAAGACAGTAAAACTTTGTAATCAAGCTTTCCAAGTAACTTAAATTACTAGGCAGCAGGATAATAATACACAGTAATAGGAATTGTGGCAACAATTTTCCAAACTTCCAAAATCTTTAGTTACTCTGGCTATCAGCAATTCTACTTGACTGACGAAACGGTGAGTGATAAGTGATAAGTATTATAAGTCAGCAGCAGCCAGCAGCCAATGAACAAAGGACAATGGGGGGGGGGGGGTTATAAGCAGAATAAAAAAGGTTTTGAATCAAACCATGGCAGTGTTGATCGAAATTATACATTTTTAAGTTAAAAGGTTATAAATAAGGCAACTTTTAGCCCTGTTCAGTTCTGTCTTTCAGCACAGGGGGTCTTATAACCAGATTTTTTTTTGTTTCCAGGTAGAATTTGGGCCTATAATATTGGAAAGATTTCCATAAAGCATAAAACACCCTACTTAATTATGCATACAAATTTATATTATCTTTTATATACGAAAGGAAGTCATGAATTATTAGCACAACTAACAAAATTGTATAGCTTTATATGCATATTTAATTATGGGGTTATTCAGAAATCTTGCCTTTTTACTGATTTTGGAATGGGTAAAATGGAAAACGCACCAAAAAGCAGAAAGCTAAATAGATTAAAGCTAAAACTACAGTTTTTTATATACTATCCATTCACGATCAGAACAGAGCAGACAAAATTGTATGCATAATTTATTATGGGGTTATAAAATTATGACTACAGAAATCCTGCCTTTCACTGAGTTTAGAAAAGGTGAATTTGAAAATTTGGCAAAACGCTTGAAGTAAAATAGATTTACTTTTCTTAATAATACACAAGGCCCAACAAGTCGTCACCCTCCACATGGGGCGACAAAAAACGACTCCAGTTGAGATTGCAGTCGCTTTCCGTGTATCAGCTGACATAAGCTTACATGTGTCTTATCGCCTTCAAGCATATAAATTTGATAATATCCCAGTGCACACTAGAGAATAACAAGATTTTTATAGCAAACTTTGATTTTTAAAGATACCTCCTTGAGCTAAAACAAATGCCGTTAAAATTCAAGGGAGGATTCGGGCTTAGGTTATAGGCCTAGAGCTTACACCCACTTAGCCTGCGTGGCCGGCGTTCAAAGGGGAAGGAGAAGGGGAGTTCGAGCGCAAGGTGCGAGGAGAGAGCGCGAAGCTCGATCGGAGAAGGGGGGAAGGGGAACGCCTGCCCTGACGCTATTGTTTTTTTCATACCGCCCCTAAAGTACGTGTCATCTGCTTGCCCTCTGTTTTACGTCTGGCTGTCAAAATTATCCAATCTGATTGGTGCCGATTTTCGCGGGCAATTAAAACCTTCACTTTTAATTGCCTTTCGAATTTCTTTTCTTCTCGTCTTCTTGTCAGAAATATGGCAAAACAAAATATTTTCATGGTAGATCAGGTCAGATATATCTTCCTTGCACCCTTCAAATGCGGATTTGTTACGAAAAGTTGCCGTTCTGAGACTGAGAGAACGTTTATTTCAATCAAGCAGCGTTTCCGGTGTTCGAGTTTATGGCGTCGAGTTGCAACCGGCCGTGACCCAAACAACTTTTTAACTCACAGCGTGTAGCGATTACCGGCAGCTATAATTTGTATTCTTCGCAAACTCAGTAGTTTGATGCCAAATCCTACAACGGCCGATTTCTTTCAAAGAATCAACCACTTCGCAGAGAAATCGGTCATAACATTCGCCATTGGATTCATCTGCATTGAATGAAAGTTGAGAACAGACCACAGCCATCAAATTAATCGATTGAATGACATACATCTGACTGATCAGAACAATCAATTTTCACACTCTATAAATTCTGACCAATCACGATTTTTGCGTCCAGAATCTGGACGTAAAAAACGACAAAAACAATAGCGTCAGGGCAGGCGTTCCCCTTCCCCCCTACCCCGATCGCGCTTCGCGCTCTCTCCTCGCACATCGCGCTTCGCGCTCGAACTCCCCTTCTCCTTCCCCTTTGAACGCCGGCCACGCAGGCTAACACCCACTGAAACTCAATTCCCAAATATAAAAGCTTAGTTTTAGAGCGAAGGTGAGCTCAAAAATTTAAAGCATAAAAATGAGGCCTTCCAAGGGGGGTAGCCGTGTCGCAATGTCCCATGTTTCTGAGAGCCCATGTCGCCTGGCTAAGAGCTGTAAATGTCGCTGTCGTTTTTTACCCTATTGTGTTGCTGTCGCATTGTTCGCTGTCGCGTTTCAGTGCCGTAATGATGTCGCTTGTCGCTGTTAAAATGTTCCTATGTCGCCAGTATTCAGGGTCATGTCGCTTGTCGCTTTTACCCCTTGGAAGGCCTCAAAAATATATACTTACGAAGAAATGTGTGGGCAAAACTTTGGTATGGTAACATTAACCACTTCTGTTACTTACTAGGAAGCTTCTTGCCCCAAAGCCACTTGTTTTTACCGCCAAAATCACTCGATCATCAAGCCATGAAATCGATTTCCACTTCTGTTTACAATGGCCACGCCACGAGAGCTGATAGAGACATTTCGCTTCTTCTTACATGGAGGGTGATATGGTTCGTTCGGTTTCAATCTTCCTCGGTCTACTCCGTCCAATACGATGGCCGATTGTGTTACGTTTTGAGCAACGTTTTGTAGTACCAGCAACCAAGGGCAACTTTTGCTTTCCTTGGCAACTTTTGAGCAACAAATTGATATAAAACCGATCCAAACCATAAAAGGTAGTTTCATTTCGAAGGATTTTGGTAACTGGTTTTATCAAAACTAATTTTTTCAATTTTTTTCAATTTTTTTTTTATTTATTTTTTATCGATCTCAAACCGGACTGAAATTTAATACAGCTGGTTCGTCGTGGAAATTGTGAAAAAAGTTGCATCGCCAGTGTGCTAAATTACGCCAAATTTGGGGCGACCGGCGAGGGTGGAAGGTTTTTTATTTTTCATCTGTGGCCATCCCAATAAAATGTTTCGTTTCCCATCGCCCCGTCTCTTGTGATGGTGGGTCGGTCGGTCGGGCAAAAAAAAAAAGAAAAAAAAGAATGAACACTTAGGGGTCTCCGAAAGATTTTGTTTCAGTCGATCTCGCTTAGAATGTTGGAACAATCGTTAATGCCCTTGGCACGAAACAGCCTTTGAAAAAGTTAGTATCGATGTTAATTTTAGACAAAGACATCACATCATATATATATATACCAATTGTTGTTAATAAAACAAGATCGTGTGCTTGTAAATTAAAGTACTTGCTTCTTTGACTAGTGAATCTGGAATTTTTTATTTTTTACATTTCGAAAAAAAATGGGTCGGTCGGGCGATGGGAAACGAAACATTTTATTGGGATGGCCTGTCACGCGTATAAAGGAAATGATTTATCTTGATTTCGTAAGAAGATATAAGAAGTATAGAAAAAATTAAACCTATATATCGTCATACGTATAGAGAAAACGTGTGATGTTCCACATTTTGAAACTGAAAGATGCCAATCTGGGGTATTCCCCGATTCTTTCGAACTTACACTAATCATTTTAAAAAGAAAATTACTTGAAATAACACAAATTACAGAAAATTTGTTGTCTGAAGTCATTCCATTTGGCTCGATTTTCATGCCAAGATCGGCGTTGGCGCATATTCTGGACATAAAAGAAAATTCAATACAGGTGATTGAAAACCGAAAGCGAAAATGGCACAAATTTGGGGTTTTTCCCATCCATTGTTCGAATACGGCACCACGTGGTTTTTCTAAGAATAACAAGTACGTCACGAAGCCGCCAAGGTAAATGCTTTAGAAATGCAATTTATATTTCAAACTATTATATTGTTCGCCTTAATGGACACTTTTTCAGCGACTTGTATTATATTACTGCGATCTTTTCACTTTGGACTAAAATGTCTAAAATAATACGGCGTAAAACCGAAGGACATCTGGCTACGAAATTATGCGTTGGTCAGCATATTTCCAGTAACGTGACTTCCTGTTTTGGGCAGATCGATAAAGGATTGTCAGAATTGCGCGAAGCCTTCTACAAAGAGTTTCATAGCTCAGTAAAATTGCTTCACTTTTACGTATGGTATAGCAGACCACAGAAGTGACCGGCCCTGAGTGAACTGATACTATTGTCTAGAATGGTTTAACACAGAATAACGCAAAGAAACAGAATTTCGATCGAGGTTTACATCGCCTTCAACGCCATTTGGTAAGTTTCGAGATTTTGTACTGTTGTATTTATAGTGTAGAGTTGATTTCAAATTTGATGCCGCTTTATTAATCCAATGCCTAAAAATTAATACAACATTTGGCCAACGAGTCTTAGCATTAAGTTGTTTAATGTATTTTCTATATTTCAGTAGTTTCGCAAGAGAAAATAAGAAATAATTTAGTATCGTTGTCGTCGGGCGCGCACGAACTCCGAATTTGTTATCGATCATGAAAGCCTATCATGCGTTAAGCAGTTGTCTTGTTAAAATGTTTTTCTCACACATAACTAACTATGGCTCTGAGACAGGTAAAAATATTGTTTTCTATTAAACTTGATCATGTTCGAGATGCATGCAATCGTGCGTTCGTGATGAAGGACTTGTATGAGGTCATGAAATAAAAATGTGCTGGTGAAATAAATCTATTTTGGGGCATTGTCACGCAATCTTTGTTCGCTTCGCCCACGAGGGGATTCGCTAATGACCAGTTCGCTTACGTCTTTGGTCGATTCGCCTACGTCTGAAGTATGTACATCTCCAAGCTTCGTGAGATTCGGCAAAGAATTGTACCATAGTCTTCCTTACGTCGTGTGTGTTTCAAGAATTTCTACGAATTGCCTTGAACATTCGAAAAATTGAACATTCGTTTAGAATTGCCATGTGATTGCATAGGGGCTTTGCAGCTGACCAGTTTTGCTTGCCTATCCGCCGTCTGATTTACGAGTACGGCTTGCAGGCTAAATGCCCTGAACGTTGAATAGTGTTATAAAGGTGACTTTCATATATGAGACTCGACGAGCCAATTTGTTTTAACTCATGGGCCGATTTCCGCTTTATAGGACCGTTATAGAGTAAATGCCCGGCAGTCCCTATCCCAGGGGGGGGGGGGGGGGTACTCGGGATTTTAAGTGACGGGGATGATAGAAGGATTTTTTTGGGTTTGAAAGTTTTGATTTTAGGATTTTTTTTGATTAACGTAGGGATTTTTTGGGGTATTTAAAATGATCTTAAGATTTGTGGTAGTGCTTTGGCTGTGTAGTTCTGCAAATAAAGTACAAACAAACGTGTTTTGCTGTTGATTTCTTGGGGGTTAATTTTTGGTTAAGGGATTTTTTTGGGTTTTGGTGGAAGCCCTAGGGATTTTTTTGGATCTTGATTTTTGCCCCCATTCGATCATCCCCGTCACTTGAGATCCCGAGTACCCCCCTGGGGTCCCTATACGTTTTACTGAATGTTTACGAAAAGCCCCATATGCATGTTAGCCTCCTGAAGCTATTTTATTTACGTTTAGAACTGTCAAGCGGTTACAAAGAGTTTAATGAGGGTAGGAATAAAGGAATTATGCGTGACATGCAAAAATTTGACTGTGACGTGTGAAAATAGCTAGAAAAGCCACGTGTTTCGTGAATTCTGCTGTTTTAAGTGTACGTGACACGTGAATTTGGTTAAAATTTGTTCGTGAAACAGGATCGCGACCTCCCCCCCCCCTTTTTTTACCCTTTTCAATGGCTTTATATAGCTAACTAATTTTAGGAGATTAACGAGCAATTCAGCGGTCTGTAGCCCCCCCCCCCCTCTTACAGGAGGGGTGTACTCGGGTATATTTTGGGTGGGATGTGCCACCGGGCTCTTCAAATTAGGACCCCGTTTTACAAAGAATTTGCATTCATAATGATACCCCGTCCTAGGCTAGAAAATCAATTTTCAATACTGTTCTAGAAATAATTAAGTAAATTTCAGTATCCTGTTTTAACGTATTTAACATATTTTTAAGCGATGGCGTGACATCGCTTTATGCCATCCCACAATCGGTTCTTTTTTGTCTGTTTGGCCCGATCGAACAGAAATCAAGTTTAACTTAACAAGAAATCGCTGCGTAAAACACAAAAGCAAAATACTTCCGTGAAGTTAGAATGGAACACTACAAATTATGTGTTCTTGGTTTTTCGTGTTACGTCATAAAATTCTGAAATCAAAATTCACTAGGCCTGCTAAATTTTCGTTGTCAACTAAACTAAAAATATATATTTTTGCAAATTTCCAGATCAATAGTGTCATTCGTTTTTTTTAAAACAGAGCATTTTGAATATTTGAGTTCTCCGTCGTATGTGACACCAAGCTGAGTGCCGTGACAAAGCTGTTTTGCTTGAAAAAAGGCCTTTCCTTTCCATTTTGAGCAGATTGAACATTTCAGATATAATAAGTGGTGTTTATGTGAAAGTGTACTAGCTCTTAAGTCAAGGATAGCCGCTGTTGTAAACAGAATTGAGTTCCAGATGGTTTCTCTGACATCACGGCGGCCATATTTGTGTCCCTCGGAAGGACACAGTTATGGTGTCTCCATACTAAGCTTTATAAGTTTGCGTGGAAAGGTTCGGAAAATAACTCGTGAACGGTACACCGCACAGACCCGATTTTTGGAAAAATTGTTTATCTATTTATCATCTATAATATTTGAAATTCATAGCTTCTGTAGTTGAATGGTTTCGAATTTATTTTTTGATTGTGTGACAGTGAAAACCAGCAATAAACGGAAGAGACTAATTATATATGATGGGCTTTATTAGATTTAGTAAACAGAAATTTCTAATTCTTATAATATAAAGGGTCGCTGTGAGCAAGAGACCATTTGACCTACTCGCAGCTTAAAAGCTTGCTCGCGCGTATCGTATGTCGTTTATCCGTGATATCACACTATAGTATAATGCAATCTTTGTTGAGACAACATGGGGAAATCTAAACAAAAATATAAAAATATAAAATAAAATATTACTGTTGTTCAATTGAACAAATCTATGAAGAAAATGTATTATTTGCATCCTTGGTCTGTGAATTCATAACAACTGTATTTATTTGAATTCCATCAGATCATCAGGCTATGCTATTTATACAATCACTAACATTGCTTCTTATGTTTAAAAAATGTAAGCTGCAGTTGGACAACAGTCTTTTTCACACAAAAGGTGTCAGCTAGTTTTATTTACTTTAAGTTTTTGACAAATTTCCTCAAAATTATGTAAGACCCCTTATGAAACGTCATCGCTTCTGCATGCATCGCGTGCCATTTATTTAACATGATACATTAACGTGAAATATATTATTACCCCGTTCTAGAAAACGTATCTGACATGGAAACCCCGGTCTTGATCACCCCCCCCCCCACCCCCAGGGAGGATGGTCCGTAGCTACAAACGGGCACAGTTTTATGTGAGCACAGGCTTACCATCCTATGTTTGTGAGGTCACAGCATGCCCATATGAATATTCAAATTTCTTCACTAATTGCTATTGTAAATATTGAAGCTTTCTAAAATCGGCTTTTACGACTTGTATTTGTAATAAAATGAAGTAGAAATATTTTCGCATTGTTTAAGTTTGTTTTTATACCGTTTTCTTGGCGATTTGTAGCGCGCGAGAGCAGTTTTTGGAGTTTAAAATTTCGACTTGTGTACAGAATACAAATATTTACACAAGGCGTGCAACTTCGACATCGAAGAATCCGGTACCGCCTCTGGAATGTAGCCGAAAAATCAAATTTCCGCGACTCGCTTTCATCGGAGATCCCGGTCCTCGAAAGAACAGTCTTCGAACTATAGTCTGGCCTGATTTGAGTGCGATCGGTTCGCCCCGTTGCTCTTTTAAACTAGCTGGAATATCAAACTAGGTCGTAAATTTGCCGATTTACGATGATTTGTACCACCTACTTGGACAATTTATGCAATTTTCGCTGAAATTAAATTGGTCAAAATTACTACCTATGCTCTCCCCAGAAAGCAAAACGTGTTTCAGTGCAAAATTCCTCTCGGGTACCCCAAAGAAATACTGCTCGGAAATCACGACGGCGAAGCCGAAGACAACGTGAACTGGAAATTTAATTTGCACCTCGACTTCTTATTTCTTTAATTATATAATTTTTTTTTCACACTCATATTCGATAGTTCGCTCAACAAAATTCACGTTATAGCGAGTACACATAAATTTCCCAGTTCACGTTGTCTTCGGCTTCGTCGTCGTGATTTCCGTGCAGTATTTCTTTGGGGTACCCCAGAGGACTTTTGCTCAAACAACAACAATTATCCAAGTCCTAAGGCCATCCCAATAAAATGTTTCGTTTCCCATCGCCCGACCGACCCATTTTTTTCAAAAAGTAAAAAAAAAAAAAAAAATTGCAGATTCAGTAGTCAAAGAAGCAAGTACTTTAATTTACAAGCACACGATCTTGTTTTATCAACAACAATTGACATTATGTGATGTCCTTGCCTTTAATTTTGATTAAAGAAAGAATAACGGAAATAACGAACGAAATAGCCACCTTTTCGCATTCGTAACCCGAGGCTTTCTTCCTTCAAGCGTTCCATCTTTTTTCTTTTTTTTTTTTTTTTTTGCCCGACCGACCGACCCACCATCACAAGAGACGAGGCGATGGGAAACGAAACATTTTATTGGGATGGCCTAAAGTATATTTTCCGTCCGGGAACATTGTTGGGAGTCTAAAATGTGAAATCTTTAGTTCAAAGGCTAGCTTTAATTTTCGCTGAACTGTTCTCATTCATAGTTGGATACTGCCTTTGATTTTAGGGCCGGAAATTTTTTTTTCTTCAAGAAACACGCATTTGAACGACAAATGAACCGCACGCCAATTTCCTGCAATTTTGAATTCTATTTTTCGCGAACGACAAAAATCACAACGAAGTTGTTAACTAATAACACATTGTTTAGTGCCTGCAAATTTGAAAGCTTCGCCTCTGTTTGTTTCATCTATGGCCGAGGTCGGGGCAGCTTTGTTGTTCCTGCACGGTTTGACATTGCTGCCACATACGCAGTTCGCCGAGCACTCAAGCTCGAAGCTCGCATCTCTGCAAACACAACCGCGGTGTTTTCCGCTTTTTCGGCTGCGAGTGTTCTTGCTTTGGCATGTCTGAAACAAGCCAACTTAAAATAGATCTTTCTAATTATATTTCTGTTTGAATCGTGAACGAGAAAGTAGATCAAAACAATTTTACCGGTACCGAAGTAAGAATTTTATTGCGACTCACCACTCTGCTTGGATGATTAGCTTGTGGGCTTCCCGACACATAACTGCCACTTACACGAGCTACTGGGGAGCCATAGTGATTACTAACTGGCAAATAATTGAAATCGGCAACACTTTATCCTCCTGAATATCTAACAAACTTTCATCCATCTTCTCAACTTCTATTTCACGCGCGTGTTTGACACAGAAACGAGCAAACGATATCCCGGATAATAACAACAACAGAGGCGCGCAAAGGACACTGGTTGCCGATGCCCCTTTAAGGTCGCGCAGGACCCTTGCAATCATTAGTATGTATTTATTTAAAGAGTATGCACGAACTGCCGGACGACTGAAGCCGACAACAAACGAAATATTCATGAGGATGTTTGTTTTTAAACTCTTTTGTCCAAGTAATTACTAGTAATTGTTCTCAGCTTTGTGCCACGTGCGCTGGAACATATAGGGAATTATCATAATTAGATTCACAGCTTTGAATATATCACACGTTGTTGTAAACATTGACTCGGAACGTCTTCGGAAGCCTCAAAACCTTCAATTTTGTGTCCAAGTTTTCTCCGCCGATAAAGAATTTCAAGAGTTGATTCGCCAGGAACATAAACTTGGTGGACTCTATTGTGCTCTGGCTAGAGCGAATTTTTAAATTTCCTTCTCAAAATGAAGATAGCATGTTTCAAAGTTTAGATTTCACATTTTTACTCTCTTAGAAGCCATTAACTTGTGGCATTTTTTGAAATCGAAAATTTCGTTCTAGTGGGAGCACAAAAGAAGTTACGATTTATCACTAGGCTATATAATCATTTAATTTGGTGCGCTGTGCTAGCTGAAAACTTGTAACATCACAGACAACGGTCATCTCTCAGTAAAAGGACAATCATGATGTAATTCCATCATCCCTGAGTATCCTTATTAAATTTTAGAGGAATCAATATTCAAAATGTAGTGAATTAAAGCTTTACAAGATAGCACTCCAACAAGAAATTTGGCTAATGAATATATTAATGAGCAAGGGTCCTGCGCGACCTTAAGTTTACAAACGAAAAACCAATCAGAATGCGACAATTCTTTTCGCACGTGCAAGATGAACATTAATATGCAAAACAAATCGTCAAGGTGGGGGGGGGGGGGGGGGAAAGAAAAACAACAAGCCAAGAAATTACATATCACCAATGTTAGCAAAAATAAAGCTTGAATTCTTCGGCGTCTAGCATTCTTACTTCATTTTATTTTCTTCAACGCCAAGATGCCGTGCAAAAATAGAAAAAAATAGAGGAACAACTAGACACAGATCAAAACAAGGGCTGTCATGAACTAATTTAAGCATTAGCGTGTATTCAAAAGCTAATCAGAACTAACTATAGTTAACTGCATTGCTGTGACCGCTAAGACGACCGTAAGCACTAACTATAGTTAGGTATGACGTCACCTAATTTGAGGCTAACTATAGTTAAACTTTAGTTACGTCGTAGGTTGATAAGTGACACGCGTCCTGCATACTGCAATGTACATTGCTGATCCTAGCAGTATGCAGGACGCGTGTCACTTATCAACCTAGTAAATGGCCTAGCTCACAGCGAGTCTCACATAGCTCAGTTGGTTAGAGCGCCCAACCGGTATCTGGGAGGCCATGGGTTCGATTCCTGTCGGGGACTCAGATTTTTAGTGGTTACCAAGGTAACCACATAATGCTACCATCTGGGTAAGTAAGTGTAAGTGTAAGTGTAAGTGTAAGTAAGATTTTCCGAAGCACGAAGTAAGAACGAGAGCGTACCGAAACGGCACGAGGATTTCTCAAGTTCTCCTGGTAGCTTTTTACGATTACAATACTATTCTTTAGAAGGATACGGTGATGAATTGTTAGGATTTAGTTAAATATGAGGATTCCGATAAAAAAGCCAGTTTCACAATCATTATGGCGCGTTCGAACTGTCCACGATCGACAATCGACTGCTTTGATGAACCGCTGGCTGAACGTAGTTGGAACATGATGCTTGACATGTGTGTATGGACGTAGTTAGAATATGATGATTCCCACGTGCATATGGGCGAACGTAGTTGGAATATGATGATTCGCACGTGCATATGACCGAACGTAGTTGGAATATGATCCTTCGCACGTGGATATTGCTTCGAAGTGAGACTTTCCGAAGCACGAAGGAAGAACGAAAGCGTACCTGAAACGGCACGAGTATTTAACTATTAACTTCTGGCCATGCATAAAACTCTTTACCGTACTGCCCTTTAAATATCGTTTCTTCAGGAGCGATGGCTAAAATAATTACCAACCAGCAGCTATTTCAAAAACAAATAGTGTTTCGTTTCCAGATTGCGGTAGGGTGAGAAAAGCGTAATCTTGAGCTTTACATCAAGGGGATAAATGTTGTTCGACATGGCATTTGCACAGCTTGCTATACGAAACTGTCCATACGAAATTTGATGTTTTAACATAACTTGACTGTCTTCTTTTCGTTCTGAACTTTTCGTGCCGACTCGAATGTTTTCGCGATTCACGTGACACTGATCACGCAACTCCGGATACGTCCACGCGAGAACCCACGCAATTTTGCGTGTATTCGGGCGGCTTGTGACGTCGAAGATGCCGTGAATTTTCCTATACACATTTATACATTAATCTGTTACATGAATTGAAAAAACTTTGTAACTCTCCTGCATATATGCCCTTCTCTTCAATCAACTTGCTCGTTTTCGGGGCACACTAGCCCTTCCGTGCGAGCAAACACGGCGGATATGCCATGTCATCACGCTTTTGTTTGCGTTGCAAACACTCTGATTGGTGGAAGTTTTCTTCCGTTTCAGAATATAGCTAGAATGTTTACTTTACAATTAAACGCTAAAAGAGCTTACTCTAATTTTTTTTCAATACATCGCTTTAATCAAACCTAAAACCATTGCAGTCGTCGGATATTTGTATTTGTAAGGAATCTCAATATTTTTTGGTCTTGCTGATGATTATCTTTCCGATATTTGAAGAGCATGCTTTTACGAAATTAATTGCCTTCGGTCAAACTTATTTACTTTGTGGTTGCGAGCGTTCTCCTGATTGGATAGTAGCCTCCACTGTGTAAATAGTTCACCTCGAAATTTATTCTTCGTCCGATCGCTTCAAATTTTGGTAGAATGCGTGACAAGGTTATTACCCAATCCCCCTGCAAATTTGAATGTGGCCTACACGACAAGAAGGAAGTAAGATCTTGATCGTCAACTGCGAAATACAACCCATGAATCGATCAAAATCGAGGTAAGAGTTGTGTACTACGTACAGTACGAACGCACATGGTCTGAAATGCAGTGAAATGTTATTTATATTTATATTGCTTGGAATCAATATCTGAATTTATCTCTGAGTATAAGGAGATCGTTATATTTTGCAGAAAAGGGTCAACCCGTTGCCTTTAATATGATTTCCCCCTTATTAGGACCAGAGGTAAACCAAAAACACATTTAGACCCGCCAGCATCAATATCTGTTATTTGTTTTGCAAGAAAGCCTACGACAACTACGTTCACCAAAAATCTGTCAGAAAATCTTTAACATATTTTTGTCGATCTGATTTCTTGTAAAATAATTGATGAAGGCCGGAGTGGGGGGACAGTACTTTCATCATTACCACACTATGAACATTCCAGAACCATCTTAGCTATTCACTATTTCCTCAGTTCGACTGTAAACACAAGTCTGTTAAAATATCGGTAACCACATGACCTCTTAGAGGGCTGTTATTTCTTTGTCCCACGCTCGTGTCATGTAGAATAATTTCTTCACTATTTATCACCGAGCTTATAATTAACAATCTACCATCTTTATAAATTACTATTAACAGTTTATTGTAATAAATGTACCATTTTAAGATGCGTTCCTTTGCCACATCCAGTTTATAAGCTGATTGCCTGGAAAATGTAAAAAATAATGCTCTTGAGTTGTAAAAAAATATAAACTGATTAAAATAAAATTGCATTTTATTCACACAAAACTTGAAGAAATGTTTGTTTTCAATGGAATGAAAAATGAATTACCGGTAATTGACACTTGACTGTCTCAGCTTCCTTGAAACACATCAAATTTTCTATGACGGACCAGTCAAGGAGTGAACTTGGCCCTGCTAACTAAAACTCAGATTCTTCCGACTGAAAAAATATTATTTTTCCGTTTAGTAGCAAAAGGCTATCAAGTTTCGGCTCAACTAGAGACAACAGCACCAACTATTTGCATCTTACTGGATAAGAACAGCATAAGAATATGACTTACTGTATTCCTCCTGCTAAAAACACCTTCCAACCCATGGAATTGGGTCCAAAAAATGCCAACGACGTGAATTACCATGAGGTTGCTCGAAGGAGCCTTTGATTATATACCTGAAGCACGAAAAAGGTTCCCCTTACGGGCGGGGCCTCCTCGTATAGGCCATTATAGATTCCCCCCCCCCCCCGGTATCTTTTACACACTGATTTTCTATCTGGACAGTAGCCCATTACCTGATCAGGACATGTACACACATGTCTTATCATGGTGGCGATATCGCGTTAAAATCACCCGCCACAAATTGCCTCTGTAGATGGGCTAAAATAGGACTTGATAAGGAAGAAATGCGGTCAGCTTTAAATCAATTCGTCTCTTTGAGAGCGTCCGTCGCAAGGCGGACACAGAAATAGAATTTTTCCAACTGCTCGGCACGGAAAGGAACCGGCTTACCGGAGTGGGCGGGGATGTTTGTCGGGGAATTTGGAGACCAATCTGGGCCTGGCTCAAGCTTTTTTTTCTCATCCCTTAAACATACCATTTTTCATGCTTGGCCGTTAAAGGCCACCAACACAGTGTATTTATGGCGTTTATTTATTTCTTCACGTTCAACGCTAAACAAGGCCTCAACGGCTACAAATAATGGCGTTCTCAGGTCCTGAACACCCTCAGAGACCCTAAGAGTGAGCCCCCCCCCCCCCGAATCGGTAATTTACACCACTAAGCGAGACGACGAGCATCCCCGCCACTTTTACATGGGAGTCCCTCCCAAACCTCCGGGGGTTATAATAAATATCTGTTCAAACGGATTACTGGTGTGAGACAAGTCTCTGTTTTGGAGCCCCCACCCCACCCCCGGCGAAGGATGGGGAAGGAGGTAATCTTCTAAAGAAAGCGCTGTAACGTTAAAAAGAAAAAAAAAATGATCTCGTTTTCAGCTCATATCAGTTGAAATGATCTCTAAAAAGCGGAGGATGGCGGAGCCAGCTTTATAACAAACCGTCATACTCATGTAGGAAACGTTCGTGAGCCGTTCCATGTTCAACATTTAAAAACTGAAACATGTTAATCCGGGGTTTTCCCGAAAATTCCAGAAAATTTTTGTCATGTTTGTTGTAGAATCCAATCTTCATTCAGGGACTGGGGGGAGGGGGGGGGGGCTGACTAGTGACTTGAAGTGGGGGGGGGGGGCTTAAAAGACTCTTCTCTTATTAACTCTTTATTTTTTCGGAAATTCTGGGGGGGGGCAGCCCCCCCAGCTCCGCCCTCCATGTCATTCTAATCTTCTAAGATTCTAAGGTTCGTTTTATACCAAGTCCGGCGTTGTTGTTAAACCTTGCTGCAAATTCTGGTCATAAAATAAAGCTGCTCTTTGTAGAAAATGCGAAAATGCGAAAGCGAAAATGTTTACAAAGAAGGGGTTTTTCCCATCCTTTGTTCGACTTGTGACGCCACGTGTTTTTATTTTTTTTCCTGAGAAACAACAAATGAAATTCATCACGTACGGCTGTAGACTTCACAGTAAATGCTTCAGAAATCCTTTATATTTCAAAATATTATATTGTTCGCCTTTATAAAAGTTAATGTTAGAAGAAATTAAGATTTTACCACTTTTCGAGCGGCTTTTATTTCATTATTGCGACTATATATTAAATCATTCCTAAATTTATAGCCAGGGGATTCCCCGTTTAAAACGTAAGACAATCCATAGTCTGTTGTTGGTCATTGTTCATATATCGAGGTGAGAAATAACCGCCTGAGTGCCTGCTAAGATCGATTTAAAAATTACATCAGATTTCCTTTAAACTTGCCTTCGTCTGAGTTTAGTTCTAGACGTTTAAAAACTAATTACGTACGGTCCTTGGATTGAGACAATCTATAGAGGTCGTCGAGCTGGACAGCTGGAAATCGAAAGTGAACCAGCAAAAGTGGATTGAAATTCAGAACGCCTGCGGGTAGTTTGCTGTTTCGGTTGTTCTTTCAAAGCCACAACAGGACAGTGCTTCTAACAAAATCACAGTCCCGGGATCTCAACAAGAACAACAACAGTGACGGTATCCAAGCGTTGACTTTGCTGTTACTGCGCTCATGCATGTTCGTTTTTGAAAAGGTAAGCAGATCGCGTGTATACTTGCAAACAAATGGATCTCGCCCGAAAGAAATCTGTAGTCTGTCTAGTGTCTCTAGTGAAATGCTAGTCTGATTCTCAGACGTCCGAGGTCGATCGTTTCCCCTTCGCTTCCCTTCTCTCCGTCTGAGAAAGGGGAAGCGACCTCTGTCGGACGTCTGAGAATCAGGCAAGTGAAATGAAGGATATTATGAATACAGTGAGTCAGGAGAGTGAGTGGATTGTTTTGTTGTGGTTGTCGTATCAAATGTATTTCACATTCTCAAGGTTAGAAAATTGTTTTTCCTTCTGAAATGTTCTTATGACGGCTTACTGCGTTAGTGTTTAGTATATGGAGTATAATCAGTTCGACGAGCTTTCGCTGGTCGCCATAATCTTTATTTCTTGTATTCTGTATTCAAGAGGGTATAAACCAGTCGTTTCGCCCTAATTATGTGGCTCGTTCACTCGGAAACGTTTCGCCCGGACTAAAAGTTAGAATAAGTCGATTTGCCTTGACTAGAAGTCGATATTCGCCTGAACTAAAAGTTAGCTCGCCCGAACTATTATTAAAGATACATAGTTGGAGGCATAGCTTGAACAAACACACAGTATAAAAGTCTCCTTTCTAAATCTAATCTCTCTGGAGAGTTGATCGTTAAATAAATTTATTACGCTTTCCTTGAAAATATCCAGCGCTGTCTATAGAAAGAATTTCGTTTTTTTAACGCATTCGCTTTTTTGTTTGTTGCTTATCTGGCTAAATATTGCCTATTCTTGGTTTTCATGTTACGTCATAAAATTCTGAAATCAAAATTGACTAGGCCTGCTAAATTTTCGTTGTCATTAGGCGAAAGATAAACTAAAAATATATATTTTTGCAAATTTCCAGATCGATAGTGTCATTCGTTTTTAAAACAGAGCATTTTGAATATTTGAGTTCTCCGTCGTATGTGACATCAAGCTGAGTGCCGTGACAAAGCTGTTTTGTTTGAAAAAAGGCCTTTCCTTTCCATTTTGTGCAGATTGAACATTTCAGATATAATAAGTGCTGTTTATGTGAAAGTGTACTAGCTCTTAAGCCAAGGATGGCCGCTGTTGTAAACAGAATTGAGTTCCAGATGGTTTCTCTGACATCACGGCGGCCATTACTGTGTCCCTCGGCAGGACACAGTTATGGCGGCTCCATACTAAGCTTTATAAATTTGCGTGGAAAGGTTCGGAAAATAACTCGCGAACGGTACACCGCACAGACCCGAAACTTGGAGGAATTGTTTATCTATTTATCATCTATAATATTTGAAATTCATAGCTTCTGTAGTTGAATGGTTTCGAATTTATTTTTTGATTGCGTGACAGTGAAAACCAGCAATAGGTGCCTTTTAGGTGTTGCGTTACGCTGTCTGAAACTGTCAAATTTCACTCCAAGTGCAACTGAATATATTATTGAATATGCAAATTTCTACTAAGCATGCAAAAAAGCACGTCAACAGTCTATTGGCGTATTTTGATTATTATTATAGACCATTATAACGAAAAAGCCGTTTTCTTGGTATGTATAAGTGTATATACCAGCCATTTTGAGGCCGTTTTCTTGGTCGGAAATGTTAGCTAGAAATTTTTCCCCAACAGCGCGTGCTCTTATTGGCTTATTCGAGGTCACATGACATCTATAAACAATTAAAAACTGCTTCCCGCCAAAAGTCTCTGCGCTAGCAACTCCTTTGCTTGAGCGGGCAACAACGCAAAATCTGTGACGTCAGAGGGTCTGAGTGCAATGTTACCCGCGAATGATCACCGACGACCGCTATTTTTCTAAGACTCGTCGTGCTATAAAGCAAAACACTTAGGGCGGGGGTACATGTGAATTTGAGTGAAATTTTAAGAAGTATAAAGAAAGGAAAGGAGAAGGAAAATTGTTGACCCCAACACAAGAGCACTCCAGGTTGACAGAAGACTGTTTTGGTGTCCATCTACAAATTATTAACTTCAAATTCTAATTTTAAAATCACACTTAAACTTCAATATTTCTTATTTCCCCAAATTTTACTTCTTCTTTGAGAAAAACTATCTCCTCCCAAAAATCCCCAAAATTCACAACAAAACACCGCAAAACATAGATTTGTGAAATGAGCAGAGAGTTTTTGGATTGCTGAAACGCTAACGAGATATTCGCATTAAACCCACACACAAACGGTGGTAAACCGGCTTTCACGTGAACCCCCGGCCCGCCTTAATGACCGATCCCTCGTCGAGAAACCAGTTAATTTTGTTTCCCTCGAATCTCAATGTTTCCCTCGGCTTCGCCTCGCCGAGGGAAACACTGAGATTCTCGGGAAACAAAATTAACTGTTCCCCTCGGGAACAATCATTAAGTGTATAATGTTTATATCTAACGAAAAGTCGTCGATAAGCCGTTGTTGTGTTGGTCCGGTTCCTGCCGTTTTCAGTCATTTTAAAAATTTACTGTAACTAAACTCCTTATAAGCGGACACCTCTCTACAGAACCTCGAGTTTGTTTCTTTGAAGTGAACATATTGTTTTCTTTTAAACCATAACGAGGGTATTGATATCAAGTTCAGTGTGTTCAAGTTTATTCAATAGTATACTATTTGAAAATTTTCAAGAGAACATTCAGTCTCAGCCCCCAAGTAGAGATCTTATATCACTTAAACAACCGATACAGTATGAGTATATGAAACTTATATTAATGGGTCATTAATAGAAAACTTGTGTAACATCACAGTTTTGATGTTTGTTGCTCTCTAGATAGAACAAAAGAACATCGTGGAACTGACAAAGTCAACTAAAAGTCACCAAACCATTCGAAAGCTTAAAAGGATATAAGGAACGTTAGCTGACAACGCTGCGACATGTACTGATTGCGCCGAAAGATCCAGTCCATGCTGTAATCGATGATGAAGAAGTTGTGTCATCGATCTGCTCCGCTAGAATTTGGTGATGCCAATTTAAGAGGTGAGAATTAAGCCTATATGGACTACACGACCCCTCATAGTAAGAAGTCTCCTAAAATGTAGAGTTATGTGACAAAAACTGAACTAGAATGCAAAATTGATCATATGATGTAAGTTTATTGGTAGCAACAGCAGAAACCCAAAATGTGGTTTTCATGTTACGTCATAAAATTCTGAAATCAAAATTCACTAGGCCTGCTAAATTTTCGTTGTCATTAGGCGTAAGATAAACTAAAAATATATCTTTTTGCAAATTCCCAGATCGATCAGTAGTGTTATTCGTTTTTAAAACAGAGCATTTTGAATATTTGAGTCCCCCGCCGAAAGTGATATCAAGTTGAGTGCCGTACCAAAGCTGTTTTTTTGAAAAAAGGGCCTTTCCTTTCCATTTTCAGTAGATTGAATATTTCAGATTTAATAAGTGGTGTTTATGTGAAAGTGTATTAGCTCGTAAGCCTAGTACAGTCGCTGTTGCAAACAGAATTGACTCAACTGAGTTCCAGATGGTTTCTCTGACATCACGGTGGCCACATTTGTGTCCCTACTTTGTGTCCCTACACAAATATGGCGTCTCCATACTAAGCTTTATAAATTTGCGTGGATAGGTTCGGAAAATACTCGCGAACGGTACACCGCACAGACTCGAAACTTGGAGAATTGTTTATCTATTTATCGTCTATAATATTTGAAATTCATAGCTTCTGTAGTTGATTGCGTGACAGTGAAAACCAGCAATTGCATGGCTGGCTATCAGACTTTGTACGGGAATCTATGTTTACAATATTTCCCTCATATTAGCATAAACGCTTCAGTTTCTGATCGAGCGACAAAACTGTCAATTTTGATCATTATTGAAAGAACGTGACACGATTAACTTTTGTTAAAAGATTGAGCCCGTAGTATTCAAATTAAGTACTTTTTCTGTGACGTTTGTTTGAAAACTGAAACTTTTGCAAAGAATTTATGGGCACATTAGCGCTTTTGCCACCCAGAAATTTTGCAGTTTTTAAAAACTAATATCTCCTTCTGAAGCAATTTCATAACACGCAAAGAGCTGAAACTTTCGTCAATTATTAAGTTTGACAAGCTCCTTTAATAAACATCTGGGGTCAATTCAGTGTATATAGCTCGATGCCTTCTCTACGCAAAGTCGCATGCTACTAATGAGGCAAAATGTATGCAGTGTCATTGACAATGATCGCCCTTATTTTGTTTGTAAGGCAAGCGTCTTAAGGCCCGGCCAAACGCACGCAACATAACATGTTGCAACATGTTGGATGATGTTGGATCAAGTTTGAAAATACTGTAGTCAAATTTTTTCTCCCAACAGGGTGGCAACAGCGTGACCGAACGCTTGCAACATGTTGTGCACAACAATGTTGCGCTATGTTGCGTTCAAATGTGGCGTGCGTTTGGCCAGCACCTTCACAACATCTCACTTGACATGACCCAACAATGTTGCAATATGTTGCGTTGAAATGTTGCGTCCGTTTGGCTGGGGCTTCAAGGTGTTTTATAACCAAATATTAACATTTTGCCATCACGTTCAACATGAAACCAAAAAAAAAGCGACCGCCTAGCATAATTTCGTGAAACTAGACATGCTTTGCTTAAATCGTCGTGTCAAAATCGTTTAACTATAAAGGCCCCGTCCACATTAATCCGCATAATCTGGAAAACGGACATCGAGAAATTTGAAAACACCGTATAAAAAATTTTCCGTCCACACCAGTCCAGTAAAGTTTGAAAACGCATCTATTTTGGTCAAAAACAGATAAAATGCGTTTTCAAATACCCACTTTGAAGAGAGTTTTCAAAAAGTTTCGTTTCCAAAATGTTGTCCGTTCACACTAAAACGCAAAGCTGGCGTTTTTAAATAAATCCATTTTGAAGAGCGTTTTCCCGGATAAGTGTGAACAGTTGGCAAAACCGGAGAAAAAAAGATGAGTTTTTAACTTCTCACTAATCCTGATCAAGTCAAAAACTCATCTTTTTTTCTCTGGTTTTGCCAACCTTCGCACTTATCCGGGTAAACGCTCTTCAAAATGGATTTATTTGAAAACGCAACAATTTAAAAACGAAACTTTTCGAGAATTCTCTTCAAAGTGGGTTTCTAAAAAAAACGCCTTTTATCTTTTCTTGACACGAAATAGATGCGTTTTCAGTTGCCCAAAATTGCAATCTTGGACGGAATAATTGGTGCTTTTTCGAGCGGGTGGGTGGGTGAATTTTTTAACGCAAATGTATACTAGCTATTGAAATCAGTTACACGTTGTTCTAGTTCCTGCTTTGCTGTGTTTCGTGCGGCAATTTGAAGCATGCAAAAGAAAATTGTCGAGTTCAGATAAAATTTGCAAGCCGTTTCAAGAAGGGTCAAGAAAGAAGAGAGGAGATAATTGATTGCGTTTAATTGGCTCAGACACCCTGAGATCGGTAGGTTTTATTGATCTTTCTTGACACTTCATGGACACTAAGCTATAAACGGGAGATAACTACCTTAAAATATCCATATCTGTTCCTTTTCAGCAATAGCAGAGTTGAAAAATAGTGAAGGTGACGAAGAATTCAGAAAAAAAGAATATGGCAGCGCTATTGACTTCTACACGGAAGGGATTAAAGTTAACTGCAACAATAAAGAGCTAAATGCCAAACTATACAGCAACAGGGCAACAGCACATAACTGTCTGGGTAAGTAAATGAATAAAAGAACTGACTGTATGGCCTTAACCTGCATACGGAAATTGCCATTTTTTCTACAGTTTTTGAAGTAGTTTTAAGGGTCAAAACTGGAAGGGTCAAACATTTTGTGATTTACACTCGACCTTCAAAGGTTATTTTTAAAAGCGGTGTGTTATTTTTTTGGTTATATTATTTTGTGTTTTCTTGTTGGTTTGTTTTTGTAGAAAACTGCACTGCAACTGAAATATTGAGCTGTCTTTGCTTAACTGTTTCATAGAATGATGTTTTTGCAATCTCCAAATTTTAATTTTCGATAGGTAATTACAATGAGGCACTCAGGGACGCAAAAGCATCCAAAGAACTTAAACCATCACGCGTGAAGGCCTTTACAGCAGGTAAAGAACTAAACTAATCCAAGAGTACTTTTTTGGGGTTCTTACCGTTAAACCATCCTCGGAGACCCAGGGGCAGTTAGATGGGGCGACGGACAGCTCATCGGGACGAGGGGATTTTCAGGCGAAAGTTTACAGACTTTCGCCTGAAAATCCCCTCGTCCCGATGAGCTGCCCGTCGCCCCGACTAACTGCCCCTTGGTCCCCGACGATGCGTAAACACCAACAACGGTCATACATAACGTCCCCAGTTGTTGTGCTGTAAGATCGCGAGGCAACTCAATTACGTTGGAAGAAGGGTTTTGCACGGGTTAAAAACGGCTCAGAACTAGCTAAATTATTTGTTTTGATCATTAGCACTTTTATTTCGTTGATAGCCAGTTGTCAAGCTTGCATAATAAGAATTTCAATTCTCTGGTTTAATATTCTCACCACATGTTTTAATTAGCCAACAAGCGTGCACGTACACGGACTCAGAGCCACCTTAAATTTTGGTAAATTTTATGAACCAGTTATGAAGTTCAATAACGCGAAACAATAGTAAACACATAATGTATGCAACTTTAGTGGCGATTAAGTGTGCATCCAAGAGAGGACCAGGCAACAGGTGATACAGCTCAAATCACCGATTTCGCCCAAACTTAGCATAAATGTTGGGTATGGTGAGCTATTCACTGTGGCAAAACATTAGTTAGTAAATAAACCCCTTCAGGCGACTGGTATATTGGAGGATAATGCCCGAGGCTGAAAGATTGTCGAAAGATGAACAGTTGGCCGAGAAGCGAAGCTTCGAGGGCAACTGTGAAATTTTGAGGACAATCTTTCAGCCGAGGGCATTATCCTCCAATATACCAGCAAGCCAAAAGGAGTTCATTTATTTTATAACCCTCAGATTAATTTCTACAACGCGCTTCATCGCCAGTAAATTTATAGGAAAAAACCTGCGTAATTAACCCGGCTTAACTGTGGTTGAAACAAATGCAAGTTAATTGGCTTACGTGATTTTCAACTCTGTGATTTCATTAAAAGTTAGAATCGAATAAAGTGACTTCATTCATTTGTTTTGTGCTTGCCTACAAAATCGGGCGACGGATATCAAATCGGACGGGGTATATTCGCTGATACCCGTCGTCCGATTTTGTACCACGTGATGCGTTTTGTCCAATGAGCGCGCGCAAAAATTAATGGGTGGGTTATAACTCAAAATATTTTATTCCCTTGGAGTTATGGTTCCTTTTGCAAAATTGGCTATTTTTCACTAATTTATGCATATTTAATTAGCTGACTTTGAATGACCAGTTCCACAAGAAAAAAAGACTTCTGAAAATAAAATTCACTGCATTATATTCTGTGGTTATAAGGCTTTAAGTACAATAATTTACTTCAACCGTCCGATTTGATTTCTTCTCCTCAAACAGATTTTTGGAAGGTACACATTTCGTACTGCTGGAAATAGCCTTCAATTAGTGCCAAATATCTCCCATGAGCAACAACTTATATACATTATTCTTACATGGGTAATGAAATCCATCATTTGACTTCACAAAAATGGCACAAAATGTTTGGGGACCAATATATTTTATTCGCACTGAGGAACTAAACACACGTGACTTAACGATTTCTTGCTATTTCATCAAACTTCACCGAAACACAGAAGCCATTTACTCAATTTAAGGTGGGAAGTGCGTGTGGTCGCGCATGATTACACGTGAACGGGTCGTACCGCTGACTGAAACGGCAGGCTCAATCAATATAAATCCAAGATGGCGGGGGATAGCGGCTGTTTATTTCCAGTTAAATTTATATCATGTAAACTGGCTGAGAGAACTGTCCCTCCGTGAACTTTGAACAGCTCTTTGAATGACTTTATTGACAACCTGTTTATACCTTTCACGAAGTATGAACCACGATGGATTGGCTGAGTTCAGCGCGCCTCAAAGCAACAGTACACATGTCAACTGAGATCGAAGTACAGCAAGAAGAACAAAATCTTCAGAAGAAAGCATCTAAGTGTCGATAAGTGGCATGTATGTAGCATTACTTTCTTGTTTCTTAACTTTGATGTGCCTAGATGTTGGATTGAGCGAGCTTGTGAAGAAAATCTTTCGCTGTTGTATTTACATTTGCTATCACAACATTGCCGAATTAAGAAGCTTATATGGCTCTGAAAATTTTCCGAAAAATGCCCTAGGTGCCTTTTCTTCGCCAATATTTTGATTGTTATCGATAGATGTATGTTTGATTAGCTATTTTGTACCACATTTGTGCCAAATTGAGTAAATAAATGGCCTCTGTGTTTCGGTGAATTTTGATGAAATGGCAAGAAATCGTTATTTCACGTGTGTTTAGTTCCTCAGTACGAATAAAATATATTGGTCCCCAAACATTTTGTGCCATTTTTGTGAAGTTAAATGATGGATTTCATTACCCATGTAAGAATAATGTATATAAGTTGTTGCTCATGGGAGATATTTGGCACTAATTGAAGGCTATTTCCAGCAGTACGAAATGTGTACCTTCCAAAAATCTGTTTGAGGAGAAGAAATCAAATCGGACGGTTGAAGTAAATTATTGTACTTAAAGCCTTATAACCACAGAATATAATGCAGTGAATTTTATTTTCAGAAGTCTTTTTTTCTTGTGGAACTGGTCATTCAAAGTCAGCTAATTAAATATGCATAAATTAGTGAAAAATAGCCAATTTTGCAAAAGGAGCCATAACTCCAAGGAAATAAAATATTTTGAGCTAATGTTTTGCCACAGTGAATAGCTCACCATACCCAACATTTATGCTAAGTTTGGGCGAAATCGGTGATTTGAGCTGTATCACCTGTTGCCTGTTTCTGCCCTGTTCTCTCATGGACGCACTGTTAAAAAGCTTACGTGTTAGTTATTCCAAATGATACTAAAAATCATGACATTGCCTATTCGAGTACATTATTATTATAATCATTTTGGACTGTTGTTTTTCTACCTGCAGGAGCGCAAGCCTGTGTCAATTTAAATCTGTTTGAGGAAGCCATTGCGTGGATCGACGATGGACTTACAGTATCCTTTGACCACGTGCATAAATTTAACCTAGTCTAAATAGTAACTGAGGAGGCGCAGTGGCCTAATGGTTAGTGCGCTGGACTCCGGATCAAGCGGTCCGGGCTCGAGCCCTGGCCGGGGCACTGAGTTGTGTTCTTGGGCAAGACACTTTACTCTCATAGTGCCACTCTCCACCCAGGTGTATAAATGGGTACCGGCTCCAGCCTGATGAACCACTAGGCTCGAACGCAGCAACTTGTAGTTGTTCCACAAATTAGCTAGTTGAAATGGTGATTATCAGAAAATAGCCAGCCAAGTAGACTGCAAGCAGTCTCTCTTTTGTTCTAACTCAGTGGGGAATGAACGCGAAAGCGAGCAAGCCCGAAATACGAGCGGCAAAGCTTCGAACTTCGAGTTGCGTAGACGCCGGAAGAGGAGCGAAAAGGAAGTCTCTCTTTTCCCTTCCCCGCTACTCGCCGCTCGCAACTTTGCCACTCTTATATCACGCTCGTTCGATTTCGCGTTCGTCCCCACGGACTTCTGAGAAAAAGGGACACTGCTTGCAGTCGTAACGTCAAAATTGCGAAAATAGCACGCTCTGTGGGTTAGTTTAAAAACTTATCAGCATACCTCGCTGATTTTGGTCAACTTTGATCCTTCTCAATCTTTCCCAATCTTAAACATCCTTTTTCCTTTTTCGTTTATGCTATGCCATTCTGTGTGTTTCAACATTAGTTAAGTGTAGTTTTGTACCGCTCAAAAATGACTTTACATATCACTAGCCTGCGTAGCAGTTGATTCCTGTCCAAGCGCTCGGAGCGAGCGAACGAGCGCGCCTGGATTAGCAACCCACCCACTTCTTCTCATTTTTTTTTTCGCCCGCTCAGTTCTTCGATCTTTCGCACGTTCGTTCGTTCGCTCCGCACACTTGGAAAGGAATCGACTGCTACACAGGCTAATACATCGCAAGAGCCCCTTTTACACATTAACATGTAACAGTAACTTGACTTTGAAAAGATTGACTCAAGAAACCAGACGCTGTTGGAATTAAAGAAGGAGTCTGTCCCAAAACAACGCAAACCGTTGGAAACAAACGGAGAAAAAATGAAGTCAGTTCAAACCAAGGGGGACAAGGTAATTATTGGAATTAGCCAAGGTGCTATGCTAAGGACTCGTAGTTGTCTAGTAATAGGTATGGATGAGACATGAGGACCAACAGTCCCGACGGGGGATTATTAAAATAAGGGATAAAACATGTCGTAGTTATAAGGTTTTACAATCGTTGAAAATAACTATGAGATTCGCCTACAAAACACGATTCTGGTACATTGTATGATTTTTTCTCAAAATTTCCCATGATTACCCCAACACTTTTACGGACCCGCCATGACACAAGGCTAAAACCTAGGTGTTTTAAAGAAATTTAAAATTCCCTTTCTTAAAGGCCGTTTTCTACTGATAATTTCACGTAATCAAAGAGAAATTAAAGAACAAACAGCATAACGAAAATCACTGTTACTGTGATAACTGATAATATACAGATTTAGCCAAGCCTAAAAGCGGAGCTCCACATACGCATCTTTTGCGGCTTTTTAATATATATAACTTGGGAAAATACTCACATTGAAAATATATACTGTCATTAAAGTTATTGAATACACCTGGCGTACGCAACTACTCAAGAAACATTCCATAGTCGAGATGAATCGTCAAATCCAATCGCAGAAATTCCGTTAACAAATTCCTCTCGTTACTCAAGACAGAAATATAAGTCTTGAGCCCGCGATCCAAGGTAAAATCACTACCTGATCAGCGGTCAACTTCAAAAAAACACGTGACCTCGATGAGCTCTTAACCTGAGCCCGCGATATGGTCATGTGATACTGGTCAGCAGATACCTTGTTTCGACAGCTGTCAATTAACCACGACATGGGTGTCCAATATCGATCCTGGAAGATAAATACTAGTTATGCAACGCTTTCGAGTGGTATACTATGGAATATCCCACGAGTCACTTGTATTTTCTCGGTATACACACGAGCCTTTAGGCGAGTGTGTATGCCAAGGAAATACAAGTGACAAGTGGGATATTCCATAGTATACCACGAGAAAGTGTTGTGTAACTATTTTATACCATGCCATAGAAAATACGCTTACTTAATTTCGTCGAGAATACAGTCGCAGCGCACTATGGGAAGGTTGGGTTGAATACCGTCGAATATACAACGGCTTTCCTGTATTCTGATTGGCTGTATTTTCTATGGCATGGTATAAAAGGCGGAAGATGATGACATACTCTCTTCCCCAGTGTTGCCAGTGACTCCCCTTCCCCTCCCCCAGAGTCTGTAAGGTCGCTTGCTTGTACGTTCACGTGACTGCCAAATTTGTCGGCTTGATGGGTCAACCAAAATTTCTTACCTATGGTGCTCCACTAAAACTGTAACACTGTGTTTTCTTTTGTTAAATAGGAAGGCGGTTCTCAAAGTTCGTTAGCATTCTCTCCATTAAACCTTGACATTGCCAAGAAAGTAGGAAACGGGAAGAAAGTGGGAGCTCATTATCTCAAGCTTGGTAATGGATTTTTAGAACTCAGCCATTTTCAAGAGGCAATCGATAGTTATGAACAATATTTACGTTTTTGCAAAGAACAAGGAGACAAGAATGGAGAAGGACATGCGTATGGAAAACTTGGCAATGCTTACAACAGTGTCGGTAAAGTTGAGGAAGCTAAGAAGTACTATGAAGCTGCAACTAAGTACTGCCAAAGAATTGGACGACAAATTGGAGGAAGGAAGAGCGCTTAGCAGCCTGGGCAATTTGTTTTACTCTCTTGGTTGTTTTAAAAAAGCCAGAGAAAACCATGAACTACACTTAACAATTGCCATAGAGTTGGGGGATAGGTCTGGAGAAGGGTATGCCTATGGCAATCTTGGCAAAACGTTTCACAAGCTCGGTTTGTGCATAGAGGCCTTGGGGTACCATGAACGAAATTTAGCGGTAGTTGTGGAGCAAGGTGACAGGGTTGGTGAGGAAAAGGCCTATGGTAATATAGGGTGTGTCCATCGCAGTCTCGGTGATATCGAACGAGCCATAAGGTACCATGAGCTGCAACGAAGTATCGCTAAAGAAGAGGGAATGATGGCTGATGAAGCATGTGCGTATTATGAGCTTGGTTGCTCTGTGGAATCTCAAGGGTCTGAAATTGAAGCTTTGGAATATTATAAATCAAGTGCAAGACTGTTTGAAGAAATAAGAGCTGGTCTTCCGTGTAAGCAAACTAACTGCTTCAAAGATGAGTGGAAGATTAACTTGTTTGATGTATACCAATGCGTGTACACTGCTTTACGTAGATTGTATTTAAACCAAAATATGGTTGTAGAAGCTCTTTTCGCAGCAGAGAAAGGACGTGCACAAGCTTTGTTGGATTTGTTGGGATCGCATTTCGGAAAAAACTCCACCCAAATTCTACCATGTGAACAGGGAGAAACTACGGCTGCTTCATTGAAATGCATTTCTTCAAATACGATTTTTTGGGGGCTTGACAAAAATTACATTAATATTTGGTTGCTTCAGCCAGGGCGACGATATTGAATTTAGAAGAAAATCCGTAGAAGATATAGTTCACCGTCTGATCATTTAAGAGCTTGATGGGTAGAAATGGATTCAAAGTAACTGGATCGTGTGAGTTGTTACAAACACAAGTACATAAGAAAACCAAATTCACGTCTTGTTGAAGATCTAGAGAGTGAAGAGGAACATTTTCTATGAATTTTGGGGGAAAATAATCCTCTTCGCAACCATTGTGTGATCTTATTTTTGGTCCGATAGCGGACCTCCTTCAAGGTGACGAGTTGATCATTGTCCCGGAGGGTCCTTTATGCTTGGTTCCTTTCGCTGCTATTGAAGATCCTGCTGGCAGGTACCTGTGCGAATCGTTCAAAATCCGAATCGCTCCCTCACTGACAAGTTTGAAAGTGATAGCAAATGCCCCACAAGGTTATCACAGTGAAGTGTGGTGCACTACTCGTGGGTGATCCACTGGTCCCTTGGGAGGGTCATTTCTAGCTATAGAATGATAAATCTCACAGCGCTTCCATATGCCAGAGAAGAAGTAGAAATGATCGGGCGATTAATCAATATTAAACCCCTAACTGGAAAAGATGCTAAAAAAATGGAAGTGCTTGAACAGTTGGGGTCTGTTGCTTTAGTGCACTTTGCAGCTCATGGTGATGCTAGACGGGGTGAGATAGCTTTGGCTCCAAATTCAAGGCGCTCCTCTCGGATGCTAAAGGAGGAAGACTGCTTGTTGACGATGGATGATGTATTAAATATCAACCTTCGAGCAAAACTGGTTGTACTAAGTTCTTGTCATAGTGGGCAAGGAAGGATCATGGCCGAGGGTGTAGTTGGCATTGCACGGGCCTTTCTGGCTGCTGGCGCTCGTTCTGTTCTGGTGGCACTGTGGGCGATTGAAGACAAGGGAACTTTTGTGTTTATGAAAAGGTTCTATCAGCATCTAGTGGAGGGAATCAAGGCAAGTGAAGCTTTAAACAAAGCCATGAAATGCCTCAGAGAATCAGACGAGTTCAGTGAAGTCAAACAATGGGCTCCGTTTGTGCTCATTGGTGATGACGTCACGCTGGAATTTCTTCACAAGCCTTGCACTGTAAGTAGATGCTGATTAAAACTCCTTCAGTGTAAAATTTACCATGCGTTTCGTAGTAAACACAATCTTTCTAAGCATTTCGGCAGTTGAGGAAGAGGGACATGCACGGAGACCGAGTGTCTCTGGTTATTTCCGCAGCCCATCCCACACCCGGGGACAAGGAACATGAAAAATTGTCGGAGCAACCAGACAACCAGGAGCAGTGAAATAAAGTATGATGTGAGCACAGACCAGACACGAGTACTGCAAAAGATAACTGATTCAAACACACGCACACGAAAAAGGCAGACAGAGATTTCCGAACCAACGACACAATCTCTTATAACAATCTCTTATAGATCAGCAGCTCTGCTCTAATTCGCTACATTATTCAATGAAAAATTCATTTATAGGAGTGAATTAATAACTTTATTCTTGAAAACGGATAAGTAAGCTATGGTAGGCGACGAACGGACGAACACGGACGAACACCAAAAGAAACCCAAACCCAGCACCCAAGAAAAATATTCAATCATAAAAGTACTCCGCAAATTCAGCACAGAAACTCACCTCACCATAGTCACAATGGCTTCTAGTGGCTTATATTTCCTCTGCAGAATCTGAAGCACGTCTTTATTTTCTGAAAGTCATTTTTTTTTCTTTTTAACTTTTTCTTTCAGATGGCAGAGACAGAAACTATCGAAGAACACCCTCAAGATGCCACGTGATGTTACAATAACTTGTAAACTCGTCGGATCATTCATTTCTAGTTGTCGTTATTATGCTTAAGTTAATTCCTCTGGGCTAAAAAAAAAAAACTAGTTGTCTTTTGGTGTGGCGGATTGACTCGCTCCTTGCAGGATCAAACTCGACTGAAGCGGTTGGAGTGGTCGAGGTAGACCGTTCTCTCTTTACTCAGGCCCCGTTAATTTTGGGTGGGAAGGGAGGAAGAAGGCTTCGTTAAATTACAATGGTGTTCTGTCCTGGTTTATGAAATTAACTGGAAAGCCATTTGTCTGACCCAAACATCACACTTTCCCTCCTAAAGCGAGCTGGACAACGGACTAAAAGGAGTGAACAGAACGTTCGTTTTTTCCAGCAGTTTCCGGTTGTTCATGTAAAGTTCATGTATGTAAAAAGGTTGATAGCTCTATCCAGTCTTTTCAACCAAATCGGTTCAAAACGCCATCCCCTTGTTCTCAACAGAACGTGTAAATACAAATTAGATTGGTATGATTTAACAAATCAAGCCAAATCGGTTTATGCTGCAACGGTTGATCCCGGGACCGCGAGAGAACTCGCAAAAGTGTAAGGGGTGCGACCGGTATAAACTCTGTAGAAAAGGACATCGATTCAGGGTAATTTACCATAATTAAGGTTCTAGGTTTCACTTGTTTGTTATGTGTGATTAGAACTGTCAGATGATTATCATAGGTTTGCTTGAGTAAATAGAAGCAACATTATATTATTGATATATGACAGCTTTAGCTTTTACATAGTGGCTACTCTGCACATGCGCATATTGCCACTTTCAGAACCAAATTATCGATACAATGATATAAAACCTTAAGCCCTGATAGTGCCATTTGGCACACGAGGTCATAACTTGGTCAATATTTGTCCGATCAATTTGAATTTTTGCCACCAAAATTCTCTTGGAAAGATCTGCATTTTGAAAACATAAAATTGCCCCCCCCCCCCCCCCCTGCAGTTTGTGACTTGATTGACCACCCCTATAACTTTTGAAACTTTTTTTCCTGATACGTATGTGAGATGCAACATTACTGAAATTAACCCCAACACTGAGAACTGCACAATAAGCTATAGTTAAGGGGTATACCTACTATAAGGAATATACGGAGATACACACATTTTTAAACCTTTTTCTTTTTACGTTTTAAAGCCATTTCTTTCAAGGCCATTACTTTTTTATTATTTGTTGACATGTTTTATGAACTATTCTGATCAATACCTTTCAAATGGTGTATCATACATGGACATCCATTTAATACTTATTGTTTTAGGAAAATAGACCAGTCGCCTTAGGGTTAAAAAATAACAAGACATCCTTTTAGATTTACTGCTGCTAAATATTGAAACAGTTTTGAAAGAGAATTTTTTTTTTTTTTTTTTTTTTTTTTTTTTTTTTTTTTTTTTTTTTTTTTTTTTTTTTTTTTTTTTTTTTTTTTTTTTTTTTTTTTTTTTTTCTTTTTTTCGTACTTGGGTCCCATAGTTACCAAACGTCAGAAACAATACATAATGTGGATTTTAGGAGTGTTTAAATTTGCTCAATTTTTTAATATTGTAGTTAATGGTTATATCTTAAATCTTATTATTATTATTTCAGTGCTTTAATTTAAGTAATTAAGGTAGTTGTATTTTATAGTTACTAGCTTTGTCGGTGACGCGCGTAGGCACATCAATGTGTTGGCTGTAAATTGGAAAAAATAAAAAAGTGCTTACAATCGATATTCTTTGTTCTCTCGTAGGAATTACTTCGATGAAACATAAACTAGTAGTAATTGCTAACTAACAGTTGGATGTTCACGCTTTAGCGTATACAGCTATCGTGGTATTGGGCGCAGAAAGGTTGTAGAGCACGAAAAAAGCACGTAAGTGCGATATGAGCAATACCGAAAGGTAGTATGGGTAGAAGTAGAGAGCTACTGAACGTTCAGAATACTAATAAGATGGCAAGCCCAACTATATAGGCGACATGACAAACGCGAGTGTGCACGTCTAATTCTTTTTCTTCAGACAGTGGAAACAAGGTACTTTTAGCCACTATGAATTGCTAGAATTGAATTTTCTAAAGGTTCTCATCGACATGCGTCAGTGAAAGTAAAACTACAGAAAAAGGCCTTCTGAGAGGAAATGGGAATAAAATTTTCACATGCAAAAATACTAAATTGGGCATTTCCTCTAGGCCAATATGACAAAATTCAAGTGAATACCCAGACCACCTTTTGGTCTTGACAGCGTGCACTTTTGTGCTTTTTTCCGACAACCTTTTTCGCATTAGCTGTAAATTACGTGAATTTGATCGCGCGGCTCTTCCAGTAGTGTTATAATTTCTTTTAAAAAAGCAAGTATTTAAGCCATGCAAATACCATAAATCGTTACCTTCATCGTGAGAAAACAGAGAACACGTCGGACTCACATTTGCACATCTATGTGAAACGCTCATTTAACGGCATTTGGAGGCTGATCAAAACTCAGTTTTTCCGTGGACAACCATCGTGCAATTAATGCAGCCCTCTTCATGTCATTTTAGACATCACATCAACTTCGGTTAATGCACAACCATCGTGCAACCCTCTTCATGTCATTTAAGACTACATCAACTACGGTCAATGTTTCAGCCTTTTCAAACGCTATTTTGTTATTGCATAAGCCTGGGATTGAGGTTGGAAAGATATCATCCTCAAGGATCCTCAAACGGTTGCCCATACATAGATTTCAACCTATTGTGTATTTGGATGCGCTCCTTTTCGTCGAACGCAATCATGTAAAAACCAAATTTTGTGTGAATATTGGGGAATATACAGAGGTGTGTTGCGATATTAAAGGGACTATGTCACGGAGATTTCGCAGATTTTTGGTCTAAACTGTTCTGAAATTAGTGGAAGGCAACTAAACCAATAAAAAAACAATATCTTTGAACATCTAAAGGAAGATATAATCTTAATTTGCGGATAGAAATCAAGCTAAGACTACAAATATCGATTCTTTGAAGACGCTCCGAAACAATTTGTAAACGTTTGCCTAACGTCTTCAAATTGCAATCCGTTTCCATGCGCGCCATCCGCAGCCAATAATGCTAGTTAACAGTTTCAGTGCTCTAATATAGCAATTTTTAATAAAAATGGACAATTATTTCTAGGTTTCATGCGACACAAATATAAATTTTGGCTGTTCAAAAATCTGGTAAAATCTGTGACATCACTCCCATGATAGTCCCTTTAAATGATTTCAGTATTTTCTGGTTTTCAGTCTTAAGTCCCGAAGAGTGCGGACTCTTTGTTTGTTTGTTTAATGCCGTCGTTGTTCTTGTTTCTACAGTTTGTATACCCTAACTCAAATTAAGGAGAAACAGTAAGGTGCACATTACTGAAACGTTTGCATTGTGCTTTGAGCACGCACATTTTTAACTTCGTTGAAGAAAAAAAAAATAGAATTCTTATTAGGCATGTTCCTAACGCAAATAACATCATAGCTATTGTATATATTTGCGGATTCAGAAGTGCTCATAAACGGGACGGGGAGGTTTTACTTAAAATGGGCCTTCTCTTGTTGGAAAACAAAGGGGAGGAGTCCAAGTAAAGGTTGACCCTGTTATGTTCAGGAGCGGGCCGCGAACATTTCAGGCATAAGGAGGGGAAGCGGCGTCCCGCCGTTGGTTTATCCTGCAAATACGTTTTATAGCAGTGCTTTATGATTATGCAGGCGTAAAAAAAATCGAAAGTTTGTGTGAACCCCTTTCGAGTTCTCCGAAAACTCATTTATTACACGCCATGAGGCGGAAAATATAACGAGCCATCGTTGCCTTGCTTACACAACAGAACACCTTGCCATCCCATCACACCATGGGCTACATAACTAAAATTTGTATATTAAAAATGTAACAACAAATACAGACCATAACCCTTCCTTTTTCAGATCATCAACAGGAAAACACAATCTAAATGTCGGGAACAAGGGGAATCTCTACTAGACGGGAGGACTTTGCCGGCCGAACAGAGGTAAAAGGTGTTTAAATGTAGGGGTCAATTATACTTAACAATTAGATTACGAAGCCGAGTTTTCTGCAAGCGAATAGTCAACGAGGCGTAGCCATTCTAGCCCATTCTCGTTCCCAGAGCCTACGATCCTTCAGTTTGACTGTTACTCAGAGAAAACGAGGGCCCGACAAATATGGTCGACAAAAGGTCTTCAGTGCTCCTTTTTCCGGAAAATAAATTAGCAAGATTTACCCATTATTTTGTGGTTGTTTTTAATAAAACTTTTTTTTTATATTCCGCTTGTTGGATGTGGGATGTGGGGTGATTAAAAGCAACACGCGCTCGTGGAGTAACTGTTGACTTTAATTTTTTCATCGATGTTTCAATGAAAATGTATTTTTTTCTATCGTTTCTCGGTAGATTGTGAATTTCAATACTACGGTCCTACGTAAGTACTGAAAATTCGTGCCACAAATTACTATATCAAATAGTTAACTTTAAGGCGAGCTAGCCCACTGAATAGGCCAAAAAGGAAAGAAAATTTTGTTATATTTTGAGGAATTGCTAGATGTTTCTACCGCTAATAGACTGTCGACAGCTTTGATTCCCCGGGTATAGTACTCTTTGGCTGCCTGTAGTTTCAAACTAAACTTATGCAAACTAAACTTATATATTCTTATCTAACAGACTGGTGACTTCTATAATCCCGCTCTTCTTGATGGCGTCCAAAAGGTGGGAAATAAGGCGAAATTAGGATCAGCATATTGCAATCTTGGCGATGCTTATTACGACCTTGGCGATTTTGAAAATGCATTACAAAACCACGACGAGTATCTTAAAAACGCTGTTAAAGTAGGCGACAGAGCTGGAGAAGGACGGGCAAATGGATGTCTTGGCAAAGATTACAACAGTCTTGGAGATTTTGAGCAGGCCACTGACTGCCATTTAAAGCAACTTGAAATTGCCGAGGAAATGGGAGACAGGGCCGAGCAGGGTCGAGCTTATGAAAGTCTTGGCAATGCTTATTCCAACATGGATAATTTCAAGACAGCCATTTTATGGTTCAAATTGGCGCTTTACGTTGCTAAAGAAATAGGAGACAAGGCAGAGATCGGAAAAGCAAACGGTAACCTTGGCAATAGCTATTTCCGCGATGGTGCTTTTGACGACGCCTTGAAACACCACCGGTGCCATCTGCGTATTGCCAAGGAAATGGAAGACAAATCAGCCAAAGGAACTGCGTATGGAAATCTTGGCCATGTTTATTTCTGCCAAGGTTTTTTCGAGAAAGCCATGAAGTTTTACAAACTAAGTCTATATTTTGCCAAAGAAGTGGAGGATGGCGCAGAAGAAGGAAGGGCGAGCTACTGGCTTGGTTGTACTTTTGAATCCATGGGAAGATTAGTTGAAGCTTTGGATTGTTTTCAGTCCAGTTTGAAGCAGTTTGACAGCATAAGAAGTCGTGGCCAGTCAAAGGATAACTGGAAAATTAACTTGCAGAATGAATATAAACTTGTGAACATTGCTATATGGAGAATTCTTGTGAAACAAGAAAAGTATGATGAAGCTCTCCTTGCTGCTGAAAAAGCACGTGCTCAAGCTTTGATTGACGTTTTGAAATCGAAATATAGGTTTGAAACTGCTCATTCTGGATCAGATGAAGAGGAAGACGCCGTTCCAGACATGATATCCCAGCTTCCATCAAATGCCATTCTTATGCCAATTGACAATGAAGATCGTAAGCTGTCAGAGCATGAATCTGGAATAGGTCATTTTGGTTTAGACAAACGAGAAGATGGTGCTCGCAACATTTTAGTGGATGTTCCCTCGACCACCGTCTTCTTGGCGATTGACAAAAAGGAAATTAACATCTGGGTACTCAAAGGGAACGGCGTTCATTTTAGAAAAAGCGAAATTGGTGAGAGATATTTGGACGATGATGAAACCTTGTCCTTTGCTTCGTTAACACAAGCTGCCTACCCTCTTCCGGAGGACGAAATTCTTTCAATGGCCGCTACTTTCGCTGTTGAGGCTAAATATATAAGACGGCAACGAGCAGAGCAGATGAAGAAGGCATTACGAATTTTGTATGATGTCGTGATAAGTCCAGTTGCAGACTTACTTGAAGGAGATGAATTGATCATCGTCCCAGATGGTCCATTATGTGTAGCTCCTTTTGCTGCATTTATAGGCCCCGATTCCAATTGCGATTCCAGTTCCATTCCGATCCCAAGTACCTGTGTGAATCGTACAGAATCCGAGTCGTTCCATCGCTGACCTGTTTGAAACTGATTGAACACTCTTCAGAGTACCACAGTAGAAAAGGTGTATTACTTGTAGGCAATCCATGTTTGGCGGAGATTGTTACCAACGAGCCATGGAACTGGAACCTTCCACAAGCTGAAGAGGAAGTCACGGCTATTGGCGGAATTCTCAATAGTGAACCCCTAATTGGAGAGGACGCGACGAAAGAGGAAGTGTTGAGGCAGCTCACGTCTGTCACCTTAGTACACATCGCTGCACAGGGCAGTGACGAAGTCGGGGAAATTCTACTGACCCCAAACCCTACAAGGCCATCTAAAATACCCGAGCTGGAAGACTATATGCTGTCGATTTCAGATGTGATGGGTATTCAGCTGCGAGCACGACTGGTTGTGTTAAGTTGCTGCCATAGTGCACAAGGGAAGATAAAGGCAGAGGGTGCAGTTGGCATTGCACGGGCATTTTTGGCAGCAGGGGCTCGTTGTGTTTTGGTAGCACTGTGGGAGATCGACGATGAAGCCACTTTAGAGTTCATGAAAGGTTTCTACGAACAATTGGTTGTAGGGAAAAGGGCCAGTGTGGCTCTGAATCAGGCCATGAAAAATCTTAAGGAGTCGCAGAAGATTGGTGACGTGAAAGACTGGGCTGCCTTTCAACTAATTGGTGACGATGTGGCTTTGGAATTTGAAGAAGAGGAATGAAAGCTGTACAGAGTAAGTTAGTAGAAACTGCATTTTTACTGCATTTAAAGTCACCATCCAACAGAACTCATACAACTGTACCTAAAAACAAACCATTAGTTTTAGTCCTTTCGAATTTCTTTTCAAGTTTTAAGTTAAGGGGTTTCCATCATGTTTTCATGTCCTCCACAGTATTAAGACTCTGTTTACTCACACATTTTAACAAAATTCCTCATAGCTTTTCAATTCTTGATGGTTTCTATGGATTCATGTTGCCTTCACAGTCAACGATCATGATATTGGAAGTCAGTTTGAAACGCCAATAAGTCTTGGACCGGAGACTTAAAAATTACAAATTAGCGAGCAACAGTTTCGCAGTGAAATAGGGGGCCAATTGTAGCCCATTGAATTAGGACGGAAATATCATTTACAAACCAAATATTCACGTTTTTTTTATTTACCTTTCCTAAAATGAAGGATTCTGATCGTTGGTATTATTATCTTTCTTTCTTTTTTCTTATAGCTTCAACTTAGCAAATCTTAGCAGTTCCGGCGATCCACCCTTTTTGCACCTCACGTTCAAGCAGCTTTCACGATGGAAATGATGTGTTTGGCTCTGTATTTGGACACTGACATGGAGTCGTAACTGGAACTTTAAATACACAACCAGGACAACTTAGAGGAGGCTAGCACTATAACGAAGTCTATTTCAACTTTGTAGAAAAAAGACAACTGTTTTATTGCTTAGGTCGGCAAAGAAACAGACGAGACCATGAGTGCTTTCGGCAAACCCTCGTGACGAATCACACGGCCTTGCGCTGGCGATGTTTCATTCTGCAGTCTTTTTCGGCAAACCCTCGCTGAAATTTCTGATTCTTATCGCCCAACAAGCACTTCAGAAATTGTCAGGTCAGCTTTTCGTCGGTATGATACGTAATGTTGCTTAGCAACACCACTGCCAAAATATGCGGGCTCAAATAATTTTCTAAAACAAGATTCTGGCCGAAAAACATTGCTTGCCGTATTACCAACTCACTGTGACTGCTCGTGTAGGCTTTTATCGATTGACGTTTCGAGCGTGAGCTTTTTGTTTCAATAAACTGGTTTACTCTGGGCTAACCGGTCCTATCCCCCACCGGGGGGAAGGGAAACCACAAGAAGAACTTGTTCTATTGAATAAAAAATACTAACAATAAAAATTGAAAATAAAAATAAAACAACAACAACACAAACATAGGAAAGTAAATTATTTAAATTGAGTCAATTAACTTTGAAAATAAAAATTATAAAAAACAACAACAACACAAACATAGGAAAGTAAGTGATTTAAATTGAGTCAATTAACTGTTAACCTTTTCCGGTTTAATAGCTGCAATGTGGCTGTCAGAGCCATCATCCATTTAATTTCCCCATTTTCCAGTTAGGCTGGATCTATTTTCTTGAAAAGTTAATACAATAGACAATAGCATGTACATAAATTTTACTAACTGAATCGTTAAATTTGTTGCTATTAATATCTCACGATGATATTTGTACTCAGTAGACCGGTTACCATGCCAGGTTATCTGTAGTTCTTCTGATCGTGCAAAAGGGCAAACAATGATTCAAAGACAGAATTTTTATACATAAATTGTTGGATAATATATCTCTTATAATTAGACATTTTAGGGAGTTTGTTTTCAGCATTGGATAGTTAAAATTCGACAAGAATCGATTTCACACTGGTGTCGCAGGCTTTACAAATTCTTCCTGACAAATCCTTAACTTGAAAATCGTTTTTTGTATGACCAACCAAAAATACCTTCTCTCAAAAGAAAACAATTTTTCATGGCTATGTTTGAAGCTTTTATAGCAAATATCCTTTAACTAGTGTAAATAAGTAATACAACCAAAGGTAGCGATAAATTCTAGTTCTTACATAAACAGGTTTTCTTTGTATTGACGCGTCGTAAGCTACTAGTAAATAAAATTAAAATTTCTTTGCATTTGTCATTTTATTTCCCACTCATTTAAATTAAAACACCTCGCGGCATTCCAATTAACGTCAGCATAAAGTATTCTACTTTGAAAACATGTTCAACATGATTAAACTCTCTTCCCTACGTACTTGCATTTTACTGTCAGTTAAGGAGAAACTGGATGCTTATCATCGTCGAAAAGGCAACCACTGATGGAACATAGTGTTTTCACGTTATTTCTGATTTAGCACACATTTGTTAAAAAAGAACCTGCTTGTGGATGTGCGCGCGATTATACAAAAGACAAAAGATATATACATGCTTTGTATATAGTCCATGGGGTCAAAGGCCCTTGCAATCTCTCTTGCTATGTTTCTCGGTCTTTCGCACGAATCCCAGCGTCGCACCAGCCTTTGAAACCAAACCCCGCCCTTCCCCTCTCTACTGTCTCTACATTTCTTCTTCTCTAGATCTCTTTTGGCCTGCCTCTCTGATGATGATGATGATGATGATATTGCCCATAGCACGAGTTAAAAAGTAAATTTCAGTAGCAATTTGTAAAGCTCGCTTATATAAAATGATATCAGCTCGTTTAACGAACTTAATTACCAATGTTAACTTGCTGAATTTATAACCATGTATTTCAAAGTGCTAATTAGCTACAAGTAAGTGAATGTGATCACGATCAAGAGTTCAATGTTTGAAAAATACCAACACTGTTCGGCTATTCATGCAAGGGTTTGATCCCTTTCTGCTTCACTATTCAGGATCCTTTTCACTCGATATGCCATGTTGCTGACCACCACCTCGTCAATGTCATCTAGAATATTTACGCCATCAAGCCAGTAATGCGGAAGATGTCCATTCTCCAGGAATCTCTGCAGCTCAGCAAGAAAGCCAACAAAGTGGTCGCCCAGCGAGGTCCGGCCGGCCCAATTCCCACGCTTCTCATTAATGTAGTGCATGAACGCTGTCTTCAAGTGATATGACTCCAGTCTTCCAAGGGAGGTTCGTTCCCTTTTCACGATGGTTTTTATGATTCTGAGGAGCTCGTGTCTGCAACCACCATCTCTATCCATGTACTCCAAAATACTTTTTTCCTTTAATGAAAATGACTGCCTCCACAGAAGACCTGGACTAGAAACGTACCTTCGTCCCCTGTACGCCTTGGCCACATAGTAGCTGTCTGGACTGATTTGAAAGCAAGGAACGAGATCGGCTGATAACAAGTTCTCACCGGTTTCCTTCTTGTAAATATCCACCTGAACAGCTGGACCGTGGGCACGCACAACCATGTCAACATCAGACCGTGGTAATCTAGCTCTGAAATCGCTTACTGCTTGATCAACGAGACTGTAGAACCAACCATTGCGAAGGCGCTCGGGATTTATGTAACCTTCTGGTCCTGCATATTTGCGAAATTTAGTGTCTGCTCTTGCCTTAAGTCGCACGTACCCAGGGACATCTGTGTCTTCTACCATGACCTCAGGATCGCCCCAGAGCCACGGTGCAGTAGTTTTCAGGACCACCATCACATCCACTTCATCAGCAGCTTCTGTTTTCAGCCTCTCATACACGCTTCCCGCGTACTCCAGCCTCAAAATGGGAAGTGTGGACTTCTTTCGACAGTACCACATAATCTGGTTTTCAACATAATCTTTTACCAGCTTTTTAGTACGAGTCATATCAGCTTCTGCGATCTTCACATGGTTGACAGAATAATTACGAAGTTTTCTCGTTAAGGTGTCGTCTCCAACCAACCAGTTCCACAGTGACATCATCTAATGCATAATTATGATAATTTAGATAATTTGAAAAGTCTGAACAATCCCAATATTTGGATGTTGGATTAAAAGTTTGGAAACGTTCGAGACATGTTGAACAAACGTTTGCTTTTTCTCACTTCGTCCAACATATCCCAACATTTTGAAAAGCCATATAGGTGTGTCACCATTCAAATAAAAGCATTCATGAATGCTTTCATTTAAATGCAAGCAGTATGTTTGTGTCCAATTTTTGTCTGGATGAAACGCAAGCTATTAAGTATGTGACCATTCAATGGAAAGCCAGTTAGCAGTACTTTCATGTGGTACTGTATATTAAGTAAGGTGGATCTAAGAGGCCGATTACATAACGAATTTCAGCCCAGGGGGTGGGCTGGAATTTTGTTGTAATTGCATGAAGAATTGCAGCCCAGATTCAAGCAGAAACCTTCTCGTGGCCGCCATTTTGTTTCGTTTAAAACACCATCACTGCGCATCCCTAAGCTTACGGTGACTCCAATCAATTGCTAGCTAAATTATTTCTATTTCTCAGTGAATACAGTATTTATAACCCACCTTTAGAACTTTAACAGGTTAGAAATCGACTAGATTGTTAACGTGGAATCAAACAGGAGTAGAACAAAAGCTTTTGCCATTAACATAAGCTACTCACAAGCACTTCCGGTTTTTCTCGGAAAACCTAAAATTTATGCAGAAGGTTACCATGGTTATGATTCCCGGAACCATACCAATGTTTTCTCGGAAATACAGGAAGTGTATGTCTATTTATGTTCATGTCAATCTGATTGATTAGCTTATTTCCAAGACAAAAGCTTCTTCTTCGACAGTGAAAAGGCTTATTGTTTTGCGTCGTGTGTTGCAACTTTACCCTTTCTAATCCCAGGTTAGTAGAAAATTAATTTTTACAAGGAATTGCTTTCCAGTAATAGTGATTACAGCAAACATTTTATGCTAAGCGTATGGACAAGTTTGAAGTTTCTGAATAATGTGGACATTCGGCACATTTTTCGAATAACGTGTTAAATAAAGACAACGTTCCTCGCCGTCACATCAATTAGGGACCTTTATACAAAACCACGACGGCGACACTGACGACAATTTTGCAATTATCCTAATTCATTTAGTGCGTTCATTGGTGTCAGAACTCACCTCTAGCTAAATTATAAGAGAGTATTTAAAAATTCAAACAAGAAACATGAAAAATTCGCCGTCGTAGTTCACGTTCTCCAGACTACGCAGAATTTGGTCATTTCATGTTGTTGTTTTGCAGAGGACGACTAAGAAATGTACCAATGTGGATAACGCACATGCAGAGTCATTGTACTGCTCATAAAACCTTTTGTTTGGCGACGTTTTCGTTGCCGTCGTCGTTGTGGTTTCGAAAGGTCCCTAATTCAAAATGGCGGACGAAAATCTTAAAAGAGCTTCCGTGATAACACTCGTGTCTTCGAACTTCCTTCTAGCTTCCTTCTAGCTTACAGATCATGGCATTCCGGTTTCCACCGCAGCAGCAGCAACAGCAGCATGCAGTCAAACTATAACTCAGAAACTTCGCGCTTATTCAGCGAGACACGTCAAAATTAGAACGGTTGACATGGCACTCGCCAAGTTTCTCATGACTGAGGTCGTCGAAAAGGAGATCCTGCGGAACTGCTTTGCGAAATCCTCTCTTCCAATACTAAAGCTTGAATACCGAGGCAGCATGTACGAGGGCTTGAAAACAGAAGCTGCTGATGAAGCAGACTTAATGGTCGTGATAAACGCAACGGAGGCAGAAGTCGCCATTGTTGAAGCCGGGGTTCCAGGGTATGCATTCCTAAGACCAGTAACCAACGATCTTCTGCATTCACCCTTTCGGCAAGTGTGTTCTTGGCGTCAAGGATATATTTCACCCCATGCTATCCATTATTCCTGGTTTAAAAATCTGGTTTCTGGAGCTGTCTACGATTTTCAGAGAAGATTTCCGTCTTCGCAATATAGGATCTCAGTTCTTGACCACGGTCCTGCTGTACAACTTAATATCTACTTGAAACTATGCCCGTTAAACCCGCTGCTGTCTGTCGATCTCGTACCCTGCTTCCATATCATGGACAGATACTACGTACCCAAGCCCTACAACAGACGGAAATTGGTTGCAAACCGTGAGCTCCTGTGGAAGCAGTCATTTTCTTTGCAGGAAAAACAGAGATTGCAGTACATGGACCGAGAGGACCATGGCTGCAGGCACGAGCTACTCAGGATCATCAAAACCATCGTTAAAAATGATTGTATCCTTCGTTTGTTGAGTTCATATCATGTGAAGCATGCCTTTCTCCACTACATCGCGACACCCCGAATCTGGAATGGCGAAAGCTCGCTCGGGGATCATTTTATTGGTTTCATGAACTCACTATACGGCTTTCTGACAAAAGGCTCAATCCCTCACTTCTGGGTGCCACATTTCAATGTTCTGGAGAATATGCCAAATCCAGGAAATGCTTTTCTTGTGGCATATCGTTGTGCAAGGATCGCTAATAGCGAAGACGTAAGAAATGCTGTTCTTAATGGCCAACATGACATTGTTTAGAAGAATACAACAGTTAAAGCTATAGTCATCAGCTGTGGAATATTGTCCATGTTCTCACTTTGTTCAAATGAATTTAAGTAATATGGAAATTTTGCACCATCAAATAATACTACAATAATACAACTGAGAAAAAATGTAGTATTTTAGCGTTGTCAACACGCTTTAAAACTTAACTTACTTTGTTCTGAATGTACCAAGGAAGTACTTTGGTTTGAGCCAACCAGAACTGCCATACCATATTTTGTGTAAACATTTTTATGTTTTAGTTTATGAATTGCTGATTGTAAAACGAATTGACAGTAGTGTAGCAGCTTTCCTAAGCTTGTAACTCTGCTGGCCCTCTAGTGTAGCAGTTGCTATTGTTGTTTTGGGGGCAAGGAGCATTGTCTCTGTTGTTTCACTTTGTTCTATTGTTCTCTCAAAGGGAAGCTAGCCATTCATGTGAGACCTTGTGAGAGCTGCTTCCCGACCCATTTTTAACGATGCCTTGAACTGTCGCAAGTGTGGTTTCCATGGCAACACGTGACATGCAAGATGCGTTTGGGTAGCAAGGATACCGTGGAAAACTGAGTAAAACAATCTTTGCACTAATTCGCAGTATGGCCCAAAATAAGTAATTTATGCAACGCATCGGCATTGAGACTCCATCACAATTAAGTTATCTGAAAGCAAAACAACATAATTTTAGCCGTGCTCTTCAGTGTGCAAGGATCACAGCCTTTTTTTAAAAAAAATTAATAGTATTATAATAATTCAAGAATATACCTGCACAGCATATTTCTGTGTCCCATTCACGTATACTTGTTTACTGGTTTATTTTGAAGAGCCTTTACGAGAGCCTTTCTGAGGTGCCTAGCGGAAACAGAAACTTAGAGTTGTAAATCCAAACTGGTTAGAAATATAACACATACTCGAGTTCTGGATTGGTTAATTGCACTTTTGTATTTTCAGTGTTTGGCTATGCTATAACAGAGTTCCCCGGCCAGTTAAGCAAAGAAGCGTTTGTTAAAAGTTTCTGCTCCATAATATATATTAAATAAAGATACTATGTATATAAAACAATTCTTCGAAATAATTAATTGAAAACTGGAGAAATAAATTAATTTTTAATATAAATTATTGCATATGCTTATATTTTGGATAGATGTTTTTCTTATTTTGCGAAAGTGTCTTACCTTGATCTTGTATATCTTATGAATAAATTTTGATTTATTGTTTAGGCTTTTATTTGTCATCTTCATTACTAATTTATAAGACATTTGTTGGCAACGGACTCAGCAATAATCACCCTATATATATATATATTCGGCAAACGAATGCCGAAAAAAGAAAAAGGCAAGAATAATTGGAGCCACATTTCAGAATTGAAGAAATTGAGTTTTCGTATCTTTTCGTAACATTTTGAGCTCACGCACTCCCGAGTTAACTACCTAACTGGTGACTCGTATTAATTGATTTCTATTTCGAAGAATCATGACAAATTTTTCCGAGAAAACCGGAAGTTTTCATTACAAGCTCCCAGACGCATTTGATTGGCTGAATATCCATTGATACAAGTCATCAAAACATTATTTCCCGATCTTTACTTCATTCTCTCCGCATTGGACAACAGCAGGTTAGACGCTGCATGTGAACAAATTGACGTCAACTGATAGTTGACAGCCAGGATTATCATAACCCAGACGAATAGTATTAGCCAAGTACTACTTAACAATTAGACTACGAGCCCGAGTTTTCTATGAGCAAAAAGTCAACGAGGCGCAGCCGAGTTGACTATCGCTCATAGAAAACGAGGGCGAGTAGTCTAATTGTTTCAGTAGAAACTCTAAAGGATTTCAGTCCAAAACCTACAATATTGTGCACTTTGAAGACAAAAATCAATAAAATTTACCGCGTAAAGAGCTACCCACGCGCGTGGCTGTTTTCTATCGGCCAATAGAAAACAGTGGGAGAACCAATCAGATTCACGGATTTCCAATAGAACACAGCTGAGTTTCTACTAATAAGAGGTAAATACCAAATGCCCCACGGTGTCGACACAAATATTACATTTGGACTATTTATGGCTCTCCGACTTAGAGCCAGAAAAACAGGCAATTAAGTTAAACAACCGGTCCCTAAACTAAAACTAGTAAGAGTTTTTGCCAAAATTGTTCGCAAGAGATGTTTTGGCAAAAAGATGTTTGATAACTTAACTAGTTAATTTCAGATGGAGTGGTGAAGAATTTCTTAAGAGGTGGCACATGCATGATTTTATACCATGCCATAGAAAATACAACCAATCAGAATACAGAAAAGCTGTTGTATATTCGACGGTATTCAACCTAACCTTCCCATCGTGCAGTGTGATCTTTCTACCCCGAAAATATTTAGTTAGCGTTTTTTCTATGGCATGGTATAAAATAGTTACGCAACACTTTCTATAAATAAAATAAAATGGGATTTTACAGTGGGATCTTCCACTAGGTGGCTCTTCTTGATCCCACTGATTCCAGATCGAATTGGAATTTGGAAGTGTTGGTTTTAGTGGAGGGAGGAAAACCGGAGAACCCGGAGAAAAACCCTCGGAGCAAGGACGAGAACCAACAACAAACTCAACCCACATATGGTACCGGGCCGGAATCGAACCCGGGCCACATTGGTAGCAGGCGAGTGCTCTCACCACTGCGCCATCCCTTCTCGTGGTATACCATTGAATATCCCACTTGTCACTTGTATTTTCTTCGTATACACAGTATACCGCGAAAATACAAGTGACTCGTGGGATATTCCATGGTATACCACTCGAAAACGTTGCATAACTAGTATATATACTTTTAAGGCCTCCTGAAGAATACGAAAAACAGGCACTTGCAGTAATAATGATAACGTCTGAGTATTAAGGAAGAAGCTGTGAATATCAGTTTAAACCTCGATATAGACCTTATATAACGCTAGAACAGTGTTTTACTTTACAGTGCGGACACTCGAACCATGAACACTTGACATTTTTTTGGGCCTTTTTGACGGTTAACCAATGAGAGCTCTTCTTATAAACAAAAGGATTAGCATTTTTTTAAGCGCCGTCCAATCACAGCGGTGGCGGGAAAATATAATGTGAGTTTTTTTTTATGTCAGCGTCTCGGCAATATTTCGAATGTGAAATGGGCTACGCACCTGGGCCCAGTTGCATAAAGATACTTAAGATTACGTGAGATTTTCTGCAGCCTTTTCCTGTGCTATGAGGGGTTTTCTCCCGTGCTTATAAGGATAAATCGGGAGAAAATGTACTAAAGAGCACTGGAAAAACCAAAACGCTTTGAAAACATTCATCGTAACGCAGAGAGATGTTGCAGAAAATCGCTCGTAATCTTAAGTATTTTTATGCAACCGAGCCCTGCTAACTACGCTGGTAAGTACATATTTTTTTCGCTAGAATCAAGTTATCTTTCAAGATTTTATTGCCACTGAATTTTTTTTATTCCTGTTACGCAAAGGTGAATGCAAACTCGGCGTCAATCGACAGCAAGGGATTTACGACAACTCAGATTTTTATCTTCCACATGAAAACAAATAAACTCGCTCTTGCTACTAAACAACGTAGATTTCCTTCAAATGCAGGAGCAAATTAGACATAATGTATATCAAGATCAAAACTTTATTGAATAGAAACTGTTCTGATTCAAAATAAGTCCAGCAAATAGCATACTTTAGAAAACACGGATATGTCTGATTCTGTTGCTATTTTTATCTCATCCGTGGGAATAAATAAACTCGCTCTTGTTGCTACATATACACAAATGTAAATTTTCTTCAAGCGCAATAAGACAAAACTTTATTAATAGATTCTGTTCTGATTCAACCTTATTGTCACGTTCTAATAGTCTTAAAGTAAAACTTTATTTTTGTATACAGCACAATCACAACCAGAAATCTAATTACAGTGTAACAGAACCGGCACATTATTTGAAGCAGAAATGAAAACACGCAAAAATAAAAACACAACAGGGAACATACATGTATCAAACGCAGTTTACTGCAGCATAACATGAGTAAAGTACAATTTTACCATTTGTATGCATTCGTTTTTCCGTTTACTGCACTCGGAGAGGGTCAACAATTCCATGTTTATACTCTTCGATATCACTTGGCAATCTCCAGTCACAATTTTTCTATAATTGAACTTTATTTCACAGCGCTTGCTGAAGAATAATCAAGTCTCTATCCAAGGCAGGACGATCTAAATATTTCGCTGGGTTCTGTTTCCTTTTGTCCTTCAGCTTACAAGAGTGGACATCATTACACAGGGGCTTTTCTTTTGATGTTGTTCAGTTCGGCTTCTAATACGCGTCTTTCCGCTAGTAACAGCTTATCAGGAGACGGGAAGAACGAGTCCAAATCCTCAGATTTCACGTAAGCCAGTGACCTTCGTGAGCGGAACCCCCTGTTTTCGAACTGAAGCGAAAGTCTTTCTAATTCCATGCCTGAAGATAATGATTTGAGCCACACATAAACTTCACTCTTGTCAGCCATGATCGTTTCACTCTCAATAAATGTACCAGCCTCGTTATAAAGTCACTTCGTGATTGGATGATGCCAAAAAAGCGGGAAAAAAGTCTTGGTGTTCATGGTTCGAGTGTCCTCACTGTAATGTATTCTCAGTAAGGTTTCCCGTAAACAATATAACTTTTCTGCCATTGATTCTTTCCGTCAAAACGTTCTGTCCCATACGTCCTGTACATGTACCCGGGTACATGTTTCGGATTTTACTGCATGGAAATATACTCTGTCAATACAATTTCGACCTAGAATGCATACTTACATAATCTTAGAAAAGGGACAGAATGTTTGGTGCTATTCAAGAATTTTATTCCTTTCTGCTTCACTGTTGAGAATCCTTTTCAAACGATATGCCATTTGCCCGACAACCACACGGTCAATCTCGTCTAGAAGATTCACGCCTGGTAGCCAATAGTGCGGAAGATTTCCCCTCTCCAGAGAAGCCTGTAATTCCCCGAGAAAGCCCACAAAGTGCTCCCCCAGTGAGTTCCAGCTGGCCCAATTATCTGTCTTCTCTTTAATGTAGTGCATGAATGCTGTCTTCAGGTGGTATGAGTGCAGTCGTCCGAGTGATGTCCTCTCTCTGTTGACGATGGTTTTCACGATTCTCAGTAGCTCATGTCTACAGCCGTGGTCATCTCTGTCCATGTACTGTAGCAGTTGTTTTTCCTTAAGTGAAAACGACTGCCTCCAGAGGAGCTCGGACCCTGCATAATGCTTGGCAACAAAGTAGTCGCCAGACCCGATTTCAAAGCAAGGGACAAGGTCAGCTGATAACAGTCTCTCGCGATTTCCCTTTCCAAAGAGATCTAGCTGAACGGCTGGCCCATGGTAGCGCAACGATAGCTGGACTTTGGAACTTGGCGATCTAGCTCTGAAATCTCTGACTGCTTGGTCAACGAGACTGTAAAACCAACCATTGCGAAGGCGCTCAGGAATTATATACCCTTTGGGACTGACATACTTGCGGAGTTTCGAGTCAGCCATGGTTGTCTTCAGTCGCACATACCCTGGTATGCCTGTTTTCTCCACCATCACTTCTGGATCACCCCAAAACCACGGCTTAGTTGTCTTCAGTACTACCATTACATCTACTTCATCAGCAGCTTCTGTTTTCAGCCTCTCATACACGCTACCGGTATACTCCAGTTTCAAGATTGGAAGCGTGGAATTTCGTCGACAGTACGACATGATCTCATCTTCAATGTAATCTCTCACCAGCTTTTTAGTACGAGTCATATCAGCTTCAGCAATCTTCACGCGATTAACAGAATAATCACGAAGTTTCCTTGTTAAGGTGTCGTCTCCTACCAACCAGTTCCACAGTGACATCATCTAATGCATAATTGTGAAAATTAAAATAATGTTGACTTTAAAGTCTGAACGATCCCAGCATAATTAAGGATGTTGGTTAAAATTTTGGAACCGTCTGGCTACCCTGTCGAGACATGCTGGACAAATAATAATAATAAATTATAATAAATAGAATTAAAAATAAATTAATGTTTGCTTTAACTTACTTCGTCCAACATATCACAACATTTGAAAAGCCATATGGGTGCGTCATCATTCAAATGAAAGCTATTGAGCAGTACTTTCATGTGGTACTGTTTATAATGCTGTACAAGGTGGTTCTAACTTTCTAGTGTGTGACCATTTAAATGAAAGCTACTGAGTAGCACTTTCATGTGATACTGTTTAATATGCTGTATAAGGTGGTTCTAATTTGTAAGTATGTGGATGAAATTCTAGTATATGACCATTCAAATGAAAGTTATTTAGCAGTACTTTCATGTGGTACTGTTTACTATGCTGTACAAGGTGATTCTAACGTTTTAAAAGTTACAAGCACTAGGGCTTCATTCACAGACTTCTGACTATTAACATGAAATAGTACTTTGAAGTGGTACTGTTTATCTAAATTGTTTTACAAGGTGGTTGTTTCAGTAACAAATCGGCCACATTTTTTCATGGCTACATTTAAACAGAGTTAATAGAGGGAGACTGATTAGAAAGGGCGTCATTTCTATGGTCTACAAGAGAGTAGACCTTGAAAAAATATGGTAGATTTGTTTTACACAATACATGTAACGCGGAAAATTTACCGGTGACTTTGATGTCTTATATGGAAAATCAGTGCGAAATCGTGCGCGCATGTGACTGCCCGTAAGATCGCAATTTTTCCATAAGAAGCCGACGAAAGTGTGGAAAATTCGTCTAAATGTTCCAGCTAACTTTTCACAATTTGCCGGATAATGTTTTTGTTAACGTCACGTTAATTTCTCTCGTTTTTCGTAAGTTACGTCATTTCCATGGTCTATGCTCTCATTGACCATAACTTTCGACCAGTGAGCGGGCGAGAATTTTCTCAGTTATTGTATAAATCTTTTATAGTCTTTGTGGATAAAAACTCTAAAGCTAGTCACACACTAGGGGACTAGTCGCAGGGACTTATCCCTTAGTGTGTACACACTAAAAGATTGACCGATTTGTGGGACTATTGGTCCCTGCGACTACTCCCAGAAATCAAACCAGCTTAATTCGTGGGACTAGTCGCAGGGACCAAAAATGTGGTCCCCGCGACTAGAATTTCGATGCAAAATACGAGTACACACTAGGGGACTGGTCCCTGAAGCAAGTCCCTGCGACTAGTCCCCTAGTGTGTGGCGACCTTAATGAGCAACCAGGCCGGTACTGAGCATCAACTACAGGTGGTGCTGTCTTTTAATTTCATATTGGAAACATTTTCGTGTTTGACTTCGATATCGCGATAAGTTTTGCGATTAGTGGAATTGATTGTAAGTCGCCATATGCATGCCGCTATCTAAGCAAACTGTCTTCCCGAATAACTGATACTGGCCTTGCTCAGAATCTAACTCGTAATCTCCCGAAACTAGACATTTCTGACGTGTGGGGAAAACAAACGACAAATAAAGCAGCTTAGACAAATATAGTCTCAATGAGCAATGTATTGCACAGATCATGACATTAAAAATGATGATGGCTAACTCGTTTTGTTTTCCACGAAATCTTGGCTCATCCTCGGTGTAAGAACCTCTGAAACTCACCGGTGACGTAAAACAAAGAACGAACAAAACAACAAAGAGCGTCAAAACAATATAGAGCAGGAAAACAATAGCTCCAAAACAAAGAAAAATGTCACAGGTTCTTACACCGAAGTATTGCGGAAACTTCGGATAAATTACTAGAAATCACATTTCCTCATGTAACACCTGAGGTTTTATAAACCTCAGCTTCCTAGCTGACTTTCTCGAACTTTTAAATTCGATTCAAATCACCACAGACAAATGCGTACGCGAACGATATTAAACGCAGCTGTATCTGAAAAAGTATGGCGGACTACAAGCTGCCGGTGACTTAAATCAATTGCTAGCTAAATTATTTCTATTTCGTACTGAATACAGTATGTATAACCCACCTTTAGAACTTTTAACAGGCTTGAAATCGACTAGATTGTTAACGTGGAACCAAACCAGAGTAGAACAAAAGCTTTTGTTAAAGCCACTCAAAAGCACTTCCGGTTTTTCTCGGAAAACCTAAAAGTTCTGAAGAAGGTTACCATGGTTACAATTCCCGGAACCATGCCAATGTTTTCTCGGAAAAACAGTAAGTTTATCTAGCCCACCTGTATGTCAATCTGAATAATTGGCTTATTTCCAAGACAAAAGCTTCAATATTGAGGTCTTGACGGTGAAAGGTTCATTGTTTTGACTGTTTTGCACGTACCGTGTCGCAACTTCACATTTTCTACTCACAAGATGGTACAAAAGATAGATGTAAATCAGGAAATGCCTTTCTTTATTGGGGCTGGATTTAATACAGCAAACGTTTAATACTAAGCGCATGTAAAGTTTGAAGTTTCTGAATATTTTGAACATCAAATTGTAAGAAAATTATAAAGAGAAAATCACAGGAATAGTATGTTTCTATTTAAGTGTCTTCGCTTGGTCATTGTAATAATATAATAATAATAATAAAAGATTTATATAGCGCCATATCCATGGCTCATGGCGCTTTACAGTAAAATATTATTAAAAAATGAAATTTACTTAAAAAATTTACATCAGTGAAAAAAAGAAATACTAACAAATAAAAAGCTAAGCTGTAAAAATGGAAATAAAACTAAGAATCATTGAAGCCTTTAAATGAAAAACTAACTCATTAACTAACTAACTTAACTAATTAGCTAAGTAACTAACTAACTGTCTAACTAAACTATCTAATTTACTGGTTAACTGACTTGTATATCTAGTATAAAATAAATTAAATACTGTTTGCTTGAAGGTTGTTAAGGCTATTGTTTGTCATCTCTAAAAATAGAACAAATGCCAATAATCGTCCTATAATCGGCGAACAAATGACTCGAATTAGATTTTTCAATATTCTAAGAATCATGGCAACTTTTCCGAGAAAACCGGAAGTTGTCATTGCAAGCTCCCCAGACAGATTTGATTGGTTGAATATCCTATTAACCTGGCATATTGCACAAGTCATCAAACTATTATTCCTCAATCTTTAGTTCGTTCTCTTTGCTTAAGATTGATGTTTACGATTCCTTTGTTTGTTGCCGCTCAAGACTGGTAGGTTAAAAGCTACTGTTGGTTATAAATACGGTACTGAGAGAAACACACACATTTTGAACAGAAATAACTGCTACTTTTGTCCACAATGTGTTCATACGGTAGCTCTAACCGTGTTTTTCTATTGTTCATTATTTCAAGAATTAGACACGCTGTTGCTTCAAAAAGACGTTTAAATCGATTCCTTAGTTTTAACCCAACTTTTAAGAAAATGTTATAAGTTATAATTGTAAATAATATCTTTTTCTAAGGCGATTATAAAACCGATATTCGTGGGACGCCATTTTGATCCTTCGACTAGGTTGTGTGTCACCATTGTTTACTTTCACCGATCGAATAAGTGTAGCTAAATAATATTATTAAGAAGAACTCGCTTTGGCAGAAATTCGCTTTCTTTTTGCGAGATGGGCTTTGTAAGCGAAAGCAGGTGACGTCGTTTCGTCGATGCTGCACTGAAAAAAAAAGAAACTAATCGAAACGAAACCCCTTAGTCGCTAACCTCTTTATTTCTTCACTTCAGTCATTTCAACCGTCGTTCAATAATAAATTGTAATTGCTCGCAAATCACATTTAGAGTTTCACTGAAAACTACTGAAAGTGTTATACTCGTTTTGAAAACAAATTTTTGGATCACCTGAATCGGTGCTTGTGGCATCAATATTATCTTCAACACCAGCAAATTAATGTTTAGCTTATCCGTTTACGTTAGGTTCTCACAGATCACTACTAAGTAAACCACCATAGCCAGTCATTGCGTCTGTTACTTACACAAACATAACTATTAGGACGTTTCTTTACCATCTAGTCTATAAACTCTCTAGGCAGTCAGTCTTATGGATGGTTTTCTGCACTTTCGACCTTCGTCTGCTCTGTCTGTTTGTTCAGACCTTTCAGGTGCTTATGCACATGTTTGGCTGTTCACTCGGCAGTTCATTCGGATCGTTGTTTCTGCAGTTTTCATCCGTTACTTACATGAACAGTAAAAGTCGAAATATTAAAACCTACAGAGTTCCGAAACTTTTTGGTTTTAATATCATAAATGGCATGCCACAGCGTTGGAACTACTCCTTCGCTTCGAATAATCAAAATAACAAAATTCTCACCAACATTCACCAGTACATCTCGCAATAAATTGGAAATTCTTATTTAAAATGGTAGTCCCTAAGTAGGAGCTTGGAAATAACAATATCTATTTCGGAAACGTTCATTGATAACTTACATTGCACAGCTTCTTCTTGTTGGAAACGATTGCATGTTTATAGGAGCGAGCAAGTTGGAGGATTAGAGAAAGGGGCTCTGATAGCGAGGAGGATGTCATGGTCGCTATTGTGACTTAGATAGAACTACTCCCCCCTTTGCACACCTCAGCCAAATATGTTGTAATTTTTAAAAGTGTTTCCCGGGAATTATCAAAGCTCTGATATATACCGGGGATTTACACTGCACGATCTCTGTTTATTTATCAGGTTATGGCGCAAGCACAGGCAAAGAAAGGAGATTCGTTAACAAAGAAGCTTCGTGATTACTCCGTCAAGTATGTTAAGATTTCCGAGGACGATATGAGTAATACAAGATCGCTGGTGAGAAAGTACATTGAAGACCAGGTTATGATGTACTGTCAGAGTAATTCCACCCTTCCAATCTCGAGGCTGGAGTACACTGGTAGCGTCTATGAGAGGCTGAAAACGGAAGCTGCCGATGAAGTGGATATAATGGTAGTACTGGAAATAGCCAAGTCAGAAGTCGTTGCTAAAGATTCCGGGATACCTGGTTATGCCAGACTCATGTCCGCACCGGGCTCAAAATTTCGCGAGTATGCAAGTCCTGAAGGGTACATAAATCCGGAGCGCCTTCGCAATGGATGGTTCTACAGTCTAGTTGTCAAAGCAGTAAATAATCTACCACGTTCTGACGTTAATATGGTTGTGCGTGCCCACGGTCCAGCTGTTCAGCTGGATATCGTCGAGAAGGGAACTCGTGAGAAGTTGGTATCAGCCGATCTCGTTCCCAGCTTTCAAACTGGGCCAGACAGCTACTATGTGGCCAAGCCTTATACAGGGAAAAGATATGTTTCTAATCCAGATCTACTATGGAGGGAGTCATTTTCACTGAAGGAAAAACAAATCCTGGAGTACATGGATAGAGATGGTGGCTGCAGGCACGAGCTGCTTAGAATCGTGAAAACTATCGTAAACAGAAACCCAACGTCACTCGGGGCTCTGGAGTCATACCATTTGAAGGCGGCCTTCATGCACTACATGAATCAAGGACGTCAGAATTGGGTTGACGAGAACGCATTAGAAAGGCATTTTGTTGGTTTTCTCAGAGCACTGCAGAGCTACTTGGAAAGGGCAAATCTTCCGCACTATTGGCTTCCCGGTGTAAACCTTCTGGAAGACATCAACCAGGTGGTGATCGGGAACGTGGCAGATCGTTTGAAAAAGATCCTGAAACAGAAAAGCAAAGCCGAAAGAAATAAAATCCTTGCATGAATACTTCTTGTACTTCAAACAATGACTATTTTGAACTCTTGACCTAAATCACATTCGCTTACTTGTCGCTAATTAGTACGTTAAAAGACCTGGTTGTAATATTTAGCAATTTAATCGTTAAACGAGCTGATTTCATTTCAACATTTTATATTATACTTGTACCACGTATGATATTTCACCATTATCATCATCATCATCATCATCATCATCATCATTATTATATGTGAGCAAATTAATTCGTTAGACGAGCTGATTTCTATTGTACGATTTCTTTTGTATTAAGCGAAATTTATAACTTGCTACTGAAATGTACTTTGTAACTTGTACCAAGTATAATTAATATTTCATCGCTATCATCGTCATCATCATTAGCAGCAGCAGCAGCAGAGAGGCAGACCAAGAAAAACTGGTGAAAAAAAGTAACGACACTGTAGAAGGAAAGGGTGGAGGTTGTTTTTCAAAGGCTGGTGTGAAGCTGGGCGGGTTTGTGCGAAAGACCGAGAAAAATGGCAAGAGAGATCGTGAAGCCCTATGTCCACAGTGGACAAACTTACAGTAATATACAAAGCGTATATATCAGTTGTCTTTTGTAAAATTGCACATGACCAAGGCAGGTTTATATTTCGAATGTTCGCCAAACCAAAAATTACGCGTACATTAACAGAGTAAATTATAGAAATAGTATGTTTTTCTTATTTTGCGAAAGTGTCTTCAATACCTTGGTCTTGTACATCTAGTAAATAAATTTTGATTTATTGTTTAGGCTATTATTTTTCATCTTCATTACTAATTTATAACACAACTTCGGCGAACGAATGACGAAAGAAAGAAAAAAGTCAAGAATAATTGGAGCCACATTTCAGAATTGAAGAAATTGGGTTTTCGTGTCTTTTCGTAACATTTAAAGCTCACGCTCTCCCCAGTTAGCTACCTAACTGGTGACTCGTATTTGATATCCATTTCTGAGAATCATGACAAATCTTTCCGAGAAAACCGGAAGTTTTCGTTACAAGCTCCAAGACGCATTTGATTGGCTGAATATCCCATTGATACAAGTCATCAAAATATTATTTCCCGATCTTTACTTCATTCTCTCTGCATTGGATTGATTTTCACGATTCCACGATTTCTTGCCGTTCAAAATAATTGGTAGGTTACAAGCTAGTGTTCCTTAATAATACTATTTATCAAAGAAAAGCGCGCATTTTTAAAAGGAAGAACTGTTTCGAAACTGTTAGTTTGTCCACGACGTGTTAATACGGTAGCCCTAACCGTGTTTTTCTATTGTTCAATATCTCAAGAATACTACACAATGTTGCTTCAAAAAGACGTATAAATCAAGTCCTTGGTTTTAACCTAACTTTTGTAGAAAACGTTATAAGTTATAATTGTAAATAATACCTTTTTTCAGAGGCGATTATTATGAAACCGATATTCGTGAGGACGCCATTTTGATCCTTCGATTAGGTTGTGTGTCGCCATTGTTTATTTTCACCGATCGGAGAAGTATTGCTAAATAGTATTATTAAGAAGAACTCGCTTTGACAGAAATTCGCTTTCGTTTTGTGAGATGACTTTTTATAAGCGAACGCAGGTAACTGCGTTTCATTGATGCTGGACTAAAAAAAGATAATCGAAACGAAACCTGTTTAGTCGCTAACCTCTTTATTCATTCACTTCAGTCATTACAAAATTTTTGTCGTTCAATAATTGATTGTAATTGCTAGCAAAACGACCGCAAAAGTAGTTAATGTTTCACAGAAAACTACTGAGTGTTATACTCGTTTTGTAAACAAGTTTTTGATCAGCTGAATCTATTCTTGTGGCATCAATATTATCTTGAACACCAGCAAATGCTGGGTCGGTGTAAATTTGTGCTTTAAAACTAAAATTGACTTCACCACCATACGTTAGCTTACCGTTCATGTTACATTTACATCTACATGACCAGTATGTCTCACAAGAAATTAAAAGTAATGGCAGCATAGGCGGCGGAACGGGGGGGGCGGGGGCGCAGGTGGGCTGTAGCCCGCCCCCCAAACAAAAATTTGGGGGTGAGAGAATAAAATTTCTATTTTAGAAACGGTCATGAATAACGTACATTGAACAGCTACTTCTTGTGGGAAACGATTGCACTTTTATGGCTGGAAGAGAGAGCAAGTTAGAGGAGGATGTCATGTTGAATGGTCGCTGTTGTGGTTTGGATAGAACTGCTGCCCCCTTTGTACACCTCTGCCAAAATATGTTGTATTAAGTATTTCCCGGGAAAACATCAGAACTCTGATTTACACTGCACGATTTCTTTTTAATTTATCAGGTTATGGCACAAGCACAGGCAAAGAGAGGAGATTCGTTAACGAAGAAGCTTCGTGATTATTCCGTCAAGTATGTAAAGATTTCCGAGGCTGATATGAATTATACCAGATCGCTGGTGAGAAAACACATTGAGGACCGGGTTATGGTGTACTGTCGTCAGAATTCCACACTTCCAATCTTAAGGCTGGAGTACACCGGCAGCGTGTATGAGAGGCTGAAAACAGAAGCTGCTGATGAAGTAGATGTGATGGTAGTACTAAAGACAACCAGGTCAGAAGTCATGGCTGAAAATTCCGGGGTACCTGGTTATGCCCGACTCATGTCAAGACCGGACTCAAAATTTCGCAAGTATGCAAGTCCTGAAGGGTACATAAATCCGGAGCGCCTTCGCAATGGTTGGTTTTACAGTCTTGTTGTCCAAGCAGTAAGTAATTTACCTCGTTCTGACGTAAATATGGTTGTGCGTGCCCACGGTCCAGCTGTTCAGCTGGATATCCTTAGGAAGGAAACTGGGGAGAATTTGGTGTCAGCTGACCTCGTTCCTTGCTTTCAAACCGGGCCAGACAGCTACTATGTGGCCAAGCCTTATACAGGGGGTAGATCTGTTTCTGATCAAAATCTTCTGTGGAGGCAGTCGTTTTCACTGAAGGAGAAAGGAATCCTGGAGTATATGGATAGAGATTTTGGCTGCAGGCACGAGCTCCTTAGAATCGTGAAAACCATCGTCAACAGGGAACCAACCTCACTTGGAAGACTGGAGTCATACCACTTGAAGACCGCCTTCATGCACTACATAAATAAAGGAAGTCAGAATTGGGTTGACGGGAACGCATTGGAGAGGCATTTTCTCGGTTTTCTCGGAGCACTGCAGAGCTATTTGGAAAGGGAACATCTCCCGCACTTTTGGCTGCCCGGCGTAAACCTTCTGGAAGACATCAACCAGGTTGTGATCAGGAACATGGCATCTCGTTTAAGAAGGATCCTGAATAGCGAAGTAGAAAGGAATAAAATCCTTGAATAGCCGAACAGTGTCGCTACTTCTACTTCAAACAATGACTATTTTGACTTGTCGCCAATTTAGTACGTTTAGAGACCTGGTTATAAATTAAGGAGTATTTCCTATGTGAGCAATTTAATTCGTTAGACGAGCTGATTTCATTTATACGGTAAATATCCACTTCTAGGACTACTAGCCACCTCCACTTCGGTGAATGGTTGTTAAATATTAAGCGAAATTTACAACTTGCTTTGTAACTTGTACCAAGTATAACATTTTCACCGTCATCATCATCATCATCATCATCATCATCCTTAGCAGCACCAGCACCAGCACCAGCACCAGCATCAGCACCAGCAGAGAGGCAGACCAAAAGAAAACTGGTGAAGAAAAGTAGAGACAGTGGAGAAGGAAAGGGCGAAGGTTGTTTTTCAAAGGCTGGTGTAACGCTGGGGTTTGTGCGAAAGACCGAGAAACGTGGCAAGAGAGATCGTGAGGCCCTATGTCCCCAAATGGACAATATATAGAGCGTATATATCAGTTGTCTTTTAACCGCACATGCAAAAGACAGGGTTTTTTTAACGAATGTACGCCAAAGCAGAAATCACGTGACAATATTATGTCCAATCAGAGGTTCCGGGTTTCTCCTAAACTAACAGTAAAAGGCGTAAAAAGTTTGATCAAGTTTTAATTTTTTCAAAGTAGAATATTATCTGCCTTTGTAAACTGGAATGCACTGTGGGTGTTTTGATTTAAGTGACTGAATAGGAAATGAAAAGATAAACTCAATGAAATTTAAAGCGTTGTGTGGGATTTATTTTTAGGAATTTAGAAACCGCTGTTGACAGAGTAGTTTCAACAAAATGTATTTAAAGCCACGCTTGGTTCTTTTACAACTGAAATGAAAACAACATTAAAAGGAGATAAAGCCCAAGCAAAATCCTAATTCCCAGAATCACACCAATGTTTTCTTAGAAAACAGGAAGTTTATTTAGACAAGAACTGGCCATGACCTTTGTTTTGTCTGCTGTCGAAAACTGTTTCACTGATTACTAGTAATAGCAGTAGCCAGCAGTGCGTCGTGGGAAAACCCGCTCTGTGTCGTGGTTACCGCAGCGAATCTCTTTGCCTTTCGCTATCAGGTTGGTATATGTTGAGTTCGAGTTGAATGTAGACAGCTTTTTAGCGATTTTGTTAAGAGACTAAGGAAAGAAACCGTATCGTTTAAATCAAACGCGTGCCAAGACTTGCTGGATACCACGGAGGTCACTTCGACTAGTTTTTTGCAGGGCACAAAAGAAAATGCGAAAGATAGCTAGGGAGACGGGGAAACTAGAGGTAGTACATAACCCGTCAATACATATTACAAAAAACGTCGGTCACATTGGATATTCGATGGTTTTAAAAAAGAATGTTTCAGGACCTTTATCACTACATGGTGTGACAAATCTAATGGGCGCTGGGGAATTTCGAATTCCTCTCCCCTTCCCCTCGTCAAACCACTTTGCCCTACATCCATTAGATCCATGCTTTCTATAGTTGTTACACTTCGAAATAATGAACGCGAAGTAGTGTTTCACTTCTCGTTCTAGACTTAACTCTTCAAGACATAAAGACTTACAGACTGTATAATTGCAAACAATATACCGTGGGTAAAACGTGTAGGATTTAGTATTTCGTCTCAACGAGGAGAAGTATTGAAGACGTCTCATTAGTGTGATTTCAAGTATACAGTATTAAAATCACAAGATGTAGGCTTCGATTAAGACAGAACCAGCGTTGAATAATATCGTATCAAAGTAATAAAAAACATTAAGCTCACAGAATGGTAAATTAACCCTAATAAATGATGTCAATGTTATTAATAGCAAAAGACAAATGTAACAACAAAATGACTTTGTGAAACATTTCAGTAGATATCGACAGATACATCAATTACTCGACGTAAATAAATTTTATAAGTTTGTCTAGGTAGGTTTAATAATGAATCTATAATAGGATTGATTTATATTGCACTTGGTTGTTCAAAGTAACGTAACGATAAGTAACGTAAGTAACGCTAAGTAACGCAAGGAATGATAAGTAACGTTATGCACAGTATCACTTAGGGCCTGATTACATGAGCCGGGCTGGCTCGGTTTGCCGAGATCTCGGCACGTCTGTTAAACGCAACAAAAATCAACTTCGCGATAACATGACAACCGGGCCAGCCCGGTTAGCCGAGATCCCGGTATCGCGATGCCGGGATCCCGGCTAACCGGGCTGAAAATTTTCCATGTAATCGCGTTCACCAGGCCAGCCCGGCTAAACGGGCCAGCATTAAATTTCTCTTCCGAGCGCAATATCCGACGAAAAAATCAATGTTCCTCCTTCCAAATAGGATGTAGAGGTAAAGTAACCCATCCAGCTGCATAAGTGCAAAAAATTAACCACCAAATTGCCGGAAAAATCATTCGTGCTTTGATCATTCGTGCTAAAACCGGGCTGAAAGTCATCTCGGCAAACCGGGCCAGCCCGGCTAACCGGGCTCATGTAATGCCGGGCTGAAAGTCATCTCGGCAAACCGAGCCAGCCCGGCTAACCGGGCCAGCCCGGCTTATGTAATCAGGCCCTTAACAATATTTGTTTGCTTTCAGGTCATGATGTGGGCTTTACCTACAGAGCCCAGGGCAGGCGATACTTTAACAAGACATCTTCGAAAATATTTCGCCGACAACGTAAAGATCAATAAAGAAGATATGAAACATGCTAAAAAGCTGGTGAAAGAATACATTGAAGACGAAATCATTTCTTACTGCGAAAGGAAATCTCCTCTGCCGCTTTTGAGACTGGAGTACACTGGTAGCATGTACGAGAGGTTGAAGTGTGAAGCTGCTGATGAAGTGGATCTGATGCTAATTCTGGCGACGACACGCTTAGAAGTCACAGTTGAAGATCCAGGAATTCCAGGCTTTGTTAAACTCAAGACAAACGCCAACTCGCCACTTCGCAAAAACGCTGACCCTCTAGGATATTTAATTCCTGCGCGGGTTAGACAGGCTTGGTTATACAGTCTTGTCAGCAAAGCTGTGAATGCCTTCGAGATGCCTTTGTTGCCATGGTATCCTGTTCGGTTAAGAGTGTCTTCCCATGGACCTGCTGTCCAGCTTGATATAGTTCTTTATGAAAACGGTATTAGGAAGATTCTGTTGTCAGCCGATCTTGTTCCGTGCTTTCAAATTGACTCGGATAACTACTTTGTGGCTAAGCCTTACGAAGGAAGACGATTTGTTTCCAATCGCGAGATTCTTTGGAGGCAGTCATTTTCAGTAAAGGAAAAAGAAATGCTCACGAAAATGGATAGAGACCATGGCTGTAGACACGAGCTTCTTAGAATCGTGAAAACCATCCTTAAGAAAGACGTCACGACGTTTGGAAAACTGAAGTCATATCATGTGAAGACCGCCTTTATGCATTACATAACAAACACGCCTGGGAACTGGACAAGCGGCAGTTCGCTGGAAGAACACTTTCTCGGCTTTCTCGAGGCACTGCAGAATCACTTGGTGAATGGAAATCTTCTCGCCTACACAGCTGACTACTGGCACAGACGCCCAGACCTCCTGGAAGATATAGACCCTAAAATTGTCGAAAACATGGCGTACCGTTTAAAAAGGATACAGGTATGTTCAAATAAAGATGCACACTGTTTATAATACTACAAAATGTTCCAAAATTTGTTAAAACTGATAAAAACTACTCAAAAAGAAAAGAGCTGTTGCAGATCTTGATACCAAACTAAGGAAATGCTTTGTACGGTACTGCTTTCCGGGAACGTTTTTAGGAATTGAAACGACCCAGCTTTTTATATATCATAATTACCTCGTTCCGTACATATATTTAGCTTAATCTTACTTCAAGTTCAGCTCTCACACTCGGTGATCATTCGTTACTCATATAAGTAAGGTAAGGTAAATTCCGCGTAAGAGCCTAGTGTAACTAGTGGCCCATCAGGTCGGAGCTTAACCCGGTGTCCGTAGTATGAAGCAACTAGGAGTATTTCTACTCCCCGCTAGATGGGGTGCAAGTCCATCTCAGGGTTACCCCCAGCAGTAAACTCTCCGGCACCCATTTTCACCCCTGGGAGGAGAGAGACACTTTGCCAGAGAGAAAAGTGTCTTGGCCAGCAATACAACACAAAAACCTCGGCCAGGGCTCGAACCTGGACCGCTCAATCCGGAGTCCAGGGTACCAACCATCAGGCCGCCGCGCCTTCCCACATCCTAACTTATCTTCATACGTCGTCGTAACAAAATTTAGAATTCCATTTCATGTTTTTATCTTCAACAGACAACGGCGAGTAGGTTTCAAGAAACCTGCAACCAAATCCTACTGAGCCAGAAACTTCGTCAATATGCCGCAACGCACGTGACAACCGACACAGATGATATCGGGGTGTCGAAGGTGTCTTCTTCACTGCAAGGAGAACGAAGGTTGCAGTTCCTCAGAGGAGATTACCGCGGATGCGTGCTTGAGCTATTCTGGATCGTCAAAACCGTCGTTAAAAGGGATGGTATACTTTATTTGCTGAGTTCTGTTGATGTAGACCGAGCCTTTCATCATTACTTCAACACACTTCGCGATAGTTTCTGGACTGGTGACAACTCACTTGGAGAACACTTCCTTGGTTTTATGAGTGTACTGCATGGCTTGTTGATCGCTGGCCACCTTCTGGAAGACGGCAGTGAAGGAAATGTTGCTCTTGTGGCAGACCGCTGTGCAAGGATCATTAATAGTGTAGACGAAAGAAACAAACTCCTTGGAGGGGAGGTAAAAATAATTTTTTTGTTGGGTAAAATAGTGGGAATCTTAAAACGTGGCCTTAGGCGCAAGAACAAGTTAACATAGGATACTTCTTGTTTGTGATAACTGCCTTAAAACAAGAATACATCGATTTCAAAAACGCTGTTTGCATGCTATATACCAATGACAGCAATTTTGGATCAATAATAGGCTCTTTTAATGTGTAAATGTTTTAGATGGGTGTTAGATGGGAAACACCCAAGGGAGATTAATTTATTAATTTATTATAAAAGTGACGGTGTGTTTTAAAGAGCTCTTTTTCTTTTTTAGGGGAGGAGGGTGATAGTTGGTGAGGGGAAGAAAGGGGTTGAATGTTCCCCAGAATTTTATTTGTGATGTTTGGGATAATAATTAGGGTATTTTTATGAGAAGTGTTCTCCAATTCACATTTCTCTTTATCTATGCATCTATAGATAACGTGGGTGTGGCCCTGGGCACAAGCAGATGACTCACTAACGAGGAAGCTTCGTCATTATTCCAACAATCATGTGAAGGTTGACGAGGCTGATATGGCTCATACTAGGATGTTGGTGAAAGACTACGTAGAAGATCGTATCATGCGGTACTGCAGACAAAAATCCAAACTTCCAATCCTGAAAGTGGAGTATTCTGGCAGTGCGTACGAGAGGTTGGAAACTGAACCTGCTGATAAAGTGAAAGTCATGGTAGTACTGAAGACGACCAAATCGTGGTTGTGGGGACAAGAAGTTTCCACAGAATGCACATCTGTGCCTGGGTACGTGTATCTCAAGACGCGTTGGAACTCGAAATTTTGCAGGTATGCGGATCCTGAAAGGTACTTGGATCCTGAGCGCTTTGGAAGCGGCTGGCTTCACAGTCTTGTTGAGCAAGCGGTGGAGAATTTCAGAGACAGCTCGCCATTTTCTGACGTCCATTTAGATGTGTATTCAAATGGACCTTCGGTAGAGCTTGATGTCATTAAGAGCAGAACTAATGAAATCCTTTTGACAGCTGATCTCATTCCTTGCTTTGAAGTTGGGTCTGGTGACTTCTTTGTGGCCAAGCCCTACACGGGGAGAAGATGTGTTTCTAGTCCCGAGCTTCTCTGGAGGCAGTCGTTTTTATTGCTGGAAAAAGAAATGCTGGAGAACGTGTTTAGTGGTGACGGTGGCAACAGTCACGAGCTGTATAAAATCGTGAAAACCATCGTAAACAGGGAGCCAGGGCCCCTGGGAAGACTAGATTCATACCACTTGAAGACCGTCTTCATGCACTACATCAGTGAGCGACGTCAGAAGTGGAATGACAAGAACGCGTTGGCTTATCATTTCCTTGGATTCCTTGGGAAGCTGCAGAGCTCTCTAGAGAATGGAAATCTTCCACACTACTGGCTAAGTGGCGTCAACATTTTAGACGATATCGACCAAGAGCTGCTCATAAATATGGCAATTCGTTCGGAAACGATCCTGAACAGCAGAGCAGAAATGAACGAAATTCTTTTGGCCAGTCATACATATTGGCTTCCTAATTCTTTTTACTGACTGCCATACATTTCTTTGAATGCTAGTTGTGAAAATTTGGCGGTGCATCAAAGTAGTGATATTGTAATGAGTCCCTCACGGGAAGGGGTCGGGGGGGGGGGGGTCCATGTTCCCTTGTCCCCCAAAAATTTCCCTTGTATTCCCTAAAACTATTTTGTCGATTTTTGTGATCCCTGTTCCTTTAAAGGATCAATTATATTAAAAATATCAGATACGTATCTTTTTTCTTTTGCTCCCGTGTTCCCAGCTTTATTTTCCTTTTGTTCCCTTGTTCTAAATTGTTTTAAGGCCATGTATCCTTGATCCCTAAAACCCCTGAAAGGGGTTTGGAGGGTAATTAGACATTCGACGTTGACAGACAGTGTTAAGTACCAGAAATGAAAACTTCCTGAAACTAAGGATCTTCAGGACAGAAATTCAGAAAAAAGATTTGTTTTCGAAAATATCCAATTAAATTTCTCTTAGACAGGAAATATATATCAAATGGTACTTTTAAAACTAAATTGGTTAGAAAACAGATGAAAAATAGAACTGATAAGTAAAAATCGTGATTGGTTTTCAATTTATTTTTGCAATTAATTAAGCTATGTTTATTAAACTGTGCAGATTCAGGATGTTAATCAGTACACATGATATTTTTTGTTTTATCAAGAAGTACAGAAAAAATTTATTAATACATCAAAGCTACCTTGTATAAACATAACCGAATATATGTAAATTCTGTGAAATTGAATTAACTGCAGTATTGACAAAATTGATTAACATTGTAAAAAAGAAACATAAAAAAACCCCATTAAATTGAATGAAATGTTGTAATTATTAAATAGTTTAGAAAACAGATGAAAATAGACGGTGAGATAAGTGGAAATCCCGATTGGTTTCAATCTATTTTTGCAATTAATTAAGCTATGTTTATTAAACTGCGTGGAATCAGGATGTTAACAGTACACACGATATTTTTTTGTTTAATCAAGAAGTACAGAAATACATCAGGGCCACCTTGTATAAACAGAACAATATATATTACAGTTTTAGTGCGATAAAAAATTTCTGTAAAATTGTATCAAATCAACTTTGTTATCTCCTAAACTAAGGTATTGACAAATTTGATTAACATTGTGTAAAGTAAAGAAACATTTAAAAACACATTTAATTAAATAAAAATAAAATTTGACAGGGAACTTCCTCGTCGCGTATTGTGTTTACTTAGTCCTATAACTGCAGAGAAAATGATAGCTTTTGTTACGAAATATTCTTTTTTATTGTAACGTTTATTAAAACACTTTTGACTTCTCTTTTTTGTTTTATTTGAGATATTTTATGCAATGAAGTTTCAGCTATAGGTTCAATTCCCCTTGCACTAGCAAACATCGTTTCGGCTTTAAGATATCTAATTTATCTTATCGTATCTCAACAAACACTGTGACGGGTGTTACTAAACTGTGGATTTGTGGACCGCGGAACCTCCGGAACCTGCGGAACTTGCGGAACCTGCGGAACCCATAATTTTATGCGAATAAAAATAAAATAACGAAAACTAAAAAATATATATAAATAAACTAAAAAATCTCTAACACTACTGGCAAATTCGTTTACGAGTATAAAGCAGAATTTGTTAAAAAACTACAAATAATTGGCGCAATTTACCGCGGAATATGCGCGATCAACTGGACCGAGTCACGTGATATCAAGTCACATGGCGCCGTTCTACATGTCAACAACAACATGGCGGAATGGAGAAGAAAATATACGAGGAAAGAAGCCTGTTTTTGGCCATACGCTTCGTTCTTTTTGCGGCCAAGAGCAGCATATTACCAGTTATGTTTGTTTTGTAATCAATAAATAATACACTTGCACACACACAACATTTATTTATCAACATGGAAATCATTCATTGCTGTAACATCCAGAATCTGCTTACAACATTTAAAAGGAACTCTTACCAAAAACGATTTCGTTTTGGTAGTTTAGTATAGAGTATAAGAAAAATCTACACTACAAAGCAAAATCTAACTTTGAACTCTGAATGAAACTATCGGAAAATCCACAGCTGAAATAACCGTATTATTTAAATGCAAAATAGCGTGTGTATTTCAGTTTGTAAATATTGTAACACCTCAAATTTACTTTCAATAGAATAAAACATGTACTCCTTTAAATAGCTAACTTCCAAAAGAACATGCGTTCCTTCTTGACCAAGAACTATTTTTACATTTCAAAACAACAAGTGTTCCACTTTATAAATGCAGCTTGATTTACAAACGTGTTTTGCTGATAGTTCAGAGGTTTCAGTTCTTGTACTCCCTCTTCTACGTTGGGACGTGGACACTGGAATTTTTCGTGGAACACAACATACAAAACAACTGAAACAGGTCATTTTAAATGTTAACAACGTGGACTCTATCTCACATATCTTTTTGCCAATTGCAGGAGTTGACGTCTCTTGATCGTCCCATTACATGTCCAAACCAAACTGCCGACGCAACTCACTGGGATTGTACAGTGTTTATCAGTGTCTCTGGACCCATTATTTATCAGTATTTTTTTAGTTTTCGTTATTTTATTTTTATTAGCATAAAATTATGGGTTCCGCAGGTTCCGCAAGTTCCGCAGGTTCCAGAGGTTCCGCGGTCCGCAAATCCGCAGTTTAGTAACACCCCACTGTGACATTGATCAGTTAAAGTTTAATATAACTTGCTTTTTAATACCTTGATGTTAAATATATTTCAGGCATGATTGTTAGCAAAACAAATTTCTATACAAAATGCAGACCAATGTACATGGAATAAAGATGATTTTGTAGCAAACAATTAAAAACTTTTTTTGGCAAAAGTGGACTTTTAATCGTCTTCCTTTCAAAGCCCGGTGCTTTACTTCTTTTCAGGAAATAGTCGTAAAAATAATTAAGAAAAGTTTGCGTCGACTGAGTTGTCAGTGCTGCGGAAACGATTGTCAGGGCTCAATAAGTATCATTTCAATGAAATTTATGTTTTATTTATTATATCAACATAAGGATATTCTCTTTGTAAACTCAAAGGATCAGGTCAAAACAATCTTCAGTGGAAAAACCAATAGCCTTTGGATCCAAACTGCATTTAAAAGTTAGTCATTCTGCAATTATAAGGCTTGATTTTGCCTTCAGTGCTACGGCCATGAAAAACAATTCAAACTTGATTGCTGAGAGCAGCGAAACAGTCTGTTCGTATTTTGTAAATCTTCGAGCCAGACTGGGACCTACATATGATTTAGTGTCTTTGATTGTTGCTACAGTTAACACGATTTCCGCGCCGGTGGCAGTGGCGGGAAATGCTCTGGTTTTGGCGACAATTTGGAGGAACCCGTCTCTGAAAACTCCATCGTTCCTTCTGCTTGCTGGACTAGCGTTTACCGACTTCTGCACGGGACTTATCATACAACCTATCTCAGCTGTATATAAATTTACCTTTGTACAGAAGAAGCAACAAATTTATTGTGCCACTGGAATTGCCTCCGAGAGAATAGGAACGTATTTTCCACTCGTGACCATCATGACACTAACACTGATGTCGATAGAAAGATGGCTCCACATGAAGCGTAGATCATTTTTTACATTGCATCGAATATATGTAATATACGCCGTATTTCTTGCTGTCCCAGTCCCGATTATAGCTCTGAGGTACTCATCTTCCATAGCCGCAGGCTTCAAAACCAGTTTGTCCAGTTTGATATCTTCTCTAGCCGGTATTTGCTGCGTCATTACTTCAGTGGCTTACTTCGGAGTTTTCCGAATTATTCGACGTCACCAAATGGAAATTCAAGCCAGTCAGCTATCGCAAAATATCCATCGACCATGCATTGACTTGAAAAAGTACAAGAAATCTGTGTTTACCATTTTGTACATATGGGCACTGTTTTTAGCTAGCTACATTCCAGTTATTTGTTCGTATATAGCTACGTTTGCATATAAAGACGAGAGCGAGGTCAAGTTAGCTATAACAGGAGTATGTAGTACCATTATGAACTTGTCGTCATCTATAAATCCGCTGCTATACTGCTGGAGAATAGCAAATCTTCGAAATGAAATGCGGCAACTGCTAAAGAAAATATTAATGTTTTAATCCCAGGAGGGAGGGGGGGAGGTACTCTCTTATATAAGCTATAAATGCGTGTGGCGCCAGAGAGGATGGCTTTTAAACCGTTTTGGTTGGAAATAAGGTATGGTTTGTGCAATCTGGTCAGTTACTAGGTATAATTCTTAGAAAAAACTATTTTATCAGTGTCATTATTCATTTCTTGAGAAGTGCGATTTGACGTTTGAAATCTGAAACCCTTCACAAAAAACAGTTCCTAGGTAAGGCCTGGTCTGAAAAAGGGCATCGATTTCTGGTTCAAGCCTAAACTAAGGTAGGAAAACTTATTTTAGTTTATAATTAGGTTAGGGTTTCAGGCAGTGCTCGGCACACCCCCACGTTTTCGGCGAGTACATTTAAAAGGGGGATTGCCATAAGTTTAATATTAATTGAAATTGTACTCATTCGGTAGAGATACCTTATTGTTACTTATTTTCGCGGGAATTAATTTTCACAATTTTCACAATCAAAGACCCACAAAAATTTATTTTTAACGTTTTTTATTGTATATTACGCTAATTACGTATTTTTGGTCAAATTGAGAAAATCAAGTCCTGCGAAATATGCCCGTTCCATTTTCGCGAAATTAAGTTCCCGCGAAAATAAATAACAATAAGGTACGTCCAAACGATTCAACAAGATCACACGAGATGTTCTTAAACAAAAAGTTCCAGGACAGACTTTTTTTTCAATTTCTGTGCTGGAACTGCATTAAGTGCAAATGGAAATAAAGGACAAAACAACATGAGGTGTTATGTGCTGTGGGGAATACATATTTTCCTATCGGTTTTTAAAGTTTGAAAGACAACAGGGTCTGTTACAGCCTCCTCCTCAGGCGCCTTGATTTTCTGCAACAAAGCGAGAACAAAGCGATCGCGAAGCGCGAGTGACTGGTGACGAGCGCGAAGCGCGAGGGACCACGGGAAGGAGAAGGAAAGGGAGCTCTTCCTTTCGCCTTCCCTTCCTCCCTTGCGCGCCCATGTCCCCAAACACAAGAGAGAGGCGTCTGGGTACGAGGCAGGGTCTGTTATTAGTGTACAAGGTAAATTCGAAAACAAAAGCGCTTGTCACGTGCGCTGACAAAAAAAAGACATGTTCGAAAATCGATGAATTTGGCCCTTGTTGAGTTCTGAGTTGCCTTTAACCGTGAAATTCGACTTTTGTTACGCCGCAAAATGTAATAATCGCCGAAAAATGTAATACTGACGCAAAATGCAATAAAATTGACGCAAAATGTAATAAAGATGTTAACAGAAAATGTAATAGCTTTTTCACGGAAAATGTAATAAATTTTCTAACGCATAATGTAATAACGCAAAATGTAATAACTCTAATATTTATATAAAATTTTGAAATCGTTTAGCCAAACTCAGGAACATTATTGATTAACTTTTTGTTGGTTTTACGCGAGTTCAGCGATATAGACGTACCGTTGCTTTGTTTTAACAAAATTCCTGGTTTAACTCATATTGCAAACTCAGCGAGGGATATGTTGATATGCTAGCAAGGTTACGAGTAAGCTCGCATTGCATGCCTACATGCATGTATGTAATAGAACCATGAGACTTTGTGGTCGCAGTCCTACCGTGTGCTTCGTGTAATTAAATGGCGACTGTTGTTTATTAAATCGTTTGTTTGAGTTCATCCTTCACCTAGTAAGCAATCAACGGTCAATAAATCAAGCCATCATCCTTCGAAGCAATCAACGGGATGATCCTCGACAAAACAGACCAAAAAAATAGTATTTCTGATTTAAAATGAAAGATAGATTTTGACCATTTCAATACAATATGGGATTTAGATTGCCTACTGGAGGGTCTGAAATATTGCGCTTACATTGACTGTTCTAATTGTAAAAATTGGATTTAAGGCATAACTTTGGAAAAGGAAGTTTCCGGTGGTTGTTAGAAGTTTTGAGTTGATAATATAATGAAATCAGCGTGTTGAAAACTGGGACCAAGCTTGTCACGTGACTTGCATGATTTGACCCCCCTCGAACACTGAACTCAAAGAACGAATGCGAGCTGATACGAAGTTGTTGTCTTGAAGGAATTTTGTCCATGAATAGAGTCTTTATCTACGAAGTTGCCGTTTGTATACGTTTTCTACACAGTGTGTGTTTTATATTTCCCAAATTAACTGGAAAAAGCAGAGGCCAAATTATTTCGAAACTGTCTAATTACAACACATTTTTTAATATTCCTGTTTCCAGTGATCCTATTTACCATTCACTTTAATGTACTTGTTAACCTTCTTTAATGAGTAAATGTTAATTGTATAGGATTGTGTGTGCCAAAAAATGACGTACGGTTGACAGCGAAGGCTATCAGGTTGTATCTGTTTCGCTATTAGCGACCTTCAGATTTGACTACGAGTACGAAATCGAGTACGAGTACGACTTGAGAATTTCGAGACAATTTTCTCCCCCGAACTATATACAACTCTTTTTTGTTGCTGACTAACACATAAATAAACGCTAGGGATAAGATTGGTGTGATAAGTAATTATATGGCGCCTAATGAGGCATACGAATTTGGTTTGAAAACTCGTACCCGAACTCAATCTCGTACTCGCAGTCCAAACTTAAGGTCGCTATTATGACGGGTTTGGAGGGTTGGGGTGGGGGGTATTTCTAAATCCGTTCCTATTTGTTTTCACTGTTAGTGTCTTTGATGCTAAGAGCCAATTTTTGCCTGTTCTTATGAAACACGTTTGGTTCGCTACTATTTAATTTACAAAACATACCCAGCAATTACAGGATAAGAGTCAAGGCTCCAACTCCTCCCCAATCCGTTCTAAAAGATCAGCGTGGTTGGCGGAGGAACAAAATTCGTATCTCCAAAAGTAACCGCCAGAAAGAAATACGATCTGGGAGGGGCAGTTCCTATTTAGTCCTATTAAACCTACACGAGGTAAATTATTGAGAGATTTGGCTTAATTCAGGAAAAAGACATGTTATTTTTGACATCAATGCATGTATTTTTATGTTTAGTTTAAAGCATGGGCAGAAACTAAAAAATTGAGAATATGAAAGAGCAGGTTAGGCTATTTGGTTTTTTGTGTGTTTCTTTTTACATTCTTCACTTTCTTTGTGGTTTATTTTGGCCTTTCTGTCGCCTTTGTGCGCGTTGGAAAAGTTTCCGCCTAAATGTCTAACCGAAAGCGAACATTTTTAACAAAAAGTGTTAATGATAGGGAAGTGTTAGTTTTTTTACGATTTGCAGGGTGTCATGCATGTATCTCTGGCCCAATTCACTGTGCTTATTTTGGCATGCTTTGTAAGGCTTTGATCCTACTTTATCAGCTGATAACTTTCTGCCGTGAAACGTGATTACGTCACAGGTGTTTCAAGGATCATGGTCACTCGGCACGCTTTTTGATGTGTTAAGCAATCAATAAGGCCCGGTTCAGACGCCGATCTTTTCATGAGCCGAACCTAATTCCTTGAATTAAGTACATGAAAAAATCGGCGTCTGAATCAAATTAGAACGGCTATTTCAATTTGGAACGGCTCACCCGTTCTTCCCGCCTGGCTTGGCCGAGAATTTTGCCTGTGGAACGCCTTTGGAACGGCTTTGATTCAGACGCCGTACTTTTCATGTGCCGATCCTAATTCATAAATTATTATAATGTTTTTTGATAACTTTGACTGGTTTTATTGGAACTGTATTAGGAACGGCCTCGGAAGCGGCGTCTGAACCGGGCCTAAGACTGTTTGCGTCTATCCAGGTTTAGGAAGCGTGATGATGCGACTATGGGTATTAATTCTTCCTCCGGATGGGATGCTAGCCCCATGTACCTCCTCCCTCCAGTTGTCTTTTTGAGTGAAAAAGGTAGGACGCGTGTGATGATGGGAAGAAGAAAAGAGAGGAGCCCTTCCTTCTCCGGTTCCTTCTCATCATCCCCCGCATCTTACAATTTTTTTTTATGAAAACTTCAGTTAAATTCCGATAACTCGAACCTTCAAGGGAAATCGATAAAGGTTCGAGATATCGGGAGTTCGAGTTATCGAGGGTAATATTAGTAAGAAAATGACCTGGAGGGGAATCGGAACGGGTTCGAGTTAGCGGGAGGTTAATTCGAGTTATTGAGGGTTCGAGTTATCGAGATTCAACTGTACTGTGAGCGAGTCAGCCGATTGCAAAAGAAATTTACCCGTATCATATAGACTCTTGGTTTTAGGCCATCGTAACTTGATTAAAAATATAGCAAAAACAGCAGTGATAAACATTATGAAAAATCGCATTTTACTAAACTTGACGTTTCGTATGCTAAGCTACATACATTTTCAAAAGTATGACCGTTAAAATTTTGGCAACTCTTTATATATTGTTATGAAAGGGGTCTGGAACCTAGACTGAGACAATTGATCTTCAGCAGTAACTTAATATTTACATTTCAGTTAATAAAGTAACAACCTCTCACTGCCGACATTGGCATTTAAAGAAGGTTGTAGTTCTTGAATGTATAAGGTCTCCTTAATCTTGCAGTGGAGGTCAGTTTTGCCTGACGCAAGGATTGGACATAGGACTTTTGAATTAATTCGAATTTTTTTGATTGGCTGTTTGGAACAAAGAATTCCTAAACGGAAGTCGAAAACGTAATGACTCTCTCATACATTCTTTTGAAACGTCATGACTCCTAAAATCTAGAACTGGAAATCCTGTGTCCCCAGAGCCCTTCGTTTCCTCGTGCCAAGGCCCAGCCGGCTAAGAGAAACGAAAGGGCTATGGGGACGAGAATGTAAAAACACAACAAAATTGATGACGGCCATTGCTAGGACCCAGATCTCTTGATACCGAGTCCAGCGCGCTTACTATAGGCCACCGAGCCTGCCACTTTAGCAGCTGTTATACATGCGTTGTCAAAAAGAATGAATTTGCGGGAGACAACGAATTTAGTGCTTTTCATTACTATAACAAACATCCTGTCATTTTTAAACCTCGATATTAATTACTACCATTATAACTCAGAACTTTTAGAAAGTGAGTTTGCTTAAAGTTAATAGTTGTATTTTAAATTTCAATTAAAATAGTGTTTGGATACAGATTCAATTCCAGTTGTCACAAAATTAGCAGTAACCTGTGCGATCACGTCTTCTTATGTTTTCTTACGTCAAAAACGCAAAGGAAGATAACATGAGAGATTGGCACGCAGACTTATTTGGAAGAAACTTAATCAGATCAAAATATAAATTGCATGAGTTTTTATACTTTTTTGTGCAAGAAAACGTGATTTTAGATATTTTTTTGCTGTTTATTGTCATCGTAAACTCAAAACTTAGCAAGGGTGAACTTGTTGCGGCTATTCAACTTTAACTGGTTTCAGCTTATGTAACAAGTTTTCCTGAATTTTCTTTTCTTTTAATCTCAAATTTAACCAAACTAAATAATCGCGCTAGTTCTGATTTGATATTTACTAACTGCCACTTTAAACTAAAGCTACTGTCATTCACCGTAAGATTTAATCTTTTATCTTTACAAAAATAGTAGTGATCAGATATTTTGAAAGAAGGTGGGAAAGACGATCCTGAACTCTCGATTCTTGTGCAAAGAACCCGTGCTTTTTAGATCTTTTTCGCTGTATTTTGTCAACGTAAACTCAAAACTTAGCAAGGGCGAACTTATTCAACGTCAACTTTTCTAACTTATCTAACTGAAACTTCCTTTAATTTTCCGTTTCTTTTAATCTCAAACTTTAACCAAACTATTATCACGCTTCCTCTGCCTTCAATATGATTTTTACAGCTGTCACTTTCAACTAAAGTTACTGTCATCCACCTTAACTAATTATAAAATTTTGCTCCTCGAAATAAAACCTTTTTTTATTAAATTTTTGCTTCTAGATCTACCATAAATCATAAAGTTTACACTATCTTTCTCTTTTGTCAATGAGGATTTGCGATAAGGTCAGTTTATTTATCCAGGCGTCTATCTAAATTGAATAAAAAGAGAATATGTTTGTGCACCAGGAATAAAGCTGAAATACACTTTCGTAATCGAATCGAAAACTGCACGCGACGTTAGTTTAACTGTTCAGTTTGTCTGAAAGTCATTTTCTGACCTGTGGCAGGACAAAGCATATAAAACCGTTTCAGGGAAGAAAATTTTTAATATATTAGTGTTTTTAAAATCGTCTTTCCCGCCCTCTTTCAAAATTTTTGATCTTTTTGCAAAGATAAATGATAATAATTAACAGTCAGCTCCTCTGATATTATTTTAAATTTAATTAGTTTTTTTGTTTTCGTTTGTCACATTCAACAGAACCTACAGCTCAACACCAAAATGATTTTAAATAATTTGGAACATATTTTTAAAATTAGTTAGATCTTTTCTTTCAAATGTCATTTTTGATAAACAAATGCTTTAGGGTTGTGTTTATATAGGCCTTTCTCAAAATTGAATGCAAATTTAATGTCTGCGTAACCGGAGTCCAACTATAAAAGACATTTACGTGAATGTATTAAAGTCAAAATTGTGTAAAGATGAATCCGACCAATGCCAGACTTTTCAGCTCGCCTGAAAACCTTCCCTTTGACTTCTGCTCTAATCACAAGTTCAACCATACAAGCTATCGTGGGATAACTATCTTTACTTGTATTACTGTCGCTCTGTCTTCACCGGTGGCAGTGGCGGGAAATGCTCTGGTTTTGGCGGCAATTTGGAGGAACCCGTCTCTCAGAACACCTTCTTACATTTTTCTCGGTGGACTTGCATTGACAGACTTATGTACGGGGATTTTTGGTCAGCCGTTTTATGTTATATACAGAGCTGCTGAGCTTACAACAAATAAAAAGCTGTACTGCATCACAAATGCAATTGCGCATAGCGTCGTTCCTTATCTTGTTGTTCTAACAGGGTTAACAGTAACAGCAATGGCCGTGGAAAGATGGCTGCTTATGAGTCATCGACGGTTGACTGTACGGCGAGTTTATACCATACAGGGTGTGCTTTTACTCATACCGATACCATACATGGCGCTTCGTAGATTACCTGGAATGAAGCCATATTTTGATATACCCATAGTCCCTATGATGGAAGGATGTATCGGTCTTTGCTGCCTCGTAGTCTCATCCGTGGCGTATTTTAAAGTCTTTCGCATTATCCGCCAGCATAAACAGCAAGTTCATGCCAGCAGCGCTAGCGTCCCCAACGGCCCAACAAGTATCAACCTTGAGAAGTACCAGCAATCCGTTTATACCATTCTATGGATTATGGTGCTATTCTTGTTGGGTTTCTCGCCGCATATATTTTCAACCGTGTTTGTGGAGGTGTTAAATATTCCCATCGAAACATCCAATGCAGCCCGTCATGTATCAACAACAATTATGCTGTTGTCTTCTTCACTAAACCCGTTTCTTTACATCTGGAGGGTTAGAGAAATCCGACAGGAGGTAAAACAATTGATAAGAAAAGTACTTTGCAGACTTTGAGGAACACTTTGCCGAAGAAGAGGGGGTGAGTAAGTTCGCAGATCGACGGATTTGGCCTTAAGGTCATTACCCTGAAATAGAACTGAACATAGATTTTTAACCAAACTTTGCCTACTGGTTTATTACTTTAAGGGAACTTAAATTTTGAAATAAAAAAAGGGAGTCACCAGATTCGTTTAGGAGCGGGAAGACCTTGTATATTCCATATAATTCCTTTAAAATTCATCTGCGAGTACTACCAAAGTACACGTTTTTAGCGATAATTTATTTTTCAAACACAAGAATTGATCTGTTTTCATTTTACAGAAAGAATTTGATCGCTACACCCAAAATATGAGAAAAAATTGATAGGTCACCAGACTCGTTTACGAGAAAGCGACAATTTACTTCTCTCGCGAACTAAGCTGCATAGAAAAAAGCCGCCATTTTGTTTATGTGCGCGCGCTAATTACGCGTAAAATTCTGCGCAGTAAGGATGCGCAATGCAATACAGGAGCTATGTCACGCAACTGGTCATAGAATTAACTGAAAAATCACAATAACGGCTTGGAACTGTAGAAGAACTGAAAAGAAACACAGAAAGGCCAAAAAGCGGCATGGATGGGCAAAATTCGAGAAGATTAAAACGTTTTGCGTTTGGGTAAACTTGAAAAACGTCGGTCCGACATTTTTCAAGTTTATCTCAATTTGTATGAAAGTGTCATTTACGATGCTCAGAATTATTCTTGTTTGTTACGTGGCCGCGATTTTGCCAATAAACGATTTTGCCAATAAATGACTTTTATTCTGCCAATTTGAAGTTTAGAGGTCTTAATTAGCGATAATAAATAGAATTACCTAAAATACCGTGACTTAGCCCCTTTTGAACGCGCCCAGATTGCGGAAGTTTTGCGATACATTGAGCGGATTCGCGGATTTCGAAAATACAGTAAATCGCGGATTAGCTGAGAATTTTGTCGCGGATTTTGGATTTTTCATGTCAGGATGCTTTGATCGTGGATACTAAAACAAAATTAGATTATACTGGTCTTTAGTTTATTGTTTTATAGCAAAGTGTATTGAATTTTGTGCATGTCTTTGTTGCAGTAAAGGTTGCTGACAGAAGTTTTTAGCAATATCCAGCACTTATTGTCACAATAGGAAATAGATCCATACCTAAGTATAAGGAAAAACTCAGAAAATACCTCAAAATCAGAAAATACTTGTGAATTTGCCAATGGATATACTAAAGGCATTGATTAAGGACACTTGTGCAATAGTTACAGTACAGAAGTTTACATAAGGAAAAGATTTGAAGAGAGCATCTGCTCGTACTTAATTTAGCAAATAGACTAATAGGTCGATCTATTCATGAGCATGAAAGATTTTACATTTCAAAGAGAACTTTTATTCTTGCTTTATATTTCTCAAGGGAAACGTTCAAAAGTTAAGCCGAATTAACAATAGATCTATTTTGTAAAAGATTTTAATAGAGAAAGACAACTGTATTTACCTAGGTCAGTATATAAGCAACGCGTACATTGCAAATCGACAACCTTAATAATTACCTTAATTACCTTAATGATTACCTTTAGCAGTTAATACTGTGAACTAGTGTGAAGTATCATCGTGGTTTATTCATCAATAAATAAGCTTGCCCAGTTCCAAAGACGTCTACTGGTCTTTCTGCTGCCTGCGTATGTGGTCTTAGGCATTGTCCTTCCCAGAATCCTCGATCCTCCTTGTGCAGACCTGAAAGTTCGCGGGCACACGACCTGATCACGTGTTAGTCCAACGTTCAAACAGATATTGCCCTCGTATACTCGTTTCAGTTACAGGTTATAATAAAAACATATATCGTACTTATCAACCAATATCAACGTTCCTGCAAAATATTTTCTTGAGCAGAATTTTTACGCCGTCACGAATGTCTTTCATTCTACAACAACCGGACAACGGGATTGAGCGAGGATGTAGACAGAATTATTGTGGCAGAAAGATATTTTACAACGTACCGTACCGCCTGATCATCGTTTGTAAAATTATTTAAGATTAACCATATAAATAGAGGTGTAAACCCCAATATAAAGATTAAGAGAAGATAGAAAATTGTAACGACGGATCTCTTGTACTTGGACAAATTGATTGCAGGTTGAGAGGACGGGAGAGAGCCTTGATGAGACTGTACTTGTTGTTGATGATGGCGAATTATTTTTAACACTTTAAAATATGATAAAGGCGTTATTATGAAGAACACAATTGCAAATAATACCCCTGCACCTCGAGCAATTTGTTTATTTGTTGAAGAGTTGGTGCTAGGCCATAGATAAAGTATGATAAAAGGAATCGGTGCAAGGAGTAAAATGGCGTAGAATCCGCAGATTCGACGAAGAGTAAAAAACGTTCGGCGCTTCATGTGAAACCATCTTTCAACAGACATTAATGTCATCGTCCCAAACGTAAGAAATAGGACATATGTTCCAAGGATCGAAATTAGGAAACCAGTAATGCAAAGTAAGGGTTGGTTGTTGTTTAAGTTAGATAACATGTACACAATATGCAATGGTTGGATGAGAAATCCAGTACACAAGTCAGTAAAGGCCAATCCAGCCGGCAAAACATACGGAGGAGTTCTCAAGGCTGCAGTTCTACAAATCGTCGGCAAAATCAAACTATTCCCGAGCACTACCGGTGGCACAAAAGCACCAGAAATGACACAGTTAAACCACATGGCAGTGTAGACAGGCAAGATGACATGTGCATGAGTCGGTTCTTGCTGATTCAGCAGGCTACACAGATAAAAATGTTTCCCTACTGTAGAATTTGCTAAGAAGTTGTGCGGCATTTAGTTTTCGTCCGTGTGAAGTTGGTTACGTAAGGACTGAGCTGACGATCAGTATGATAAAATTAAACTTTCGCTATCAATTTTACAAACCTTATACATTTTCAGAACAATTTAAAGACAATTAATTTTATTTGACACCTCGACACAATAGCAACCACCTAAATCCATGGTGAAAACAATTTTAACTTTTTTTAGATTCGAAGCAGCGTGTCTTTTTTTCCATTCAACACACCCTTAATTAATTTTTACACTAAAATTATGTTTCAAATTCAACAATGATTTCATATATACCAACGCCAAGATGAAAAAACAAAATTGTTATCGTAAAAGCTTTAACAAAACAGTATGACGATGACTATTATCATTATTATAATTTCGCTTTACTTCATGAAATTAAATTTCGCAATTACTTCAATGAACAACTGGGCGCTTTTCAAAATTCCACATAAGCACTGTGTTAGTATTATTGTTCATTTAATTAATATTTTTCTCGGGAAATCATTTTTCTATCCATTGAACTGTTTTTTAGTATTTGAAATTACAAAAAATCCCCGTGATACTTCGAATCCCCTTTAATACGGGGGTACACCTGAAGGCAGTTTCTCCACGGCTTTACTTGGGTTTAATGCGCATATCTTGTTTGCGTTTCAAGCAATCCAAAAACTCTGCGCTTATTTCACAAATCTATGTTTCGCGGAGTTTTGTCAATATTTTGGTGATTTTTGGGGATGTTTGGTAGGAGATAGTTTTTCTCAAAGGATTAGTAAAATTCACAGAAATGAGGAATTTTAAAGATTTTAAAAATTAGTAGATGGACACCAAACAGGCCCCCTGACAACCTTGGACGCTCCTGCGTGGGGGTTAACTAAAGCCTGGTTTTCACTAGCGACGCAAGCACAAGCGCAAGCAAAAGCGCAAGGATAACAGCACTTATTTCTCCGTGAAAACGGCTTCGACTCAAGCAAAACAACAAGCGCATTGCATTTGGATGCTTGTGCATGTGCTTGCGGCAAGCACAAGCACAAGGATCAAAATTTGTCCGTTTTGCGTGATCGCACTTGTGCTTGCGCTTGTGCTTGCGTAGGTAGTGAAAACCAGGCTTAAATGGTGGTGTTCCAAAAATAATCTTCTTTCTTCTACCCACTCAAATCCACATTTGCCCCTGCCTTAAGCCACATTCATGAAACCCCGCCCTTGAATTGTCACACAAACTCTGCAATAAAAAGCTCTTGTAAACGACCCGACAACTTTTGGAAATTGCCAACTCTCCAGTATTGCATTGCGCATCCCTACTGCGCATAATTTCACGCGTGTTTAGCGCGCGCGCATAAAAAATGGCAGCTTTTTCTTTACGGCTGGACTTCGCCAGAGAGGTAAATCATCATTTCCTCGAAAACGAGTATGGCGACCTATCGATTTTTCTGTCGTTTTGAATTGAGTAGCAACTTTCTTTCTGTAGAATAAAGTGGACCAATTCACAGTGTAGAATAAGAAATAATCGTCGGAAACGTGAATTTAGCCAGCAATCATGACTATAATCATGGTGATTTTATAAGGATTTATTGGGTATAAACAAGAGGCTGTTGCTCCTAAACGAGCATGGGCACCCCCCCCCCCCCATTTTAATTTCAAAATTTAAGTTCCTATAACATAAACAGTCAATAGGCAAAGTTTGACAAAATCTCAGTAAAGGTTCTATTTCAGAAGAAAAACCTTAAGTTCTCGGCCTTCGTATTAATCAACACTTAAGTAACAGTATAGCAATACTAAATCACATTTGCAATTTTTATACTTCATAGCACTAATTATTTTAATTTCCTTTGAAAGTTCAGAATGCCCATGTGTTGTTTTAAAAATGTAACTTACAATGCTTACAGATGTTTGGAAACTACTAATATTTTGTATTTTTTTAGGGAGTTCTTATAGGGTTAACCTCGTAACTTCCTTTTCTTGATGCCTTTTTTTTCTTTTCTTTTTGTTTCTACTTGTAACTTCAGCTTGCATCTTGAATAAAGAATGTATGTTAATATATTGTCTCTTCATTACTGTTAATTAAAACTTATATATTAGGCTTAAAGCCGTTATGGTAAGGTAAGGTAGGTAAGGTAAAGTCTGTGTCCGAGCCAAGTGGCCCATACAGCCGGAGCTTATCCCGGTTTCCATAGCATTAAGCGACTAGGAGTATTGCTACTCCCCCTGGATGGGATGCTAGTCCATCGCAGGGTTACCCCCCTGCAGTAAATTCGCCGGTACCCATTTATACACCTGGTTGGAGAGAGGCACTGTGAGAGTTAAGTGTCTTGCCCAAGAACACAACGCAGCGCCCGGCCAGGCCTCGAAACCGGGCCGTTCGACTCGGAGTCGAGCGCGCTAACCATTAGGCCACCTCGCCTCCCACACAAAACACAACTTTGAAGTGTATCCGAGAAAAAGATTCACAGCAATCTCATTTAGTCAATAAATATTTATAGTAATTTTTCAGAGATGGAGAAGTCTCTACCAAAGTAATCAAAGATAAAACCTTCTTTTCTGCCTCGTTTTATTCGATGTGTCGGCAGAAAGTTAGTGATGACAGTGACCAAATAAGCTCACTATAAAACAGGGGTCTTACATAAATGGCTCGCTCCCCTTTGAAAGAACATGGAAACAAGCAACAGGAACAATGCACCTAGGCCCAAAACAATAGAAACTGCTACTCTAGAGGACCACAGTATTTTAGGGATAACAATAAACAAATATGGAGGCCCCAGGCCACTACTCTTTTCAAAGTGAGTTGTAATGTTGGAGCAGAGACTTCCCTGTGAAAAATAAACCAAATAAGCTTGCAAAAATTCCAGTGAATATTACTAAAACGTCAAATATATAGTGATGCAATTTCAACACTTCCTTTTTCAGAATAAGGTGAAAAATTGCTGGGAAAATCAAGGCAACAAAAGATCCTGTTAAACTTCCTATGAATGCCATAAAAAGCGCAAAGTGAGGAATGGAAATTGCAGGCAAAAGTGTCAGGAAATTGGTGATCACTCGAATACCAATAAACCAAACAATCTCAGGAATTTTGAACGGAAGTGACTCGACCGTAACGGATTCCTCGATGGTTTGGATTATGGTTATGACTCGAAAAGGATACGAAAACAAAACGTTTAAGATTAGAAACCCGTTGACGAGCATGCGCATAACTCCCATGGGAAGGCTGTTCACGATCACTTCTTGGATATTTGAACTAAACGATAAAAAAGCGCAAACAGAAAACGCAATCTTAAGGATTGCAACAAAGGTGTAGCATAATGCTAGCATTGTTCGAAACTGTGATCTGTTATCCATGCTTGCCTCGACACCAGGCAAAACGGAATGGCAAAGGTAGCTGAAAATTATAATTGCAAGAGCGATTGGCATCTCATTTACGTCCCAGACTAAGATAGTTTTGACATCCCATGTGGAGTGATGTGCTATTCCAAAAGCCAAAACAGCGATTACAGCTACGAACAAAGCTACCACACTCAGTAAGCTTAGCCAAGCAACCTGGGAGAGATTCTTCACGAATATTGTTGGAAGTCCAATCGCGGCTGCAATGAGCATCCAAAGCTTATCGGACAGCGGTAACCCCGGAAAAATACTGCTTGTAAGCGAGGCGCACAAGACAAGGTACAATGACGCGAGAAGAAAGAGGGAGATCATTTGGACAGCGGCAACTATAATACCACCAAAACGAGGCCAGCAGGCTCTCCCCAGTTCCTTGTAGTTGGACCTGATACGAACTCTTTCACCGGCTTTATTTTTCTCATAAAGACAGTCTATCAATATTGCTCCGGTATAGTAAGTGATCAAAGGAATCACCAGCAATGCCGCTATCGCCACCAGGCCACTGTGAGCTATCACGTACGGCAGGCCGAGGAGGCCTGTGCCTTCGATGTCACTCATAAGGTTCACTACCGCTTTCCACAAGGAAGATTTGCCCGTGGGCTCTGTGTCTTGTTGTGCCGTGTCGTCTTCAGAAATCAAAGCTTCTTCGTCAACTTGTGGCGGCAGCTCTTCAGGGTCGTTTTTAAGCAAATGATAGGTGACAGATTGATTAAATTTTGACATATTCTTGCCGATCAAGCCCACTCTTCCAGTTGTTTGTCAGTTCTGGTCTTTTTCTTTATATGTACGAAGCTTTTACCTTGAGGTTTATCTGAAAAAGGATGAACAATGAACTAAGCGATTTTTTGACGAAAATGTTAATTTGTTTTACTTCCGAAATCACACCACGAACATTGATAATAAATAACAAGGCATCCCAGCAAGTTTTCACTTTGTCTAGAGTTCACACAGCAATATATATTTATGTTTTCCACCGTGTAAACGAAGACAGGTTAAATTCACCTACATCAATTTGCTGGCTGATCAGAGTTACAGTGCTTTACTAGCTTAAGCCTGGTTTTCACTGGCGACGCAAGCATAAGCATAAGCGCAAGCACAAGCGCAAGGATAACAGGTCTTATTTCTTCGTGAAAACGGCTTCGACTCAAGCAAAAGCACAAGCGCATTGCATTTTGATGCTTGTGCTTGTGCTTGCGGCAAGCACAAACACAAGGATTAAAATTTGTCCTTTTTGCGTAATCGCGCTTGTGCTTGCGCTTGTCCTTGCGTCGCTAGTGAAAACCAGGCTTTATAGGGCGATCAAATTTTACACTTGCCTCATTAGCATACTGTGTATTTACAAATTCCGTTTTCATTAATTTATGAACCGTTACGCTTGAGAGTTTCCTTATTGGATCACGCAATGCAACGTACTGCGCAAATTTGATAGTAAATAAATGGTCCAGAAATGTTAAATTGCACAAATTGAAACAAAGCCAAAATTTGGTGCCTTGAAACCACATTTGCGTGTTTTCCGAACGGTGCACAGCTTTGAAGGTATTCACGTCATACATCGCAATCCTTCAAAGGAACGAATCCGTCACCCGAAACTCATCATTATGTATTAACCAAGTAGTATGGATGCATTACTTATTACAGCTAGCACTCACGGAATTGAGATCGAAGCGAAAAGAGAAGAGACTCCCAGTTGGAAAAATATTACTTATTAAAGGTGGCAAAAATAATTTATTAACCCGATTGATGTTGTGTAGCGTAAAGCCTGGTTCTCATTTAACTGCCCCTATCTTAATTTTCTATCGCATCGATCGTTTGCAATCGGGGGTGGAAGCGGAATCATTTGACCTTCGAGATTCATGATTCCTACCATTTTTTTCCCAATGATTCATGATTCATTTACAATTTTTTTTCGATATTCATGATTCATTCGTTACTGTTTTATTCGGAAAACTGAAAGAAAACACAAATAAAATTGCGCATGATACACTTTGTTTAAATATGTCTAACTCATTTTTCCATTTTACAAAATATCCTGTAATCGGCGAAATTAAAATCCCAAGGGAAGAGAAACCGAAGAAGGACTCTCTGACTTTGACTTTGGTCCACACCACACGTATCTGTTGTCATGGTGACAACAAAAAATCAGAGCAACACGTTGCCAGTCCTGTCGTATACGGTGTTCTTGAAGTGATCGTTTTCGTTTTTCACACGTGTACGATTAAAAATGATCGAAAACGCCACTTTGTGGTTAATTATTGAAAAGGAAAACGATTCCCAAAATCTCCATTTCCGATCACTTAGATTCGAACTTAGGTGTGATGAAAGATCAACTTAAACCGTAAAAATGGTCCGTGTTCGATCATTCTTTCCGTTCACATTGTTCTAAAAGCAACACACAACTTCAACTAGTACAGCGTTTTTTAAAAATGTCAGTGTGTTATCAATCACTTCCGATTTTATACGTCCGCGATACCCTATGGACTGGAAACCGAATCGAATAAGTAATATTCGTTTAGAAAGGAAAAAGATTGAAATGGGCTGTGTTCGAAAGGAGCCTTGTACACTTAGTATGTTCCTTTTATGCTCTGTTATGTCTGTGGATTCGATTGAACTAGTTTCGAAACTAGTTGGCATTGGAATTTAAACGAAGTTCAAACAGGTCATTGACACTCGCAGAAGCTTGCAAAACGATAAAAGGGTCATAGCATAAACGTTCACAGTTGCCTAAATGTTTGGAGGTTAAAGCATGGATTCAAAACATACCGCATGGCAGTTACTTATCTCTGATAAATATGCATCCACGTTTCAAGGTTCCATCAATGTCACTAATACAGCCTGAGTCGCGTAGCAGATCGTCCCGTCCTTGTACTGTAAGACGTTCGTTGGGGGAGACCGTCGCTGTTCTCATCATCATCAGAACTCTCGTTGTCGCTTTCTACGTCAGTATCACATCCTCCTTGCAACGCTCGCTCAATTCTGTCTACTTCCGTTTGAGGAAGATTGTAAAGTTTTGCACCAGACGCATCCGTGGTGATGTCAATGTTCACTCGGTCAACAATAGCATAAGGCGAATTTTTGTTGTCCCTGTAAGCCTCTTTAAACACGAGGGAGTCTTCAGAGTTGCTGTTGTCTAGCCAAAGAAGGTCAGCCGTGTCTTCTGCAAAGTCCAATTCCATTCCTGTTCGTCTCTTAACGAGTAAGTCTTTCAACAGCACTGCCAGGAAAAAGCTAAATTGTTCTCTGCGTCGAGCATGTTTTACAGCAAGCACCTCCTGCGCGTGGAACAATACTTCGTATTGAACGTGAGTTTGTTGATTACGCGGCCCGTTGTTTTCCTCAGGATTGAGTTCACCAAGCAAGGAGGCGGTTGTAACTGTGGAGCCTGGCTCTCGTTGCTGGGTGCAAAACGATATTTGGTACGGTAAATGGCCAGTATCCTCTTTGCTTTTGTCCCGTACGGTGTGCTGTCTCACACTTTTTCCAAAGGTGGTAGCAAACTCGCGGAGCTGTTGCTTGTCTTCCAAGGACAACTTCTCCATTGCCGTCTCAAGGTGCAGAACCTGGGAAATTGGTGGGGGGCAAGCATCTATCACTTTGTTGGGGTAGTAGCTTTTAGGGCCTGTGTAATAGTGAAATTGGCCACGATACATCTTCTTTTGTAGCTCTCTGACACAAGATGCGCGTCGAATCCCGTATTCTAGCTGCGTTGGCATTGGGTCATCCTTCCTCATAAGGGAAAAGAAGTTTTCCACCATCAGCGTGACCATGGCTTTCAGACGAATCTGCGAAAGAAGATCGGTAGCACCTAATTCTGTCAGTATGTTCTCCAGGCGAACCAGGCTCTCATGCATCAACATAAATGACCTTCGCGTGCAGTAAGGAATAATTTGGTCGGGCCCTTGCGTAGAAACACGGCCAGTCCTTTGTCTAGTTTGCTCTCCCCAGGTCATGAAAAACTCGACGAGCTTTTCAACTACTGTTAGTGCTTGATCAAATGTTTTTCTTGGCTCCCCTCTGTAGTGATCGAGGTCAAACAACTGTGCATAGGGAAACACAAAAGATGACAGTTTTTTGAGAGGGCCAGCGTTACTAATAAGTCGAATAGACTTATTTCCAGTGTCACAAACGATCAAAGTTGACCCCATGTTTGCAATGCCATGGGGGGAGTGAAACCTTGCAGACGTAACGATGCCATCCTGACTTCCCGGCTCGTTGGGTTTCCCGCAATATAGCTCCACATCCCCATTGTCATTCATGATGGGTAGTTTGAGGATGCAGTGGTTACTACTTGAAACAAAAAGATGCGTGTCAACAAGACACAACCCAGAGGGAGACGGGAGGAGACGGGAAGCAACACGGCGTAACAAAACGCCCCTGTTATTGTGCAAAACAAGAATACATGGCCTCTCGGCATGCCCATTAGCGACGAAAAGTTTTTCTTGATAACAAGTAAGAGCTACGGGTAGAATCCTGTCATCACTGTCTGGTCCTGGGTACAGTTTTTGCAGTCGTCCTTTGCATGAACTGTTGATCGTTACATCTGTAAGCTTAAAAACCACCCCCTGTGTGGTGTCACCAACATAGAAGTCGGGATAATCTTGCATCAGTTTGCGTCCAATACAAATTGAAAACGGTCTCAGCAGCGGCAATCTAGTAGTTGAAATTAAATAAAGTGTGCAAGTGATGGTATACTTTCTGGCGATGGGAATAGTGTCGTCTTGGTCGTCAGACTCATTTGCTTCAACGAAAAGAGTGTCATTTTTCTTCCTTGACACCAATCTAGAAATGTCGATGACCCTGATTGATGCGTTGCCGCTATCGCAGACAAAAATGAGGTTGGCGTAAATACAGAGTCCAGAGGGATTTTGAAACAAACTCTTTCTACCGTCACGTAAACCTGAATTGCTTTCACCAGCAATGGATGAAAGGTTGGCTGGGCAGTGCAAATCAGACATCATGATTTGATGAGTTAATTGGTCGCTGAAAAAAATAGTCCCGGTTGGTTGATGAACAGCAACGTCTACAGGGCATGTCAGAATTCCGGGTCTATTTTGCCGCCAGAATGTATATATTTCAGGTACAATTGTGGTAACGACATCTTCTGTTGGTATGGCCCGCTGAACCTCAGGTGACAACACTTCTACTGCTGTTTCGACAGACATTCTGTCCTTGTTTTTCAGTGCCTTGATTGTTACAGCTTTTTTCATCGGTAAGGATACAGCAGGATTGGTATCTCTTCGGACAGCAAGAAGCATTTTCAGGTTGACGAGGCTGTTATCAAGAAATACCCAGTACCAAAATATAGCAGACCGGACCGACTTGATGTTGTGTGCAGGATCTGGCATAGGCAGTTGGAAAGTATCAGGAAAGCGAGAAGATAAACGCTCTAAGAAAGCTTTTTGCTTGGACTCACAATCGGTGCACCAGCCAAACTGCAGGAGTTTCTTGCATTCTAGTTTGGCGTTGTGGCAAGGCAAACACGGTCTTGTGGCTGGATGCCACTCTTTAAAGCCAACAGCAGCACAATTCCGACACACTCTCTTTTCATCCCAGCAGATGGCACACTTACAGGTACACTCAAGTTCCCGTTTTTGGAGAATACAAGATTTACAGACGTCAAGGATATGGAGGCTTTGATGCAAATCGTCAACAGCTTGACAGCCCCCTTGTGAACCCCCATAATATACTGCTACAGGCTGTGAGACTGCATCATCCATAGATGTCACATGGATTTCTAAGGCCTGGCTGTTAAACTTGCAATTTTTTAAGTGGTTACCTACTTCTACGTCCGTTTTTGTTACTAGTTCTTTAACCGTTTCAGGCAAAAGCACGGGTGGTTCGATCAAGCCGATCACTCCATTTACTTGCGGGGAGAACTGGAGCCCTGGTTTTATCGCCATTGCATCACTTGCCGTCACAACAAGGTAACCAACCATCCCATGCTTTCTCAGACTTACAACCTCTGCACCCTCGAGAGACGTGAAAAGCTGGAGCACATCGTTAACCTGAACACCATTCGTTACATGTGAAGGTGACTGCAAAGCAGTAATAGTGCGAGGTGTCAAGCCAGCAAAATTATGAGTTGCAATCCATTCAGCAGGTGTCATGATGAAATCTGCCAGATGTCCTTGTCCATGACCACCAATACCATTGAAAAAATAAGTGGATCCTTTTCCGTGAAGAAACTGATTAGACTGTAGCCAGGCGGTCAGGGCAGGATACTCTTGAGAGAAATTTGTATTGGATGGGAAAAGGGATGAAAGTGCTCTGGAAGAAAATGCTTTCACTTCCTCGTAAAAAATGTGTGATTTTTGCAGCAATCCAGATTGAACTAAATACCAAAACATCAGGACTGTTTTATCTATACTACATAAGTCGATGTCGTAACGTACTAGTCAATCCTGCTTGTCTTCATTCTCTTCCGCGGTCTTTTTACTGTTCTGACCAATCATTGTCAGAAGCATGCGAATGTCAGTGCCTAATGATTTTTTCGAAGCATGGCACAGTTCCACATGCCTATCGAAATTCAGCAAATTGAACTCCTTGCAGGTTATCTTCTTTTAACATGACTCATACAGGCATTTTGCAGTGGTTTTGTTTACAATTTCTGCCTTTTCACCATGCTTAGCTAGAGCTCTTGCACGAAATGTGTTTAACCGCTCGTCGTCGGTCATCTTGTTTTTCCTATTGGTGGACTTTTCATTACCATTAGTAGTCGTACCCACTTGCAGCTGCCGTGTCAGGGATGCTACACCTGCCTTTACTTGCATTTGCGCTTCAAACCGTTCTTCGCGCTTTTCTAGTTTCTCTTCTAAATAGATACGGCAGATATTGCCATTTGATAAATTGGCTAAGAAATAGCGTAAACAGCTCTGAAGATCTTTATCGTTAACAATGGGAAGGAGATGAAAACCGTCATGGTATTGAAGTGTGTAAGTGTTTGGTGACTCAAACAATGTCTTTATTTCGCCCAAAGCATCATTCAACGTTATCAATGTCGCGCTATCCTTATCTACCCACCACCTTCGTATTTGGCGTGGTGGATAGCTGCCAGGAGGGTTTGGTGGTGGCAATGGTGGTTGAAGAAAGAGTGTAACCCCAAATTCACTACCAGCGTCAAGAGAGAAAACGCAATCCGGTGCAGCGTTTGGACTTGAAATGGTATTCATTGATATGGCTGCAAATTTGGAAAAAATTGTATGTAAGAAAGTTATGAATTTGCGCTTACGCGCACTAGCTCATTGCCTGTTTCAATTGAGCTTCAATTATGAAGTTAAAGGTACAATGGGGAAAATACATTTGCTTTAAGCTGTCGAAAGTCCAAACAATTTGTGTGGTAGTGAAAAAAGCCCAGTCAAGGACAATGGGTCTAAAGCCTGGCAATAATCAACCTGGGTGCCGCAAGATCTATTCAAGAGCAACCTCGTTCACAGGGTCTCTCTCTAAAGAGAGACCCTGTGAACGAGGTTGTATTCAAGAGTCGATCAAGTGGCTCGAAATATCGACGGAATAAGCTCTCATGTCACGGATCGGTTTCGTCTTTAGCTAGACAAGTTAAGTAATTTTAATCGAAATTTTAACAAAATGTATATAATATGGAAGGAAACAATTAGCCACTCGGATTTTTTAAATAATAATTTCAAATTAGATTATTGTTTTGGTTTACTTTCTTGTACATAGAAAGATCCAGACCAAAAAGTCAACAAAACGAAAGTCTATTCGCTAGAATTAACGACGAGCATTAAATCGTGGGGGGACCACAACAAACTCAGACTTTCCTTAGAAGTTCTGAAAGCAGAGTGCAAAATAACGTGCAAAATATGATGCCGAATTTTACAAGCTTCAAGCGATATTATTACTAAAGCACTTAATAGATATTTTAATTACCTGCATCATGCCGCGGGTTACTGCTGGGTGTTTCTTTAGGGTGGGAACTAAAGAAATCTGTCATTTTCCTGAAAAAAGAACAATATATAGCCTGAGATTACAATCGACGACTTCTTATAGTTTTAAAAAGAAGCCGTTATCAGCGTTTTGGCACATCCCCCACGGAGGTGGGGGGGGGGGATGGAGGGTAATTGACATAAACTTAGGCGGGTGAGGAGGAGCGGCGTGGCGTCTAAACACGAACCTCTGAATCATACACGTTTAAGACAATGGTAAGATAGTGATAAAATGTTCATTATTAAATGCATTAGCAATGAAAAAAATTTACACCTTAATCTGTACTTAGAGTCATGAGGTGTTCTTTATCCGAATATTGAAGAGTTAAAATCAATTAACTCAGCCTCGTGAACTGTACTCGTTTGAATCCAACCACAAGTTGAAAGGTCTGGTATTGTTAGGGGCGGACCATTCGAATTAAAAAAAGTATTGTCATAATTTTCTGTGTGATTGTTTTTTTTTCTCTGTTGCACGAATATTTTTTAAGTACAACCACTTGCAGTTGTTTATTTTAGACAAGGTTGCCTTTCAGGGATTTTTTTGGGAATAGTCACCCCCTGTCCGGCTATTTCACTTAGGTTATCTTCTTAATTACACTTTATCGCCTAACGTGTGTTTTTTTTGTCAAACAGGAAACCCTTTAATTAAGTAAATTTTTATATTATCACACAACCTATCGTGAATAAACTTTGCGGTTATAATTTAACATTTTAAGCATACTTCAGGTGACAGAAAAGCGTGTACGTAGGTGCGCAAAAGATTTTTGCTTCTGTCTTACATTGTGCAACCTCGAAAGGTCAACACTGTTTTTCTTGTTTGGCTTCTATCTTTATTATAACTGCATCAACGAAACAGGATTTGCTACTGCCAAAGGCTTATCGCTTTCTCGTTATCTGACGTTATCGGAGAAAGAATTTAACTGAAACAACGCCGTTTTTTGTTGATCCAAATTCGAATCCAAATGAATGAACAAACGCAACAGAGCAGCTTGGGTTTGGCCACGTCCAAAAACTGTTTGATACCTTTAATTTTGGGATTTCCAGTGCTAAGTTTTTTTTGGAAAGAACATTTTCGAAACGTTAAATGATTTGCGTGTCGTACAAGTCTTGCGTGTTCTGTTATTCGTCGAAAACTGCATTTGATTGACATTTAATTTCCTGAAATTATTATGATAGGCGGTAAAATTCGATGGTAATGATGGTTCAACTCGACTAGAAAGTATACTTTTGGGACTTAAGGTCTACCTACTAAGCCAGTATGAACCCCCCAAGAAATGAAATGATGCTAATAAAAAAGATGAAATATGGACTGGTTGACACATTATATATTGTAACCGTCTAGTTCGATATTGTACAGTCTAGTCATCGTACCTTTTGCTGCTTTGAACAAAACCATCCTCGTCGGAAGAGCTATCTGTTCGCCTCCTCTTGTGGCTGAACAGGACCCAGATAGAAAAAAAATCACAAATTAGGGTCAGAACAAACGTTCGACGTATCGTCACGAACTTTAAGACAACAAAACACCAGACACAAAATCTGTAGCCACATTACTGCACGCACTATCATCGACACTATCAAAACACGAGTATTATATAAAAATCAGTAAGTTTTACCTTTCGTGCCTGCTTTTGTGCTTGTGTTTCTCTTTCTTCTCCTTCTTGTGTTTCCCCATGATCAAAGGTCTCGAAAAGGTCAATACTTGAATGCAGAACAGGCCTTCGAAAATTAGCGGTCTGTGATCGCGTGAGGTCTCCGCGCAATTTAGTATCGTACAACGTGAAATGAAGTCTCGTATAACGTGTCGTGACACACTCTCCTATTTTAGCGCTGTCATGAAAACTTATAGCATATACTGAATTTGATCCTAGGAAAGGATCTACGTTAGTCGAAAAGATGTGGGAACGAGATTAGGTCCAGAAAGTGCAAATATGCGCAAGTTAAATAAAATATCGGTGTATAGTGATATAGTGAGCATTCTAGATCTGCATCGATTCTGTAATAACGAGTCTAGAATATCGCTGGAATATCCATTTTGTTATTCATTATTCATGATTCTTTTAACTATCTCTCGTAATTCATGATTCCTAAGTTTTAAACTCGAAAATTCATGATTCCTTCTAATTTTCCCGCCATGATTCATGATTCATGATTCCGCTTCAACCCCCTGATTCATGATTCATGATTCCGCTTCAACCCCCGAGTTTGCAAATACTGAGACGATCGTAGGCGATCGAAGCGAGTAGAAGCGATCAGGGGGTTCTCATATGATCGTCCCGATCGCCTGGTATGAGCTACGACCAACGAAATACAATCATTTTGTGGCCTCATATCTTCTCAGTTATTGCAATTTTACGGCGAAGAAGGGAAAGAGAAGCTAGAAGGATAGAACGCGGGCGATCCAAGCGACGTGATCACCCCAATCGCCGCAGACGTTAGTAATCATCTGTGTAATGTTCTCAAAAAGTTTTCTTGCGATCGGGGCGATTATTTAAGAACATTACACAAAAAACAATCATGTGATAGAACGAAACGATCGATCATGTGTGCAAATGATCGATGCGATCATGTGAGAACCAGCCTTAACAGCGTAATTCATAAGAGTTTGTTTGGGAATTTAACGAGCGTCTTTCAGCAGCGAAAAATTACTATAAAGAAATACATAGCTTACCCTGTTTCCTTGTGTTGATTTCTGTGCGTGCGTGGCGTTTTTGGCCGTTTTAGAGCGATTCCAGCGAGATTAGTTATATATAAGAGGGACGAAAATAATGAAAATACGAAATTGTTGAATATTGTTGAAGCGCATCACTGAACTGATAATGATTGAAGCTGTTGTTGAATTGACATTAAGGTCGCGCAGGACCCTTGCAATCATTAGTATGTATTTATTTAAAGAGTATGCACGAACTGCGACGACTGGAGCCGACAACAAACGAAATATTCATGAGAATGTTTGTTTTTTAACTCTTTTGTACAAATAATTACTAGTAAGGGCCTGTTTATATGGAGGAGAGTTGTCCCTGGTAGGAGGGTTACCCTCTCCCCCAAGCCATCTTTTGCCGAGCGTTTAGATGAGAAAGTTGTCCCTGTTGACCGAGCCAAAACTTGGCCCTCTCGGTTCAAAAGACTGGCGAGAGTTGTTTTGAAACAAATATTATGGCTGCTTTTTCTAAAATCAGGAACGCTGAATCGTCGGCCAAGACCATTTTTTGGACTAATTTACCGCCGACTTCGATTTCAATTTATCTACACTTTTGTTTTTGCTTATTTTAGCGTTTGCACATGCTCCGTATGTGTCAACTTGACCCTGGTAGGCGAGGCAAAAATAACCAAACTGTTTATATGAAGAAAAGTTGGCTCGCTCCCCAGGGCCACCCTCCCTTCAAAGCGAGTGACCCTCCACCCAGGGTCACCCTGCCCCCCGAGTCAACTTTGCAATTTCTCATATAAACGGTTCACAGCTATTTATAAAGAAACGTATGAAAAGCTCTCTCACCCGGGGTGGCTCGGTATGGAGGGTAACCCTCCTACAAGGACAACTCTCCTCCATATAAACAGGCCCTAATTGTTCTCAACTTTGTGCCCCGTGTGCTGGAACATAGCGAATTATCATAATTAGATTCACAGTTGTTGAATATATCACACGTTGTTGAAAACATTGACTCGATTAGCACCCCGTAAAGAAATTTGGCTATTGAATTTATTAATGAGCAAGGGTCCCGCGCGACATTAACAGTGGTTGAAAAAGTTGATCAGCCAATCATGTAAACCGAAAGAGTTTTCTCCTTACTGAGGCCCTGCCAGGGGGGGGGGGGGGGGTTCCCGTGTCGCTTGTCTAAATTTAAAAATGTGCTGTGTCGCTGTTTTATCGCTCTTCATGTCGCTGTCGGTAATTAAATTGAAGGAAAATTGCTTGTCCTTGTCGGAATTTAAGTTTTTCCATAAGGGTTGTCGTTTGTCGCCATTTTATCAGTATGCTGTCGCTACTTTTTGGGCCATGTCGCTTGTCGGAATTAACCTTGGCAGGGCCTCCTTACTGAACACAAACTGAACCAAACCTCACTGAACAAGGCGTTATGGAACATTACAGTCAAAACAGCTCAAGCGTTCCTATCAAGAGTTAATATTTGATTTCATTCTTTCCTTCAATAATTATTCCATTTCAGCCTTGACATGATAGGAACGCTTGAGCTGTTTTGACTGTAGTGGTGCGGCTTTCCGTTTCCTGTCGTTGATTTTTTCCGTTTCCTGTACTAGTTCTTAAAAGGGACTATGTCACGGAGATTTCGCAGATTTTTGGTCTAAACTGTCTGAAATTAGTGGAAGGCAAGTAAACCGATAAAAAAACAATATCTTTGAACATCTAAGGGACGGACCATTAGAAAAGTGATAGGGGGGGGGGTGGGGAATTTTCGGCTTGCACGAATTTTTTTTTCTGTCCATTTCTTGTGCAGGAATTTTTTTTTCGGTTGAAACCCTCTGCTCGAATTTTTTTTTAGACAAATGTTTTTTTTTCAGACAAATGCCATGTATTGTTGCTTTATACCATGTTTTTGACAAATGTTGCTTTGTTGATTATTTGCTTAATAGTTTAAATATTTTAAAAAATGCTGTTGTTCATTGATTTCATCCGTTAGGGACTGTCAATAAGTACTGAGAGGGGGGAAGGGGATCAAGGGGCGGCGCAATTGGAAAAGTGGAGGCTGAAAAAAATGTGACCCACCCCTTCCTTCTAGCTCAAAATTGACTGACCAAGCCCTAATCGAGCGTTGGAAATTACATGATCCACCCCTTTCTACAAAAAATAATTAATAAGGAAAAAGTCTTTTTGATTGTCTGTAATGGATTAGAGGTTTTTGAATTGATATCAGCTTTTAAAGTGCGATCCCAATCATACGCCACCCTGTGTCCCTAATGGACACTGTAATTCTATGTACATCTTAAAGCAGGATGAATTTCTCACTTCGTATAACAGATTTGTGTTTTTCACATACAGTCGAAGCTCTCGTAAGCGGACACCCTCGGGACGCGAAAAAAATTTCCGTAACTGGAGCTGGCCGCTTACGAGAATGGTTCTCGTAAGCGGCAACTAGAGGTGTGGCGGATAGATGGCCACTTACGGGAGCTTGCCCAGCTAACAATAACCGGGCGGACGTAGATGACGACAGAACAAGCACTGAAATGTGGTACTGTAATTACTGTAAAATCATTGTCACAAACGGCGATGTGAATTTGATTGATAATAACAAGATACAGAGGTTGTTAGTAGGATTTTCTTTCGGGTGTTACGAGAATGTAAAAATACAGAGTTTGTATAGGAGTTAAAACGGGGTTTCAAACAAGGCGGCCGTAAGTAGAGCTGTCCGCTTACGGGAGTGTCCGTTAAGAGAGCTTCCACTGTGTTACTGTGTAAAGTCCGTGAGAAAACTTAGAATGTTATGATCACAATGTATCTAGGGGGGTCTGGGGACATGGTCCCCCAGAAAATTTTGAAATTTCTATGCTCGGAAATGCTATTTTCAGCGTTTTCCACCATATATTTCGTCGAAAAATTGATCTCATCAAGTGTTTAATAGGACCTTTCCTTCTGCACGAATTTTTTTTCTTTGCCTTCCCCTTTGCACGATTTTTTTTTCTTACCATTTTGGCTTGCATGAATTTTTTTTTGGTTTTTTCCCCACCCCCCCCCCCCATCACTTTTCTAATGGTCCGTCCCTAAAGGAAGATATAATCTTAATTTGCAGAGAGAAATCAAGCTAAGGCTACAAATATCGATTTTTTGAAGACGCGCGGAAACAATTTGAAATGTTTGCCTAACGTTTTCAAATTGCAATCCGTTTCCATCCGCGCCATCCGCAGCCAATAATGCTAGTTAACAGTTTCAGTGCTCTAATATAGCAATTTTTAATAAAAATGGACTATTATTTCTTGGTTTTATGCGACACAAATATAAATTTTGGCTGTTCAAAAATCTGGTGAAATCCGTGACATAGTCCCTTTAATTTAGTTCCGAATCGATGGGCTTTTGACAATCATCACACAATAGACCATTCCAGGCTTTCTCACCTTTATATCGGTATTGGTCATGTAGCGAAAGTATCAACATATAAACAAACTACATTTGTACAGAATGAAAAAGGTTGAAGACCCTCATTGTCCCTTTTGCACAAACGTAGACCAAACAGTCCTTCATTTATTCGTATCGTGTCCCATCGCAAGTGCTTTCTGGTCTGCCTTTATTAAGTGGTATTAGTCTCTATCCAAATACACCATCAGCCTCTCCAAGAATGAAATTATGTATGGTGTTTGAATAGTTGGTCTTCTTGTTCAACCCTTAACCACCAAATTTTTATTGGTAAATACTTTCTTTACTGCAAAACATTAAGTAATGTCAAATTTCAGTTCGCAGATTTCATAAATCTTGTACATGACAAAATAGAAAAGTGATCTTTTGTAAGTAGTGTAGCAGGTGAATTGTAAGTAATGTCAGTAATGTATTTTGTAAGGAATGTTTTGTGAGACTGGTTACAAACGTACTTAAAAACATACACTTATTACATAATTACGATCCCTTTCTAAATTAACTATTGCATAAATAACAGTTCTTGCAGCCCCCGTCTTCAATTAAGTGCGTTAAGTCTCTTTTCCTTATCCGACGTTTAAAAGTACTCACACTATCCATACCACGTTCCTCCATTGTCATCTCAGACCACAAAAAAGGCCTTAAATATCTCAAAGAAAGTTTCCCGTACTTAAATTTAACTCTGTGATTTCATTAAAAGTTAGAATTGAATAAGGTGACTTCATTCGTTTGTTTTGCTTTTGCCTACAAAATCGGGCGACGGATATCAAATCGGCCGGGGTATATTCGCTGATACCCGTCGTCCGATTTTATACCACGTGATGCGTTTTGTCCAATGATCGCGCGCGAAAATTAATCGGTGGGTTTAATATAATCGCTGATACCCGTCGTCCGATTTTGTACCACGTTATGCGTTTTGTCCAATGATCGCGCGCAAAAATTAATGGGTGGGTTATAAAGAGTGGTATTAGTCCAATAAACCTTAAAAAACCCAATAATGTAAAAGGAACAAAAACGATAAAGTTTTATAGCGGGTCATTTCACTCCCTCGTATGGGACTCTGCTACTTGGGTTCTATCGACGCCATCTCGGGAGTGAAATGGCGTGGAACTAAGAACTAAGCCTGATCGAGGGCTCAAATTTTTTGTTTACTCTTAACAAACTTTAGTTTGTTTTGACTTAGGCTTTTGGAAAAGGGATAAGTCAGCTTTACTAGAAAGTATCTCAAAACATCACTGAAATGCCAATATTGCTCAATTATTTTATTTTATGTTATTTTATTTTATTCTATTTTATTTTAGCAGTTATTTTAATTATATAAATAATAAGTAATTAAATTTAAGTAGCTTTTGCAATACTGCAATACTTTGTTGAAGTCATGCAAATAAAGCTTGTTGTTGTTGTTGTACTCTTAATAATAATAATAATAATAATAATAATAATGATGATGATGATGATGATGATGATGATGATGATGATGATGATGATGATGATGATGATGATAATAATAATAATGGTATAGCAAACAGTACCTCCACAGAGTGGCTCTTCGCCTGTCCACAGGGCCGTAACCAGACCTTTGCCATAGACGAGGCAAGATCTTGCTAAGGGGTTCTGGGGACAGGTCCTTCAGAAAATTTTGAAATCTAGAAGCTATGAAACTCTTTCAGAGACATTTTTCTTGAGGCATTTCCTGAGAAAAATCAATCTTTTTCAACTGGGAATTATTTTCCCAACAAAACACTTAATTTTGGGTAAAAATCTAGATGAGGCAAGTGCCTCGTCTTGCCTCTAGCTAGTTACGGCCCTGGTCCTTACCTAACTAATATTATAATTAGAAAATGAAAAAAAATATAATTGTTACCAGCGAATGTCGCATATGACAGCGAGGAGGCTAGTTTTCAATCCAGATGCATAGAAAATGATTGATTGTAACTCGAGAGGCATATTCTTGACCTTTCCGGTCATACTCTCGTATATTGATGCTTTAACCTTACTTGAGTGCTTGAGGTCGTGCTCTTTTTATCAGTGTCGCTACATGACCAATACCGGAATAAGGTAAAAAAAAAAAAAAGCCTGGAATGGTCTAATGCAGGGGATGACTCTCAAAAGCTCATCGATTCGGAACTAAATTAAAGAACTACAGGAAACGGAGAAATCAACGACAGGAAACGGAAAGCAATTAATGTGCCATGACGCCTTGTCAGTGAGGTTTGGTTAAGTTTGTGTTCAGTTAGGAGAAAACGTTTTCGCCTGATCAACTTTTTCAACCAGCAATAACCTCTGTTTATTTCAATTCAACAACAGTTTAAGTCGTTATATCAGCCGAAGCGCTTTACCAATATTCAATTTGTAGTTTCATTGTTTTCGTCTCTCTTATATATATATCTAAACTCCGCTGGAACAGCTCTAAAACGGCCAAAAACGTCACCGAAACACGCACAGAAAATAACACAAGGAAACAAGGTAAGCTATGTGTTTTTATTGTAATTTTTTCGTTCCTGAAAGACGTTCATTAAATTCCCAAACAAACTCTTATGAATTACGCTGTTAAGGCTGGTTCTCATATGATTGCCCTGATCTTTTCTATCGCATCGATCGTTTGCACACATGATCGATCGTTTCGTTCTATCACATGATCGTTTTTTGTGTAATGTTCTCATATAATCGCCCCGATCGCAAGAAAACTTTTTGAGAACATTATGCAGATGATCACTTACGTCTGCGGCGATTGGGGTGATCACGATCGCTTGGATCGCCCGTGTTCTATCCTTGTAGCTTCTCTTTCCCTTCTTCGCCGTAAAACTGCAATAACTGAGAGGATAGGAGGCCACAAGTTTTGCTCTTTCATCGAAGGCTACCATTGTGTTGGATCTAGGGATGCAATGATTGTATTTCGTAGGTCTTCGCTCATACCAGGCGATCGGGACGATCATATGAGAACCCCCTGATCGCTTCTATTCGCTTCGATCGCCTAAGATCGTCTCAGTATTTGCAAACGATCGATGCGATAGAAACGATAGGGATCGATAGGGGCGATTACTGAATGAGAACCAGGCTTTACGCTACACAACGATTCCCACCTTCACGAGCACTGTTCCAATCATTTATTTCAGTAGTAACATCAATTATTTTTGCCACCTTTAATACGTTATATTTTTCCAACTGGGGGTCTCTTCCCTTTTTCACTGTTAACGAATGCTTCGATCTCAATTCCGTGAGTACTAGCTGTAAAACCTTCTGACTATTCAAATTGTCAAGAGTTTGTAAAATATTTACTTGTTTAATACACAACGATGTGATTCGGGTGACGGATTCGTTCATTTGAAGGAATGCGATGTATGACGTGAATACCTTCAAAGCTGTGCACCGTTCGGAAAACACGCAAACGTGGTTTCAAGGCACCAAATTTTGCGTTTGTTTCAATTTTGCAATTTCAAATTACTAAGCCATTATGCTAGCAAATTTTCGCAGTTAAGTCGCGTGATCCAATATCGCTTTAAGAAAACTCTGAAGCGTAACATTTATTCATAAATGAAAACGGAATTTGTAACTTATCGCAAAGGCTTTCGAGATCTCGAAATCAGATCAAAGGTTTGGAGATCCACAGTTTCCAGTAACAATTTGCCACCTCTCGCATTGGAGCAGCGACAGCACCTGACATATAACTGAGACAACAGGTAAACTTGACAAGGAAACTTTATTTGATTTCTCGAGAGCCTGATACACAAATTCAAGGCATAAGTCACTTGCGGCGAAAGAGCGTGTGTTTTGCGCCTTGCGCTAGCACTCTTCCCGGAAATCGGCTATTTTTTTTAATCCGCCGCTCTGTAGGCAGGAAAATACGACAATCAAGGAATCGAACACTGCCTGCACGAGAATATTTATGGTCCATCTCATTAAGAGACCCTCTTACGGGGTAGCCGTGCTGCAATGTCGCATACATCTTCTGAGGACCGAGATGTCGCTTAACCAACGACTGTAAATCATGGTAAATGTCGCTGTCGTTTTTCGCAGGGGAGGTAAATGCCACCGAATCTTCAAGTTTTCCTTGTATGCTTCTACAATTATGGTTATGTTTGTCTTTATTTTCCATCCTGAGTTCGTTTGTTTACGCTTCTTAGCAGTTTGTGTCATGGTTTAGGATATAAACATCACTGACGTTTCTTTGTTTGGGAAAATGTTCTGTTAGAGGGCCTTTTAGCTGCACTTTTTCAGGCTAGGTAAAAATTAATCAATAGCAGCGAACCTGTGTGTGGGCATGGGGGCTTACCTGGGAAAATTTGAAAATTTGATTCTTCAGAAATGCCATTTATTCCCTGCATTCTGAGTCATTTCATGCGATATTTAAGCCTGGTTTTCACTAGCAACGCAAGCACAAGCGCAAGGATAACAGCTCTTATTTCTCCGTGAAAAAGGCTCCGACTCAAGCAAAAGCACAAGCACAATGCATTTTGATGCTTGTGCTTGTGCTTGCGGCAAGCACAAGGGTCAAAACTTGTCCTTTTCGCGTGATCGCGCTTGTGCTAGCGCTTGTGCTTGCGTCGCTAGTGAAAACCAGGCTTTATAGATATTTACTTGCCACGTTGTTATAGCTATCATTGTTAAATGCACCAACTTTCAATCATGTTGTCATTTTTTGTGGCGTTTATTGTGTCAATATCGCATTTCAGTACCGTAATCATGTCGGTTGTCGCTGTTTAGAAATTCTTGTGTCACCAAAACTCACTCAGGGACGCGTCACTTGTCACTTTTACCACTTGAAGGACTCATTAGAGACGTGGACTCAGAACGTGATAGAGAGAGTCTAGTCTCATGTATTTCTCAGGCAACCCTATATCTCCGTGTTTCAGCCCTACGAGCCTTAAGTCACTCCACAGGGAGCCCTTACAAGCGGCGTGACTGTTTGTTATAACGTGAAGAAACATTCAACGCAAAACCCTCCAAATCGCCCAAATTCGCCATTTTGAGGTTCAATAATGACAACAGACAACAGCTGAGGTAAGTGTATGTTTATTTTGACCTTAAACATAGATATTACTCGAACTAAGTTTACGATAATAAGACCCTTTCAATATCCAATACATTTCTTTATATTTCGAACGTACAAACAGTCACGCCGCTTGTATGGGCTTCCTGTGGTCACTCTCGGGCTATTTCCCGGTATGCCACTCAAAACCATTGTATAAATAGTATACAAAGCATAATTTCGATATACATGCCGTGTAGTGGATATCAGCCTTCCAATTGCAGTGTTTATACATTTAAGGCTAGGCGAGCAGCGATCGAACGAACACAATATTTTACTAACAACTAAGGTTAAGGTAAATGTCCTTTTGATTCGACGTTAAACTCCGCGGCCCCAAATCACAAACAATCATAATTGGTTTAATTTCTCGTTTCTTGTTGAACGTAATAATATAATTATGCGAATACATTTCTAATTTCCGAAACAACTGGATATTACAAAAACAAGTTATATTTCTCACTAGGGTTCTTAAATTGTTTTAATTTCGGGTATCCATACTCAACGAAACACAATCAATATTTCGATTATAATGTTTTGTTTGACCATCGTTTCTTCTTGAATAATAAGTTGTAACAGCCAACCATACACGAAGACTGAAAACTAAGAAGAGGTGATAATACTCCATGTTCGTTTTCCTCTAGAAATTTGTAACTGAACAACTTAGTGTTTTCTTAAACTTTTCATAAATTTTCACGGTAGTTTGTGAATATTGCTTTCTAACCAAATATACTTACAACATAGCTAGCAGAGCCGCGCAATCAAATTCAGTATACGTAAGTATAATCCAGTAGTGCACGCTGACAGAGTGGTCAAATCGCTTCGACAATTTTTATTTCCTTGCGCTAGTTTTCCTATCATTTTTGGCGTGGTTTTTAATTTGATGTACATTTCCAAAGGCAATGTCATTTAGCTGTGCACTATCAAAGTATGGTTTAGGCGGGAAGTTTGGAGAGCACTCAAGAAGCTAGAGCTACTCTCAGCTATCGACTAGAGCAACTCCGTCGTACGCTTCTTTCGTGCTCTTAACACTTTCCGCATGAACTATAGTGCACGCTAAAGCATGAACCAGTTGTTAATTTGAATGCGATTTCGCTTGCACGACATAGTATAGCACAGCAATATTAGTCAGAAAAAGTGATGTAGGTGAATTAAGCCTGTATTCGTTTAGATTAGACGCGTTTGTTATGCAGGTGAAAAAACATGAATATATACATACTCCTGCGTGACCTCTGCACAAAGTGGAAACCCGTTGTGATACCTTGTTATTGATTGTTAAAGTTTGTGGTGTGATTTCGGAAGTAAAACAAATTAGCATTTTCGTCAAAAGACCACTTAACCCTTCATTGTTCATCCTTTTTCAGATATACCCCACAAGGTAAAAGCTTTGTACGTATAAAGGAGAAGACCAGAACTAATACTGAAACAACTAAAGCATTAGGCTTGAAGCAATTTAAAAACATGTCAAAATCAAATCAATCTGTCACCTATCATTTGCTTAAAAACGACTCAGAAGAGCTGCCGCCACAACTAGATGAAGAAGCTTCGATCTCAGAAGAAGACTCAGCACAACAAGAAAAAGAGCCCACGGGCAAATCTTCCTTGTGGAAAGCGGTAGTGAACCTTATGAGTGACATCGAAGGCACAGGCCTCCTCGGCCTGCCGTACGTGATAGCTCACAGTGGCCTGGTGGCGATAGCGGCATTGCTCGTGGTTCCTTTGATCACTTACTACACCGGAGCAATATTGATAGACTGCCTTTATGAGAAGAATGAAGCCGGCGAAAGAGTTCGTATCAGGTCTAACTACAAGGAACTGGGGAGAGCGTGCTGGCCTCGTTTTGGCGCTACCATAGTTGCCGCTGTCCAGTTGATAGAGCTCTTTCTTCTCGCGTCGTTGTACCTTGTCTTGTGCGCCTCGCTTACAAGCAGTATTTTTCCGGGGTTACCGCTGTCCGATAAGGTTTGGATGCTCATTGCAGCCGCAATTGGACTTCCAACAATATTCGTAAAGAATCTCTCCCAGGTTGCTTGGCTCAGCTTACTGAGTGTAATAGCTTTATTAGTAGCTGTAATCGCCGTTTTGGCTTTCGGAATTGCACATCACTCGACATGGGATGTCAAAACTATCTTAGTCTGGGACGTAAATGAGATGCCAATCGCTCTCGCAATTATAATTTTTAGCTATATTTGCCATCCTGTTTTGCCTGGTGTCGAGGCAAGCATGGATAATACATCACAGTTTCGCACAATGCTAGCATTGTCCTACACCTTTGTTGCAATCCTTAAGATCGCGTTTTCTGTTTGCGCTTTTTTGTCGTTTAGTTCAAATATCCAAGAGGTAATCGTGAACAGCCTTCCCATGGGAGTTATACGCATGCTCGTCAATGGATTTTTAATTTTAAACGTTTTGTTTTCATATCCTTTTCGAGTCATAACCATAATCCAAACAATCGAGGAATCCGTTACGGTCGAGTCACTTCCATTTAAAATTCCTGAGATTGTTTGGTTTATTGGTATTCGAGTGATCACCAATTTCCTAACACTCCTGCCAGCAATTTCCATTCCTCACTTTGCGCTCTTTATGTCATTTATCGGAAGTTTAACAGGTTCCTTTGTTGCCTTGATTTTCCCAGCAATTTTTCACCTCATTCTGAAAAAGGAAGTGTTGAAGTTGTATCATTATATCTTTGACGTTTTAGTAATATTCACTGGAATTTTTGCAAGCTTATTTGGTTTATTTTTCACAGGCAAGTCGCTGCTCGAAGCTTACAACTGACTTTGAAAAGAGTTGTGGCCTGGGGCCCCCATATTTGTTTATTGTGTTCCTCAAACACTTGTAAATCTAGAGGTCCTTTAATATAGCAGTTGCTTTTGTTTTGGGGTGCATTGTTCCTGTTTTTTTGTTCTATTGTTCTCTCAAAGGATAGCGAGCCATTCACGTAAAACCTTCTCTTTTTCAAAGCGAGCTTTTTTCGGTCTCTGTCATCACAATGACTTTTTGCCTACAAATCGAATACAACGAGGCAAAGGAGTTGTTTTTTGTATTTGATTACTTTTGTAGAGACCTTTTTTTCAACTTTGCGAAAATTACCAAAAACTTTTATTGACAAAATGAGATTTTTCTCAGAAACACTTCCAAATTGTTTTATGCACGCTCTAGCACTGGGCTACATGACCTCTGCCCTTTATTTACTTTGGTTAAAGGTGTAACCGAACCGCTGTATGTATAAACGTTTATTAAATGTATAAACCTATTTGAAAAGTAATGAAGAGACAATACTAGTAGTTTCGAAACATCTGTTAGACTTGCCCCAAGTCGACTCTTTGGAGCGACGAAGTGAGAAAGTAAACATCTGTAAGCATTGCAAGTTACATTGTTTTAACCAATACAAGCGCATTTGGAATTTTTAAAGGTCAGGAACACTAAAATCATTAGTGCAATAAAGTATGAAAACTGTAAATGTGATTAAGTATTATTAAAGTGTTTACTAATACCAAGGCGACTCTTTGAGTGGACTCTTACGAGAACTTAACTAAGAAAAGGGCAGTTGGTATTTCCCAAAAGTTGTCGCGGTCGCTTACGAGAGCTTTTGATTGGAGAGTCTAAGTGACAATTCAAAGGCGGGGTTTCATGAAGGTTGTCGTAATTGGAGCTGGTCGCTTGCGAGAGAGGTCGCAAGGAGAGCTTCGACCGCATTATAGAAGGAAATAGCTCTTATGCATGTTTTGCGTCAGACTGGCTAGTTTCACCACCAAGCCTCGCTTCTGAAGTACAAACATGTAAATTTTATCATGAACGAATTCTCAAAGCAACACAGATGAAAAGAACACCCACGCGGAAACTGCATGAAGGTGGCAGAGGGTTGAGAATAATTCGCGCAAACGAGGCTTGGTATCTTGAATAAGGCCTATTGATTGTTTTGAAAGGCTGTACTAGGTGTCCTCTCAAAACTAATTTGAATTTGCGCGCGAAATTTGAGGATGGTTTGTAGCTGACGAGGATAAGCGAACATGCACCGAAACGGTACGAAGATTTCCGAACATTGCCGAACTTAAGGGGGGGAAACCATTTTGGACGTTTGTAATGCTAAACGGTGAATTTTTTGGTGTTTTTTTTTTGACGAGTGGAACGCTACTGAAAAAAGTCTCAAAATACGAAAATACGGATGTTTATTACGCCATAACTTTTACAATAATGCGAATTTCATAAAAAAAAAACCATACGAAGCATAAGCATGTGGACGTTCTTTATGTGTTGGCACTGACTTAAATGTTTCTAGATCTGATATTCAGCTTTACGAATTTTTTCCATTCCAGTGACATGGCTTGTCAAATATGGCCGTGATTTGAAACTCTTGAAAGACTCTTCAATGGAACAAAGTTGTTCGAAAAGTTTATCCGTATGAGGTTTGGCTTCCAAAAAATTACGGTCAGAAACCTTTTTTTAGCAACAAATTGGTGGTTAAGAAGGACCCCCCCCCCCCCCCCCCTTAGCGCGAAGGCACTCCGAAACAATGCACTTGTTATTCGAATCCTTATTCAGTTTTGGAAGCCACTCTTCGGAATTAGGCCATCCCCCTTTTTTTTTCTCTGTTTAGCGTCGTCCGACCGACCCAGATTTTCGCGTTTTCAAAAAAATGCAATACAGAAGGTAATGAAGGCAAAGACACATTATTTTAAATAATGGTGCATCCTTTTTACGCTGTTCTCGTTTGAGTGTAACCACGACGTCGATTTTTCCTTCCCCCATTGCCGCCATATTGACTTTGAAACCATGTCTTCTTGTTTTCAGGCTCCACGGATTTTATGCTGAGGTGCCGGGCCTCCTAGTTCCAGACTCCTTATCCACTTTTGTTTTGTTTTGTTTTTCTTTAATTCCGACCGACCGACCCGACGACGATAAACGAAAAAAAAAGGGGATGGCCTTACTGTGTCTCAGCATCATTGGCGGTCAGTTATTACAATTTTCTGTTTCAAGAGTCTAAACGTAAATACTCAGCGTGGGTGTTCTATTGAAAATCCGAGAATCTGATTGGCTCTGCTACTGTTATCTTCTCGCGATTCCACACGCGTTGATCTTAAAAGAAAAAAAAATATCCTTGACTTTTCGCTTGAAAAGGCATGAAATTGTTGGTTTTGGACATCAATCCTTTATAGTGCCTACTAAAACTATTAGAATTTTCCCGTTGACTAGTCGCTTATAGAAAACTCAGGCTCGTAGAATCCGCTATAATCAGTAAGGTATCCCCTGTCGTTATACCGTAAAAAGTTTCTCGAAACATGACATACAGGAACAACCTGCCGGTACCCTATGCCGTTCAGAAGGAAATAAGAGATTTATTTCACGAAGTAACGTGCTATTTGCTAATTGCACTGTCAGGCTTGACGTGGGTATGAAGAATGGATTTCCGGACTTCTTAATTGTTATATGATCTTATAGCCACTTAGTTTGAGCGGGTAATATTATTAAATTGATAAAGTGATTTGATTTTATAGAAGTAACGGATATATCAGTGGGATCTTGGTGAATATGTATTCTTTAAAATTGATTTTATGATTTCTAGAATATCCACTTACTTTTTACATCATAGGAAAGCGGACAATAAATTAATTGTTTGAGTTTTGTAGAACAGTACTCGACAAATGACAGGAACGCATTAGGAAGCGAGGATGACTAACAATGGTGAGGATGGAATCGAATGGAAATGGATTGCAATATGAAACAACTTGAAACACGCGAGGCTTGCAAGTAGGAAACCCAACAATAATGGTTTGATTTTGTAGAATAGTACTCCACAAATAACAGGAACCCATTAGGAATTGACTAACGATAGCAAGGACGGAAATGATTTTCAATATGGATAGAAAATTAGAAGCGACTTCGCTGAGCAATACATCCTAGAATTCAGAATTCTGTGATGTTGCAGAATTCCAAAACTTCCAAACTTACTTTCCATTTAGCCTGAGAATTAGACTGAAACTTTCGAAAATGCAATAGCTCGTATCTTTTATTCGGTAAAGTTCATTTAAAGACGAATCATTGCAACTTTTATTTCCAATTAAACAATACTCGGAAAAGATCAAATTGCGCTTGCTACATGTCTTGCTAAGGCTTTCGTTATAATTATATACCAAAAACTGTACTGATTTATACGCTGCTCAAAATATTTCTCATTAATAGTCTAAAAACCGAGATCAGTGCTAAAAGGACACTTGGGATGATTGAGTAGTACTTTTATTTACTCCTGTTTATTCTTTCATGTATGTTCTATTTGTAGTTACTGTGATGTAAAAGGTTTTTCTAACTTGGCTAACTTATATAAGATGCGAGATTTTCTCTAAACCGCAGTGTGTGACCGTCTGAAATACTTGAGGTACTTTCATGCGGTGCTCAGTTTTTAGTTTAATCAGTTCTGAATTAAAATGAATTTTGAGAACTTTTTAATTTTGAACTTTAATTTGGCAATCTTGCGGGAGGGCTTAAAACGATATTTGACACAATAGATTGACGTTTAAGCCTTTTAGTAATTTCTTGTCGGTAGCGGGTACTTGTGATTACTTTGTTCAACTAAGGACAAAAAATGTCAAAATGATGACAAGTTGTCGTGTCCTAAGGCTGGGGAAATAGTAAGTTTCATTTTTCTAATTTTAAATGTATGTCAAAAATCATTCAGAATGTTTGACCTATGACAAAAACTTTGATGATGAAGGTAATGAAGCCTTCTCTTTTGATATGTCATAGATACCAGAATTACTTGACTTTGAAGATTTATTTGTCCACTGAATATTGCGTAAATTTATTGACACAATAATTGACCTTAGCCTTCTTAGCGGGACATTGGCCGGAAGGGAGTGACCGTGAGGGGGGAGGACGGGAAACGGGCTTTAAAGACAAATGGACCAACCAGAGTCTTGTTTTTAGAGCTTTACTTAACTTTGAAGATTTGTCCATTGAATATTGCGCAAAACCAAATGATCAACTGATAGAGGTAGGGTTGTCCGTTTTAAATTAAAAGCAAATATTCGCTTCTAAGCCGCTATCTTTAAAAGATTATATTTTATTTTTGCACAGTACATCTTTCATTTTATATTACGATCAACGACTAATATTGAAGTTCATTTTTATCTCAGATTTCAAACAGCATGGCGACTAGTAATTCAACACAAGCGCTGGCCGATTTATGTGTGAAAGCTATAAGTATTGAAGGAAAAACTAGTTTGTTTTACGATGTAGTGACTTTTACAACTTGTGTTATGAATGCCGTTTTGTCGCCGGTGGCAGTGGCGGGAAATTCTCTGATTTTAGCGGCAATTTGGAGGAACCCGTCTCTAAGAACACCATCTTACATTCTGCTCGCTGGATTGGCTTTCACTGACTTCGGCACAGGACTCGTAACTCAGCCATTTTATGCCCTCGAAAGATTCGCTGAGTTTAAACGAATTAAAACGCAGTACTGTTTCGCGTACAGGATTGCAAACATAGCTGGCCCGTATCTTTCCGTCGCAACTGCTTTAACGATCACTTTTATGGCGGTCGAAAGATGGCTGCATGTCACCTGTCGCTCACTTATAACAGTACGCCGTGTATTCATCATATACTGTCTACTTCTACTTTTTCCAATTCCATACATTTTGCTTCGTTGGAAGGTTTTACAGAATCCTTCAGTTCTACCTTGGAGCAATTTGGTTACAGGATTTTCTGGTTTAACCTGTTTGGTCGTTATGTTGGTCGCTTACTCCAAAGTGTTTGCAATCATTCGTCGTCATCGAATGCAGATAACTCACGATCAGGGAAACAACGGCGGTATTAACCTAGCAAAATACAAGAAGTCTGTATTCACCATTCTGTACATCTTAGCGTGCTTTGAAGTGACTTATGCACCACATGTGTTTTGCGTTGTCGTTGTAGGGATGTTAAAGGATTACACTGAAGTATCCGCGGCATTTCTGCACTTAACATCGACCATAGTCTACTGGTCTTCTTCACTGAACCCAATTGTTTACTGTTGGCGAATGAAGAGAATTCGTGATGGTGTGAAGAGAATTGTGAAATAAATCTGCATGAGTAGGAAAAACGTATAAACAAACAACACAGCTATCTGAACTTAGGGGGCATCCGAGATCATTATGATCATTGGAAAATTCAGGCGAGTTTAATTGCAGCAGAACGGATTGGGAGGGCATCCTTGCAGACAAGGAATACTGTTACCAATAAAAACTTTAAGTTATCTTGAAAAATAAATAAATATATAAGTAAACAAACAAACAAACAAACGAACGAACGAACGAATCGAAAGAAAGAAAGAAAGAACGAACGAACGAAACAAACGAACAAACGAACGAACGAACGAATAAATAAATTTAAATTGTCGTTATTACCCCGTGGGGGAAAACTCCACTATGAAACGGCAGGGGATGGTCGTCGTCTCGCTTAGGGGTGTATAGGTGCTTACACAAAAGAGACATGTAGCAGGGACAAAATCAGGTGTTGTTCACACTGAGGAAACAGGTAGCTGGGACGGGAAGGGACCCTGGGAATATATATGGCACTTCGAACGGTTCGAATACGAAGGACATTAGGTAGAGTGGATCGTTGAAATTAACCTTAGAATCACACAATTTGGTCCAAAATATACCACACGAATCTGCAAATGGTGGACCTTCAACCCAAATGACCATATTGAATGTAAATAGCTGAGGTACAGAAATACCATTTCCCTTTATTTATTTATTTTGATATATTTTTTTTCACAATGAGCGGACTTCCAAGGCTCGTGGGCGGGTGGCGGGGATGCGGAGGCGCCTGTCGCCCCCCCCTCTCCCTACGGGCCTGAATTGCAGCGGGGACAAAATCACAATATGTACACACACAAGAAAATGTAATGGGGATATGTCCCTGCATCATGCCCCTTCGTGTGTAGGCACTTAAAAGATAAATAGAGGTAGTTTTAGTCGTTCAAGATGGCCTATTATTTCTATTCAGTTTCTATGCCGTTCTGAAACGCCACATCATCGCAATGATAAAAAAATTCCATGTCATCTTCTAACTGAGGAAAATCACTCAACACGGGACACAGAAGAGGCAACTATATGACCGGGTATGGAAAAATTCGCATTTTACTCAAAGGTTGAATTACCAATCTGTTAGCTCAATACAAAATTGCATCTTTAAGGTGGGGGGAGTGGTTTTTTTTTTTTGGTTTGTTTGGTTTTTAAGTTTTTATAAAGAATTAATCTTTCAAAAAGGTTTTTTACAAGAGTTTTCTATTCTAGTTGTTATCACTTTTTATATGTACAGACAATATCGCTAGTTAATTATTTTCGTCTCTTGAAACGACCTGAAAATAAACATGTATAGTCTGCATATACTAGCAACACGTGCAAAAATCTTCCATGCAACCTCTCTGCATCTTGATAATAAGGATAATAAGAAAAACTCGAATTTGAGGATTCCTTGTATGTACACAATGTTTATCAAAACTGCAAAGCATATTTACATGTAATTCGACTATTTTAAGTGCGGCTTTCGTTGCAATTGTATTAAACCAAGGACAAAATAATGGATAACTTTCCCCGGTTTTAATTTGCGTTAAGCATAACGCTGTTTACGATTGAAGGTGGGCGCTAAAAGGACAGATGACGACGATGATGATGATGATTGAAGCTGACTGATGTCGAAGGAAAGACACCTGATTTGAAAGTCGCCATTTTCATCACATTAGCATGCAAAGCTGGCGGTTTTCTCTCGCAGCGGTTTCTCACTCACCCTCCCTTCCATCCATTCTTCTCGCAGTTGTGCAGCTGTATACTTACCATTGCGCGGGGGAAATCGCCAGCTTGGTGGGTAGATGGCATAAATGATTTTTTAAGCAACACTAGATACGAGCAAGCACACGCGCTGATTGGTGTGCTAGCTACTGATAGTATATCAACTCATATCTTGTGAATAGAAAAATCGCGCAAAATAAATGTTTGTTTTAACTGTTACTGATTCTATTTCGTGGCAAAATAGCTAAATTTACCATGACCTACACTAATTGTTTTAACACTGTCCATAATGAGCTGTAATCAGGGTCGTTTTTTGTTTTCCCTGCTCAGGAAATGCGAACGAACTAATAGTTTTTGACCCATCACAGACTATAACAGATTATGTCCAGAATTTGGTTATACTTGTAATGTTTACAATTTGGTTCTACTTCTTGAACCGCGTTTGTTGAGACAATTTTTTTATGCAAAACCTATGAACAGATTTGTGTCCTCTGTTGTTCAGTAATTACGCTGTTGCACGAGGACGTTAAACATAAATTGCATAAAAGAGCTGTTTCTCATCTGTGAGTACTTGCTGTAGCCTTGTCTCAATGCTGTTAAGGGACGAGCCATTTAACCCTTTCAACAGATTAACACTCGGTACAAAGTAATGCGGCAGATCCTTTCTTTTCACACACTCTTGAATGTATCTCAACATTTCCAGGAATCGCTCACTGAGCTGGTCAGAGCGCCACTCTGCGCTAAGATTTCGATAGTGAAAAAAAGCTGTTTTAAGCAAGTAAAAGGGAAAGACGCGCAGCTTTCTGTCAGAGCTGAACAGGAATTTGAGGATTTTCAGACATTCTGCGCGGCAAGTACTTCCAGAGCGATCTAGGCTGGACATAATTTCTCTTTCTCTCAGCGAGAATGTTCTTCGCCACAAAATTGAACGGTCTGCATTACTTCCGAGCTCGAATTTTGTACATTCTTGAAATGCGCACGGGAGGAAGTAATGCATAGCACCAGAGTCGTCCTCTACTTTCACGCAAGGAACTAACTGCGCGGTTACAGAGCCTCCCCTGTTAGTATCCCGGATGATCATCTCAACCGCTGTCCCATTCTTATGCGTCCGCACTCTCGCTCCATCGGAGGTTCTTTTGGAGCTTTCAGTCCACGCCTGGGCTAACTTGTCAAGCCAGTTTTGCAGCTTATCTGGGCGCAAATAATCGTGCGTGTCTGTGAACCTGACAAGCTTGGTGTCGGCTTCTGCTGTCACCAGCTTTAGCTTCGAGTACAATTTTGGAACGACTTGTTCAACTGTAACATCTTCGTCGCACGTCTTCAAGACAACCATCACTTCAAACTCGTTGCTCTTCCTAGTTTCCAGTCTCTCGTACATGGGGCCAGCGTACTCCATGTTACGCACAACCCCAGTCTCTCTCTTGCAGAACTCGAGCAGTTTCTGGGTTTGGCTGTAAACGAGCTGTTTGGCCCACTGTGTATCGCTAGCTGGCAAGCGGACTTTCTCTCGATGGTACTTGCGCAAGTTTCTTAGCAATTCCTTCGGTCTTATGGGGTTGGCTCTTAGTTCTGGCGCCGAGGCTGCTGGGTACAAGTGGTCGGTGGATGCAAACCGCGGGGAACTGGTGCCGCTGAGGGAGTCTGAAGCCGGCCTTATATCGTCAAAAGACTTCAGCACATGGTCATCTCTAAAACGAAGCAAACAAGATGATTAAACTGTGATTTTGCAATGTTTTGCAACAATAATCCTCTTCTATTTTTCTTTTTGCTGGCCCGACCCATGGGCCCGATGAGGAAAGAGTGTATTTTTCTTTTTGCCGTAATTAATATCCTCCTAAGCAGTCAGTTTGGTAAATTAGTATTTTGAGTTTTCTTTCAGTCTAAAGATAATTTTCACAGTTGCAAAATAAGAAAAAACATCAGTACAGCTACACATTACCTTAATTTCATTGTGGATTCTTGCCCTCCCATCTTTCTGATAAAGAAAGGTGTACCACAATCGAGATTTCGTTGGCTTCTGGTGGACGGAGAATTAAAAGTTCATCAACTGCTATAGAATGGTAAACCATTAAAATGTCTTTAATGTAGGAAAGAACTACAATTTGCAACCGGTGCCGAACGCGGGAAAACGCGCGCAAGGCAAGTACAGTCCAAGTATGGCTCGTCGTTTTAATCTTGCTCCTGATTGGCTCAAAAAAGTATCAGTGGCAGCGAGTGGTGAGCTTTTGGAGAGAAATAGGTCTGCAGTGCATACTTTTTTGTAGAAAACAACAAAGAAACAATCAAACAAAATAAAGTTATTAAGTACTTTGGAACTAATTATACGCAGCGACCGTAATTACGTATACTTTAATAGAGCAATACACCGTATAGAGCGATTTTATTTAACCCGTGAAACAGCATCTAAATTAGTGCTAAATAGTCAAAATCAAACAGTGTCAAGTACGGAACGGACAACTATGGGATGGTCGCAAAAGCGGCTACTCGTGATGAACCCGATTTGCCGAAAAAACAATCCGATTGAAAGCGCATTTTTTCACCATTTCCTGACCTTAGGAGGAATTGGTGTAATTTCGATCTAAGCAAGGGAACAGGAGGGAGGAGGAAGGGAGCAGGTTCGCTCTATAAGTTTATTAAGGCCAAAGCTCTCGGGTTGGAGGGCGGGTTTGGAAATGTGTGTTCTGTTCCTTATCTTTATATTTCTTTGGTTTTAACGAAGTCATTTTGCCAAATTGAGCATGTTTTTAATAATAAAGCAATCTGAAAGCAATCAGTCGGTCAGTCTCACATCTCCAATAAATCCACCAAGTCAAACATTTGCACTATTCTTCGTTGTATAGGAGTCGTTCAACAGATTACATGCGCGAATATTTTTCTAATGCCTTGAGGCTAAGAAAACTGACAATTCATGAAAGATCTTGGAAAAGAAAAGAACTGAACTGCTTAAACCACGCAATTGTGTAGAAACATACTTGTCAAACAATTCGATTTACCACAAACAAACTAGATTTACATCGAGAATTCTTGGTCTGGAATTGGAAGGCACTGTTGAGCGGGCACTATCTACATTCTAAAATATTTGCATTTTGCTAATCAAGAGAATTACCGACATGCATGCCCAGGAGATTTTTATGTATGCAAATTTCGAAACCAGAAATATTACTTTATTGTTATAAATATTAAGATTATGATTGTCGAATATAACGGTGAAAACACGGAAAATAGCCTTCTCCAAGGAAACTGGAACAGGTTTTAGAATTTCAGTCATTTTAGCAGCTTACAGAAATAGGTATAAAGCTCACAGAAGCATATCCCTGAACCTTCGTCTGTGAGTTTAAATTGAGAAAATTAATCAAGTTTATTTTAAAATCGAATACGGGGAGTTTTAAATAATGAAGCTGGCACGGAAAAAGTGGTAGATTGCAGGTAGCTTCGCCGATTTAGCAAAACAGTAAACAAAGCACCTGTTCCTAAGCACAGCGCTCGCTTATGTCAACATGAAGCTACATGACGAAGGTATGAAAAGACCGGCGATAAATTTGGTTAGATCTCTCGCGCACTGAAGCATGTATCGACTTTGCCAAATACATAAACTGAAAGCAAACAGTATAACTCACCCAGCTAGAAATATCATAGTAACGAAGAATTCATAAGAGTCATAAGATATAGCACACTCACCTGGTCAAATATTAACTTATCAACTTCATACTCGAAGTCTACAAATGAAAAGTTCTTCTGTTTACAATGTTTCGTAGCTATCCCAGAATACTGTGCGAGAAGAAAGCCTGGTTAGGCTTGGTTCCTAAGCGGGTTGCCTGTGTGTTGTGAACTTGGAGAGAAGGCGAAGATATTGCAGCAGAAATTTCTCGTTTTTGAAGATCTTTGAAAGAATGGAATCCTCAGGAAAGGGAGCGAGAGTAGTTCGGAAAGATCCCTGGGCGCGATTTGAGGCGTGGAGATACCATCCAGCTATCAACAAGCGAGCGAACATGCGTAATTTTATTCCTGGTTTTTGGTGGGGAGTTGGTGCGTTTGTCATCGCTGTTGGAATTGAAAAGTTGTTAGAAAAACCCGACGACCATGGCGAACATCATTAACTGCAATGGATTAATAGCAGCCTAAAGAAACATTTTTACTGACTTTGTGTGAAGAAGTTAAATTAATGGATCCAGTGAGAGATATTTTTGTACAAAGGAACCTGGGAATAGATAACAGCATTGCTTGCCTATCAAACCACTCTTGGAACTCATTCTTCAGTTTTCTGGCCAAACTGGTTTCTAACTGATGTTTTTTCGATTGTCTTTTGTGACTGTTGCTCCGTAGTTGATGAAGCAATGATGACAAGTTCTTTTATTAAATAAATATGCATTGGGTACATGCATATGTAGATGGCATAAACTTAAAATTATGTAAAATTATGTGAGTTTTGATATAATTTTGTCTGTATTGTAAGAATGCTTGTAAAGATGGGTAAAATTTTGAAAACATGATAAATGAAACTTTTATCACACTCATCTTAGTTTTCATTTGAATGGACTAACAAAAGTGGAAGAGAATTAATTGGCCAACAGTGTATTCCCTACTAATCATTTATATGTTAGCTTCTTTTTTACATAATACTGATGTGAAATTATATCACCCCAGAGGGGGATATGGGTGTTTGCAGTGAATAAGATCCCATCCTGCGGTGATCTCAAACCCTACCGAATGCAATGTTTGTGTTTTTAAACTTACGGTGTTCAGTGAAATGAAATTATTTGCGGTGTTACAATTTTTTGTCTGACACTTGTCAGAACTAAGTTTATCTATAATATCTTTGTTGATCCGTCCAACTTTTTTAAAAGCACAAACCACATGTTTAATTTGTAACAAAATACCAGTAGTCAAATAGTGTCTACTGAGGCTTAAGCATTCAATCCCAAGCCGTTTTCATTGATAAATAACTCAGATCTCAATGGTGAAGATGTCCGCTGTGTAAAAAATGTTGGGGTCATGATATTGCTTGTCTTTAAAAAATATTATATCACATGCGGACGTTCAAATCGTGGGATAAAAAAATGTATATTGCAGTGACGGTGTTTTGTCATATTTTTATGCTTTTTATTTTTTTTTTTGCGGTGTTTTGGGTCCCCCCCCCCACCTTACACTGACCAACTCTTAGTTAATTCCTTTCACACATTGTGCTCATTTTTTGCCCAAATTGTGTCACACAAAACTTGTTTAGTTTTAATATCACCAGATTCCAGGTGGTGAATGGACACAAAGGACACCAACCACTGTCCTACAAAGGCACAAATTACTGATTGTTATTCTACAGATAGATGGCTGTACACAGGCTACGAGACTGTCAATGCAGCTTGCTGCATCATTTTCCTGTAATTAACATTGGTTTTCACAACATTTTCATGAAAACTGCTTGCATAGGGATAGTCATATCAGACTCGGTTTACGTATTAAATAACCACCTTGCAGGCCCCGTCAACTTCAAGAAAAATAGAGGTTTCAGAGTATTGCCTAACTGTTCATTTTCATTATTTTGTTTAACTCTATCAAAAGCGGTCCAGGTTCGATCCCTGGCCTTGAGGAGGCTGAGTGGTTAGAGCGTCGCACTTGTAATCCGGAGGTCGCAGGTTCAAGTCCTGTTCTGACCACTAGATGGACATTGTTCTCGGTCACCCGAGTTCAACTCCTCAGCTGCATTTGCAAATACAGTCGAAGCTCTCTTAATAACAGCTCTACTTACGGCCGCCTTGTTTGAAACCCCATTTTAACTCCCATACAAACTCTGCATTTTTACATTCTCGAAGGTGGACATTCCCGTAAGCGGCAGCAGACAGAGAATACGACTTAGACTTTTTCTTTGTTTCTAAGCTCCCGTAAGCAGACACACCAAAGAAAATCCTATTAACAACCTCTGCATCTTGTGTTTATCAATCAACTTCACATCGCCGTTCGTCACAATGATTTTAAAGTGATTACAGTACCATATTTCAGTGCCTGTTTTGTCGTCATCCACGTCTGTCCGGTTATTGTTAGCAGGGCAAGCTCCCTTAAGCGGCCATTTATCCCCTACACCTCTAGTGGCCGCATACGAGAACCATTCTCGTAAGCGGCCAGCTCCAGTTACGGACACTTTTTTCGCGTCCCGAGGGTGTCCGCTTACGAGAGCTTCAACTGTAGCCAACTGGTCTGCCTCCTGCCAGTTGGGATTTTTAACCATCTTATGTTCCATTGCAAGATCTTGCCTCGTCTATTGCAAAGGTCTGGTTATGGCCTTGTTGCATAATAGTTTTATAGGGGTTTTGTTATTTCTCATCTTTTATTGAGATGAGTATTTTTGGCTAATTATTGCTCGAGTTTCATTCTACCATCAACAAGCCTAAAATCATCAACATACTTCTCATAGTATTTATGCAGTAAGTTTTACCTTTTAAGTTGTTACCATTACAGAGTTCGAGCAATTTTGAAAGACCAGCCCACTACTCAAATATATACACACCCACACAGATTGTGCAAATCCTCGTATGCAATTTGGGTGGATGTAGAAAAAATGTTCTTATTGTGAGTACCCAATGCATTTGGAAGACCCATATTGTGAGCATATTAAGGAATACATACTTCTGCGTTTGTATTTGATACACCAATATTGTTATGGCATAGGGAAGCCTCGCATTTTTTTTTGGGGGGGGGGGGGGTGGGGGAGTAATTTTTTGTTGTGTGTTTGCACAGTTTTATGAAAAAGCTGTATTATACCGGCAATTACTTCCATGACAGCCTGGTTTTTGTAAATTACCAGCCATGTTAGAATCCTACAAGGGTTACTGAATGGACATTCCATGCTGCCTATTGATTTCTCAAATTGACCGTTCTAACAAATTTAATTTCCCACTTTCTAAGACAGGAGGCAGTATTAAGTCTTTGACACAATACCACTATGCTTTACCACGCTATTGTTCATTGCCCCTTGCATAATTTTTTTATAAAGTAATAATTTATATTTTTGTTTGGGGGACCTCAATAATTATCTTTGAGCACTCAATTTGTTTTACCCATTATGATGGTAAACCACACTCCACCAAGCAGCATGTCCCTGTTTAGTTCAAATATGGGAGTTTAATCCTTTCCCTTGCACCCACCCCTTAGACTGTGTGTCAATTCCAGCTCAATATCATTTCCTCATTATTGACAGACAGAAGTAGCAAAAATTATATTCCTGTGATTATTGTCATCCCTAACGCTAATGCATTTGATCTATTAAATATTTATCGTATTTTGCAAATTTTTTGACCACAAAATGATACCAGTGACAGTGTTTGTCGAGATTAAATTAAAGTCACCTATTATTAAACATATTTTAAGCGGAAGTGAATTACGGTACAAGTGTAGGGAAAGCACATGTAGCTCAGAGGATACCACATTATTAACTAAGGTATTTTTGTGACATAAAATTACCACTACAGTGTATTGTTTGGTGGTGAGTGGAGAGGAAAGTTGGGTAAAGACCTGGGAGAAAAAAATGGAGGTTATTGGAAAGGGGGAAACAGTAACTAACGTAAGGTGGGGCACCAGAGAAAAAGGCAACATTTTCATTCAATAATTAAAAACACACTTGTTATTAATAATTATTAATAATTTTAATTTAAACCCAGAAGTTGGAATGGAAGGGTGTAGGCAGCAGGAATGTCCAACATCCCTCCCCCCCCCCCTCAGAAAAGGCTACTGGAAGCATTCAATACTGTTTGGAGATTTTTAAGGCATGAAATTTTCACCACAGAGAAGTTTGAGGTTAGTACCATGTAGATGGAAGGGTCAATAAATTATTGAGCATTACTGAGAATGGAACAAGTCAAAAGTGGAATTTGAGTAAAAATGGTCTGCAGGCTGGGCAGTCAAAAACAAATAAACCAATAGTTGAACCCTGTCAGAATAAATTGTATGTTTTTGTTTTTAAGTGTATGGTGGTCAATGGCTAAACATTGCAAACAGACTGTAATCAATCCCATGACTTATCACTGTACAATGAGTCAACCAATATATAAAACTGTATGGATATTAGTTAAATTTACAGAATGACTCTAACTTTTAATCTTGAGTTGATCTTTACATCATCAACTCTTGTTTTCACCCTGGTCCACATACTGCAACAAATTCCCAGAAAGATTCATCTGGTTCTGTTCAAGCAGTGTTGTGAGTCTTCTAGAATGCTCAGAAAGCACCTGCAATAACTGAACATGCTGTTCTGTCAGGGATGGTAGCTTAGAATAATCTACTACACCCTTCCTTGAAAGAAGATGCTCATCAACTTTCCCTCCTAGTACGTCCATCTTAGGCTGTTTCCTTAATCCTGCCAGTAACGGCTTCACTTTGGCTTCTTTGCTATAAGTGACGACTGTTGACGCCAGAAACAATGGAGTTATTTCCTGGTATTTGGTATTTTCCAAGGCTTTGCACGTAATTTTGTTTGGGAACAACTTCACTTTTATTTCATCCTTGCTGAGAGCATATCGTAAGTCTTCCCATTCTGCGGTATTCATGTCACTGAATTGGCAAACTACCACCATGTCATTGGATTCAAATACTTCTCTTATTTGGTCTGCTAACATCAGCTTTCTGAGGCTTGGCTGTAAATGAATTGCAAAAACTGTTACATAACATTTGTATATGAAGTAAAGAAGTTTCAAAATTCATACAGAAAAATACAGCAGATTCATGTCAGGCATTAAACGGTCTCAGTTGTTGCATCTGTGTCACAGTTGATTGATTGCAGACGTTGCAAGGCAAAAATGACACATTCTGTCTGGCAAAAAGCATGCTGTCATTCATACAATGTCTATTACTATAAGAGGTATTCGTGCCTTGGATATTATTATGGCAATTGAAATCAAGATAGAATACTCCTACTATTCTACAAAAAGAATAACTCCAGTGTTTTTTTGTCGAGGAAGATCACAACACGCTTTTTCTAAGACAGAATGTTCTCATTACTGCCTAACAATGTCTGTCATTTTGCATCGCAATGTAATCAATCAACCATTACAACGAACATGGCAACTGAGGCCATTAAACACTCAACCTGAATCTGCTGTAAGACTACAGTCAAAATTCTGCTCATGGACACCTCCTGTAGGCAGAAACCGTCTATAAGCAGACTCATAGTCATTGCCCCAGCCACAAACAATTTTATTTCCGATAACATTCATCGATTTTCATCGAGTTTGCTGTCTATAAGCAGTTTGTTGATTGAATATGCCTGGAAAACTATAGGTGAAATGGGAACTGAGATTTTTGCCATTTTTTAATGGGGAAAAGAAATTTAATTTGGGTCACTGGGACTGGGAATCACAAACAAAACATGGGATGGCAGGGCTGTCATTTAGTTTTTAAGCAGCCGTTACATTGAAGTTATCACCCATAGCATTTTGCTCTGGATGCAAGTTTAACATAACACAAATCGAAATCTTCACCCATTACATCGAGTGAACTCAGCCATAACAGGTGCTATGGGTTATGGCCATTAATGACAGCCCTGGGATGGGACCGGGGTTTATCCCCCTCCCCACCCATGTCAGGACCCTCCATGTAGGCCCATTTTGTTCAAAAAGACAGTGCAACAGTTACCAATTTCTTTTGTCCCAAAAGCCCTTTTCAAGCAACAGTTATTAGTACTTAGCTTCAAAACAAGCTAACAATTCAACTTCAAGTCAATAGTTTGGAACGCAGCAAGTTCCTTTTTAACACGTGACTACACGACCGCGAAGAACGCACGTCATTAGCGGACATAACACGACTTTTTCAACAAACCTTTACAGTTCTCAACCTGGTTTTTCCAGCCTTACAACGTACAGCCATATTGTGGTTGTTACGGATGAATTCCAACCTTGCAGAGGAAACTAAAAAGGGTAAAAGAACGGGGTTAGTTCTGTTCGCGAGCGTTGCGACCGCCATGATTGCCGTCGAACTCAAATCAACCGAGAGAGAATGGAAAAGAATCATCCCCAGTCCTTCTCCTTGATGTCGCTCGCTCTTCAAAATGGCGTTCAATTTGTGTTTAGATTTCTTCTAGTCGATCGATTTCCCTCTTTTAGCAAAAAAGATTTTTGCAGGATTTTACGTTGTGCCGGGAAGTAGCGACTGCTTTCTTCGATAATGCGTTCAGGACGCTTTAAATTCAATGTTCTGAGATAAAACATTGGGTTTTTCTGATAATATATAAACCTGTTAGATATTTGCCGAGAGGCAAACACGACGTCTGCAACACTTCTTTGGGACAAGATTGTTAACAACAATTTATATCCATCAGCTCACATAAAGTGCTTGCTATGGACCTAGAATCGGTAAAAGAAGTGTTAGAGGTAAGTAAAGTTGAATGGAAATTGTAGAAATTATGGATTTTTTTTCAAAAATAGTGTGATTAATTATAATAGTGGTTGGAACAAAAGTAATATTTGTTGCCTTTTAGTCTTTCTCCAAATCTGAATCAGCATCAAACATTCAGCATTTAAAGAGTGACAAGAATCTTGTTAATGGAATAATCCAGAACTTACCTAATCTGTATGCACAACAGGTAAGTGAACAGGATACTGGGGGCATGTACATAAATTTGTTTATAATACATTATTTTGTACTTTGTAGCTTGGCTATATAAGCTTTATAAGGCCATATGGTGTTATTGCATAATAGACAATGTTTTTTTGAAACTCACAGTTCTTTTGTGCCATTGCAAGATATGTTGTATGAAATGTTGCTTTCTGCAACACCCCTAGACAAATGATAAACAATGAAATTTTCATTTGTCACGAGCATGGAACAAAGAAAAAAATCTGACTTCCTGCCGACAGGAATCAAACCCATAGCCTCCCAGATACCGGTTGGGCACTCTAACCACTGAGCTAGATCATTAAGTAAATGGTCTAACTCACCAAGAGTCTCTCGTAGCTCAGTGGACTTAAAGTGCCCAACCAGTATCTGTGAGGCCATGGGTTTGATTCCTGTCAGGGACTCAGATTTTTTTTGTCCCACACTTGTTAATATATAGATTTAGGCAAGCCTAAAAGTGGAGCTCCACATTTATATAATTTTCACTGGAGCTTACGATATTTTCATTCTAGTGAATAAGCGGCCAAAGTACTACCGGTAATGTTTACGGTGGTTTATAGGTGCAAGACAAATTTAAATCGCTCACGTTCCGGTTAAACTGAATGTCTGCGGTACGACAAAAATAATAATCTTAAAGCAGGGCAAATGTCATTACTCATGGCACAAAAAATTACTTTAGAGTACAGTAAATTATCTGCTTTCTAGCAATAGAAAATAGTTTTGCGATCCTGTTATAGTTTTGCAGCAGTTTAGTAGACCCCACAATATCTATGACATTGATATAGGATATAGTTGTCTTGTATCACTGAGCTTGTCGGATTAGCGCAATCGAGAAGGTGCCAGTACGCGGTGCGGGAGGTCATAAGTTCAAATCCCAGAGGGGTCAGGTTTTTTTCTTTTCTTTTTTTTCCCCATAGCAATAAAATGGTTTGTTTATTATATCGCTCCGTGGGTATGCATTGCAGAATAAAAGCAGTTATATGTAAGCAGTAATGAAATAACATATCAGAACATATAGACTGATTCAGGTAAAAATGTACTTGTCTGTTACATCTGAAAAGCTTTTCATTTTCTTGTGAACAAGCAGCCATGCACTCGATTTTAGCCAGCGCTCTGGTTTCTAGATAGATCCATTGTTGATGAAACTTATGTGAAACCCGATTTAGCTTTTGAATGCTCCTTCATGTACGACGCTGGCTTTACAGATAGACACGAAAGTCATTGATTGATTATGGCTCTCAACGTCCAGTTTTTTGGCGGTCGATTACTTTCTACACGTAATTGTCAGCCACATTTTGTCTCTTTGCTTCTTGTTTTTCTTTTCAAACCCCATTAAATTTTAAAGGCCGCCTTTATACGGTCTTCTTGCTTCACTCTTTCTACCATCAAACTATGGCTGCCATCTGGCATGATTCCGTCGTACGACGCGCGCACCCACAAACCATGCCGCTAGCCAAGATGACCATGAAAACTCAAATGCATGGATTTATGAGTATGGGGCTCTGCTCTGCAGCCCTTCATCTTTATCATTTATTCACCAAGCTTAAACTTTGCCATCTTCATTACACACTTCAAAACAAAGCATAGAAATGTTATTGCAGCATGTATTTTTTCATTTGCAGTTGAGTGATCCAGTTTACAACAGTTTATTTGAGTTGTATCGTCAAAGTGGAAAAGGTGGACAGCTTTTTGTTCTTCAATTTGTTCCTGTGTTAACATGGACGTACTTATCAGCCACAACAAGAAGAGATGAACAGGTAATATTGCTGTTAATTGCAATTCGACCACTGCTGGTGACCGCTAGGCCAATGAAATCTGGTCACACCACTGTTTTGACGGGATGGTTGAATTAAGGGGGTTGTTTTTTTTTGTTTTTTTTTTATTATTATTACAAACACACAATAATTACATAAAACACCATAATTACAACACTTACACAACTAACAGGCTCTGCCTACACTAATTACAATACAAATTTACGATATTATATCCTATTTACAAAGTTATATTCTAAGGTGTTACAGTATCTAATGATATTCTACTTACGCTGGTACAACATACTCTAATTACACAATAATTTACACAATTATTTTCTATATCTATATTTATATAGATAGAAGATATACATGTAGATAGAATTAAGGGGGTTGTTAATAGGGAGCTTAAGCAATGCCGCCTCTGCCGCTACTGACGACAACGCCTACTGAAAAATAAATTTATATTTTTACTGGAGAATCTTGAGATTATCCAGATGCGTTAAGTTTATCTACCGGTTTAAGAAACTACCTGCTGAAATATATGTGAAGAGAGCGTTCAACCCGAAATAGAGACACAAAACTTTAGGTAAAGTTCTATTTACACCACATTAGGTGAAGAACAATGTGCTACATGATATTTTTATCAGAATACAAACACACTTGGAATACATGCACAGAAGCTGACTATACCCACACTGTACATGTACATTATTTTATTGATGATCAGTGAGATCTTTTCTTTGTATTTAGGCTTATAATGGAAAGCTAGAGGCTCTATTGTTGGCTATCTATAATGCTGTAAGTACATGCACTATAATTATGTATTACTGGTATTATTACATTTACATGTACATTATTGTTAAATTTTGTCTTGGAGGGATGCTTGGGGGGACCCTGAACACCCCAACTCCGCAAAAAAATAAACAAACACTGCCTCACCGCAAGTAAATTTGAAGAAACACTGTTTATTTATCCTATGATTTTAACCTCAGCACGTAATAAAATATTTTTTGAAGACAATCAATGTCATTTACCTCAGCAATTTTGTTACAAATTAAACATATGGTATAAAGACGGATCACAGAAGATATTTAGAACTAAATTTAGTTCTGACAAGTGTCAGACAGAAAACTGCAACACTGCAAATTATTGTGTGTCACCTAACAATGTACGGTTGGTTTAAAACACAAACATTGCACACCGTAGGGTTTGAGATCACTGCAACACTGCAAGATGCGATTTAATCCACTGCAACTCTGCGTCAAAAAAATTAGCAACACCGCAATCCCCCATGTCCCTCTCTGTCTTTTGGTTTGAAATTTTTTCAAACTTTTGTTTAGTATGACTGACTTAGACCCTTTTGCTCCCTGTGGAGCATAGGTCCACGGAAACCGTTGCTCGCCATCTTGGTCTGTTTTGGGCTTTGTTTAGTATACAGCCAGTAATATTCATTATGATAATTTGAAACAAAGAAACATAAAAATTCCAACGTTAATTTTTTATTTAGTTTAATTATTTAAAAAATAAACTACATGTACATTGTACACTTTTGACATAAGTAAGTTCTTAAGGACATTTTGCAGTGTTCCAGTTAAGTTTTTGAAGCAAGGGGTCACAAAATTTATCAGACGGGTCAACCAACCAGGTGTATGTACCGCCTTGTTAGGGGAAAGGGTCGGGAAAAAAAGTTTCCTTTTTTTTAGCGAAGGGTTCTGCGGGCACTTCACGAGAAAATTTTTAAAAGTGTTATGCTTCAGGGTGCTATCTGTTAGCATTTGGGCTAAAAAAAAGAAAATAAAGTTAACTGATTTATTAAAATTATCTACCTAAATTATAAAATAATTTAGGTAGTAGGTCTGGGGGTATGCTCCCCAGTCAATTTTCAAAAAGTTAAAGCATTTTTTAGATTTTTTTCTCAATTGTGGGTACATGTGACCCTGTTTTGAATCTCAAAATGAGGTTGTATTTAGAACATGTACTTTGGTCTCAATTTTCTTAGTGAATATAGCAAAATTTCCACACAATTTCCATGCGTTTTAAAATAAAAACTGGTTGTTTTAAATAGAAAACCGCTGTCTTTTTCCTCTATCCTTATAAAAATTTGCTAGGCAATCTTCTTCTATTAGAGATTTTCGTGTATAATACATAAAGCATAAGAACTAAGAAGACTTTTCGTTGACACTATACAAAGTGTAAAAGGAAACCGCTGTCTGTAGTAATGCAGACACAAGTTTGCAGGACACGATCGAAAACCAGAGAATGTTTTGACTTCACAAATGGATTTAAACGTTCTATTTCAAACAATTTTGCCTTGTGAAATGCAAAGCAACACAAGATAGCGAGGAGAGGAAAGAAATTTATAGTGTGCCTGTTTTCAGGCCTAAGTTGAAGCTCAAAAGGGAGGTTACCTGGCCGGGCATTTCGGTAAAGCTATTGCTTTTCTTGTCGCTCGAAAAAGCAGATGAAAACGAAAGGTAATAACAAGAACACAGCCTTGGACAAGTAAAGTTGCCTTCAGAACTATGGTGGATTTGTGATTTCTTTCTTGCCCTGAATTTGATTTTCTTCCAATATCTTTTTCTTTGTGAACTTCCTTCTTTGCTTTTTATCGTTACTTCCTAGTAAAATATTATTTTTCCATTTCATTTGTCGGGTCAGGTAGCCGTCTCTATCGGGTTTTTGACCCGAGACCCGTCTCTTATCTGGAACACTGATTTTGTCTGCACTATTTAATAATATTATTATAGGAAGTAGTAAACGAGGAAGGAGAACAGAAAATCAAGTCCTTCAGACTGCCATCACTGTCAAGGCCATCTATTTACCATGAGGTACAGTTCGAACAAGTTTGTTTCTAACTTCAACTTTAGGGCTTGTATTTGTTATTAAATGGCTTTTGCCATCCAACAAATTGGGGAACTATTTTATGAATGGCCTATTTTTGGATATTTCTTAAAGTGCTTTAATAAAATAAGAAATTATTTAAAGTAAGGTGAAAATGGTTAAGTCTGCATTTTAGCCTAGAGCTTATACCAGTTTTCATAGCATTAAGTAGCGAGGGGTGTTTCTTCCCTCCCCCCTGAATGGGATGCTAGTCCTGCAATGCAGGGTCTCTCCCAACATTAATTTGCCTTTACACAGGTCTTGGTGGAGAACACCTAGTGTCTTGCTTGAGAACCCAACACGACAAGCCCAGTCAGGGCTTGAACACAGACTGCTTGATCTGGAGTCCAGCAAGCTTACCATTAGGCCATTACACACCTCCCATCCTTTAAAATGCTACTACTCTAATAGTATTAAGTATTATCAAGCTTATTTTAATATGCTACTGAGTGACATAAATTAATGTAGTTAGAGTTGTAATCATATCAACATTCATTCAAAAATGAAATTATGTGCTACTTAATTATGTGTCATGCTTTTAGCCTTACCAGAGTGTCACAACTTCGTCCACACTGACTGAGACAGCACTGAGTCGACATGAGCAGAGCGAGACAATCGTAACTTTACCAGGACCTGGAAAACAGCTCAATACAATTACTGCTACACACAGGTCAGGATGTTGTGCCGCTGTCTGAAAGCATTATTGTATTATAAGTATTGTAGGCATGAAGTGTATCTACATAATGTAAGAACACTTTTAATTTTCTGTCTTGAGAATGTTTCCCACTCTCTCCCTTAACACGGTTGCAATTAATTTGTGCAATTTGTAAAGTGTTTACTATTTTAGTAAGTAGAGTGGGTGTTTTAGGTTTCTATCAGCTGATATTTGGTGAGTGGAGGGGGACAGGGCGCCCAAACCTCCCGCCTTCCGTGCCTTTTACTCCCGCTTCCCATATTTTTTACTCCTGCCTCCTGTCCCTTTCCATAGCCATTCTCTCCTCTTTGTCCCATATAGATCTATTATGTAATTACATAACAAAATGTTCAAAATTTGACTTGTTTCTCCTGGTTCCCACCACCTTAGGAATCCCACTTCCCCCCTCCCCTCTCCCACTTTTCCCCACTTCCCCTTTTCTCCCAGACTCCAGCCCCCCTGTCCCCCTCCACAGGTGAGGTGGAAGGCCTGAGTCAACCTAGCACTTAAGACCACTTAAGGATCCATCCTATTTTTATGAAAAAGGATTATTGTAGCACTAGGATCATCCTCTTTCTTCTTTCGTTTTGCAGTCGACAGTTATGATGAGCCACTAAGCTTCTTTGACTCCTAAGGAATTTTCTTCTTTAATTTCTTTTTTAGGCTTTCTGTGCTAAGTGTTATTTTGCACCAGTATAACTCAAACATTGTCTACATGTCAGAGGCTTCTCAACACAGCTTTTGTATCATGGCATTAAGGTAGGAGGTCATACATGTAGCAAGTCTGTTTTTCATTGGTAAAAGACAAACCTCAAGTTTAAGTACAGTGTATAACGTTAGGTTATGTCTAGAACTTTTAAGTCTGTGGATGAAACACTTGTGTGCAGCAATTCAAATGAAAGATACTGAGCAGTTATTTCTTGTGGTACTGTTTGTTATGCTGTACAAGGTGGTTCTAACTTTTAAGTCTGTGGATGAAACCTTACTATTTTTAGTGTGACAAAATGAAAGCTATTGAACAGTACTTTCATGTGGTACTTTTAATTATGCTGTGTAAGGTGGTTCTAACTTTTGTGCGATCATTCAAATGAAAGCTATTTAGCAGACTTTCACGTGGTACTGTTTATTAAAGGTAGTACACAGTGGTTCTAACTTTTAAGTCTGTTGTCAAATCTCTAATGTGTGACCATTCAAATGAAAGCTATTAAGGGGGCTCACAATAGTTTTCAGGTTTTCTAGCACTTTTACAAATAAGGGATTCAATAAAACAAAATAACATTTCTTTTTACACTTTCTTGGGAATAGCTACTAGCTCGATCGTCAGTGAACCGAAATATAATCATATGACGTCATCACCTGTTACCATAGCAACAGTATATGGGTGTAAATAAGAGCCATCATGGAGCTTCTAACGGTAATAGCGCAAAAATTAACTCGGTGACCCCTATTTTTTTTAATCTTATCCAATTCTACATAAAAAGGGGAGCAATTATAAAGAGTTTAAAAAAATTCTCTGGAGCAGATTTTATGTAATTACTCAAAACCGTAATTTTTGACTGGCTAAAAATCTGGTCCAGAGAATTTTTTTACATTTCACCTGTAGTTTTCTCTCAGGCCACACTACCTAATTTTGAAATAAAAAAGTGGGGTCACCGGACTTGTTTTTCAGTTAAATTACTTCGCGTTTCAAGAAAACCACGCGTGATCCACGCGCGTTTTAAAATCTGGCCTTTACAAGATCCCGTCTTTCGCATGCGTAAACGTTGTCCGCTGGTCAATGCCCTCGATTTGCTTAGAAGACTCGCTTGCTCGCTTTCAAAAGCATATTTATCAGTCATTAAGTTGACCTATAAATCGAAGTGCCGTTAATAAATGAAGTAAACTAAAGCCACAGACAAAGCCGCCCAAGGAAAGATAGAGAAGTAAACGTGTATTGCATGCTTTAGTTTCGGGAATTTCGTAGGTTTGGTTGGAAGTCCACTCCGGGGTCTACACGATCGATCGCAGCGCGTACATAAAATTTTCTCCTCGGCACCATGTATGCTGATCGGCAAACATTTTTTTCTTCAGCTAATAGTAACAATAAAGACTTTTTGCGGCTAAAAATGTCGTGAAAACGCGATTTTCTTTGAAAACTGGACAAAAATAGACTTTGACAAAAAATTTACGCGCCGCCATGTTTGTTTTTCTTCTTCATGGCTGAAAAATCCCGCGAGTGATGCGCGTGATTCGCGAGGTTTGGACCCAGGCCTCACGCGACCGTAAAACTATTGTGAGCCTCCTTAAGCAGTATGTTCAATTGACATGTGATCCGTTTGATGATTTGAACAATATTTCTTACAAAATACAATTTTGAATTTGATTGATCATTTCTTCCTGCTAGGCTGGCTAAATGTGGTTTTTACAAACTTTGCCAAAGGAGTAAAGAAGAAACAGAATCTGAATTCTCAAGTGAAGAGCTGTCAAGATTGGTGAACCATCCAAGAATAACACTAAGCACAGAGCTGATTCAGGAGATGACACATGGAATTTATTTCCTGATGTAAGATATACTTTGGTTTTTATTCAAAGGCCGATTTAGACAGTACAAAGTTATTGCATGCAACTTGTTTATGCTATCAGGAAGTAGATGTGTTATGTGGCTAGATGTACCTTATTTTTTTTGTGGACTCTACGATGATGAAGCCCGCGAATTAATTCTTTACCTTATTGTATTATGTCTCAAATGTATTTTGTCCACAAAATTAAGTCCGCATGCCTGTCCCGGAATTAAGTCCTGGTAAGTAAGTAACAATAAGGTAATTAATTTTAGGCAAGGTCAAATTACCAAATTACAAGGCCATGGGTGACCTTTAAGGTCTCTGCTGAGGGGGAGGGGGACCTTGTGGTTTGTATTATTTTGCATTCGCTTAATTGCTGGCCTTTAAGTAAGGAGTTTTTGCCTGCTGATTTATCATCTGAAACTTTTTCCCTCTCATCCCTCCCTTTGGTAAGTATTAGGTTTAGCATTTAAGTATTCTACTGACTGGTTCAGTTTGGTAGTGCCTTTGCTAGTGGCTGGTGGTAGGGTTGCCGTGAATATTTACTTCCCCATCCTGATTGCTGCCTTGTCCTTCAACCTTTAAGACACCAGCTCCCAAGCTCATCTTTTGTTGACTAGTTTAATGACAAAAACTCTTCACTATAAATGTCAAACCTAAAACTTGCTTAGGATTGCCATGTACATTGAACACAAATAATGTCAAACGATTATGAAGTAATATATCAAACACTAAAAAGACTGTTTTAAAACCCGATGACAGCCATATAGCATAGTTGTATTAATACAATTTTCCATCACCCGGGGAACTTAACCTACAAAATTTGCCTGTAACAAAGTTGTACCCTCTAAGTCAGTTAAAAGAGATTTCTCCTTAAATGATGAGGCATGATACACAAACTGTCCAAAAAGCACAGGCATGATGTCCAATGTGCAATAAGTGCTGGAACAGTACCTGCTGAAAGCCAATCTGGCGTATTTAAGAATTTTGTTACAGTTATGATTGATATTGTTACAGGTACAATGGTCAAAGGATTCTTGCCACCAAGGCTCTGGAAGATCTTCACTGGCGTGCAGCTCACAGCTTGTTTGCTCCTGCTCATATGGTGAGTATCTCTCTGTACTTATATATGGATCTCCTAGTACGTCCTTCTGCTAATATTAAAATTTTGTATTTCATGCAATATAGGTTTTCAGCGGCTGGAAGCTCAATATAATTATGTGCTTGTGAACTGTGAGGGCAGCCAGACAAAATTCTGGCTTAGAAATCCGTATAGTGGTATCTTAAGAAATGAAAGATCATACAGTTACCACTACAGTGAGAGCGCCGGGGGAGATGGGGGCACCGCCGCGGGCCACTGTGGAGTACAACTGCGATGATCTCATGAAATGAACCGAGACAAATGATGTAAATCACTAAATGTTAGCATGAACTTGGAACACTTGTTGATTTTCTTTATTGACTATAACCTCATTTTCCCCCCCCCCCCCAACATTTCACATTCCCTTCTCCCTTACAGTGCGGCACACCTTACCATTGCCTAGTGCTTGACAGTGAGAGTTTTTGATTACTTTTTGCCAACTTTTTGACATTTTTGTGACTTTTTATCTGATGGCTTTTCTGTTTTAATTGGCCAACAGTCAAAATGCGAAGATGTGGGGAGGTGGAGTTGACAATTTTCCCAGAAAGTGAGCTTGGATACTTGTCAACCAGTTTAAATGAAAGCCATCAAAAAGCTGACAGAGATGTCTAAAGGTGTCATAAAGTTAATAAAGAGCTTTATCATGTGTCATCAATGTGGCGCACAGCACTGTGACATTGTTGTGATCTGCAACCAGCATATGAAACAACTGCCGGCTCAAATGTATTTTACTGTCAAACAAATTTCTGAACGTTAACGATTTTATGTTGCTATTTTTAGTTGACCAATGCCATCAAACATTCCTTGGACCAAACAGGAGGCATCCCCAGGGATGGTCCCCTTGGGCTGGAGATGTACCTGTCAGATACACAGGGCGCCCAACCCATCAGTGATAAGACTGTGCCATCAGTCAGTGGCACTATACAGGAAGCACCTGCAGGTATATATTGCTCAGATGGGGAGTCCTACGAGTCATGTCTGGAAACTATTGGTCGTGAAGAGGGTGATAATGCTAGTGATATCTACACTGATACTGTCGATACATTTGATAAGTCTGATGTTAAATACCTCAACACATGGTTATGATTTAACTTATTTAATAGCAATATAATAATACATGTAATATAATAATAAATTTAGGTATAATTCAAAGCTCTCATGCCAGCAGGAAAATTGTTACTAACAATAGATCTTATTAAACATGGAATAAGAATACCAAGTTATGGTTATGTGCAGTGCTTGAATTAACTTGCTTGGCTTACAGTTTTACAAGAAGATCAACTTCTGTTGTTTTTGCTTTGGATAATAAACGTTTTTTTTGTTATTGTTATTGAAAATTAGGATAAGACAACATTCGCTACATACATGAAGTGAAGTGAATAAATAATTAAAGTAAATAAATAAATAAATAAATAAAAAAGCTACATTTATAATGTTTGGCCAAATACGAACTAACGACAAGTAAAAATAGCGTGTAATAATAAAAATATAGTTTATTAAGTTATTCAGAAAATGGTGTAAAAAGAGATTAGATGTATGTATTTATGACTGAATTTAATATGTTTATTTAATGCATTGTCATAACTGCAAGAAATTCTGTTTATGTAAAATATAAGTTATTTAAAACAGAAAGTTCAGATTAGAGTAAGTCTTAGTAAGAGTCAGAAAAGTTGAGGATTTGGAAGGAAGTGCGCTTACAATAGATAGTTGAACTTTCCTGTAACTTATGTCGATTAGAAAGGTTCAGTTTATGAAAAGATCTCTGATGTAATATAAACTGCATAAAAGAATATAGACTAATATGTACATGTGAACGAAACATATCTTGTTCTTGAGAAATCAGTGCATTTTGTTTCCTACGAGAAGCTTCTTCTTTATCGCCATTCGTAGGAATAGTATTTATAACCATTGTTAATTTAATTTCTTTGATTTGTAATGTTCTTATTTAATGTAAATTAAATTATATAAAATTCTACAACTATCTCCTGAACTGAGTTAGTGGTATATAATGAAAAAATAACATGAATAAAGTAAAATAAAACCTACTAGTGCAATTAAACTTGTGTAATGTGATTCTTTTACTAAATTAAAACCTAACTAGTGATTCTTGTAAAAAAAGAAGATAAAAATAAACAAGTTCGCAATAGGCCATTTTCGCTCCCAGGCTGAGGTGGAAGGGTGGTGGGGGGGGGGGGGGAGGGGGGATATTATAAGAAAAATTACACGGCTGATTGGGTTCACATAGTATCATGTAACGTAAATAGAAGTTTTAATGGAAAGCTGTTACAGGGGAATTGTTGGATTCATGTGTATATTATAACGGGGTCAGAGTGGAGACGTTGCATTTTTATCAGCCAATCAGATGTGAGAACAAAACCTTCTAATTTTCCTTCTATGCAAATTGTTTGTCTGTGGACACCAATAATGATTCCCGCTTTTTTTATATGATGTAAATCACGTATTGTTTATTTATAGTTGTGATTGGCTTAGGTACATAAGCATGTGTAGTGACTGGTTTCGAATCATTTGATGTCGGAAAACAGCTCAGAAAGTTATGGTACAGTTGGAATTTAAACAATGTTATAATTCGAATAATCAAATTTGAAAAGTAACGGGGAAACCTACCGATAGTTTTTGGTCACCTGACACCGTGGGAACGTTTGGTGACATAGCGCGCCAATTTTTTGCGTTTAATGGCCAATAATTTTTTGGTGTAGTGAGCTCAGTGAATGATTACATTGGCAAGCGGGTACATGATGAAAAAGAGCCTTATGACTGGTTGCCTGCGCGGTCCACATTTTTTAGTGCTTGGATGAATCGGTCTCGAATTAAATTGACTCGTTTTCTTTTGTGAAACACTTTACAAAAGAACTGACCGACAATTTTTGTTCAACTGCTAGGGAAGTTATTTAAAAATGCGTAAATTCCACTTAAGACCTTAATTCACCGCGTGTGTTCCCGGGGAATGGACGCCATTTTCATTTTGGACAGTTGTTAAAAAGAAGATCACACGAAATTTTCGCAACAACAAATTTCTATCTCAAAAGAAGGATATGTTAAAGAAATTCTCCAAATTCGAGAATGTTAATTATCATGAATATGCGAAACATCGTTCTTCGAAATTCGCGAAACTATCTTGGCGCGAAAATGTAGTTTATGCACCGTCCCAATACGGACCGCCGAACAAGTTAGTTCAGTGTAACATTAATTTATTTCTTGTTTATTTTAGTGACATCTGGAAAGATTCTGGCTTTGACCACAAGCGGGATGAAGGTAACACGCGCCGAATGCACAGAATTTCCGACAGACACTGCACTGGACACCGAAGACATTGAAGTTGAAGTTCATTCAAGGAAAGTTAGTTCTTCTTCTGATCACTCCGCTAAAGAAGCGAGCAAGTCGCACAAGAAAGCGCATAGCCTGGGCCATTTCAAGCTTCCTTTCATGTCGACCAAAGAACATACTACTGGTATCGAACTTCAACCCATGCACGAACCGAGTACGAACTCCTCCGACACACCACGAGTTGTTTTGTCGGAAATCAATATTCCCTCGGACAAACCTGACGGTGTGGAGTTGTTAGCGACAAGTTTCAGCGACGAAGTTTTGGATCACAAGTTATGAGATATTTTCCTCAAGTTGTAGATAACTTTAAAGATTAAATGACCAATTTAATTGAATAACCAAAAGTGAAAAAAGATAATTTTTCCTAACAATTCCCATCAATTCTCAACAAGGTGATGAGACTTAAAAAAAAAATTATTTAACCAGGGGATGTTATCTTTGTTGAACCACCAAAATTTTAGAACTAACATTGAATAAAAAGGTATTGTAATCAGTGGAAAAAATTAATATTTCAAGTTTGCCAGTGAAAGAGTTTTAAAACTAAAGCTTTCTTAACAATTATTATACAAAAGTAAAGTTTTATAAATGGATGTATACTATGATATTTGTGTATATATAAAAGACAAATCCTTCAGAATAAAATGTTATCTTATGTGGAGCAAAGCTGAGTGAGTTTCTGTTACAATTCACGCTTTGTCGCGTTAATTTTGATACGCGAACAATGTTTCCTCGAGCCAAAATGTTCCGACGTCCCCGTCGATGTGAAATAGTTTTGTACTCGCTTATTTTCATTGTTTAGGCATTGAATATAAACTGTTTCAAATTAAGCTACATATTTTCTTACCCTTAGCTTTCCTTCCTTTCTGCTGTGGTGAATTTGGGAAAAAACCCGTCGAATTTTGATGCTTCGTTGCTTCACAACAGGATTATAGATTTGTTCACATTTCGCTACACAAACGCGAGTTCTGATAAAAAATTGACGCGCGCGGTTGCAGCAGCCGCGGTTTTGGCGGGAAAATTGGCCTTGGCCCTCCGCCCCCTGCAAAGAAGGAAACATTATTTCGAATCGTTACAGAAACATTGACTTGTATTGCTTCCCAAAATTGCCATCCTAGGCGCCCATTTCTTACGGAAGCAAAATATTTTTGAAAAAAATTGAGAAACACTTGTTTCTCGGAAATAAAATTTGCTATCAAATGTCTTGTGTACGCGCAAAAAAATGTTTTCTTGTTTGCGGCGCGCGGATGAATGGGTGGGGGTTGGGGAGGGCGTGGGTGGGTTGTGATTGACACTTGTGCCTTATTCTCATCCAATCAGAAGTAAAATCGAAACGAATCATGACTACCCGCGGCAACCCCGGAAGGTCGCACGCCCTGACCGATGCTACGCCGAGCGGCCGGCTACATAAGAAATTGCTCCGAGTTGGGAGTGGTTTTCCAGTGTCCTTTGTGGTTGGACAGAGTGATTACTTTGGATCTGTTTTTCCGACACTCAATTGAAAACTGCTCTAAATGCCCACGTAAACTAATCGACCTAAAATTCCGCAATCAGAACCGATTAAACCGAAAGCAGAAGCGCATGGAAAGGAAATTTGCGGGAAGAAAATTTGGGGAAATTGCCTTTACCTTGCAACGTCCTCTTTTTCGAAAATTCAGTTAAGTTTTCCACTCTGGTGCAGCCAACCAGAAAAAACTGTCCCATTCGCTGGTTCTTGTTTTCGGAAATTCAAACCGAATTTTTGGTCAAATGAAAAGCGCTGAGACAGCTCTTCCCCAGGCAAATCCGCGCTATGCGAGTGCGCGTGAGCGGAGGAGACTTGGAACCTCCCGATTTAACCTCCCGACAAGCTTCGTGGGTGACTTCTCTTTCAAACTCGCCGCACTGACTGGGGGAGGCTGACGCCAAGGGGTTTTATAGGTTGCTTAACAAGTTCTAAATTCGATTACAGTAAACTGAAACTCTTTATGGTGGCAACGAAACCAAATCACTGCTAGCCCATAAAAAAGCGGAAAGGTCAGAGATTTCTTGTCCTTTTGATTTTTTTTTTGGCTGATCCTTTCTTAGCCCACTCCTGGAACTCTCTCTCCCCCGCTTTATATAGGGGCAGAACCCAGGTGGGGAAAGAGTGCCTATGATAAGAAGAACACCCAAGTCAAATCGTTTTTGTGAAATCTTTATTCTGAAATGTATTTCAGATATTAAGTTATTTAGTCTATCTATATGAACTAGTAGTTATTTGGTTTCACTACTGCTATTTATTTTCATTGCATTTTCATTGCTCACAAGTTCTTTGAACTTCATTATTATTAATTTCTATTAATTTGGTACAAAACTGTGGAAAATTCATTTTCTATAAAATATGATAAAAAAATTCAAGTCCTTGTTCTCAATAATTCCTGCACAATTCGAGCACAATTCATCCAAAACGCAGCATTGATGTCACGAGGGCAACAACCTCGAAAATTTCGCAACGCTTGGCTCGTTTGAAGACCTCGCTCAATTGGTACATTCCAGTGCCATGTTCGGTAGATCTTCGTAAATTTCGTACAACTCCCGAAAGTTTTCCGATTCTTGTTGTTACGTTAGCCCGCGTCATCATGTTACGTCATGGTGCTTAGCAACAGTCTTATTGAAAACCGCGGGCTCAGACGATTCTCAACAAGGATATTCTGGTTGTCGCGGAAAATGTTTCCCTTCGTTTTTTTCTTTCTTTTTATCATTCTATCCAGTTAAGCCCGTCTTTTATATAAATAAACTGCATAGTCAGTGGACAAAAACAGATACGCAAATGTTGAACGGCCACCTGTTGTGCTTTTCCTTAGCATACGGGGAGTCTCGATAACTTAAAATCCCCGTTTACATCTTTTTTAACTTATCACATGCTTCCACATGTTTATCTTAGCAAAAGCATCGCGTTGACTCATGAACCTCGTTCCCAGGGTGAGGCGGGATGAGTGTCCATGGAAACGAGGCTGCCTCGTAGCTGTTCTAACCAGCTCCATTTTCTCTTCAACGTTATTTTTTCCTATCTTTAGGAATAAGAGGCCTATCCCCAGCCGAGTCCATAGCTTTCAAATAGGATGCGGGCCGAGGTGACGTGCGAGCCTTTTGTAAATCTGGCCTTCGAAGAGCATTAGTGTCGAAAGTGTCCCCGTTAGGCCGATCTTTTATCGGTTTCGCAGATTTTAAAGGCAATGTTTTTGATGAGGAGGATTTTGCTAACCGTCTTTGCATCTCGGCGACTCCCGGAGCAACTCGGCTCCCATTCGATACACCGGGATTTTCCGAAGATCCCCGAAGTGCATTGGGATTGTTTTGCTCGTCACCGCGTAAAAGAGTACTCGGTTCCCCATTATAAGATCTCCAATTGTTCGTCGCCGGATCTTCTCGTTCTAAAGTCCTGGGTGCAACCTTTGTGCTTGCCGCTGATGTCGGTTCAGCAGCGGTCATCGCTGGCTCAAATACACTGGAAGCCGAGCTATAAACACTTCCGGTATCTTCGTCCTTTCCAGAGTTCTGATCGTCCAAGTCGAACTCCACGTAAAACTTCGAGCTTTCCTCAGAAGGTTTCTTCTTTCGGAAACTTTTCATCAGCTTGTAGCTCGGTTTGCCACGACGCTGAGCGCTCAAGTCTGGCGAAGAAAAGTTCTGTAATATTTCCGAGCCAGTGGTCAAAGCGATTCGTTGTTTGCCCAGCTCGGCCTGGTCCGGGAGGGACCTGCGTCGAGTGACCTTGTCCTGCACTGGTTGACGGTATTGAAAAAGACTGTCCTGGACGTTTGGAGACTGTTTACTGAAGGAGCTTGTTAGTTCTGTTGTGTAGAGGTAGGAACTGGTTCTCTCGCGTGTTAAGTCCAGTAAAGAGAGGTCCATAGAATCAACTCCTTTTCCTAATAAGACAAAGAAATTTTAATGGTGATCAATTGTCACTAAATTCTCTTTTAACTTTTAAAAGACATTAAAAGATGACGTTTATGAGAATGAAGCATTTGATCATGTGATTAGTGGGCCTTGATTGAAATCCAATTTTCCCACAACAATTACATAACATTCGGAGATAAAAGAACCAGTTGATGACGAAATCGTGCGTCCGAGACGGGACTGAGTCCCCTTAGCAACATGACGTGTTTGTTCGCGGGATTGCTTTCAGAGTACTTGCAAGCGCTAGCGCTAGTTTTTGATTGGATGAAATTAGAATTCGGAAACTCCTCGAGTGCTTCAAACCAAACTGGCACTTGTTCTCCCGACTGATAAATTTTTGCCATGTACAAAATTTCCTTCAAATTGACCGAAACCTTAAAGTAATATTATATTATTTTACCAAGCTGGGAAAACAGCAATTATGTAATGACAAACCAAAAAGGAACGAGGATTATTAAGACTGGATTACGAACGACAAAATCGAAAAAGCTTTGGTCCATTTTTATAACTGAAGTGCACAATCCTTAATTTAACTCCTTCAAAGAATCAATTCAGTAGGAGGAGAACATTAAGAAACGGTACAAATTGTCCTCTATAAGCCTGGTCGTGATTGTTGAAACACCGATACTTTAGTTCAATTTTGATACATCTTGCCTCCCCTGCGAGTGTTGTTTTGCCAGCATCCACACTGAAAGCGAAAAGGGGTAAAGGGTGTGGATACACATTACAGAGGCAGTTGCTATGCACATAAATGAGAGGTTTTGAATTTTGTTGCTTGAGATTGAAGGTTATAACAATTATCAAAATTTTAGAAACCTTTGAGTATGTCGTCTTCTTTCTTGGATAACTCTTCAAATAGGAGTTCCTTGTCCGCAAGTTCAGCCTGTTTGAGAAATAAACAAAATACACATGTATCTAACTGATATTTATTGTTCATTGGCTAAATACCTTAGGAAAGGGTTGTGCTGAGTCGCTTAGCAATTGAAATCAACTTGAATTTGATAAAGGAAAATTAACCACCGTAGCCAATTTGGAACGCTGACGTTTCGAGCGTTTTCCGTTCATTGCAGTAACACCACGAATACTTAACAACTATTCACCGAAGTGGAGGTGGCTAGTGGTGGATATTTACCGAGCGGCGAAGGTGAATAGTTGTTTTAGTATATACAAAAACAGTGAGATAGTCTAGCCCGAAAGAATGATTTTTGACTAGTTTTTCCCCTTCAAAGATTGCAATTTTGTCGCGCGCGTTGCTCGGAGGTGAATAGCAAAGGATATTCCGAGTTTGAGTAGCCAATCAGCGCGCGCCAAAAGCGCTATTTACTGTTTTAGTGTATACTAATATTTACTACTCTGCAAAGACAACGCTCAAAACACTAAAGTTGTTAAATAAACTCAAAGATACAGGACCTAACAAAAAACAGAAATATAGCAGTAGCAGAACAAACTGAAGAGAAAGTGAAATTTTTTACCTGGAGTAGCTTTAACCTTGTGTTCATCTTCATTCTTCTAAGCGCATCCACAAATACCACAACCAGTCTGAAGAAAGAAGGAGTCAATCCATGAGCATTTGTTTCATCAGAGGTCATTTTACGAGTATGCCGATCCTACACTGGCGCCCAACAGTCAATGTAGCAAAGTAGTGAGAGCAATCACACAAAAAATTACTTACAGCTACAAATTCATCGGATATCACACTAAAGATCGCATTTGTCCTTTTATCATTACAAAAACTGTAATTAACAGTCTTCAAGAAGCTAGTGACAAACGACTGTCGGTGATAACGTTGCTGGTTTTTGTAGCATAAAGTGGCTAGGAGAATTGCTTTCCCCCCAACCCCGGGTGCTTTTCATGCTGATCGCCACATGGGTGGCGCGGTGGCCTAATGGTTAGTGCGCCGGACTCCGGATCGAGCAGTCCGGATTCGAGGCCTAGTCGGGGTAATTGTGTTGTGTTCTTGAGCAAGACATTTTTCCTCTCATAGTGCCTTTCTCCACCCAGGTTTATAAATGGGTACCGGCGACGTAATGCTGGGGTGGGGGGGGGGGGAGTACCCTGTGATGGACAAGCATTCCATTCAGGGGGGTATAGAAATATTCCTAGCCGCTTAATGCTACAGAATTCGGGATAAGCTCCGGCAAGTATGGGCCACTTGGCTCGAGGCTTCCCCTCTGCTGATCGCCACGCATTTCTGATTTCTGTTGATGATTATGTTTCCTTCTCATCGCCTCTCTGTTTCACAATGTATTGGTATTGTAAGAAGAAATTGTTATTCAATCTACCTGACTGACACAGAAGCATGATGGATCAGCGTGACCACCGATTTATGATCCTGTTCCTCCACGTTTGTACCGTCAACTTCTAGAATGATATCTCCTGCGAACAAACATCAAATGATTTAATGGAAGAACGTGAAGAAAAACGTGAGAAATGACAAACCCATCCGAGCAAAAGATCGTGATAAAGCGACGTGAGTGAGTCGCAAAACTGTGCAATGCCTCCGGCCTACCCACCCCCCCCCCCCCAAAAAAAAAATAAATAAATAAATAAATAAAGGCACTTACTCTCTTTCTCTTCCTCTAAATCCCATATTCTTTGCAACAAAGCCTCCTCTAAGGGGATGTTTACAGGTAAAAACAAGTACCTGTGCGAGTTGCATACCAACATATTTACGTGATTCCATATTTCGTTCACATGATGGGAAACTCCACACGGTTATTTTTTTTCATCCCACGTTCAACACGACCCGAGTTTTCAAAGCGGAACGGAGATCTCGACTGAGTACAGCGACCGGGGTGAACTTGCACCCGTATGACTTGCTCTGGTTTGCTGGTATCATATAAACGAATACAGAGCCACAACAGAGAACATGCCGTAACTTACTCCAACTCCATCTGCGCCTCAGACTCCCCCAAATTCCCATGTTGCCGTTTCCCAACTTCAAACCCCCTTCCTCCAAATCTCTCTGATTTCGACTCTCATGTTACCCTAAACCAGCTTTCCCTTACTCCAACACCCATTATCATTCTAAACCTGTCAAGACCTATCGTCTCCTTCTTCCGCCCCCTCTCTGACCTTATTCTTACTGATTTTCGCGAGTGCTAATTTTCGCGATTTTCGCGATTTCAAAATAATCGCGAAATTTATTTCACGCGAAAAAAACATTGGGTGAAATTTAAACACGCGAAATATTGTACCATCTTATATATCAAAACAATAAAACATTACAAGGTTTGGAACTGCAACTATCTACCCTTAAAAGTATCTTTCCGTCTTGTTTTTGACTAGCACCTTTCCTTTGATTACTGTTTTGTTCAGCTTATAAAATGATCAAAACCTCTTTAGTACAGTTACCAGTTTCCGTTTACAGGCTCCTTGTAGTTACATTGAGCCAGACCTTTGTATATTTCCAGAAACCTTTGACGACTGATCCATAAAACACTGACAAAATCGCGAAATTTAATACACTTTTGTTCTAATTTTTTATTGCAATCGCGAAAAATAATACTCCCGAGATTCGGCTCCTGAATTTTCGCTAAATTAATTACGCGCGAAAATTAGTAAGAATAAGGTACTTTTGACCTCCACATGCAAGCTACAAAATACTGAGTACTACGGAAATCGGGGGAGGGGGGAGGGGTGAGGGGTGGAGGCATAGTCGGTTGCAGAGGAATGGGTAGTTGGTGTAATGGCGAACCTGGAAAATGGTCGGAAACATGGGAATTGGCGGGGCGTGTTGGAGTGTTAAATTCGAGTACACTAAGGGCTCACCTGGTCTCAGGCCTGCCATGTACGCAGGCCCATCTTCCTCTACGCTCAGAACAAAAGTCATGTACTCCACTTGGCCTTCCTGTTGAACGATCCCGTACGTCTGCAACAAACAAAAATAGTTCGCAATACAACACATTCGTTTCATATGCACTAACAATGTGCTTATGATAAACTGGAGATATGTGAGGCGCAGAAACGTCTCAAACTCAAAAGCTTTAAGCGTTTATTTTCATACATAACAACCCCTATATAACGAAGTGCCAAGGGGCTGGGAAAATGTCTTCGTTACAATGGAGGGTTCGTATACCGGGGTTCTGATCCAATACATTTTACTGTTAGTAGCTTTGCTCGGACTGTGAAATATCGTTCGTTATATCGGGGAATTCGTTATAAAGGGATTCGTTATTTTGGGATTTCACTATAAACGGTAATTGGGCTATTGCATAAAATTTTTGCATAAAATTTTTTTCGGGGGTAAGGGCAAAAATCCGTGGATTTCCTTAGGGGTAAGACAAAAATATAAGGGAATTCTTCAGGGGGAATGGGTGAAAAGTTATGGAATTCTTAGGAGTGAGAATGCGTTTTTAATGGAATTCGTGAGGGTTTAGCACATTTTCAAAGAATTTCATTGGGGTTTAAGGCATTTTAGACGTTTTTAATGGATTTCTTTAGGGGTAAGAATGAAAGACCTGAAAAGTCCTGTCCTCAACAGGGGGGTGCGGATATTAAATGCAATAGCCCATTTAAAGAACTGTTGATACCTGCAAAGTGAAACCAAATCCTGCTGAGGTTTCTTTGCTTAACTGAAGAGTCCTGCGTTGATTAATGGGTGGAGCGTTCTCTGGTGAGCTGTGAAAGTGAAGAAAACACGAAGATAAATGTGTTATATAAAGAATGAAATGTTTGTGTATACTTCTCACAACCCCCTAACCAATCACTAATTTAAGTTCATTCCGTAAAGTTCGCCAAAAAAAACGCTTTACTTTCTATTAATAAGAAATATGGGTTGAACGCACGTGATGTTGTGATAACGCACGTGATGTGATAATGATAACGCACGTGATCTTCACGTGAACTTGTTCGACTAACCTCCAGTCTCCCAGCTTCTCGATTGTTGTGCACGTGTTCGAGCGGAGCATCGGAGGCTTCTCGGGAGGTGACGAATAGTCTCGAAGAAGCTCGTCCTTCGTGGACTTGCGAGGGACAAAGTTTTGGACCCTGTGAAGGAATATGAGTAATTTAGTTGCCCGACTATTGAAAACGGACAGATGCAAAAACCACTGCTTTCGATTAAGTAGACATTTCCCTTAATCTCATTACATCAGCTCTCTGATGATTTTCACGTTTGCTTAGCGCGAAGTTTGTGTGCAAAATATTCTAGCCAATCAGAGCTAAGATGAGGTTTTGTCAGCCAATCGGCTGAAAGGGCACTTGCAACTTTCCCGCGCCTTTCAAAGGTTACAATCACCAGCTCTTTCCTAAACTTTCTCTACTAGCTCTGTGGTTCTGCAACAATGTCGGCGAGTAAGGCAAGTAGGTCTATAGCACGATTAAATTTTTGTTCTCCGCCTTAAGAAATGAAATACAAAATTAAATTTACAAACCCAGTGCTTAGGGTGATTCCTGCCCTTTTCATAGGTACAAATGCAGAGTATGGTCGAATACCTGGAGAAATAAACAAACAAAACAAAAATGAAGTCTAATAACGCACTACAAGTTATCCACTCGGAATGTACTGGGTCATAGTGCCTCATATCGCCAGAACTTTACCCAGCTTCCGTGGCATGAAGCGACTAGGAGTATTTCTATTCTCCCCTCGATGGGATGCTAGTCCATCACAGGGCTACCCTTGCATTAATTCACCGGGGGCTATTTGTACATCTGGGTGGAGAGAGGCACTATGAGAGTAAAGTGTCTTACCCAAGATCATAACACAAAGACCCCGGCCAGGGCTCGAACCCGGACCGCTCGACCCGGAGTCCGGCGCACTAACCATTAGGCCACTTTTAATAAGAGCTATCAGTGCAGGGCTAATTAAAAAAAAAAAATGATATCGCATACCCTGTTCTGTTCCTTCTCCTTCGAACTGCAAGAATTCCTCGTCTAGCCGTCTGAAACAAACATTGATCGTTAAATAAATTAAAGTGTAATATAACGGTTGCCTTGTTCGAAAGCAGGTTACCGTTGGTTTAACCCAGGATTATAAGGTATAATTTCTCTTATGTAAAAAGGTTTTGTTATATTTTGTAGAGTTTGAGATTAAATAGTCAAAGTAAAAACTGAAAGACTAACCATTTAAACAGAAAACGTCAAAAACAGTTATAAAAAAACTGAAAATAAAATTCACGCTAATCCTGGTTTAGTTTAATCGTGCTTTGAACAACCCAGCACAGAAGTTGATTGGTTCATAAACTCGTGCTTTCGCCAATCAGCGCGAACACGCTAAATTTTCAGCCAATCAGGAGCGAATTCAAAGCCAACCTTGAGTTGGTTTTTAACCCGACATTTTTCCGCGCTTGACAAGTCTGCCCGTGGTCCTTGTTTCCTAAAGTGCAAATCAAACTACTTTCAACTTACCTTCGCGACAACTTTGTAGGACGCCCTGCAACAGTTAAAAAAGAAAAAAAAATAGAAATATTAAAGAAGTATGGCTGGCGCATCTTCGGTAAAAATGTATGTAATTCAAGTCAAAGAAAACTCTCTGAAATCACTTTGAATCAGCGCAATGCTTACAAACACTATTGCAACGTAGCAGAATCAAAGAAACCCTGCGTAATAACATTCGACGCTCCTTAATTTATTGCCTAAAGGCCCAGAAAAAATAAGGGTGTCGCTTCCTTTAACTTGTCTCACAACATGGTTGCATTGAAAGTTGTAAAGTGTTCTATTTGCGCGTATTACCTCCCGTGTAAGAAGACATGAGTTCAACACGGGCGATAGTACGCGCAACACTTGTAATGCAACAACGTTCAAAGAAGAGTTGGCTGAGCGCTGAGAAGTTTGAAAAACCAAAAGAAAGAGGCCAAAACGTTCTCAAAAAGCAAATCTTATGGAAATGAAAAGCGATAAAGGACCACAAAACACTATTTTACCTTTTTCATCATCGCCTTCGTCTTCTGTGGACAAAACATAAGAAATACTCAATAATTTTATTGACAATCGTAACAAAAACTATTGATTACACACGAGAAATTTATTTAAAATATTCTCTCTTTTCAGAAAGTAACGACCCTATAGGCCTCGCTAACTTTTCAAAGGGGACTCTCGTATTGAACAAAAGAACTAAATAAATTTCAATTTTGTTCAACAGCCAGACAAAATTAAAAGTGAGGATGTCGAACCTAAATGGCGAGGATGGAAATGCATAATAAAATGGAGAAATTTGGAAACGTAAGACTCGGATTTGAGCATAGCATGAGTTATGTGAGTACAATTTTAAGAAGACTTTGCTAACTAGAGCTTAACGAAAAAACGAGCTACTAAGGTATTCTTACCTGAACTTGAAGATCCAACAATTAAGCTAATTCCTCGCTGCCGTAACTTCTTTGTTACCAAGAAGGCATAATTTGGTGCCAGCTCACCAATCGATTCACTTTCTGCAAGGCAACGTTTATAAAGTAGTGTTTTGTCACTTTTGTGGAGCTTTTATTATAAAAATTGAGGTGAATCTAACTTTTAAGTCTGTGCATAATTTCTGGTGTGTGACCATTCAAATGAAAGCTATTGAGCAGTACTTTCATGCGGTACTGTAATAAAATTATTATGCTGTACAAGGTGGTTCTAACTTTTAAGTCTGTGTATCAAACTCTAGTGTGTGACCATTCAAATGAAAGCTACTGAGCAGTACTTTTATATGGTACTGTTAATTACGTTTATTATACTTTCGGTGGTTCGAACTTTTAAGTCTGTGGACGAAACCCTAGGTGTATGCAGTTCTGTAGCAGGGTTAAATGTATCGGGGTGGGGTGGGGGGCACATCACGAGGGCCGGAGGGGCGATGTGGATGAAACCCTAGTGTGTGACCATTCAAATGGAAGCTCTTGAGTTGTTCTTTCGTTTCCTACTGTTTATTATGCTGTACAAAGGTCTTCTGCAAATTACAAATCCACCTACCAGCATCTCTCTTTGACTGTTCCTTCTTGACCCTCATTTTAACAGGTTCTTGTTCAACATTCTCAGACTCCATGGCTTCATGACGTGGAACTTCATCAATAACAGTAACCATTCTATCATCTTCTGAGTCGCTGCCGATATACGTCTCAGGTATATCGCTGTCCATTAGAATAGCTTCTCTATGACTCCTTACATTTAATTCCTGCCTCCCTCCATCTTTCTTTTGTCTAAGGGCGACTTCAGGGTAATGTCCATTTTCTTCAGGTCTGGTATCCTCATTGTTAACTTTATTATCAAAATCCAGATCTTCCAAAGATCCGCCAGGAGAACACGACGGGGAGAGGGAGGGGGAGGTTGACCGCGACGTAACGGGTGACGAGGGAGGGGAGGGTATGCAAAATTGTTCCCAGATGTCCTGTTCGCTGAGATTTTCACTCGCAATCGATCGTCGTAAAGAGCTTCGTTTATTCGGAAACGAATCCCGATCGTTCTTATGAGGGGAATAAGGAGACAGAGGGGGCGTGGGAAGGGGGGATAATTGTGGGGTATCCCCTGGGGAAGCGACGGGTGTTCCGTCTTCAAATTTGAGTTTAGACGCAGCCACATTACTTAACTCTACGAGTAAACTGTTCGGAACGCTTCCGATTAAAACATCGGTGTTCGTAACACTGTCGTCGTCGCCGATTTCAAACGATAAAATACTCTCGACTTCCGAAGATGATCCCGAGTTTTGTCCGTTTGTCAGTCCGGTGGATTTTTTTCTTGGTAGCTCAACAAAGCATCTCCAACGATTGTTTGAAAACTGTCCAAGTATTGTTAGTTCTGTTCCTTTTGGGATCAGTGTACGTGGATGGCCGGGTATTAGACAGTAGTCTTTGCATGTTGTTGACTGGAACTCGCATCTTCTCATCACTGAAACAAAATTGAGAAGGTAAAAATAAGTCAATTAGTTAGGATTCAGGACAAGAATGAAGATAAACAAAAAGCCTTTTCAGGACCCCGTGGAACAAGAAACTGGCGCTTACAGGAGTTTTTTGGTGGGGGTATAGCAAAAAGTGACTAGCAATGTTACTATTCCCTCTGCAAGTCTTTAACAGGTTTCTGTGAGCACTCGGACTTGCTGCTCTAACAATTCACCATTCCCCATTAATACACCTGGGTGGAGAGAGGCACTATAAGAGTAAAGTATCTTGCTCAAAAACACAACACAATGACCCCAACCAGGGCTTGAATCCGAAACTCCTGGGAACCAACACAAATAAGAGACAGAGAAGAAAAGATAATGCCATGAAACGAAGCAAGGGAGAAAAAAAAACTTTCGCGTGATACTTGCTCCTAAACAATTTAACCCTAGTCTTGGAGGACAGTTTCAAATTCAATCAGTTTCAAATTCAAACTATCAATACTCCTCACTGGTTGCCATAGGTTTCTTTAAAAGTTTGTTCTGAGAATTAAGTGAAGGATCAAAAAGTGCTTCAATTTAAAGTGTTTGATACTTAAACAATCTCTTGAGTTTTTGGTTACTTACAGTTTGAATCCTTTGTGCCAAAGAACGCCTCCTCCTCTTTTTCCAACTGTTTAACAAGATCTTCCATCTCTTGCAGTCGTTTCTATGATAAACAATTCCATGGCGTTAAAGAGCTGTTTCAAGATTCACTGTCAAGGTTTAGTACAGCAGAACTATCTCTCAGTCACAGGACACCCAACAAGAATGGTTTGTGTTTGTAGAATAGTTCTCGACAAATGACAGGAACAAGTGGGGTTGGGGGGGGTTTATTAGGAAGTGAGGATGACAACCGATGGCGAGGATTGAAATGGATTGCAGTATGGACAAACTTGAAAACGCGAGGCTTGCATGTAGGAAACCCAACAATAATGGTTTAATTTTGTAGAACAGTACTCGACAAATGACAGGAACACAATTAGGAAGTGAGGATGACTAACAATGGCGAGGATGAAAAAGAATGGTTTGTGTTTGTAGAATAGTTCTCGACAAATGACAGGAACATATTAGGAAGTGAGGATGACAACCGATGGCGAGGATTGAAATGGATTGCAGTATGGACAAACTTAAAAACGCGAGGCTTGCATGTAGAAAACCCAACAATAATGGTTTGATTTTGTAGAACAGTACTCGACAAATGACAGGAACACAATTAGGAAGTAAAGATGACTAAAGATGGCGAGGATGGAAATGGGTTACAATATGGACAAACTTAAAAATGCGATGCTTGCATGTAGGAAACCCAACAATAATGGTTTGATTTTGTAGAACTGAAAACTGGACAAATGACAGGAACCCATTAGGAAGTGAAGATGACTGACGATGGTCAAGACGGAAATGAATTACAATATCGACAAACCAAAAAACGTATGGCTCTAATTATCAAGCTCTGTTCGGGTTCCCTAAAAATTTTGTTTTGCAAAGATCTTGTTGGTAATACGATTCCTTTACAATGTTGTTTTCAATTCTATGATTTGTTATTTTGAGTTCATCAAGTTCTTTATTGATAATAAGTTAAGAGAAAAATCCCTGTATTTCTCAAAATTTTACTTTTTTAAAGGTCCCATGGCGAGAAGAACAGTGAAGATTAACGGAAAGCTACAAACCTTCATAATGTCCAGATGAGGATTTTCAGCAAATTTCTTGGAAGTCTCGTAAGCTTCTTCCACATCACCTAAACAACACGAAAAGTACAATTTAACACATTAATTTTATCACAACAGGAACGTAAATCTTAGGGCCTCTTTACATGAAAGCCGAGTTGAGTTTCATCCCGGGGTGAATTTCGTCCCGGGATGAAAAAAATTTCATTTTACATGAGCGTGTTCATCCCGGGATGCTTGGACGTAAGTCGTCCCGCCCGAGTTGAATTCATCTCGCCCGTGCTTACATTACTTTATATTTCATCCCGGAAAGACTGTTTACATGATGTTTTTCGTCACGTTTCATCCCGGGATGACATTTCAACTCGGTGTTTCATCCCGGGATGAAATCGTCCCGGGATGAACTCATCCCGGGACGAAATCATGTATCATCATGTAAACAGCAACAAGAAAATGACCAGACACCGAGATGAATTCATCCCGGGACGAAAGTCATCCCGGGACGAAAACTCTCATGTAAAGAGGCCCTTAGTTTGAAAACCCTGACACTAGATCACAGAAAACTATTTAATTAAAATTGTACACGCCCCTTGTGGAAATCAGCTTTGTTTTAGTTACATAGTAGGTCATTGCCCCGAAATAAACTAAACATAGATTTTCAACCAATCTTTGCCTACTTGTTGATTACCTTAAGGGGACTTAAATTTTGAAATAAAAAAGTGGGGTCCCCATATTCGTTTAGGAGCAGGAAGACCTTGGATATACCACATAATTCCTTAATAATTCCCTTGCGAGTACTGGCAAAGTACACGTTTCCAGTGATAATTTATTTTTCAAATATAGGAATTGACCTGTTTTCGTTTTACAGAAAGAACGTGATTGCTACACGCAAAATCTGAGAAAAAATTGATAGGTCACCATACTCGTTTACGAGAAAGAGATGATTTATTTTTCTCACGGACTAAGCCGCATAGAAAAAAGCCGCCATTTTGTTTATGTGCGCGCTAATTACGCATAAAATTGTGTGCAGTAGAGTGCGCAATGCAATACAGAGCAACGACCTTAAACAAAGTTTTACCCACCCACCCACCCACTGAAATATTGTGACGTCACAATCATATGCACTAAAGGTACAAGGTAATAAAAGATATTATTACCTTCCATTCCGGAGTCGATATCGTCTCTATCAAGGTATCTCCTGAAATGAAAACCAACAACAATAATATTACGCAGGGTCTCCTAACGGTACAATTAACAACGAATTCTTTTTTAATGATAAAACTTCAATTTCTTACATTTTCGGAGCAACTTGAAATCTTCGTTGTTCCATAGAAAGCAGCTTGGCTTCTTTTAGTCTTTTATCTGAAAACAAAACGTGTCATGGAAAACATTCATACATGTTATTGTACCTTGTTGAACAATAGAGCCATTTTCAATTGAGTGTCGTGAAACTTATACATAATAGTAATCCTGACTCAAACCAATCACAAAAGACACAGACAGTCCAGCGAACCAATCAAAACTCGAAACAAAATGCACGTAGCTGACGCGAAGCGCGGGAAAACGTGCGTGAGCGAGTCATGATTGGCTTTGGTTTTACTTCTGATTGGTTGAGAAAGTGGTGCGAGTTTTTTTAAACCGATCACTAAGCGTAGTCAAAACCAAAAATGCAAATTTCTTTTGACAATCAAGTGAAAACCACTCTTTATAAAGATAAAATATATGGTGTCTTTGTGTCATTGTGTGTTAACGTGCTCCTGTGCTCAGTTAGTAACACTCATGTTTAGTTTATTAGGTTTATTAATTTTATCACTGTAATGCCAGCTTGCATGCTACTGTAAAATCTAATCTGGTTAAAAAAATTCATATTAAGTCTATTTAGTACGGTCCGATTTAGGAGGGTTAGGGTGCAATCTTTGTTTGTTAAAGAAAGTTAAAAGGTTAAATTTGCAAACTCTTTCTATAACATAATAACAGTGCATGTTATTTTTACACTGAAGTACTTGAACCATTATAACTGCAGTTCCTACAGTTATGTCAAATTATTGAAATGTTATCTTCAAAGGTTTGTTACAAAACTTTAAAAGAGAAAGTTAAAATCAACGGCCTTTTAAATACACAGCATTACTCAGTGTTAATAAAAATTCTACCAATAGTCTGAATTACCAGACCAGATGGTTTACATGCTACAAAAATAACTTACTAAATGAAAAGCTCTTCAAATAGGTTAGCGCTGAAGTTAGAGTAGAAACAACTACAAACAGAAATGAACAATCAAAGCATTAAATTTAAATCAATTGCAATAATTATAAGACTGATCTGTTTATAAAGGAGTCCTATAAATCACTGGATTATACGTAAAAGGTATTTCATTGACAAGAGTAATTTTTTTATTTTGTGTTGTCATTTGGCATGCTTATTATTGTTGTTATTAATTTTTGTTTCTACTTGAACAAATAATCTCTACCTGCAATTTTCAGAATTTGAAACGCTTTACAGCAGTTAAAATAAATTATAATTATCGATATGAAATTGGTTGAAATGCTTTACAAGGCAACAGTGGAAAATATTAAGTGTAATATGAATAGAACAATGTAAAAGCAGTTTGTTCAAACAGAAAGCAGAGCACAGCAAATGAGCACATATTTAACTTGACAAAATGAGAAAATAAAGCCAACAAACCTTTCCTCATAACAGATGTTGAAGGGAGAGAATAGGAACTGGGATTTGGGCAAATTTTCACAGGGAAAATGGGATTTGGGTCACTGAGACTGGGAATCACAAACAAAGAAAAAACAGAACTGGGACTTGGATTTGGATTGGAAAAAAGTTTAATTGGGAAAAGAATAGGCTTGGAAATGGGATTTGGGTAAAATTTGGGCTGGGAAATGGGATTTTATACCCCCCCCCCTCCCCATAATACTGACACCTATATATTACAGTCAGTTCTTTTGGTCCCAAAGAGAATAGGGTTTATTGCATATCTCTAACTCTACACCACAGACATCTCCAAAAAACGGTCTAATTAAAAAAATTTAGGGAGGCATGCACTGCTTAGGAGTCCTGGATGGCCATACTTGTATGGTGGTTTTTTTTTTCAATCATGACCATTCAACTCAGTCAGTATTTAGTATTTTTGTTGAAATACCTTAAAGTTTTAAATTCCTGAGTTTCATTTTGTTGGAAAATAGTCAAAATGTCTCATGGTGTATGTTGAATGGCAAGCATGGCACATTTTGTACAATGTATCTGAACAGCTGACCACCGTCATACCTGCCAACTCTCCAGATTTTCCCGGGAGCCTCCAAGTTTTTTATCAAATCTTCCAGTCTGATTTTCAGAGAGTATTCATACATTGTCTTAAACGATATCCTTACAATGCAAAATATTTCTAGACGTCTCCAGATTTTTGTACTCTGGGGGTTGGCAGGTATGCACCGTTGATGAGTGCAATAGTTTAAGAAGAGCTTTCACATGGTGCTGGTCACTTGTCACGTTTCCAAAGAGGAAATTTTAACAAATTAAAAGTTTTTCATTAATGTCAATAGTAAATCTAGGGTTGAACTGTGAAAATGAGACATGCAGAATCAATGGGGTACAAAATGTAACTTAATTTATACATTTGTACATTCTTTAATTTGAATGATAAAAATACCTGTTGCAGATTCATTCTGTGTTGTCAGCAGCCATCCATCAGGCAAGGAATTTAAAGAGAATACAAAAGGAAATTTGAATGAAAATCAACATAACAATAACATGCAAAATATTACAAAAGTGAAATAAAAGGATCCAAAATGCATAATATTGTAAATGTTTGGTTTGCTTGACAAAATTATTTTAGCTCCTGTGCCACTTGGGCACCTTGCCCACTGACTTGTAAACATCTTTAAAGTGGATCAATATTGATTTTCTAAGTTCAAGTCGGTCACCAGGACTACATGTAACAGCACTCAGAGGTCAACTTGAGTAAAGCCATGATAATACTGAGCGATCATGTATGATGGCCTTGCAGACAACATCAAGGCTGATTTTTAGCTACTGGCCAAAACGCTGACCTTCAGCCTGAACACAAAATATTAACCTTATAATCACTAAGAAACTTTTTACTTTAATCTGAGAACCAAAATTCCAAATGATCAAAGGAAAAGAGCAAAGGGCGATCCTGTTAGAATTTTACATTCAGTGGTATCTTGTTTGTCATCTGTATGACAGTGTTAACAATTCAGTTGTGGTATTGTACATCTAAGTACCATGTCAGAGGAAAAGGTGCTCATACCTGTGGTTTGTCAGCCATGTCAACTCCCTCTTCAATTTTACTAATCCTGTTAAAGGAAAAAAAATGAAAAATAAATTTACTTTGAGCTTTACAATGGTGCATGAATGCATGTAACATAATATATGGGGTGTGCATTGTGTACAACCCTCCAAGTTAAGCTTTTGTTGGTAAATTTTGGGGGGCATGCCCGCGGGAAATAAAGGAGGGGAGAAAAAACGGCAAAAGGGGGGAAAAGGAAAAAAAAAAAAAAAAAGTGTAGTTCCAAAAAATATCTGTACCCACATGACAGATATAACTGGAAACTCCGAAGGGGAGATCAGAAGGTGGAGTCTCAAAGGCCAAAAGTTTTAAGATAAGTATAAAGCGAAACCAAAATTTCCAGAGGGGAGGGGGTAGGAGGGCGTTAAAACGAAAACCCTCTGTGAGAGGATTTTTGAATGTATTTAGATACTACTGGTCGGAGTAACACATTAACCTTAATGACAACTCATGGTTAGTGAGGCAGAGTCTGGATAAATTCTGTACTGTGCATGGACTAGAGTGATGCTAGAGTGATGCTAGAGTTGCTAGACTAGTGTGATGCTAGAGTTGTGTTCCTAAGCAGGACACTTTACTACAACAGCACCTCTATTCACCCACATATTTGAATGGGTAACATGGAAGTACATGTATTGGACAACCCAACAGAAGTTGCATGTACAGTTTGTGTGTTATTTCTACATACACACTGCATGAAACAATACTTTGCAGTTCAGCAATCAAATGTAAAGAGAGATTGGACACTCCATCTTTTAGTAGATCAAAACTTTTTAATGAGGAAACAACTTTTTGCAATCCTCCCTTATAAATATTGGTTAAATGTAAAATTTAGGGGGGAGGGAGAGGGGGTTTGGTATGATCTTTCAGAACCAATCCAGTTACAACATTCAAAACCTACCATCGATACATGCTGCCTTTTGAAGGTGCTTGAAAAAGATAAGATGGTGAGTTTGTTCCTCGGCTGGTAAAGGAAACTCTGAACACATGTTTTCTGTTCACACTGAATCTTCCCTTACGGGACTTGTATGGCTAGAAACAACAAGAAGGTCAAGGAATGTAAATTGTGAAACATTTGAGAAGAAAAATTAGCAATAAGAAAATGAAATGACGTTTGTGACACCATGTTATCATTATCAAGTTAAATTACTTATAGAATAAAGAATTAAGGGTTAGTGGAGTGAAAAAATTAGGGGCGAAATCTATAGATATTAATTTTATATATAAAGAAAAGATTTTTTTTTATATAAATAAAACCCAACAACTAAACAAAAAAAAAAAGTTAAATATTAATACAGTGATGTAAACTGTCTGTATTAATTATTAAGTGTCTGTAAATGGGATAGGAAAGATCAAAGTGATAAGTCTCCAAAGAATCCGTGTTGTGCTGCATGAGTGGCAAGTGAAAATTATTTAGTTGAGTCTTTTTCCAAATTCCCCACGGCGAATTTATCAATACATGTATAACTTCCAGTTGTCTCACCTCAAATCCAGGTTCCACAATGGTTACTTCTGTGCCCTTTTTCAAGATGATAAAAGCTTCTTTCTTTTCATTCTAAAATTAGTTTAACAGATACTGTAAATCTGCTCAATGGATTACTGCAAATGGGTACATGTGAACGAAATGCTAGGGGAGGGGGTAGACTGCAGTGAACTAGCTTCCCCTCCATGGAGAGTAGAAACACTAGTACTCGTAAAGACTCGTGTATAAGCCACACCCTCAACTTTGAAGCTTGATTTTGAGAAAAAATATAAACTAAAAAACTTGAAATCCCAATACCTTTCAAAAAGGATGCTCTTTTGACGATATATTGTCTTAATTGCTAAAGTCCAATGTGGAAAATGATGAAATTTGAATGGAAATAGTACGAGCACAACAGATTGAGAATGATACAAAACGATTGCTTAGTAAACACACAGTCATTTAAAGAGAGAAGTCTGGGATGAGTCATGTTCGATCGGTGATCGGTCCGGTAAACAAGCTGTCACTTTACTCAATGTTTTCAGTGCTTTTTCTGACCCCAGACTAGGCAATTTACATGTACACCCCTCAAAAGCAATGGTCTCGTAGATAAGCCGCACCCATGATTTTGAGCCCAGAATTTCAGCAAAAAAGTGCGGCTTATACACGCGTTTTTACGGTCATCCTACATGTAGTCACATGGTACACACACAGATGATAAACAGCAGCCTCATGGATCACTAGGCTCGGACACACACTTAAACATGCACAGCAGGTACGTGAACCGCAAGTGTCAATTTACAGGAGATTCGTGAATATCTTACCTCATTTGTTGGTCCAACAAGACTTGATGGAGGAAGATGATCTGCAGAGTTTTGGGGTAGAGACAAATCCTGTTCAAAGGGCAAGTAAAAGTAATTTATAAGGTTTATTTCTATAACTGGAAATGCAAACAAGACAAGAATGAAAACATTCCAGCTTATTTTCTTACCCTGTAGAGTCTGAGTGTCGAGCCACACAAGTCAACCCAATATGTTTGCCAAACATTATCCTAGAAAATTAAAATTGGACAATTAGTTAGAATAACATCAATAGAACTAGAGGTTTTACTGTTGACTGTGTTGTTCCAGAAAAAAATCCAATACCCCTCCCATAGGTTTTTTTATAGTTTGGACCTTTCCCACCCTTCTGGAAATTCCAGTTTAGCTTCATACTTTCCTGTATAAACTTTGGATTTGAAACTCCTCCCCCTCCCCTCCCCTTGGGATTTCCAATGACCTTCTTTGGGTGGCTATGGATTATTCTCTAGAACAACACATTTACAAATAGGTGTGTGTAGCAGGCATTAAATAAGGGCTGTTATGAGAAGAAACTATGCTGCAAGCACAATCACATGCATGAACAAAGTTGATGACAGCAAACATTGTAAATAACAATCCTACTACATAATTTTGATAGAACCAATGTGATAAAAATGAATAGTAAGTGGAGTAAAAGGTGAAAGAGGGGGAAGAGAGGGAGGAAGGAAGGGAAGAGAGAGAAAAAGGGGGAGGGAAGGGAGGGTAGAAAAGGAGGGAGGGAGGGAGGCAAAAAGACATTTGTTCACTTTTAATTTGTACCAGATTTGAGTTGCACTAGTAACACAGACCATAATTTTGTACTCTTACCTTTATTTTCTTTGGATCATTCAAGAGTGTGTAGTTCAAGTATCCCCACTAGAAACAACAAATTAACAATTTGTTTAAGTTTACGGTACATTGCAAATAACACCAAGTAACTGAATTGTATATTTCACATTCAAATGAAGGTCCACACATAATTTATCTTATGTTTTGTCAAATAACTTTATCATGCACACTCATAGTATGACTACACTATACTGAGCAAAAATATTCAATATTCAATATTCGGTGTCAGTCAAAGACCAGCGGTATGCCCCATTTCTGAACAACACATTTAATCCATGGCTGTGTTGTAATGTTATCCCAAAATTTGCTGTCTGTTTTCTTGCCATGATCACACAGCATTGACAAAGTACAGCCAGTAACATGAAGCTCAAGGATGCTTTTTTGAAGACAAAAGGGGCTTTCATTAAGGCCAGATACCGGGAAAATTGACCAGCTGTGAACACAACTTTGCCTTTGCTGTTTTCAAAAATCTGAACCAGCACTTGAGTTTATCAAGGAGGGTAGGACCTTTCTGATAATTTGCCAGGTGACAAACACTGATGGCCCACCTGCTTCAAACCTTAGTGAGTCCCCTGGGGTTCCGGGGCGTTTTGAGATGTTTTTTTTTTTTTATTGTTAGAATTTTAATCATAATAGTATTTAGTAGTACCATACTTACATGGATACAGGACAAGTCTATAGATTCAAAAGTAAAAAAGTTTGGGTAGTTTTTGTTTTGTTTTGGAACCTGACAAGCCTGATGTCTGAAAACATAAAAACAATCAAAAACTGAAAAGGGTGAAACTGAATAATTCATTGTAAATGTAGCCTGTTCCAGGCGTTTGGTTAGTTCGGAAGCGGTGTGAAGAACGGCGAGCGAAAAAATGGTAAGGGGACTAAGACTCCTTTTCCTCCCCACACCCCTCCCCTATTTTTTTTCCCTCACTGTTTTTTGCGCCGCTCCATTCAACTAACCGAATGCCTAGAACAGGCTATTGTAAATGAAGCAGTTAGACAACAAACACAACACTTACTTGCAAAGCAAAAATATAATCTGCCATAATTGCTTTTAAAGCTTTTGTAGATCAGTTTTAAAACCTTTTAACCCCCATGTTTAACACTGGTTGATCAAGTGATATCCTATATTTATGCAATACTTGTATCAAGGATTAGTATCCTTTTTTGAACCAAAACTCAAGAACTTAATAAGGCCTTTAAGGACCTAAAATTATCCAGTTTTTTTCAATGACACTAGATACTGGTAAAGTCTCTACAATTTTAAACAATTATTTACCATTGAGTACATCGACTTTTAATTTTTAGGTGCACTTTATTTATAAAAACTTGTTCATTTTCAAGTACTTTCAAGGTCTAGAATTTTTTGTTTTTCAAAAACGAAAATTCTAGCTGCTAATAATTATACTGGCTGTAATCATTCAACCATGCGATAAGTGCAAAAAATATCAGTGATGACAAATATGTCAACAAAATTGTCACCTAAAATAATATTGCCGGTTGCCAAAAAATGCGGCTAACATATTTTCATCTAAACAACACAAAAAGGAATCGTTGTTTACATGAATTGTATACAAGAAGTTCTACATATACTATAACACTTGTGTAATTTGATTAAAGCACAAAAGGCTATGCCAATTTATTAAGAGTGTAATAATTTTCAATGACAGTAATATGCAAATTTGCTAAGAATTCTCAAAATACCGACAGTAAAGATGTCAATGTGAATGTTTAGTTAAATTGATTGCATTTATGTTTGGTGTAAAAAAGGAGGGCCTATTTTTATGGGAATCAAGATTATACCACCACAAATCTATAAATTTTGATTTTTTTTTCGAGTTTAGAATTCATGAAAAGTAGCAATTTGTATTAAATATTTTAAAATCGACTATAAACAGTGATTTTGTCGCACATGCATGGTTTACGAAGATGCGGTGTACTGTGTTTTGAAAGGCTCATTTCTAAACCTTTCCTTATCTCTGAATTTTCAATCAATTATTTTGTAAGCCTACATATGCTTTGATTCTGATATTTATACACTTTATACAAAGTATGAAATCGACAATATTTGATCTACCGGTCGATTTTTGTTTACTAAGGCAAAACGTGCCTTGTCACAAGTGAAAACAGATAAATAAAGATGTGAAAAATTAGGTCTATGATAAACATTATTAAAGCAAGACGCAATTTGCAATTAACATAGCGTTCAGAGACGCTTCGACGAACAATAGGGCAGAAGATACGAACGTAAGTCTTGTAATTAGCTTGAAATACTCCCGACAGCGAATTTGGCTTCGAACGTGCAAGCTTGTGTATTTCAATTTTGTCTGAAGTAAAACTTAATTTAAGACCCTCCTGATGAAATAAACCACTTTCTAGCCAACAAGCTACTTGTAGACTAAACTTTTAATTTTATAGTTGTAATTTCAGTACGTAATAATTCTGACAAGCGCAATATGCTTTGTTGAGCCTAGTATATTACTACTTGCAATAAGAAAACAAAGCTTTTAAGACAAACAGTTTTATGACATAAAAATTACATGGAGACTTATTTCAAACATTGGTGAGAATAACAAGATAGCAATGACCTAGATCACGGCTTTTATTTCGGTCAGACAGCACAACAAAGATGCCACAAATCATACATTTGCCGCGCTATGCGCGTTTTTTACCGCGATGAATTTTTCATGAAAATTCGCACTGCAAACAAATGCTTGCTGCCAAGGAACAAACTCGGGGAACGTTAAAGACTTAAGCCCACGCTTTAAACATAAATCGGTAGCAATAAGTGCTTATGAAAGGAAAAGATTAACAAACGTACCTCATTTTCGGAGGACGTTGGGTAGTCTTCCGTTGTTTCGGCCATGTTTACGAGCGATCACATGATAATGTATGCAAAGGTAATTCCATATATGGATCGAACCAACTTCTGTTTCAGCAGGGTTGTACTTCCGGTTGTCATCGGATTATTTACATGAATTACAGACAATATTGCAACCAAACCCTATAACAAAACAAATATATGGCCGGTCTTTATTTTAATTTTAAGGCAAGGCTGGAATACAATAAATGGGAAGGAACATTTTTTTATTTGATAAGGCAAAGCTAGACTAACCGCAGGGCTGCTTGCGGTTTGCACTGGTGACGAGTTTGTGGTCGGAAACCGGACAGAAAAAGATTGGAAACTACTAAAACGAGTCAGCTGACCACGCAACAAATATGGCGGCAGAATTGAAATGTCCTGAACGGCGATGAACTAGGGGAACTTTCTGCAATAGAAGGTAAAGAATTTCCATGTTGTTATAGTAATTATCTTTTTCTCAGTTTAAGAATATGAACATCAATTCTTTCCATAAGTGTTTCCTTAGCACGAAAATCGCCGGTGTAAATCGTTTTGGCTCGGTCTCTGCTAGGTCCTGCTAATTTTGTAACAACTAGCTTATCATTTGCATCCCTTTAAAGGCTCATCCTCGGTGTAAACACCTGTGAAACTCACAATTGACGTAAAAAAACGACCAAGACAACAAAGAACCTCTAATCAATAAAAAGCAGGAAAACAGTAGCTCCAAAACAAACATATAGCAGAGCGTGACAATTTTTACCAGCTTCATTCAATAAATTGAAAATTGGTCCTGGTCTTCGACTTTCTTGCTAGCTTGAACAACTGCTTTTTTCTGCTTGCTGTTTTACAAACTGCAGTGTAAAGAGTTTTGGATCTTGGATCTTCAAACTAGCAAGTTCCCTTGTGAGTTCCATATTAGTGAGTTCCCTGGCGAGTTCCATAGTAGTGAGTTTCCTAGTAGTGAGTTCCATAGTAGTGAGTTCCATAGTAGTGAGTTTCCTAGTGAGTACCATAGTAGTGAGTTCCCTAGTGAGTTCCATAGTAGTGAGATCCCTAGTGAGTTCCATAGTAGTGAGATCCCAGGTGAGTTCCACAGTAGTGAGTTCCCAGGTGAGTTACACAGTAGTGAGTTCCTTAGTGAGTTCCACAGTAGTGAGTTCCCAAGTGAGTTCCACAGTAGTGAGGTCCCTGGTGAGTTCCATAGTAGTGAGTTCCTTAGTGAGTTCCATAGTAGTGAGTTCCATAGTAGTGAGTTTCCTAGTGAGTACCACTGTAATGCGTTCCCTAGTGAGTTCCACAGTAATGAGTTCCCTAGTAGTGAGTTCCATAGTAGTGAGTTCCATAGTAGTGAGTTCCCTAGTGAGTTCCATAGTAGTGAGTTCCCTAGTGAGTTCCATAGTAGTGAGTTCTCAGGTGAGTTCCACTGTAATGAGTTCCCAGGTGAGTTCCACAGTAGTGAGTTCCTTAGTGAGTTCCACAGTAGTGAGTTCCCAAGTGAGTTCCACAGTAGTGAGTTCCTTAGTGAGTTCCCAGGTGAGTGAGTTCCCAGGTGAGTTCCCTGGTGAGTTCCACAGTAGTGAGTTCCTTAGTGAGTTCCACAGTAGTGAGTTCTCAAGTGAGTTCCACAGTAGTGAGGTCCCTGGTGAGTTCCATAGTAGTGAGTTCCCAGGTGAGTTCCACAGTAGTGAGTTCCGTAGTGAGTTCCATAGTAGTGAGTTTCCTAGTGAGTACCACTGTAATGCGTTCCCTAGTGAGTTCCACAGTAATGAGTTCCCTAGTAGTGAGTTCCATAGTAGTGAGTTCCCTAGTGAGTTCCATAGTAGTGAGTTCCCAGGTGAGTTCCACTGTAATGAGTTCCCAGGTGAGTTCCACAGTAGTGAGTTCCCTAGTGAGTTCCATAGTAGTGAGTTCCCAAGTGAGTTCCACTGTAATGCGTTTCCTAGTGAGTTCCATAGTAGTGAGTTCCCAGGTGAGTTCCATAGTAGTGAGTTCCCAGGTGAGTTCCACAGTAGTGAGTTCCACAGTAGTGAGTTCCCTAGTGAGTTCCACAGTAGTGAGTTCCATAGAAGTGAGTTCCCTAGTGAGTTTCATAGTAGTGAGTTCCATAGTAATGCTTTCCCTAGTGAGTTCCACAGTAGTGAGTTCCCAAGTGAGTTCCACTGTAATGCGTTCCCTAGTGAGTTCCATAGCAGGGCCGTAACCAGACTTCTGATATGGACGAGGCAAAACCTGAACCCCGAAGGCGCGCGCCGCTAGGGGAGTTTTGGGGCATGAGTCCCAGAAAATTTTGAAATATAGAAGCTATGAAACGCTATTTTGAGCATTTTTCATGAAGTAATTCTTAAAAAAAAAATCAATCTCGTTTAAGCGTAAAATGACACTTCTCATCGCTTTTTGGAAACTATGGCAAGTGATATACTGTTGCCATGATAATGATGATGCTGTTTACAGTTAGGTTTTAAGTTTTTCTCTTTCCTATACATATGCCTATACCCTTTCTTTCTTGTTTTTCGTCCTTGCTATATACACCAAACCTCCCCCTTACCCTTACTGTTCCTGCTCCTTTGTTACTCTTCCTACACAGAAGTGTGCGGGACAACTGGTTCTCCGTTTAGCAATTTAAAGCTGTCAAATTATGTACTTACTAGTAATAGCAAAGAACGAAACTACAAGAGCAGCCGACATACATCGAGTATACATACGACGTCTTAGCTTACACTTCCTTTTTGACACTAATATAAGTTAAGTAAATCAGGTACGCACCACCCGGCAGGCATGCATGCGTGCAAGCATGTCTTTGACTTAATTTTCATCTTGTTAATTTTGCAGAGTTTGCATATAATTTGTTTTCAAGCGCCCGGCCTATTGAGGATTATTTTTCCAACCAAATATTTTTTTTCTTTTTTGGTTAAAATCAAGACGAGGCAAGTGCCTCGTCTTGCCTCATGCTAGTTACGGCCCTGCATAGTAGTGAGTTCCCAAGTGAGTTCCACAGTAGTGAGTTCTCAAGTGAGTTCCATAGTAGTGAGTTCCACAGTAGTGAGTTCCACAGTAGTAAGTTCCCAAGTGAGTTCCATAGTAGTGAGTTCCACAGTAGTGAGTTCCCTAGTGACTGTACTGAAAACATTGAAATCCCACTGCCCCCCACCGATCACGCCCCATTCTTGGATCTTCAAACAACGCTTGAATTCCACCCCAGTAGCTCCCAGATCCCATTACTTTACGCTGGGATAGACCCTTGGTTAACTGGAGGACAAAAGGCTTCAATATCTTAAAACGTCTCCTAAATTAAGACGCATTTCAAGAGTGCTTAAAAAACAGACGTGCGCGCTAAATACTGGTCCTTTCGTCAGACGTTGGCACGTTGATAAACGTCAGAAAGAAAACGAAATTTGAAAATAATAATAATAAAATAAAATCCCTGATATTTCGGTTTTGAAAAAAGTTGAACTTTTTACGTGCAGTAACCGATACCTGAACTTAAGATCCGGCGTTCCCTTACTAGTTGAAAACGCACAGAAACGTGAGGGTTCTAGGTATAGCACGAGTTGATCAGAGGATTTTTTCCTCAGCCGTAATTATTATCAGAATAACACACGGAATTGTAGAATTATTTGTTTATCCCTGATTCAGGCCCGTGTTAGGACTGATACTTCTTATCGGTTTATTTGTCCTGGTAATTTGGCTTATCTGAGTGTTTTAAACAGATAAGCAACGACTTTAGATAACCAGATCATGTTAATGATAAACAAAGCACGCTGTCATGATTTTCTGTATAAATAAATGCTTGATCTCTCAGTGACAATCGAGACTTTTCGAGTTTCTATTTTCGGAGGTAGAAAAAGGAATTAAAAGAGATCGTGTAGCAATTAATGATAAAAGATGCTATTTTAAAAGCGCGATAAATTATTCCAAATATCCATGACCCTGGTTCCTTAGATTTCCTTTTTTCTGTTTCTCAATCAAGCTTTAGCAAAACGGGAAGAAAAGCTCTACGACCAGAGTAAATATCCATAGGGTCCCATAGGAAAAACCTGGGAAAAATTGAGCAAAAGCGTGTTTGGTTTACGCTTACAAGTTCATTGAATACAATGTAAGAAGAGCTGCAAGGGGCTTTAACAAACGTACCTCGCTCGTCAACTCGAGTCGGCCGTGAAGAATTGGTCGAATTTAAGGTTAGTGCTTTTTTGTGGTGGTATTCAATAATGAAAGAATCAAATATTTTGGACTTTTGTTTCTGCAAGAATCATTTAGTTGTCAATCAATCTATACAAAGCACGCGAGCTTCGATAGGTGCATTGGTACGCCACTGAGGACGTAAAGTCACATCACGCTTCTCGACCAAAGCGGGAAAAACAGCGCCTGTGAAGAAGCGTGACTGCGAAGAGCGTGACCCCAGACCACAAATACGTCACGTACATACTGTTGAATCGCGTGAAACTATTTTATCAAAGCGAAACCTGCTGTGAAAAAACGCCAGACTAAACGGGGTGAAACTGATACCCCATCTAAGACCTGAATGGGCAAAAACCAGGAGCCAAAATAGATTATTGCTCCTGCCAAAAACTCAACCTCACCCAGCATGATCCGTATCCGTATCCCGGGGCCTTTTTAACTTTGAATGGACGTCGATACTGTGTGAGGGTTTCAGTGTTTGTGTAAACAAAGGTTAACACTTTTGATAATATAGAATGTCATCGAATTTGAAATTCCTAAAATAGAATTTAAGTCTTTGCGGTCAATTTCCAAAACGCAGTTAACTTCTTTCAGGCTCTCTGGAAAATACGCGAAAAACTTAAGATGGCGAAAAAACGAATAAGGAACGGGCTGTAGCGAAATCTAGAGCGTTGTGTAATGAAGAGTAAAGATTCTTTTTTTCAGAATACATGTAACTTGAGTTTCTTAGACATCTTTGGTTGTCTTTTGGTGTATTTCGGTGCTATTACTTTGGTGTGATCTTTTTCATTCTGCCCGCATGATAGGGGGCATCACACTCTTCCCGGGCACTCTTGCAAGGGAAGTTGATAGTCGTGGGGTTCGGCTGTGTGTTACATTCGTCTGTTAATTGTTTCGTGAGTTTTAAATTAAAACTCGGTGTTAAATGTATTGAATGCTACATTCGCGCCTTAACACTTGGGGGATCCCATGTCAAGTCTCATTGGTGTCTCTTTCTAGACGGACATTTCCAGTTCTGCGTAGGAGTATCCCGCCCCCTCCCTCCCTGGGGGTACTACCTCTTACAAAACGGGTGTGTGCCTATGAATGGGGTCCCGTTTTGATATTACAGGTCCGTGGTGGGGTTCCAATTTAGTGTAAAAACTTGTCTGCTTGTCTTAATCCGGTCGTTTTGAAATGATGTTGTAGTATTGTGGAGAAAATTTAAAAATATTAAAAAAACATCCTCTTTACTTCCGTATGCATGAGGAATACAATTTAACTCTTGTCTGAGATGGTATAGCAAATTTGAGCTCTTTGGTCTAAGACGGGGAGGGGGTTTCTAAGACCCCAACGGAGCATCCCCACCCAAACTTGTTCAAGGACCGCTCCCGGGAGGGGGACAGGAGCTACATTCTGGACCTACCTTTCATCTTGAAAATTTTACTCAAAAATGTAAATTGATCAAGTTCATTTCAATCTTCTTCCCCAATCTTAACCATCCTTGTTCCTTTTTGGTTTATTATTACCTTTAAAGGAAATTTTGGATATCGCAAGAAGAACTTTTTTATCATATTATAACAACTTCACAACTCGAAAATCACCTTCATCCGCATGGCTGACGTCCATATCTACAGTTTACAGGGACAGTTTCACGAGAAATCTTCTAAGTTTTCGTGTAAAATATTCTAGAATTACGAGGATACTCTCATTGTTAAGCAAAATAACCTTCGAACAACAAAAGAAAGGCATGAAATCATTCTCCAGGATGTAAATAAAAGGCAATCAATGGTTTTTAAAAAATTTTCTTCCAAGATAAACTGTCAAATTCTTTAAAAAATGTCGTCCCGACGTTTTCAGGTTTTATGCCACTTCTTTCCTACCAGTCTGTACCCAAACTACGTTTTAACAATTTTCAGGACGTGTAAAGTACGTTTTAGCAAGGCCCGGCCACTAGGAGTGGATTTACAATTCATACCAACACCATCATGGGATTTTCAAATTGCACTAAATCTTGGTGATACTGCCCCTTTAATCAGAGTTCGTAGTGCAAATTTGACAGCTCTCAACAATATGCTAATCATCAATCTTTGTAGTACCTAAGGGCACATATGCCGGAAACACGTTTTCTTCACTCCTTTCAGTACTCAGGAAATGCTAATCCTTAATCAGTAAAAAAACATTGCATTGCTATGCCTACAGGTTCAAAGTTTACTCTGTGAAAAATTGGTCTCTGGGACGCAAATGTTTGCCAAGAAAAATGTAAGGATGCGTGCAGATAAATGAGATCTCTAAGACATCTTTGTATGAGAAATTTCATCTCAGAAATTTACGGTGTAGTGTAGCAGTTCTTGTAAGTTTCTTGTCCTCTATTGTAGCAGTTAGAGCAGTTTTCAATTGAGTGTCGTAAAACCAAAACCAAAGTAATTACTCTAGCCAATCACAAAGGACACTGACAATCCAGTGAACCAATCAAAACTCGAAGCAAATACATGTAGCTGGCACGAAGCGCGGGAAAACGTGCGCGAGCGAGTCGCGATTGGTTTTGGTTTAAGTTCTGATTGGCTGATAAAGTGGCGCGAGATTTTTAAGCCAATCACTGAGCGTAGTAATGCAAAACCAAAGCAAACGCAATTCATTTTCGACACTCAAGTGAAAACCGCTCTAGTTGTTATTGTTTTGGGGGCTAGGGGCATCGTTCCTTTTGTTTGTTCTATTGTTCTCTCTATGGGTAGCGTGCCATTTATGTGAGACCTTGTGAGGGCTGTTACCCAGCTTCTGGGGCATTTGCAGAATGAAGCTCACGTTTTTGAATTTCAGCTTGGATTCTTTGAAATTTTTAAACATCTTTTTCCAATTCCTTTGCTCCGCTTATAACTCCATCAATCACTTTTATTTCATCAGTAAGTTTGATTTCAGCATGATAAGGTCTGATAACATCTCTATTAATGTAGCTAATAGCCTGCTGACAAACTGTATACTTATTGGGAACATACTAAAAACCAAAGAAAGGTAAAAAACCCGAGCAAATCCCATATGAAAGGGACAGGGATGCTTGTTGTCTCGCTTAGGGCTTAAATTACGGATTTTGGTCTCGCTTTGGGTGTTCAGGACGAAAACGAATATATTTGGCTGTCAAGGTCTCGTTTAGGGTTCTACATGAAGAAATTCGAAACGCCGCCATACTGAGTTGGCGGCGAGATCAACTATGAATGAAAAATGGTAACTTTTGGGGTCAAAAAAGCTTGAGCCACACCCAGATTGGTCTCCTTTAGGGGTTTAATCAAATGTTTTCAAGCCAACATCCCATCCCTTTCATATAGAAGTCCTTAACAATTTTAGCTAATTATGATGAGAAAAATGGTGCAGAAGGCATTGGAATTACAAGACTAATTGGATAATAGGAATGTTATTACTTATAATAACAAATTTTTGCAAATACCCGTTGACAATGACGTGTGCTTGTGATGCACGAGATTGATAAAAGGATAAACAATAACAGATGCAGAAGGCTGATTATAGCTGCAAAGATATATATTAATTTAAGTGGTGTTACGACAGTTCATTGGACACTCGAGCAACCCTTGGCGGTACTCCCTTTTGTGCACTACACTCTTTTTTCTATAAGAATATTGTTTGTTTTTTTTTCGGCCCAGGCTGAATATTCTTTTCTGCCGATTTTAGGCTGAAAAATTCTTGTGAATATTCTTAGATTATAGCATATGATATTTCCGTTTTAGAATGTATTGCAAATACACGTGTTTGGTGTTTAACTTCTTGCAGATGTGTTGTTAGCATCAAACATTCGGCTGGTGCTGCTTTTGTTGTTTTTTGGCTAGTTTTGCCATGAGAGAAAGGAAAAATTTTATACTGTTTAGTTGAAAACAGTTAAATTGCCTTGTTTTTACAAATTTTCAACACACAGTTATATTCTTTTCACAATCTCAGCCTCGGGTTTATTCTTAAAATATTTTTAAAATATCGCAAATGTCAGCCTCGATATTCTTATAAAATATTTTCTTATAGAAAAAAAGAGTGTATACAGGGAGGTTCCGCCAGAAAGCAGGGTGAAGTTATGTAAAAGGGTAGGAAAAAATAACCTTTCAAAATATCCGAGCCGACGCACCTTATGAACTATTCATTAAGTGCAAAGTTTTAAAAAAGGATACAATATTTCTACTGTAAGGATGTAGAAGTGGTATAGACGATGAAAAAAATCTATTATTTGGTCAGACGCTAATTTAGACTATTCGAGGCATTTGGTTCTCATAGCGCGAAAAATGGCGAGTAGAAAGAATCGCGAGGGATTGGGACGAGAAAGCCCCCTTTGTCTTATTTTTTATTTTTTTAAAACTCGCCGGCCGGGGCCTGGAAGGAACGTCGATGGAACAGGCAAAAGTAAGTTTGCAATTTGTCGGATGACGAACGTTACAAATTGCAGTCATGTCCCGATTTGTTGGCAGTCAATTAAAATAATGATTCCAATAAGTACTTTAACTGGAAATCACGCAGAAGTCGCGTGAAAAGTTGTGAAAGCAGGCACAAGGTGAACACGTGAATGTATGCAAGAGAATTTCAGTAGGCGATTGAACGCGATGAAAAAGGAATCGAAATATTAAAATTCTTTTATTCCGTGGGTTATTTAAAACTAACAGAGGACAACTGTTGTTACCTTGCGAGCAAAGTTTTCTCAGCCTGCGTTACAGACGAACTAAACCCTGGGGTTTGGTTCGTCTGCAACGCAGGCTAAGTTCCCTTCAATCTTCCATGAAATATTCTTCCCGATTTTTTTAGGAAGATCGAAGGGAACTCTGCTCGCAGGGTAAGGTACAATGTAATGTAATGTTAACTAATGTTATTAATCGAGGACCGGTCGGGGGGGGAGTGGCATGCCGAGCAGCCGAGGGATAGGGGATGGGGGCACGTGAAGTGAGGAATACCCGTGAACTCCTATGGGACAGAATGCTTGAGTACCATTTGATTTGGCAAAGAAAATTTGTCCTATTATAAAGGGGATCCTCTTTTGATCTTGGGGGATTATAGAAGCAAGACACGCGAAATATTTTCATCTTTCGATTTATAAGCCTTTTTTACAAAAATTCCATGTGCTTGAGTTTTTTTGTGAAGGGGTAAAAAAGGGCTAGCAGCTCCTACACACTTAGTCAGAGGTCCCCCCGGAACATTTCCCTTACCCCCCCCCGCCAGCACCCCTCGGTGGGAGGGCGAAGAGATGTCTGACACTTTCAGACTCATAAAGCATTCGTCACATAAATGTCATAAATCCGATTGCCGGCTTTTTCTCCGTCAGCCAGAGGCGATAATCTGAGAAACAAAGATGGAACATGTTTTTCTTACGAACGCATCTTTCACCACATTAAAAGACACCGAAGAGCGTCAAACGTTCACTCGAATGTTTACTGTATTTCTACATCTTGCAAATGACATTTTTTAATTCACACACTCGCTGTTTAATAGTTGATATCAAATGTACGCGGGATAAATTGGCCAATCGCTGCACTGCATGAGTTTCCGGTATTTTCGTGAAGACACTGGAGAATGTGACCTCGCGAGTTATTTTTCTAATAAAATTTCCCAGGCGTTTTCCTGTGCTTCATCTCGAATAATCCCGCACAGGAGATAAATTTAGCCAGTCGGCCGTATAAAAAGATGGCCAGAAGGTATTGGTGTGTCGTGCGTACGGATGTTTTTACAGTTTCAATTGATGGAATTTAATTGGATTTTTTTCTTTCTTTTTGCGTTGCAGGGCCATTCGTTTCTCACTTCTGGCATTATTGATCAATACCGCGTATTGCAGAACTACCGTTCGACGAGAAGCTGATCTCAAAATCGCCAGCTCACTGAGCGGATTATCCAAAGATGATAGTGGGAAACAGAGCGGAGACAAAGAAACTAGCGGTTAGTAATGTGAAAATACTGTTTATCTCTATAGTATTTCGCTTATAACTCAGAAATATCATACAAAGGTGTGAAATTCTTAGCTGCAATACTCAGATCACGCATGAACTTAAAGCTGTCTAGTTGAATTAGTCTTCTTAACTGAAATTTCTATAGGAAAGTATAAGGTGTATTTTCTTAGCAGCATAGTTATGTGTCTGGATTTTTCAGACTCGCCTTATTGACCCCCCTCTCTCAGCGCTCTTAAATCCACTGTAGGTCGCGATAAGCGTTTGCAAGAAATTTCGCACCTCAGACTTATTTAACGCATCTTTATCGGTTTATAAAACCCAGTATTTACTCGCTTGTGTCACTTCTACTTGCACAATATAACCGTGGTTCGTGATAGAACAGTCATTTAATTAGGTTTACCCGCGGTTGTGTATATATCTTGTGAAAAGTTGATGTTTAATTGATTAAAAATACTTGAAATCCGGTATAACGATTGTCTATCGGAATTCTTTGATGATTCCTTAAGTGGAATGGCCTGATAAGAGAGCAAGATTCGAACCCACAAGCCACGCTCCTTATAAAACGGTGCATTAAATTGGCTTTTGCGTTCGAATACCCCTTGACGCAGGAAACCATTTTAAATCCCCCGTACCGCGGATGTTCCAAACAGATTTGCGTGCTGTTTAAACCGCACGCTGCATGATTATTTCACACCCGTGCAGGACAATGTATGTTGACACTTGTAAGTTCCAACTTCAAAGAAAATGCACTTAAAAAGTAATACATTGAAACACCAATTAATCGTTTGTCTTTTCGACATCCTGTGGGTATGGGCCCTCGGTTTTTTCCAAGCAATTCCTGCTGTTCTCTTGCAGACAACCACATTCGTTGATCAAACAAATTCGCCCTTCAGACAATTGAATCTAGGTGTTTAATAGAAATGCCTTGTTATATAGCCTGCGGGGAAATTAAATTTAAACCAACTCTGACCCATCGGAAAAAACAAAACGACGTCTTATTTCACTTTCTTGACCTGTTTGTGTTAAAGATGCAAGCTTTAATGCATTTAATTTTTATTTAGCTTTGATTTAGCGTGATTTTCGTTCCATTAAGTTCATGCATACCTAGAAATCTCCATTCAATTGCAATTCGTAATGACAGACGAGGGAGTTAATGCGTTATTTTCTATCGTTTGCGGCAGATACGAGTAATAAGTGGAAAATATGGAAAATATTTTCCCCTTATCATGTTACTTATCTGGTTGTGTTCATTTTGAAAACAACTTCTAGTAAATTAAAATGTGAGTCTGTGATTCCGTTGATTCTATGCCTATAGCTTTTTCCATTTCCCAATAAAAATTTTCACCTAATAACTCTTATTAAATTGGTTTGTTATGTGGCGTTTTATTATTTTTGAAAGGGTGTGCATCTCAGCGGTTTTGCGTGTTGAAAAACACGCAATGAAGAATTAATTAATTAATTACGCTGGAAGAATGTCAAAGTAAATATTTTCATAAACCTCTCCATCTTAGCAATATTTTGCAGCATAAAAAGGGAAAATAACGATTTCCCGGTTAGAAGAATTGTAGTATAATTCCCTGGGATTGGGAAATCTTCACGTACGTTCAAAATGTAACAGTTTGCAAACAATCTTTGACTTGCATGCAATTTTGACAAATTTTAGACATGAACAACGGAATGAAAGAAATTCCGTGGCAAAGAAAGATACAACACTAAATGTTTTCTTTGTAAATTGAAAAAGTATTTTTACGATAAAACTCTTGTTTTCTCATGTTTAGTCTGACCCAGACTTTTCATTTTTTCTTGACAGCTGTAAAAGCAAGTGGTTAAATTCCAAAATTGACTATTTGAAATATTTTGCTGTGTTATTAAAATAGACAAGATATTTGGCGCGCTCTGATTGGCTACGAGCCATTTCTCAAACGTGACACGCAACAATCCGTGTTTTGCTATGGCTATACCGGCGACATTATAAAACACTTGAAGATCTTGAAAAACCCTCGCATTGAGTGTTCTCCTATTATCATCCCACGCAGTTGTTTTGCCGGCAAAACATAGCTATATCGAATTGCCAGCCTAACATTACCTTACTGACGGACAAACGCCGTGCAATGGAACCTCGATATAACGAAGGGTCAATGGGCTGGTAAAATAAGCTAAAATATGTTCGTTATAGAGCGTTGTTCGATTTAGTGTCGTAAAACCAAAACCCAAGTTATCACTCTGGCCAATCACAAAAGACACGGACAATCCAGTGAACCAATCAAAACTCGAAGCAAATACATGTAGCCGACGCGAAGCGCGGGAAAACGTGTGTGAGCGATGGAGTCACGATTGGTTTTGGTTTTACTTCTGATTGGCTGAGAAGGTTGCGCGTGTTTTTTAAACTAATAACTTTTAAGTGTTGAAATGTAACACCAAAGCATACGCGAATAACTTTCGACAATCAAGAAAGTCGCTCCAACGAAGTTTCGTTATATCGGGGTTTTTTTTCATTAGTATATTTAACTATTTTATCGTTCGTTATACCAAAGACTTTGTAAAATAGAAGTTCGTTAAATCGAGATTCCACTGTACAAAGGCGCTACTCAGCAGAAGGCATATCGAAAACTTTAGCCTTAGTTTTCAAATTATTGTGTTTAATATTGAAATAGACACTGCACTCAGGTTTGTGTATTTCCTCATGCTCATCTTCACACTGAGGTAACCCACAAGCCTCGCAGTGGACAGGTGTTTCGTCTTCTTTGGGACTAGCCTTAAACACTACCGTCGGGGGTAGGTAAGTCCGGGTTCGAGCCATGCCAGGATCTTGGTGTTGTTTTCTCGGGCAACACACCTTAACGGTCCCACAGTGTCTTTCCCCGTCCAGGAGTGTGAATGGGTACCGGTGAATAGTGTCCCATTAAGAGAGAAGGTCTTACATCAAAAACCCTACAAGCAACCTGACCAGTGTTGTGGGAAACCTGTGATCCCATCAAGGGGGAGTAGAAATACTTCTAGCCACTTAATGCTACAGATCGTTTAACCGGATTTAAGTTCTTGTTTCTTGAGCGTTGAAAAGTCATTAATCTACTTTATAATCAGTACCATATAACATGTTAAACCATGAAAAAAAGTTTATAAACATTTGTTGTATGCGATCTCTAGTGAAATAATTTTTTGGCAAGGTGTGCTTGTTTGTATCAGATTTGATTTGCTTACTCAATCATGTCCTTATGCGGCATTCTTGAGCTTTTTGTTTGAGAGGAGACTTTTCGAGATTATTAATTTACGCTTTTTAAATCGGCTGTTATCTTAAAAGGTGATATTACGTTGGTAATAGCATTATTTTGCGGTTCTTCCTTTCCTCAATCAGTCATGGTGCTTGGGTTACTTATGAACTAGAGTGTCACGGAGATGCAATCAACAACAAACTTTGCAACTTAGAGTCTTGCGGCTTTTTATGGAGTCGAACTTCCTTTGGAGAAACGCACGCGATTCAAACCGAACTAGAAATTCCCACGCCAATTCCTTTGATCCGATTAGCAGACTATTCATTATCGACTTTACACCAGATACAAGGCGAATTACTTAAGGCGCAACACATATCTTCTGTAACCATTGTCTGATTGGGTGTGATAAGCAGTTAAAATCTGCTTTCAGAAATTACAGCGCATAAATTTTGAAATGATTTTGGTTGGCTCCGTTTTTTATTCTAGACTGTGCAAACAGCAAGTTACGCAAATTCTTTTTCATCGCAGTGTAGGCGAGTTTTCCCAGGATCTTTAATACGTTTTTATAAGAGAAGTGTCGCGAATTTTAGTGCTTTTGGTTCGTAAATGTCTCGGAGTTATAATAAAATATGGAAGTCGCGAATAAGAGAACAGGTCAATGATGTGTAGATATTCTTGTTATTTTCGGTCTTATTTCACTGTTCTGAAGATCACAAAGCGATTTTGCCTGACATGCATGTGCACAGGTGACCCAAGCACTTGCATGATCACATCAGATTAGGTATAGTGTACACAGGGCAACCAGGGCACGGACGTTTTTCCACAGTGCTTATACCTAGTCAAAGCAGGCAGGTACAAACTCTCACAACTTTCATTGTAAAGGAACTCATAGCTTTTAGTGAGGAGAATTACATAATCATAATATTGAGACGAAATATAGGAATTACGAATTATTAACTTTCTAGTTTTGTTGTATCTGGATTGCCACTATAAAGCTTTATTTATTATGGCGTGCAATATTCGTCCCATTCCAAAAAAAAAAATTAAGTTTTTAGAGTGTTGTAAGTTAATCAAGACAACTTGTTCCTTTGAACAATTTCTAGAAAGGTTTGCGGCCAAAAGTTGAAAAAATGAACTTTGAATCAATGATACACGATATTTGAGGGTATTTTTTTTGAATTCGGTTTCAATCTTCTCTAATAGAAATATCGTTTCATACGGTAATTCACTTGAAAAACGCAAGGTATGGGAAAACACAAAGTAGAACACACAGGAGCGGAAACGTCGACCCTATCTGGCAAATAATTAGAACAGTGCGGACAAGATAATGGCAAATGTGCCGTAAAGGTCGTTTATTGCCTTCGGCGATGATGAAGCATCCGGGGGAAAGGGGGGGCGGGTGTTACTTGACGAAGTTTATTCGGATGGCTGAGTCCCGAGACCCAATTTTTACTTGTTTTGTACAATTTATTTTATAAACCCCTTTTAAATGCCCAATTGGCAGTTTTCCCTAACTTTTTCTACACTTTAAATCGTAAGATACCTGCCTCTTTGTAAACCTTCAGCCTGAAAAATGTATCCGTTTTGGATGCAGCCTCTTCATATAGCTACTATTAAAAGTATACCCCCCCCCCCCTAACGCCTGGGGGCGGAGCACGGGTGATCTCGAAATTGTAGCGTTTTTCGTAAATTTAATTAAAATCCAAATTTGTCATAAAAAACATGGAATTGAGCTTGAAAACTTTTAAAAAAGAGTTTGGCCGGATTGTACAGGAAATGCTTTTGAATGATTAAGATTTTTGCTATTTATCTCAATGCCAAATGCTGCCAAACCGTAACCGCAATTCCCATAACTCAAAAACCCTGTCCTCCTTTTCGGTACTTTGTAAAAGTATCAAATGTTCTCAATTCTAACCGCAAACGGCATAAAAACAACTCAAATCGAAAGCTACAGAAACTACAACTCCAGATTTGACATCTTAACGTTTTTTAAATCCCGTTTCTGGCAAAATGACAAAGAGTAAGAATCGTTCCAATCTTTTGTGTCGACCGACTGTTATGGAATAGCTGCTATCTAAATCAACTCGAAATTTCGGTTCTTTTCATTTATCAGTTCTCGAACGTGCCCTGGAAAATGACCCAAGTTCATTCCCAAATGAGACGCAATTCAGCTGGCATGCTAGGCTAAAAAAAGATGTATAATAAATTTAAAATTGTTCGTGTTTTCGCATCTCTGTTTTTTTAGGGCTGTCAATGCTTTCTGGCTTCAGTTCAAATGATCTTTTAGCAAAGTAAATTTTCAAGTTTGCTAGCGTAATGTTACTGTTCCAAAATCTTTACTATCCTCGTTGGTTTCTCTTTACCCCGTTTTTCTTTTTTTCTAGAGTAGTAAGCTGATATTTTGCGGTTTGATTTAACGATTACACAACAAACCAGTGTCATTAAGTAACACCATTTTTTTTTTACACGCTGTGTTAGGCTATTTTGGTAGCTTAACAGTGAAAGTCCCCTGCACTGAATGTTTTTTTTAACGTTAATAATGGGACCGGGGGGACTTCCATGTTAAAGGGGCGGGGATGCTCGTCGAAAAATTTGAATAAAACCCCTAAAGGAGACTGTGGCTCAAGCTTTATTTGACACTCAAAGATACTATCCTAAAGTAGACACACAAATGAGAGCTATAGTATTGAAATAACGATTAAGATGTCGTGTTCAAGTGCTGTCACTTATGAAGACATTTTAAAGATTTCGAGCCTGATTGATCGAAACCACCGTCACAGAATGGCGGCGTTTATTTGTTTATTCTTCGCGTGCAATCCTAAAAGCCGGGGGGGGGGGTTCTTTCTTTTTTTTTGGGGGCCCCGGGGGGTTTTTTTTTTTTTTTTTTTTTGGGGGGGGATTTTTTTTTTTTTATAAAAGAGGTATTAAATTTTTTTTTTTTTTTTTTTTTTTTTTTTTTTTTTATATTATTTTTTTTTTTTTTTTTTTTTTTTTTTTTTTTAAAAAAAAAAAATTTTTTTTTTTTTTTTATTTTTTTTTTAATTATTTATATAAAGGATAAATTTTTAAAATATAAAAAAAAAAGGGGGGGGGGGGGGGGGGGCCCCCCCATTTTTTTTCCCCCCCCCCCCCCCCCAAAAGTTACCTTGATGGCTAAAAACATTGGCATTCCGTCCTAAACACCCAAAGTGACACCAAAATCTGTAATTTACACCCCTAAGCGAGAGGACAAGCACTCCCCGCCCCTTCGATTCACAGAAGAGCCCATTCCCTCCGGGTGGGGGGGGGGGGGCAGTGAAGCATCAATTTGGCACGACGTACAACGAGGGGTAGTCTAGGGTAATCTTGTACTATTCCCAAAATTACGATTTAAGGTAGCAAGCGGGAGCTTCTTCGATTGCGCAAAATGATTTTTCATGTCTACTACAGTGGAAATTCAAGACGTCCATCCAGATCAGAAAACGTTTGTCACGAATCGTAAAACAGTGACAACAGATAGGTCTTTATTCGCCGTTGTTGGGCATTGACAGGGTGATTTTGCTGCATTTTTGGACAAACTGTGCAAAAATTATGATTTAATTACTTCGCCCAAACACGAAAGAAAAGCACCCAGTACACAAAGATATAAAGTTAATTAATAAAGGGAGTCGTAGAGCAAAATTGTAATTAGTTTTTAGCAGCTTTTTTCTGAGACACAAAGACAGAATTTTAAAAAAGTCTGCTCGACGTTTTCAGTTTGAGATGAAAATTTTGAACATGCGTAAGTAATGATAACACACATCTTAAGGTATTCACGTATGGAAGAGAAAAGTTGGCGTTTTCGTTCCAAGTTAAAATTGTGTGTAAACCATCAATGGTATCCCAAATAGAAGTATATATTTTCTGAAAGCTTATTGAATAAAGATTGTAATTTTTGATCATATAGACCATAATAAGCAACGTCAGCATTTTGTTTGCAATTATGATGTTATGCAACTTTAGGTTTATATTGAGAACACATTTACATGAGAGCCAAAACTTTTATGTGGAATTTGTTCTACATATATTGGTCTAAAAAACTGGTGTCTCAGATTTTTCTTTTCTTGCTCGTGGGAAAGACACGCCTCCCCCATTAATGCTTTTTTATGAATTTTTTATCCTGAAGAAGCCCTAAAAACGCCATTTTAAAGTTTAAAAATTCAGTAAAAAATTAATGGAACAAGAAAAGAAAAATCTGAGAAACCATTTTTTAGACTAATATATGTAGATCAAATTCCACATTAAAAGTTGTTCAACTATAACACGAGCGTGGGACAAAGAAAAAATCCTGAGTCCCCGACTTAATTTAGAATCGATACCCATGGCCTCCCTAAGATTATTTACGATGAAGAGGGTACCTAAGCGTGAGGTGATTTCGACATTGCTGATCCTAGCAGTATGCAGGACGCATGTCACATCCCTTTCAACCTAGTAAAATGGCCCAGCTCTCAACGAGTCTCTCGTAGCTCAGTTGGTTAGAGCGCCCAACCGGTATCTGGGAGGCCATGGGTTCGATTCTCGTCGGGGACTCGGATTTTTTCTTTGTCCCACGCTCGTGTCATGTTGAACAATTTCTTCAGGCGGGACTTATAAAGGTTCTTTTTCTGCCGCTTTTCGTGAGTTTTTTGGAAATATCTCGTTCGCTTTTTAAGCAATGCAAAAACCCTATGCTTGTCCCATAAATCTATGTTTAGGGATATTGTATTAATACTTGGAGTGATTTTTGGAGATTTTTGGGAGGAGATAGTTTTTCTTAAAGGAGTTGTAAAATTAAGAGAAATAAGAAATATTGAAGTTTTGATGTTGTTTTAAAATTATAATTTGAAGTTTAAAATTAGTAGACGGACACCAGACAGTCCCCTGACAACCTGGAGTGCTCTTGCGTGGTGGTCAACTGTCTGTTGGTGTTCCAAAAATAATTTTCTTCCTTTTATTCCTTTTATAAATTACTATAAATTTCACTCAATTTACGTTAAGTCCCCCCTTAGAGGGTTTTACTTGAGTGTGGTATTTGTTTTTTGTTTTCTCTCTTTTTGTTTTTTTAAAATTTCCGCCTTTTCGCCCATCGGGAAAAAAAAAAAACCCCCCCCTTTTTTTTTGGGGGGTATAACGCTGCCGTTGTATCTATTCCATTACCCTTTAGAATGCCAAGATGCTCTGGGCATGGCAAGCGGTAAAATAACAGATGGACAGGTTACAGCCTCTTCTGAATACAGCAGCCACTATGCCGCCAAAAATGGCAGACTGCAGATAGGCACAGCCTGGTCAGCTGACACAAACGATGCCAATCAATGGATGCAGATAGACTTGGGTGTTGATTATCCCACCGTTACACGTGTAGTAACACAGGGTAGCAGTGAATTCAGCGAGTGGGTCACTGAGTACAAACTGCAGTACAGTAATGATGGAGGGAAGTTTCAGTATTACGCTGAAGGAGGACAAGTTACAGACAAGGTAAGATCTTACGAAAGCCGACTCCCGACATCGGACTTCCGACTTCGGACTCCCGACTTCCGATTTCGGACTTGAATTCTGACTTCCGACTTCGGACTCCCGACTTCCAACTTCAAACTTCTGACTTTGGAAGTCAGAAGTCGAAAGTTGGGAAAGTCGGAAGTTGGAAGTCCCTCCTCGGCTTTAGTAAGGACATACTGGCCTCTAAAACGATTGTTAAAATGATTGTTAAGAAGTTGGACTCCCGACTTCAAACTTCAAACTTTAAACTTCTGACTCCCGAAAGTTGAAAGTCGAATTTGAAAGTCGGAAGTTGGAAGTCAACTTCAAAACGACTGTTAAGAAGTGGACCCTCTCCTCGGCTATTAGTAAGGACCTACTGTCCTCTAAAACGATTGTTAAAACGATTGTTAAGAAGTCGGACTCCCGACTTCCAACTTCAACTTCAGACTCCGAAGAGAAGAGGAAGGAAAGTCGAATCGAAAGTTGGAAGTCGGAAGTTGAAGTCCCTCTTCGGCTTTTGTAGCATCACTCTTCTTAAAACGATTGATATTTAGGTTTGTCATTTTGTATCATTCGTGTAAATTTAAACATATATGAACCCTTTATGGGGCGACAAACAAACAAAAATATGGAGGATCATTAAGAAGAAACCCGCGACAGAACGAAAATTGATAATTGAGAGGGCAACTGACAACTCTTCCAGACGACTAAGAAAAAAAAGAAAGAGCGAGTATGTATGTGTGTGCCACTCGAAGTTGTTAGTTTGGCCCGTGGAATACCGCGCTGGACGAAAAACTTTGACAAATCGCGCTATTTTTAGACGACCGAGCGAAAACTTCGATTTTTGTAGCCAGGTTTTAAAACATTATTTAACATACACCATGATAGAAATTATCCAACAAAAGGGTCTATTCGACGAAATACAAGACAATTTAAATCTTTGGTCCTGTCGCGAGATTCTCCATATTTACAGACAGATGAGTTTTACTTTAAAATGTTTGATCCCTCTAACAATTTGTCATCTTGCCGATTCAGGTATTTGCTGGAAACGCAGACATGAACACGGCTGTGTCACGTGTCCTAAATCCACCAATCAAAGCACGGTACATCCGTTTTCGACCAATAGCGTGGTCGTCATGGATATCAATGAGAGTGGAGCTGTTTGGTTGTCCTCCTCAAGGTACTGTTAAAAGTCTTATATTTACTTATTATCCGAGTGCGAAGGCCGTACTGGGAGAATATCGCCCGTGGTCTTCTGCTACCGACCGAGGGATACAAGGTCCATACCATTCTCTTCCCCATTGCCCTTTTCGTTTCTATTAGCCGGCGGGGCCTTGGCACGAGAAAAGATGGGCTCCGGAGAGACAGGATTTCCAGTCCTAGATTCTAGGACTCCCGGTCTTTATATACATTTTGTATGCAGTCGTGATGTTTCTATATACGTAGAACCCCGATAACTCGAACTCGGTACTCGACAACCCCTCTGCAAATTCTTTTCCCCTTTTTTTTTTTTTGAACCCCTTTTTTTTTTTTTTTCGTGGGGTGTGTGAGAGAATCTTGGCGTTTTGACTACCGTTCAAGATTTCTTTGTTCCAAACAACCAATCAAAAAATCGAGTTAATTCAAAAATTCTATGTCCCAGAGCCCTTCGTTTCTCTTGCCAAGGCACTGCCGGCTGAGAGAAACGAAAAGGGCTATGGGGCCGGGAATGGGTCCGTACAAGAAAGTCTAAGGTTGATATTCTCCAGTACGGTCCTAAGCTATTGAAATTCAATACAGTCAACTTTCGTTAAAGCGGACACGCTCGGGGCGTCGTTTAGTGTCCGTATAGCGGGAGTCCGTAATAGCGGGAGTCATTTCCAGTCAAACCTTTCGTCGGGGATCTGGATTTGTCCGTAATGGCGAGTGTCGGCCATAGCGGGGTGTCCGCAAGGCGAGAGTTGACTGTACAAAGTTTATTATATGGCACTTTGCCATATAATGTTGCCCGGGTTTTGCCAGCCAGTCGAGAATAAAATCGCGGAAAATCCGGTCCCGACTATTAGCCAATCACAGCACGCGTTATATCTTAAGAAGCTTTAACTATATAATAATCAAACATAAATACACGTAAATGTCTTATCAGAAATTTATTTTCTGTACTTCAGTTACACCAATGACAACGTGGGAAATAATGTACCAAATGACTTGCTTTCATCGTCTCATTTTTCTCTTTAAAAATGAGTAATTTACTCATTTCACTTAGACTCAAACGAAACGAGCATTATACTTTCAATTGACCGGTCACATCATTTTATTATGCCTATCTTTTGAGTCTTTGACTTTACATGTCGGATACGTATCAACAAGTTAATTGAGTAATAACAATAGTTAAAGTGGTTTTAATTCTGTAACCATTATCCATCCATACATCCTGAAGTCAAAACTGTTCAACATAGCTCACATTTAAATCAAGGCGTCCTCTTGGCATGTATCGTACTCTTATTTCTTAAACTCAAATTATAGTGATAATGTTGTATTTGTGATAACTTGGATGGGCTGTAGATTAATCAAACAGGTAATTTCCACCCCTACTGGATCAGATATGTCCAGGTTTGCGTATGTGCGCTTTCCCCTCAATCTCATTCTTTTTATAAATTCCCAAACCACATTTTTCAATATTATTATTTAAATATAAAATAAAAATTAAAAAATAAATATTATTAAATAATTGCCTTACTCGACTGGATGGCCTTTACATTAGGCTTAGTAATAGCAATATTGCCATTTTGATTCCTTAGTTTGACCCGCATAACACGGTTTCACTATATAGGTTTCGTCGTACTTTGCGCACGCGTGCCATAGAGGGGGGGGGGGTTGACAGCAGTAATCCCAATTCTTTGCAATATCAACGTAGCACCAGTAGTAACTGTATCCATGGAGACCACATTCGTGCCCGGCTAGGCAGGGTTTTCCCGAAACAGCGATAGCGGAGAATCTGCTGGAACATGCTTTCTCGTCCGAGTTGGAAGCTCCGCGATTATTGTGAAACAAGTCTGAATGTTCCTTGCAAACTCCTCGGAACTGGTACATTCCGAAACACAGCATGGCCCTTCATTTTTCAGCCAGTCCGTGTAACACGATCTGTAAAATGTTCCCCCATTAACGCTGCAGCTGGAATTTATGCAGCGGTCACCATTAATTGTTACCTCCGAGTCTGCCGCTGAAAGATTTGGAACGATCAAGTATTCGTCTTCTACCGGAGTATCGGCTTGATCATTAGTACCTCCCTGTTTGTCATCATCCAGCGCGTGTAGATACGTTTCCTATGCTTCTTGATACTGTTATGTTCTTGTCTTGTTTGGTAGAACCTGTATGAATACCAAATGCATCGGACTCCTGGATGTGCACGGGTCTCGTAACTGGCGTCAAATCGTGTGCTCTATAAAGCAACAAGCTAGCGTTTTTATCTAGTAGCAACTCTCTTGTCTTGTTTAACAAGGTATTGTTTCTTCTTAAAGTTATACCAAGGTCCATTCTAGCAAAGGAATAGTCGTATGCAGCGACTTTGTCGCTTGCTAACATGCCCACTGCCTGGTGAACGAGTTTCCTTTTCTTTAAGGGAATAGTTGACTGTTCCACTCTGCTCAAATTATCCAATGTATTTGCCACTCTTTTGTCCATGGGAACCGAAACGCGAGCTCGCATGTCCTTTGATTTTTGCGAATTCTCGTTACAATCATCTGTAAAAATTTTTGCACTTTGATAGCGATCGATCCCGAGATCATTACTAACTAGTTTTGCCTCAAGTTTACTCACGGATATAATTTCTACAATAGAGTCTGGGGCGTTCTTTCCTATGTAAGCAAACGAAAACCCATTGCCCTGATTGGTTGGATCGTAACAGCACGCCGCTGTCCACATGTGACTGGGGACAGTCACTCGATTTAAATCTCTATTTGGATTTTCCTGGGTCTTATGCTCTTCATTTGGAATTCTCGTTCTTGTTTTAACTACGCCGGTGACAAAGTATCGCAAAGCCCCAACGCAGTTTTGTCTCAACGTATCCATTGAGACCTCTTCCATTTTCTTCCATGACTGCTGATTGAAGCATGGGTCTTGTGGAACTGCGTTTGTGAGAGTGAAAGTTGCTGTACGGCTATCGTTACATTGGTAAAAGTTTGGGTTGAGGTGACCCCTATCGTAACCAGTGTTTTCGTAGTCTTCGTTGATGGCCTGTACTACTTTCATCCTTTGCTGCGCATGCCCGGCTGTCTGGATATTCCTCTGACCCATCGTATCAGAGAGCTGTTTAAAGCAGAAACAGAAATAGACAACAGTTTCATAAGGATTAGGCACATTTACACATGAATAGGGTGGTGTTCTAACGATTACCGCTCTTTGTCTAGGATCGAACACTGGGTTTTTGCCCTAGTGTGTGTTCATTCAAATTAAAGCTTTTCGATAGTACTTTCATATGGTCCTGTTAGCTTTGCCATTCAAGGTGGTCATAGCTTTGCAGCCTGTGGATGAAGCTTCAGTGTGTGCCTGTGAAGCTTTTGTAGGATGGGAGCAGTTCTTTATATGGCACCCACCATTATTGATAAAGTCTCTCGATGTTGTTTGCAAAAACGAAATGGCATTTTTTTAGAATTTTTATCTTAGTCCTTCCTTGTGATAATGAATTCCACGTTTTTCGAAGCCTATTTTTCCTGATTTTTCACTTTGGCGACCTAATCCTGAAAATTAGTCACCAAATTGGCGAGGAGAATTGCATTATCGTCCTCAGTCAAACCACATCCAATCGTTCATTTCATCAAGTATTGCATAATTCATAACAAAAAAAAACACTTCACAAAAAAACTTGCTTTATAAAAAGGTATAACATCTCAGCTAAACATTATAAGAATGTGATTTACCTGTCAGAAAACCTTAGGCCATCCCAATAAAATATTTCGTTTCCCATCGCCCGACCGACCCATTTTTTTCAAAAAGTAAAAAAAAAAATTGCAGATTCACTAGTCAAAGAAGCAAGTACTTTAATTTACAAGCACACGATCTTGTCTTATCAACAACAATTGACATTATGTGATGTCCTTGCTTTTAATTTTGATTAAAGAAAGAATAACGGAAATAACGAACGAAATAGCCACCTTTTCGCATTCGTGACCCGAGGCTTTCTTCATTCAAGCGTTCCATCTTTTTTTCTTTTTTTTTCTGCCCGACCGACCGACCCACCATCACAAGAGAAGAGGCGATGGGAAACAAAACATTTTATTGGGATGGCCTTAGAAAATCTGTCATGTGCTTTCCAATCGAGCGACATTTTTACAGGCAGGCAACTTCCTTTCTCAGTTTCGACAGCCATGAAAACAGTCACACAATGAATTTGCTTTGGTGTTTCGTGTTGTATTGAAGTTTACAAGGCAAAATGGCTCTGTTAGAACCAATCCCTTACGGCCGTGAACTCGGCCCAGCCCACCGCGGATATGTACATATATAGCAAGTTTTTCGCGCTCTTTATGTATATTTGTTTCAACGTTCTACCAGTTCGGTTCAAGTTTAAGTTCACGTTCAAGTTTACGTATCCTAATCGTCAGGTAAATGTCGTTTCTTTCGTTTGTACGTATTTCCTTTGTTGTATTCCGTCATCTCTGCCGTTCTCAGTCTGAAGTGTAATATATTTTCTTATTTATGTCCTAGAAACCACCGGTAATTGTGTCAAGTTTGAATTCGTGTCGTTAAGAATAAATTAGTTTCACCGTACGACAAAGTGTTATTGCTGGTGCGTTTACTACAGGCTCAATTCAAAATGTTTAAATCCATTTATAAAGTCAAAAACATTATAGATTGTTTGCTCCACGCGTGATGCGTACGTTGTACATGCGCCAACATTATTAAGATCAGCGGTTTCATCTCGTACCTCATGTTAGGTCACCAAAAGTCTTCGCAGTTCTTGTGCTTCATATAGCGTACACAAAAAGCCATTCGAGATTGAAATTAATGCAAATAAGGAGAAAATAATCAATTTTAAAGGGTCTATCTACTAAAATGGCAGAGTAAAAATGTTTTTTACTTTTTTTGAAATTTTTGGATTTGGCTACCACTCTAAAATATTTAGGAGCCAAGTGGCTACTGGACAAAAAAGTTAATTTCTTGCCCTGAATGGCCAAATGATACAAAAATCTCCCCTGGGGCTCAATAAACCATAAGGACCTCCTGTTTGGCTGAGGACCTTGGCAAGGATCGGGTAACGTGTAGGCGGAGTACAAAGGGATCCTTAAGCTTGTACTGTAAAGTGTGGCAAAGTCATGATACTGATTCTGATACACTTGGCAGATGTTTTTCGGTGGTTGTGCGAAATGGCGTTGTAGTTTTGGAGGGATTCCTTTGTAAAAGAATTGGTTGCATTTGCTAAAGTCGTTCCCTACTTCAGATTTCACAACGACAGCAAAGAAACATAGCAAGAGGAAGAGCTGCTGAATTGGCGTCATTGCTCTTTACTGCCTGTTGCAGAATGAATTGTGTTTCCTCGGAATATCTCTCACGTTTTAGTCCGTTCAGATTTTATCGATTGTTAAATGTCCCTTCTCAACTCATTAATAATTCATCAGATTAACACAAAGAAAATCATTACCGTGACGGTGGTCTGGATACCCGATCTTAATTAGCATAGATTTTTACGATTTTATTTATCTGTTTACTCCATTGTTTTTGTTTCGATTGAAAGGATATATCTAACACTCGAGACAGTGTTTCATCGGCTATCCAAACACCTCGAATTTCGTCAAAGATACTCCGCTGCGCGTCGTATTTTCAACTCTCTTCTCGGTGTTTGGATATCCCGATGAAACACTGCCTCTCGTGTTTGATATATTACATGATTGCGCCACCAAGCATAAAAAATTAAGTAAAAATTCCGCAAGAAGTCCATTGTATTGTGCATCGTCCAAATTCTTCTTTGTTTTTTGTGCATTTTGCATAATCCCGCTTGAGAGAATTTCGTTTTCGGTCAAGATGTTTCGTCTTGGTGACTTTTCCTTTTTTGCCATGAAAGTTCTTCTTTGATTTGTTCTAAAAAGTAACGAATAGGTAGAAATTTAGAACTCTGCTCGTATTCTTTTTGATTAGTTCCCTTTGTTTCATTTTGGTCAAATTTTATCATCAACATTTCCTTTGGTCAACATCAAGGAGCAATAAATAAAACATAAATGGTTCATTTTTAATTTGAGCTTGATTAAAACAGTCGCTAATGGAAAGGAAAAGCGGTCTTAAAGTTGTACCTGTAAAGGTTAATGGATTTGCGTCAAGTGACCGTGTTCCCATACCGGTATCCATTGTTGGAAATGAAGGCTTTTGTAGGAACGCAAAATAACTATCTCGTTACTGCATTTATTTGAATAAATCTAAATTGTCGACACGGTTGCGTTTTGAAGCGGAAATTTTCATTTATTCACTTGTTTTCCCTTTGTGTTTAAAGCTAACTGCAACTTGCAGAACATCATGTAAAAACACTTTGTTGTATTGCGTGGAAACGTGTTGATAAGATACTATGTTGTTGTTACCATCCTATCCAAAAAACAACGTTCAAGACTGAGAAAAAATGCAAACCATTCGGTGAGCTTACGCTAGCAATTCGCCACTTTATAAACAAGAAGAAATCAGAGGTGAGTCTTGTGTTGCATCAAGAATCGTATATTCCCCAGTAACGGTCTTACAAGCGACTGCGAGATGTCACGTTTCAGATTCCTTTTTGTTTCTGAAGTGGCAAACAAAGGAACGTCGAGGGCAGAGGGAGGGTAAAATAGGGCCTTGTCTACATATCAGAATTCATATTTTCATTCTTTGCGTGTGTACTTACTGCGCTATATTTGTTCATATTAAAACGAACTTTGTTGGACAGCGAGCCTTCCAAATAGAGCTTTTATTGAACGCTCCACACTCCTTTATTCCATGCTTCATATACTCTTTTATTACATATATAGCGAGAATTTTGGGCAATAAGCCTTGCAAATAGATTTCTATATTTGCTATATTTCACATGTGAGAAAAGCGATACGTCCAATCAGTTTCGCGTATAGCTTTCTTCACATGTGAAAAATATAACCAATCAGCATCTAGAGTAGAACGACCCAACCAATCAGAGCACGCGAACTCAAATGGTTTCCAACAAGGTTGACCAGCGAGCGGCAAGTTTGCTCCCGACGGCAGTTTATGTTTGGAAAACATGGCTACACGATTTGTTCCTTAATAAAGAGAACTTTATGGAAAGGCAAGCAAACAGGAACTCGCTAAGCAAAATCGAAAGGATATAGTAATGAGATGATAACGATAAAAATCATTCTTCAAAGGCGGAGCGAAGACAAGCGAAGTAAGTTTATTGATAAATGAAAGCGAAGCCGGCGGACAAGAATTTCTTTCAAACTTGCAACGCATCCGCAGACTTTCTAAGAATATTCAAGCACTCTTTGGAACACCATGGTAAAGTAGATTGTATTTCTGAATGTGGACTTACGTCGCAATTATTGCTTAATTAACCGACTCCTTGTGTTGTCACAATTCTGTTCAAAATTCGCCTGCGTGTTTAGTTGCTTCGCTTGTCACGGTGGCGACGCTTACTCGATGCAATACGAAAAGTTTTACTTTCAAAAAGTAACGCAACGTGTTTAATTAAATAAAGTTTTTTCAGGAGATTTTGGTTGGCAGTAATTTTTCGAATTTGGTTAAAAGTGATTTCGCTTGGAAAGCGATGCGCATTTTGCTGCTTTGTTTTTCCTCCCTCTACGGTCAAACTGTAATATGTAAAAGGTTTATGAATTAACTTACGAGAAAAATTGCGTCAAGTTTACAATGGTTGAATTCTCGTTATGTATATAATAAACAAATCACAGCATAGAAAGTGCTTTTTACGGAATTTTATTCACTCGTTGCAAAACTTTGGAAAACTCACTCGCTCTCTTCGCTCACTCGTTCGTTTTTCCAAAGTTTTGCAACTCGTGAATAAAAATCCGTACGTCGCACTTTCTATGGAGTAATCTATATTTATTGCGCGCTCCACACTCTTTTATTGCACGCTCCACAGTTTGATTTTACGCTCCACACTCTAAACCAGTGTCTTTAGACCTTTCACTTTAAATTGCAATGAAGACATCATATTGCCTCCACGCGTTATGACGTAACGTGACGTCATCTTTGCATGATGACGTCACGTGGCGTCATCTTATACCGTGCAAGGGCTTTGTATGCTATCATCTATTAGCACCTCGCATTAAGAATGAGCTCGAGCGCTTGAAAGATGTATTCACACTTAACCTGCGGAATGGTTTATTCATTTTAATGTTACGTTTTCTTTCTCTTCGTTAGATGGTCCTCTAAAACCAGATTTCTGCTTCTTCGTGCTTCAAGCAGATGGCACTCACAAGTGGAAATGCAAAGAAAGAGGTTAGTGTTACAGTATTAATTTAAAGTTTGCCTTAACAACTTCTCGTAGGTCCGTTGGTAGAATATTGCAACGTGTACCACAAAGGTTATGGCTTCTGATCTTGTTAAAATCCTAATTTTATTTCTTGGGACTGTTTGGTTTCTTTTTGAAGAAGTTGTTTCATTATAACAAAGAACAGTTATATGCATTCCGGCTCAACCTGTAAAACACAGGCTAGAAGACAGTGCCGTCCGGTCGTCCGAGACAAGTAAATTTTCCTGCAACTTTTCATTCTTATTTGCCCGATGGAAAAGAGCCCAGGCAAGTCGTCTGCCCACTAAATCGTAAAATATGTAAACCAAGGCAGACATGTGACTGCCCCAGGCAAGCAAAATTTGAGAGCTGCTTCTTCGAAGGACAAGTTGGAATTAAAGTTTTTTTTTCTAACCATGCTGCATGCACTTGGTTTCTTCTTGCAAAGAAAGGTGCACTACTTGTCGGTTCATAACTTTGAAGAATCCTATTGCTTTAATCATTTCAGCTCCCGAGCTTGTTTTTCCATTAATCAAATCATTGCGGTATGTCTTAAAACTTTTGATGCTGATACTGACGACCTAGAGCACAATATTTTCGCCCAATATCAAGTCCTACCGTCAACCACCTAAAAACAAAAAGAGCTTTAAGCTATAAGCCCTGGGTTAGCTCTGGTAAATTCTCAGAAGTATTTTGCTTCTATAGTTTTGATTGATGCATTAACGATATCATTAGTTCGTCTGCCCTTCTTTCTGATTGGTTAAAACACTGTACAATTTACGAAAAAAAAAAAATGCGTGGGATTTTTGTTGATTTAACAATCTGTTTAGTGTAAATCGCAAACGTTTAGACTAAACCTAGACCCTAACGAAACCCTTAACCCAAAACACTGACTCAAAAATTAACATCACCAAACAACGTCGTTTTTCTTTTTTGAAATCTCGGCTCAAGTGTCCAATGAACTTCGGAAAGGTGTTTCTATCCGTTCCCAGCCCTTTTTCCGTTTCTGAAGGGAAATGTTGACGTTTTCTTGTGAAAAGACTGACTGTACTGGGCGAAAGGCGGGCGGAAATAATGAGTGTTTGTTCCGTCTGGAATGGATTGTTCTCATTAGTGATTCAGTTACGTACAAACTAATCTTTAAGGGGCTACGTCTTAAATTTTAAGAGGCTAGGCTGCGGTGTTGGTGTAAAAGAGCTTAGGTCACTCTATTTTAGATTTTTTTTTTCTAGTTCTGTTACATTCAATCTGGTTTTAAAACTAGATGATTCTGTTACACAAAAACTGTTCTTTTTCAAAAGTTTGGTCTTGAAGCGAAACCTCCAAATACAGCTAAAACTGCAGAAAAGACGGACACTAAATAAATACAGTTGAACCCCGCTAATTCGAACTCGGTTATTTCGAATTCCCCGATATTTTGAACTGAAACCCATTTCCCTTACCCTGGGTGCCAGAGGGTTTTTTTTTCTTTTTTGCTTCGCCGCTCTTTGTCGTCGCAAAAAAAACCCTCTGGCACCCAGGGTACATTTCCCTTGGATTTGCCTTTTAGTCATTTACTATTGGCTATTTTGAACTCTCGCTATTTCGACCTGTTTCCCCTGACGCTTCGAAATAGCAGGGTTCAACGTACTACGAGCCGTAAGGCGGCAACAGTAGAAGAGGTTAAAATGGATGCATGGAGCTCATCTTGAGTTTTGCCAGCCGACCGGAAATCAAATTTTGGCCCATTTTGTATATGTAATAGGACTGTGTGGGTCCCATTAGGCAAATAATTGGATAACGCCCTATAGTTCAGATGCAATTAGGGGTCAGGCGTTTTTTTTTAAATCCAATTAATTCCTTAGTGCAGTCGCATTTCGCGTTGAGATATTGTATATGACTTTGTGCGCTGGGAAATACATGAATAGGGATTTTAGTCTTACAATATAATTAGAGTCAAAAAATGCAGAAGTCATTTGCAGGCCAAGATTTCATCGGTAAATGAGTTTTTCATTGCTAATAATTAGAGAAAGAAACCTAATGACCTCGCTCATAAGCTATCTTTGGTCAAGTGAATATGAATATTCTCTTTCTCTGGTACGGGAGGCCATTAAAAACGATTTGAATTAAAGAACTCTCAAGGCGCTTACGGGTTTAGTTTTGTCAAAAGTAAATTAACCGGATGCGATGACTATCGAAAAAATCTTCTTATGAAAGATCGTAAACAAAAAACGAGATTGACGTTTATAGGATGAGCAACAACTCAACTTGATCAAGATCTGTTTTCTCCTTCCAATGTCAATCATAAGGTATAATGGGAAGAAGAAAGTCAATCACTTAGACGAGGATACACGCGTTTCAAGCAATCCAGAAACTCTAAGCTCATTACACGAATCTATGTTTTGGGATGTTTTATAAAATTTTAGGTGATGTTTGAAAGAAAATTGTTTTTCTCGAAGGATTATTAAAATGTTGCAAAATAAGTAATATTGAAGATTTAATGTAGATTTAAAATAAGAATTCGAAGTAAAAAGTAGTAGGTGGACACCAAATAGGTGCTAGGCCCCTGACAACCTGGGGTGCTCTTGCGCGTGGGGATCAACAGTCTGGTGTTGTTCCAAAAATTTTCTTTCTTCTACCCCTTCTTTAAACCTCTTAAAATTTCACAGTTGTTATTAAATTAATTCTCCCTTCTACTAATATAGGAAACTAGTGGAGACCAGGTAGAAGAATTTAGATGTTGCCATGTTGGCATCACTTGTGTTTAACACTTGCTATTAGGCACATTCATTCCTTACCGTTGCAGTGTATATTGGGTAACCGTTCTGATTTGCGTTGGCTTTTGTCTTTTTATCGTTTCCAAAACGAATCCTGATACACAAATTTCGCACATAAGTTCATTTCTGAATTTAAATCTAATTCATTTTCGTGGCATTGGGTTGAAGAGAGGTAATGGCCCTGTAGTTTGTAACTGCTGAGTAACGCCCATCGGTTTATCATCGCTCTAGTTACTTGGAAGTCGGAAGTCCGAAGTCCGAAGTCCGAAGTCGGAAGTCGGAAGTCCCTTCTCGGCTTTCGTAGTTACCGGTAGTTGCCTTATCTTAACTTACCGCTAGCCTAGCGCACTTTGATGTAACTTTCAAGCCATTTTGAAGCCATTTTTGAATCTTTATTGTTGTAAATATTTTCCTCGGTTATATGATATCATTAAAAAAAAACATTTAAAATATAAACTTGTCGTGACGATAACCTACCTCAAACCAATATAATACACAGCAGCAGGAAAAAACAGATGTCAATATCGTCGATAAAAGCAGCCAAATAGAAGGTAGCAACTGAAACAGTTGTAAGCCGACCGTGCACGTGGCAGAAAGAGAAATCGGATATGTCACTGAAACGAACTCAGCGGAAAACGTAACGCAAGCCCAAAAATTTGCAGTAAAAAAAAATTAGCAAGAAGTGTGGACTCGACTGACATCTCTGGCTCCCAGAAGGAAATTTAACAGACATTTGAACTTAAAATGCTTTTACAATACACATTTTCGCCTCGGATACTTATTAAACTCTAAATTAAATATACTGTACCCGACTGTTACGAGCTGTTTATACCTATTCTACTTAAATTTTTCCCAAAAAAGTGGGGGGGGCACGGCCCCCCCGGCCCCCCCCCCCTACTCCTACGGCCCTGTCTAAGAGTCTTTGTCCACAACAATAAAAGTGGAAAAAATGAACCAAAGCATACTGCCAGAGTAGTAACGACTCATAGACAGAAAAATGCACCAGGAATGTAATTTAACGTCTTATTTTTTGTCGGATTTCGGGGATTTTAGATGTTTCTGGTGTTCTTGCGGTTCAATGCAAAGACATTTTTTGATCGTCTGTTTTTTTAAGGGTTAACACAAAAAACAATTCGATTATTTTCCCATCTGTGAACATGTACCTTTAACTGGCCGAACTGCAGGATTTTTGGTGTAGTGATGCCTTTCGAGCAGAATTCAAGGTCAAAACTACGGGTCGAAAATCGAGTTTTGGGCGATTTGGGTTAGCTTTCGATCGTTTCACGCATTCTCTAACGTCACTCACTGAAGCATTTTCGCCTCGTTGTATAAACACCACAAACGCACAAGTTTACAACAACAAATAATGTGTTGATTAAAATATGCGTTAACAAGGCAAGATTCAAAACTGACCTCCCGCAACTCTGAATTCTTTCCCGAGGATTTGCTTTCGCGGTTAACATTTCTCTGCAGATAACGTCAATAAATTGAGCCTATGTCTGTCCAGTGTCGCTGATAAGTTTACAAAAAGCGCAGCTATGAATGGTATCATGATAATCTGTCTTTATTCGCCCTTTAATGGCATCTAATCATTGGTCTGGCAGACATGTTATTTCTGTCGTAAGACACTTGTTTTCGATCTGTTGATGTTTTCTTGACGTGAGTGAAAGGGAATTATTTCGTGTCCGTGAAGCAGAATTTCTTGTGAACTTTAGCTCGGTATACGTGAATAACAGATTGTTCTTAAGAGTGAAGCACTCTTATCTAGGAGATAAAAATCTCGCGGTGTTCTCCTTTGAAAAACTCGCATCTGTCTTCAACATGGCAAAGTCGCTCGATCAGTTGACGATCTAAAATTTTAAACGCAATTTTTAATAGTAACCCTTTCAGTTTATAGGCTTGAACCATTAATTCAACTTAATAATTGCTGGATATTTATTTCAATGTTAGTTTTAAGAATTTAGTGGAACTTATAGACGATCGAACTTGCCAAATTCTGTTGACTAATTCCTTAATTCTCACTACTTATCTGTATAACAATGTATTGATTTTGAAAAGAGAGTTTAGATTCCCATCAGTGTGGGAATATGGCAGAGTTTTAACGCATAGCCATGCAGTGACTTTAACTAAAGAAAAACGGTTCTGGAAGGTTGAAACTCTCCAAAACTTCAAGCTATTGATATACTAAAGGATTAATCGACCTGTTCACATGTAATTGTCAAGGGTAAGCGCCGACAGCATTAAAGTATCAAATATCCCTCGCTTGCGTCTACCGTGCCCCTTGTTTGCCCTTCGTAACTACATAGTCGTAACGATTAATTTGCTCCAGAAATTCGGCAGGTATGTGCTCGGATAGTCCAACATGAAAAATGAGGATCGGTGTTCCGAAACGTGGATCTGCAAACGTTTTCATTCCTCTGCTTATATCAAGTTGTGTATGGTTATGGGGAGTTCTCAATGCTGAGTTAGTGGGGCGAGCACGGTCGCCACGTCTTGAGCGGTCTAAACGTAAGTTTAATTCCTGCTGTTAACGTATGTTTTATTAGTCGGCGACAAGCGAGTCACTTGTAATATTTTCATGCTGGTAATTTAGAGGGTTTGTTCACAGGTTACCATTTGACATTTGTTATGGTTGCAGTATTTATTATGAAAAAATACGCACTTTTGTTGCACGAAGATGTGCAGTCGGTTGATATCATCCGTATTTACCTGTTTGTCAGTCCAATATTAATATTTCAGATGATTCTCTTGTTAGTTTAAGGGCATTTTTTACTAGTTGAAAACTTACATCTGTGGTAGTGAAAACGATACATATTCGATATGTAGCATGTAATATCAGTCGATATTATCCGTATTTTAATACCTGATAATAAGTCCGACAACTTATTTCTTTTTTACATCCTTTCGATGTCCAGCTTGATCTGGTATTTAATTCAATTTGTAAAAATTACAAATCTTGCTGTAGCTCACCCTTTTACGACCGGAAGTGTCATACAGTATTAAAAGTTAAGTCGCTAGCAAAAGTTCACGCAATCAGAATTATTGGTAGACAATTCAAACTTCAAAAATAATCCCTGAATTGACTTCGTTTTCGACCGTTCAGGCAATCTCAAAATTTTGTAGCCTTAAATATTTCGACTTCTGGTAAATGTTTAAATATTCCATGAGTTTGAATGTTGTGCTTTCGTGAGAAAATGGACGTATGTATTCCTTATCTTATGGGCTCCGCTATAAATAACGTATTTTACAGCTTATTGTGGCATCAAATACGAACTAAAAACAAATGTTACATAGTATGAACCAAAATCTTGCTTGCATTTAGCCACACTACTTTAAACAAACTTTGATCCCTTGAAGGAAACGAGCGCTACCTAATCTTAGAGTGAAACTGTTATCTAACGGGTCTTGCAAAATGCTTAGAATATACCACATAACTGTACACCTAACGATTTTTATCTTGTAAACATTTATTTATTAGCTGTTTCGCAAAGACGTTTGCTGGTAGCTGTTTTTCGTGGCAATCTAAACGTTTTGCGTTTCTGGTTGTCTTACATGTTAGTAATAGTCCACGATAATTTCACATTCTCTCTTTGTTGTGGATTTCAATAAACATCTGTTTGTTTGGTTGATGGGCAATTAAGATGTGTATGTTTATATAAAAAATATATTGTTTAAACTTTAGCGATGTATTTGTCCTACAAGGATATTAGTTATCAGTAATCAGAGAATAAATTATTTAAAAAAAATTCAATTCCATATATTTCTACAGAAAATGGTTTTGTTTTTAGACAACATGTTTCAAAACATGGCTTCCGCGCGCTAAAAATTGTCAAAATTGTTGTAGATAACATGACGTGGTTCTTAATTACGCGCATCAACCGCTGATCTCGAAGATACAATGAATATCTTGTTTCTTTTATCTCAACGTCTACGATATGAAAATCTTTGAACTTCATCGAGAGAAAATTGAACTGCGGCCAATGAAATATAGCGAAAACGTATTAAAAAAGACATTAAAATTGTCAATTGCGTTGAGGGAATACACAACATGCGACTTAGTTGCAGAAAATTGAACGCCAAGCTAACTGCCATATAATAAAACCCAAGAGGTCAGAGACAATGTGGTAGAACGTGATATCACATTTGCGTTATCAGAATATGGTATACTCCTGGAGATTTTCAAAGAATTGATAGTCTGCACGCGGAAGCCTAACAAAAAGACCACATTGTCAAACCAATATTGCGGGGAATATCCTTTAGGATAAGCCAAGCTTATCGTTTAGATAACAGGTTGGGATGGGAGGAATTTTCGTTCTCCTTCAGGCTACAATCTTGGACAAAACTAGTTGACACATACGCATTTCACGCTTTTTTCACAAATTTCTCGCTTCAAGCGGGTTAAAATATTTTTTCCCCCCCCCCCCCTTTCTTTTTTTTTTTTTTTTGGCCCCCCCCGCTTTTTTTAAAAAAAAAAAAAAAAAAAAAAAAATAAAAAGGGGGGGGGGGGGGGGAAAAAAAAACCGGCGAAAAAAAAGAAAAATAAATTTTACAAAATTTTATAGAACACCGTTTTAATTCCTTCCTCTTGTGGCATGTTGAATTTGTAGACATGCCTGTTTCGTGGTTTTGTTTCCGTGCGATCAACTGAAATGTAGCATTCCATCTTTTGAATTGATCTTCTTACCGGCTTTGTTTTGTGGATGTTGGCGAAAATATAGAGTATTGACGCATCAGTAGTTTTGCGTTCTCAACGAAATCTGAAGAATCCACACTCCACTAGTCCGCAGTCCAGTCCAAAGCTAGTCCACAATCCAGGTCAGTATCGAATCCAGTCCTGTTACAATTTTGAATTAAGCCACAAGCCGTTTCCATGTTTAATTCAACGTATATCAAACAACTAAAGATACAGGTTAAAAGCTTCAAAAGAATTTAAACATGCATGCTAGTTATGTCACATCTTGTCCGTTCTTTCATTAAAAGCTGCAAAGGTCAAGGCTTAAAAATGAATGAGACATTCAGTAATCGACGCAATCTCTCCCCTGAACAAAAAGGATTTTCCACTTTCCGATATGAATTGACCTTCGCCTTAAATAATTTGGCCTTGACTCTCAAGGTCTTCAAGTTGATGCTTTCCAAGTGTGTTTTACACGGGGGGTTTTTAAAAAATTTTTTTTGGGGGTCCCCCCCCCTTTTTTTTTCTTTTTTTTTTTTTTTTTTTTTTTTTTTTTTTTTTTTTTTTTTTTTGTTTTTTTTTTTTTTTTTTTTTTTTTTTTTTTTTTTTTTTTTTTTTTTTTCCTTTCTTTTTTATCCCCCCCCCCCCCCTTTAGCACAGCTAGAGGTAAAGAACTTGCTGCGAGATAAAAGACATCTTTCATATTATAAGAAACAATCTATAAAACACGTTGCTTAAATCACGCAATTGAAGTCGCTCACTTGTTTTGCGCATTTGGTTGGAAATGTCCTACTGGCTTCCGTAATTCGTAAACCGATTAGAGCAAATCCTGCGGAAAGTAAACTAATCCTGGACGTTCCACATCCTTTAGTCTTGTTTTTTAAACGTGTGTTTCTCGCCTTGTTCAAAATTAGTGCTGTTTTAGATCTAGATAGGCGCTAGGCAAGGTCTACAAAACCTGCACAACCACAAAAACTTACACAGACATCCTCATTGGTAAATAATAAAACTGTATTTTTCCTTCTTTTGACGTTAATGGTCTCATCCTAACTATGAGCTTAATCCTGCTTTAAGCATCTAAGCCAAGATAACTAAAACTGCACGAAATACGCGCAAATGATTTTGGCTAATGCTTATTTTGACTTCTTGTTATCTAAAATTTTCCTTCTATGTCTTCTTGCACATCAGTTGTCACCAAAACACTTTTAAAAAACTACCGTTCTTGTCTTATTCTTCCCGCCCAGTCGACAAAAGAATGAAACGACGAGCGGAAGTTTGGAAATGAGTTGATCTGTTCTCGCGCTTTTTCGCGCCAGATTTTGCTCAAAATTCAAGATGGCGACTGTGATCTCTCCTTCGTTTTCTCTGCATACATTGATAAACAAACAGACCGCGTTGTGAATACAGTTTATAAATAACAAAGCAAGATGTTCTCCGAAACAGCTACAAGATTCAATTTGTAATTGAAAAATTTTTATCTAGAGTCAAAGGTTAAAATAACAATCAGATTAATTAAATTGGATTGTGATGTCTTTTGGATTTTCTCAGCCGCGGAGACGGATCAATTTTGTTGATCTTTGTCAGTGTGTTTACTCTCGTGCGCTTCGTCGGACTTCTGTTATTTCTCAGCGGGGCAATAATACACTGTGTCGTGGCGTACTAGCAGCACTATGACACTTCAATTAACCCGTGGTGTAGTCAGTGAAAAATACGGGTATTGGTAGCTAAAACGTCTTTGAACTTCTGTTGTTTACTTGCCTGGGGTTTCTTACTTGTGATATTGTGTGCGATTTATGAACTGATATGTCAGTTTACTAGTCAATGCAGGCCGCTTAGAAAACAAATCCCATTTCCAAACCCCAAAACTTGTTCAGTTTGCCCTGGTCTATTCCAGAACAGATAAGGCCTTTACATACTTAGAGATCGTTTTCGAAGAAATAATTAAAAAAAAAAACGTTTTAGCTACCCTTCTCGGAAGTCGCTGCTCGGACCTCGCGAATGACATGGGTTTAAGTTATCGCTTATGAAATTGAGTTAGCTGGATGAAAGAGGCCTCTCAATGCCGATTTACTGTACTTACGGTCTTTGGGGCTTGCACGCAGATTTAACGCGATTTTTTCGAGTTTTGGGGTATTTCCTGTGAATCCCCTTCAAACTCAAAGAGTGAGATAACGTAATACACAGGAAGCAAAAACTAGAAATTTAGATTGGTCAGCCCAGTAGCTGGGTCCTGAGTGTTAGCCCCACTTAAGAAACGAAGCTTCACCATGTAAAGAGGAAATCCTTGACCTCGGTATAATTCTAGAAGAGATGAAATTCTAGAAGAGATCAAATAATTTAGCCAGTGTTTTAACTGCCCAAATCTCGGTAGTCGCTGTTCGGACCTCGCCAATGGCAACGTGTTTCAGTTATCGCTTATGAAATTCAGTTATCGGGATAAAAGTTGCCTCTACTGCCGGTACCTCAGTGCCGCATATTCGTATTTTAATTTTGAAATTTTAGATGGCAGATTACAGTCAACTTTCTCTAAAACGGACACCGTCAGGACCGGCTCCAACTGTCCGTCTTAGAGAGGTATCCGTCTTATAGGGAGTTTATAGTTCGTGTAAAATGTCTGAAAAACGGTAGAGAGCAACACCAGGTGTCTGTCTTAAAGAGGTGTCCGTCTTATAGAGGTGTCCGTTAAGAGAGAGTTGACTGTATTTTAGTAAGTTATAGTCAGGGGACCAAAATAGGGATTATCTCGTGGTTACTCCTTTTTAAATACTATTTTATTCACGCCGATTTAACGCGATTTTTTCAAGTTGTTGGGTATTTCCTGTGAATCATCTTTCAAAGAGTGAGATACAGTAAAAACCCGCGTATAAGAACCTAGAAATTAAGAACCTCCTGGCAGAAATTTGCTTCCTTATACCCCAAAAGGTTCTTATATGTGGGGTTAAACTATTTTATTTATAATACAATAACTGTATTTTATCAAAAAGGATGTCTTTAGAGATCAAGAATGCACAGGGAAGCTAAAAAATGCCAGTAAGTACCCCAAAATAAAGAACCTGTTTGCCAAACTCTAAAAAAGCAGGTTCTTATACGCGGGTTTTTACTGTAACGAAAAATACAGGAAACAAAAACTTCGAAAAAACTAGAATTTTGATTAGTTAACTCAGAAACTGTTTTTTGAGTGTCAGTCCCACTTAAGAAACGTAACTACACCAAGCAAAGAGGATTATGACCGCTATAAGTGATCTTCGGTTGTGCTACCAACGGAGCTACGAGACAAAATGACATCAAGTCGTGTGTTGAACATTTGTTGTTCAAGTGAAAACATTTCTTTATTTTTTTGCAGTCAAGTGTAAGATACTTACCCGGGGGGAGGTCTCCTATATCAATCTGACGGGGATGCTTGTCGGAATATTTGCGTTAAACCTTGAAAGGAGACCAATCTGGGCATTGCCCAAGCTTTTTTGACCCCTAAAAGATACCATTTTTATGCCTGAACGGTCTAGATCGCAATCGAGGAATGACGGTTTGTAATTTCTTCAGGTGCAACCCTTAACGAGACCTTGACTCGTACACATTTTTAGCGTTTTGTCCGGAGCACCCTAAGTGAGACCAAAATGCATAATTTACATGGTATAGGCGAGACGACGAGCATCTCCGACCCTTCATATAAGAGTTCTCTTCCCCAGGGACATTTATAACTTATTTTAAAGGTGCTACGCCACGGACAACACATTTTGCAAAAAAAATTATCAGTCGAAACCATTGTTGGTTATTTTCGCCTTTTAATTACTCGTTTGTTGCTTTTCTGTTAAAAAAAACTGTTATTTTGAGGTTTCCTTTAATTTGAAAGTTAACAGAAAAATGACTTAAAATATCGCGACGTAGCTTCTTTGACGAGACCTTGACGGCTAAATTTTTTCAGCGTTCTGTCCTGAACACCCCAAGTGAGACCAAAATCCGTAATTTACATTCCTAAGCGAGACGACGAGCACCTCCGACCCCTTCATAAAAGAGTCGGGACATTTACAATTTATTTGGGGGTTAAAGACGCCACGTTATAATAACCTTGAATATCTCGTAGGGGCTCCGGACAGCAGTCTTACAGAGATTGACTTACTTGGAACGATAGGAGAGCCACTTCCGCTTGGAGTATCACTCACGAAGGGACCCCACACAACACCTGCTTTTCACTTCCGGTCCATAGCGAATGTTGGACGCTTTGCACGCTATATATTTCCCAAACAATTCTTCAAAGAATTTTCCATTACTGTGGCAATTCGCCCAAAACGTGCTGAACATGGTGTCATATTTGCTATTTTGCCACATTACCGCAGAGGTGATGTCATTTTGGGGCTCGAGATTCGAAGTGCCTCTTTCAGCGAGGGCACAACAGTCAGCTTGATTCGTGCAAGCAACGGAAAGACAAAAACTGTTTTTGAATTCACTGTGCCGGATATAACCGGTAAATGGACGCGGCTGGCGTTCAGTGTAAGGCAAGATGGCGTTACATTTTACCACGACTGTAAGGAGATTGAGACAAAGTTTGGACCCCTTGGCGACCTTACCCTCCCCTCCTACAGTGCTTTGTACATTGGCAGGGCAGGGTGGACCCCTGGGGCTCAATCAAGTACTTTTGAGGTAAGCCCGATTGATAATTTATTTTAATTTTTACCATGTAAATTATAAACATTTTTCTATTTTAAAAATCTTGTGAATTGAGTATGAAGATACTTTTGAGGAACTCAATAAACCTTATTCTATTCTATTCTATTCTATTCTATACTATTTTATTCTGTAATCGCTATATATTTAACAATTATCCTGCGAAATCGCGCGGAATATCGCCTGATACTTAGCCGACGAGGCCGTAGGCTGAGTTGGCTAAAATCAGACGATATTCCGCAAGATTGAGCAGGATAATTGTTTTATTATTCAACAAATTGTCAACGAAACACATTTTGCAGATAGAAAAACTGTAATTATGCAGCGCTTTACAAGATTTCGGACGAATCTTCGCAACTTATGTATATCGCAGGATATCTGTTATGTACGGATGACAGATATCGTTAACATTTTGACCATATATGGGCAGCGCGCGCATCTGTTGAATAATAACCACGGATATTCTTTGCTTACCATTTAATGTTTATTCAATCCTCTCGAATGTCAGCTTGTTTCACAAGATTGGTTCGTTACATCGAGTTAAATGTGTTGTATTCCAGTTTGTCCTAAATACAATACGAGTTTTTCACAACATACTGTGTTATTCAGTGTCACGTATCCCATGTATTACTCTAAAAGAGTTCAAACTGCCCCTCAATAGCATAAAAATACTCATGAACTGCGTTCGTTTATTTCTCTACGTTCGTTCATCTGCTGTTGTACAATTAATAGAACGCCTCTCTCTTACTACCTGAATAGTTTAACTTTTTTCAAAGAAATTGTAATCTTGCCCTTGGCTAGTCAAGAGACAGTCTTTAGCATTGCAGTTTTGGCTTCAACTCCTTTCGCTTATGGAATTTTTTCTCTCACTTTCAGGGTGACATAGCAGAACTGGCCATGCACAAAGATCCCAGCCAGGCCAAACATCAGGAGTGTAAGGCAGGTAACCTTCAGGTTATATCAGTTTGGAGCTGTGGTATTATCTCGAATCCTCGAAGGATAAGTTACTCATTGCACGTAATATTGTGATATACAGAGCTGCGCAATAATCGTTTTTCACCCTGACGATTTTGTTGACGCTATCTACCATGCAGTTAAGTTTTTTGCTAGGAAAATGACTCTGAAGTTCCTTGACAAAGGAGTTCCACTTTCTGCCTTCTGTACTTCATTTCGTATAAGTTGATGAAGACTGCGACAACGAAAACGTCACTAAACTAAACGTTTTAGAAGTCGTAGACGGCCCTGTCCGTCATAACGCTTCATATTACATGTTTCATTTGGGTTGGACTCAACTGCTTCCTTCACCCATTTTAATATTAGCTATCCGCCGTTAGATCATTATACCAAACGACAAACCGGATGGATCGATGTGCTTTAAAAAATTAACAATGGCGGCTACTACGGTAAAGTTTGGTTCTTATTCTAAACAAAATATAATAAACATTTAAAGCATATTTTATAAGAAAGCTGTCGTTTATGACAAAGGCAAGTTGTAAGAGCCAATTGCGTCCCTCATTCTTAGAGGTAGTGGGCGACCCAAAAATTCTGAGCTTTCCGATAGGGTTATTTACTATCGGCCAAATATATTATTATTACCTAAAAACTTATATCTCAACAAATTTTATCTTTTAGGTATTTATTCCAACAACGAGGCCCCCTTTGATATCTACAACATCACCAACGCCTACGACGCCTTTGCAAGAGCATAAGGCGGCTCTAAGGTCAAATACAAGTTCTTTTGTAAAATTACACTCTACCGAGAGTCCAACCAAAGATTCAACTCCAACTGCCACTGATGCAACAACTTCAGAACTGCCAGTGGTGATAGGTACTACTGTGCCCACCACAACAGGAATCTCCGAAGGTGATACCACTTCAAGCACCAGTACTGAGCCTCCAACTGAGTCGACGTCCTCAACAAGTGCTGCAGTTACAACAGACAACTCTGAAGAAGCTGATACCACGCCAAGCAGCAGTACAGAGCCTCCAACTGAGGACACGTCTACAACAATGGCCTCAATTACAACAGACATTCCTGAGGAAGCTGATACCACACCAAGCAGCAATTCAGAGTCTCCAACTGAGGACACGTCCTCAGCAACTGCTGCAGTCACCAAAGACATTTCTGGAGAATCTGTTACCACACTAAGCAGCAGTACTGAGCCTCCAACTGAGGAAACATCTTCAACAAGTGCAGCAGTTACAACAGAAATCTCTGAAGAATCTGACACAACGCCAAGCAGCAGTACAGAGCCTCCGACTGAGGACACGTCTTCAACAAGTTCTGTTGTCACAACAGACATCTCTGAGGAAGCTGACACCACGACAAGCGGTAGTACAGAACCTCCAACTGAGGACACGTCTTCAACAAGTGCAGCAGTTACAACAGACACCTCTGAGGAAGCTGACACCACGACAAGCAGTAGTACAGAGCCTCCGACTGAGGACACGTCTTCAACAAGTTCTGCTGTCACAACAGACACCTCTGAGGAAGCTGACACCACAACAAGCAGTAGTACGGAACCTCCAACTAAGGACACGTCGTCAACAAGTGCAGCAGTTTCAACAGACACCTCTGAAGAATCTGACACAACGCCAAGCAGCAGTACAGAGCCTCCGACTGAGGACACGTCTTCAACAAGTTCTGCTGTCACAACAGACATCTCTGAGGAAGCTGACACCACGACAAGCGGTAGTACAGAACCTCCAACTGAGGACACATTGTCAACAAGTGCAGCAGTTACAACAGACACCTCTGAGGAAGCTGACACCACGACAAATAGTAGTACAGGGCCTCCGCCTGACGGCCTGTCTTCAACAAGTGCAGCAGATACAACAGACACCTCTAAAGAGGCTGCCACCACTCCAAGCAGCAGCACCGAGCCTCCAACTGAGGGCACGTCTTCAACCAGTACGCCAGTTGTAACAGACACCTCTAAGGAAACTGATACCACGCCAAGCAGCGGTACAGAACCTCCAACTGAGGACACGTCTTCAACAAGGGCAGCAGTTACAACAGACATCTCTGAAGAAGCCGACATCACGCCAAGCAGCAGTACAGAGCCTCCAACTGAGGGCCTGTCTTCAACAAGGGCAGCAGTTACAAAGGACATCTCTAAGGAGGCTGACACCACACCAAGCAGTAGTGCAGAGCCTTTAACTGAGGACACGTCTTCAACAAGTTCTGCAGTTACAACAGAAACCTCTGAAGAAGTCGACACCACACCAAGCAGCAGTACAGAGCCTTCAACTGAGGATACGTCTTCAACAAGTGTAGCAGTTACAACAGACACGTCTGAAGAAGTCGACACCACACCAAGCAGCAGTACAGAGCCTCCAACTGAGGGCCTGTCTTCAACAAGTGCAGCAGTTACAACAGACACCTCTAAGGAGGCTGACACCACACCAAGCAGTAGTACAGAGCCCCCAACTGAGGGCCTGTCTTCAACAAGTGCGTCACCTACAACAGACATCTCTGAGGAGGCTGACACCACACCAAGCAGTAGTACAGAGGCTCCGACTGAGGGCCTGTCTTCAACAAGTGCAGCAGTTACAACAGACATCTCTAAAGAGGCTGACACCACGATAAGCAGTAGTACAGAGCCCCCAACGGAGGGCACGTCCTCAACAAGTGCTTCACATACAACAGACATCTCTGAGGAGGCTGACACCACGACAAGCAGTAGTACAGAGCCTCCAACCGAGGGCCTGTCTTCAACAAGTGCAGCAGTTACAAAGGACATCTCTGAAGAAGCTGATACTACGCCAAGCAGTAGTTCAGAGCCTTCAACAAAGGAGACGTCTTCAGCAAGTGCTGCAGTTACAACAAACATCTCTGAAGAAGCTGGTTCCACGCCAAGCAGCAGTACAGAGCCTCTAACTGAGGGCACGTCTTCAACAAGTGCTGCACCTAGAACAGACATCTCTGAAGAAGCTGATACTACGCCAAGCAGTAGTTCAGAGCCTTCAACAAAGGAGACGTCTTCAGCAAGTGCTGCACCTACAACAGACATCTCTGAAGAAGCTGATACTACGCCAAGCGGTAGTACAGAGCCCCCAACTGGGGACACGTCTTCAACAAGTTCTACAGTTACAACAGACATCTCTGCAAAAGGTGATACCACGCCAAGCAGCAGTACAGAGCCTCCAACTGAGGGCCTGTCTTCAACAAGTGCAGCAGTTACAACAGACACCTCTAAGGAGGCTGACACCACACCAAGCAGTAGTACAGAGCCCCCAACTGAGGGCCTGTCTTCAACAAGTGCGTCACCTACAACAGACATCTCTGAGGAGGCTGACACCACACCAAGCAGTAGTACAGAGGCTCCGACTGAGGGCCTGTCTTCAACAAGTGCAGCAGTTACAACAGACACCTCTAAAGAGGCTGACACCACGATAAGCAGTAGTACAGAGCCCCCAACGGAGGGCACGTCCTCAACAAGTGCTTCACATACAACAGACATCTCTGAGGAGGCTGACACCACGACAAGCAGTAGTACAGAGCCTCCAACCGAGGGCCTGTCTTCAACAAGTGCAGCAGTTACAAAGGACATCTCTGAAGAAGCTGATACTACGCCAAGCAGTAGTTCAGAGCCTTCAACAAAGGAGACGTCTTCAGCAAGTGCTGCAGTTACAACAAACATCTCTGAAGAAGGTGATACTACGCCAAGCAGTAGTTCAGAGCCTTCAACAAAGGAGACGTCTTCAGCAAGTGCTGCAGTTACAACAAACATCTCTGAAGAAGCTGGTTCCACGCCAAGCAGCAGTACAGAGCCTCTAACTGAGGGCACGTCTTCAACAAGTGCTGCACCTAGAACAGACATCTCTGAAGAAGCTGATACTACGCCAAGCAGTAGTTCAGAGCCTTCAACAAAGGAGACGTCTTCAGCAAGTGCTGCACCTACAACAGACATCTCTGAAGAAGCTGATACTACGCCAAGCGGTAGTACAGAGCCCCCAACTGGGGACACGTCTTCAACAAGTTCTACAGTTACAACAGACACTCTCTGCAAAAGGTGATACCACGCCAAGCAGCAGTACAGAGCCTCCAACTGAGGGCCTGTCTTCAACAAGTGCAGCAGTTACAACAGACATCTCTGAAGACGCTGATACCACACCAAGCAGTAGTTCAGAGCCTTCAACAAAGGACACGTCCTCGACAAGTGCTGCAGTTACAACAGACACTCTCTGAAGAAGCTGATACTACGCCAAGCAGTAGTTCAGAGCCTTCAACAAAGGAGACGTCTTCTACAAGTTCTGCAGTTACAACAGACACCTCTGAAGAAGCTGATACCACACCAAGCAGCAGTACAGAGCCTCCAACTGAGGCAACCTCTTCAGCAAGTACAGCAGTTACAACAGACATCTCTGAAGAAGCTGATACTACGCCAAGCAGTAGTTCAGAGCCTTCAACAAAGGAGACGTCTTCTACACGTTCTGCACCTACAACAGACTTCTCTGAAGAAGCTGATACCACACCAAGCAGCAGTACAGAGCCTTCAACTGAGGACACGTTTTCAACCAGTACACCAGTTACAACAGCAATTTCACAAGGAGAAGTTACAACCACGCCAAGTACTTTAGCTAAAGCAGAAATCTCTAAAGAAGCTGACATCACACCAAGCAGCAGTACAGAGTCTCCAACGGGGGGCACGTCCTCAACAAGTGCTTCACCTACAACAGACAGCTCTGAAGAAGCTGACACCACACCTAGCAGTAGAACAGAGCCTCCAACTGAGGACACGTCTTCGACAACTTCTGCAGTTACAACAGACACCTCTGAAGAAGCTGATACCACGCCAAGCAGTAGTTCAGAGCCTCCAACTGGTGGCACGTCTTTAACAAGTGCAGCAGTTACAACAGACATTCCTGAAGAAGCTGATACCACACCAAGCAGCAGTACAGAGCCTTCAACTGAGGACACGTCTTCAACCAGTACACCAGTTACAACAGCAATTTCACAAGGAGAAGTTACAACCACGTCAAGTACTTTAGCTACAACAGAAATCTCTAAAGAAGCTGACACCACACCAAGTAGCAGTACAGAGCCTCCAACGGATGACACGACCTCAACAAGTGCTTCACCTACAACAGACACCTCTGACGAAGCTGATACCACGCCAGGCAGTAGTACAGAGCCGCCAACTGAGGACACGTCTTCAACAAGTGCTTCACCTACAAAAGAAATCTCTGAAGAAGCTGATACCACACCAAGCAGCAGTACAGAGCCTCCAACTGAGGACACATCTTCAACAAGTGCAGCGGTTACAACAGACATTTCTGAAGCCGATACCACGCCGAGCAGCAGTACAGAGTCTACAACTGAGGACAAGTCTTCAACCAGTACACCAGTTACAACAGCAATTTCACAAGGAGAAGTTACAACCACGCCAAGTACTTTTGTTACAACAGAAATCTCTAAGATGCTGACCCCCAGAGAGAAGAGCCCACAGGACAAAGCACAAACAACAAGCTGATACCACGCCAAGCAGTAGAACAGAGGCTCCAACAGATGACACGTCTTCAAAAAGTGCTGCAGTTACAACAGAAATATCTGAAGAAGCTGACACCACACTAAGTAGCAGCACAGAGCCTCCAACTGAGAGCTCTTCAAGCAGTAGCCCTCCTACAACAGCTCAGGTTTCTACACCCTCCACTTCAGCAAGTCCAAGCACCACGGATGATGATGATGACCGTACTACTAAACCAGTATCACCTGAAGGAACAACAGCTGTAGTGGATGCATCTACAACAGCAGGGCTACCAGTCACGGAAACAACTATTGCCAGTACACACCCAACAGAAAGCACTACTGCTGGTGAGGTGAGCACTGAGGGTGTCACCGGAGAGCCAACTACAAGGAGTGCTGAAACTTCTACGGCAACTACGGATGTAGACGGACCTTCAACACCTGTGACCTCAAGTCCAGTGTCTAGCTCAGCTACTGTTGCTAGCCCTACTTCGCGTGCACCAACTAGCAGAAGTCGTAGCACAGTAAGCACATCGACTGCCTCAAAGACGACAACCATATCTCCTATTACAGATGACGTTCTTGACCCCACCGACGATACAGATGTAGTCATTGCTCGGATTGAAGGAGAGACGGACAACTCCACTAAAGGCTCCCAATCTGCCACTGCTCCAAAACCAACCTCCTCAAGCGTGGCTAGAACAACTGCCTTGGATAGCGAGGCTTCAACATCGAAACCCTTAGTGGCAACGACAGCATCTGAGGTGAATAGCTATATATTCAGTAAATACTTAAGGACGTTTAAGTTATGCAGTGCTTACCTGTGGCATTTTTCTTTTAACCCTTTTCATTTCTTTGTTCTTCCAGGTGATGTGTAAAAGCCCTCCGGCTGCGGGACCAAACGGGACCTGCTTGCGTGGGCCTCGAGGGCCTCCGGGATTGCCTGGACCAAAAGGCGACAAAGGCGACTCAATTGTTGGTCCGCAGGGCGAGAAGGGAAGACGAGGATATTCTGGGCGCGATGGAGGCAAGTGAAAAACCAAACGTTGTGCTTGGAGTTAATGAACTTTGTACTATATAATTGCTCTCTGCTGCGGCGAACCAAAGTTGATATTTCGTCTTTTGTGTTAACAGCAAAAGGACAGAAGGGGAGCGAAGGAATCAGAGGACCAACAGGAATTCGTGGTCGGCCGGGCCGTCCTGGGCCAGCAATATTCTTTGATTCTAGTGAAGAGGTTATCACCATTAAAGGAGAAAAGGTACGCATGCTTGATTCAACTTCAACAACAGGGTTGTCACAGGTCAGGGAAAAGTCGGGGAGTTTTATTTTGAGTCAGGGAAAACTGACCTACTGAAGAAAAGTCAGGGAAAATTGAAATTAAATTACCGATGATGCAATACCATTGAAGGCTGTAAGAAATATTTCAGGTCAATGTGATCTCAGCGATGTTTTTTTTTTTTGGAAATGGAGGTCGGAGGCTGCAACTGTATCTGACATTTTGCTTTTTTTGGTCAGGGAAATTTGATTTTTATCAGGGAAAAGTCAGGGAATTTCGAAAACTGATATCTGTGGCAACCATTTTGAAAATCTCGCAAATGTTTTTTTTTTCTTCTGGAGTGGGTTGCATGTTAATTGTCACTGGCTGAAAATTGTCTTTTTTATTACCTTCTCCAACCTTTCATTTTTAAATTTATTTCTATCAAGGTAAAACTCTTTTGTTTATTTTTGCCCATTTCTCGTTGCAGGGTGAACCAGGGCCGGAATATACATTTGTAAGAGAAATAAACTGCACGAAGGTATTTTAAAATTTATCAAATTTAACTCGCCCCTGTCAGCGTCATCCATTCAAGATGTTTATGATTCTCCCCTGTCAGTTAAAGAGACTATGTCACGGGGATTTCGCAGATTTTTGGTCTTAAAACTGTTCTGAAATTAGTGGTAAGCACCTTAACCCATGAAAACATTTTCTTTGAACATCTAAAGAAAGATATAACCTACAATTTGCGGACAGAAATCAAGCTACGGCTATAAATATCGATGTTTTTGAAGACGCATGGAAACAACTTAAAAAGTTGAGCTTGAATTTTTCAAGTTTTCAAATTTTTTTAAAAAACAAAATCAGTGCTCTCATATAGCAATTTACAATAGAAATGAACCATTATTTTTAGGTTTACTACGACAAAAAAATAAATTTTGGCTGTTCAAAAATCTGGGAAAATCCGTGACAAAGCCCCTTCAACGCAAAAGCAACGAAAGTTCGTGATTCGTTCAAACAGAAGCGTTTGTATGGAGATTAATTGCGATCATAAACTAGCAGCTAAAAATACAGGCGTTTTACGAATTTAATTACCTTGCACGGTTTCTGGGCTACAATATTTGCTGTTCGTCTCGTCTTTAGGCTTAAAATCGGCCTTTAGACTTAAAATCGGCTTAGTGAGTTTTAAGCTCGCTTCTTAATAAGAAACAAATTTCGCGGAAATATCTCTTGTCAGTGACTTACGTGGCCATTGCCTTCGGACAATTATGTCCATGGACAAAAACTCACTTAAATCACCTATGACGACTGCACCGCTTATTTCATTGCAATCACCTAAGAGCAGACCCAGAACTTGGGTGGTTTGTAGCTTACGTTGGTGCTTCGTCAGACTGTGATGATTGTAGATGTTTTCTCACACAAACAACCGGAACCTATTTGCAGGGTGAATGTGGCCAGTTCATCCAAGGTCCTAAAGGTACAAATGGAACGAACGGTCTTCGAGGTGCTCCCGGTCCCGCGGGATTACCCGGTCCCCCGGGACCCCCTGGAAAACCTGGAGTGATACTTGATCCCGAAACGGGATTGGTGAGTAATTTATTTTTCATTTCAAGTGTCTGAAGCTAAGTGACATGTCACTGTTAGTAATTCCCTGATTTCCTGGTCTCCTTTCTGCGTTCCAGCCAATTTGCATTTTTTGCAATTCCTCCACAATGCTTATACGCAATTCAGACCTACATAAGATCAGAATTAAATTCGCGATTTTCCTTTACACGAGTCATAGGTAGTATTTCAAACAATGGAAGACTTGGGGCAACATGATTTGAGTGTTTGGGGCGACCGTGCAATGGGGTGGCATGACATACATCCGTCCATGGAATATGAGCTCGTATACCATGACCTATAGAGCGATTTTCAATTGAGTGTGGTAAAACCAAAACCAAAGTAATCACTCCTGCAATCACAAAGGACACAAACAATCCAGTGAACCAATCAAAACTCGAAGCAATTACATGTAGCCGGCACGAAGCGCGGGAAAACGTGCGCGACCGAATCAAAATTGGGTTTGGTTTTCCTTCTGATTGGCTGAAAAGGTGGTGCGAGTTTTTTGAGCCAATCACTAAGCATAGTAATGCAAAACCAAAGTAAACGGGAATTACTTTTGACACTCAAGTGAAAACCGCTCTAAACCAATCAAAACTCAGGAATTGATTACTAACATGACGTTTATCTTTTAGCCTGTCGAGCTTCCAAAAGGTGATAAAGGCGAACCCGGAGTAGACGGCATGGAAGGAAAAAAGGTTTGCACTTTAATTTCTCCTTACAATATCAATACATTGTCAAACAGACAGGTAATGAGAATAAAGAAAATCATCAACTGTAGATATTGTCTTGATGAACCACCAAATTCTCCCAACTAACATTAAAAGAAATGTATGGAAATGAGTAGTGAGAGTTGACATTCCAAGCTTAGCATTGACACAGTTGAGTCTAAATACAGTTGAACCCCGGTAACTCGAACTCTGAAGGGAAACGACAAACAGTTCGAGTTAGCAGGGGTTTTTGAGTTAACCGAGTAAAAATGGCTGAAAAGTGGGTCCAAGGGAAATAGAAGTTAGTTCGAGTTAGCGGGGTTGTTCGAGTTATTCGAGTTCGAGTTACCGGGGTTCTACTGTATAGTAAGAACAATTCGATCATGATAAGTGTATGTATAAATAGGCCCAGTAACACCATACGTTTTCATTTGAAAACACTTTCTTTTTTATGCGTTTTCACTTATCCTCTAAAGATTGAAAACGCTTCTCAAATGTTATGGCACACCGAAGCAGTTCCAAGGTAGGGTCTGGTCTGAAAAACTAGGGTTATCGAGTTTTGGGTCAAGTCTGAAATACGGTAGTGAAAATCACATATTTTGGTCTGGAATTGGATGAATTAAATTAAGAATTTGTAGTAGTGCGCCACACACCCCACCCAAGTTTTCGAGAAGTGCACCCCCCACCCCGGGACTTGAACGTTATGTCAGACCTTCGTCGTTGTTTTGATGTATGAAAACGCTAGTGTGCACAGAATCGTTTTCCTACGATTCCTGGCTCGAACCAAAACGATCTTGTGTGGACAGGGCCTTGCATCCCCCATGATAGGCAAATGTTTTTTTTTTAGATTTTTCATGTTAACAACTGTGTTTCCGTGATTTAATCGTAGGGAAGTCCTGGAGAGAAAGGACAGCGAGGGCTAATTGGTCTTCCTGGGCCACGGGTAAGTGTTTAAAGAATTAGGTGGCACATTTAGTACGCCCATTTAGTACGCACACTTAGTACAGTGAAACTTCGATTTAACGAGCAGCCAAGGGACTGGGGAAATTTGTTCGTTATATCGAGGGTTCGTTATATCGAAAACCTCGATATAACGAATTTGCGGAAAAACAACCAAAATGTTCGTTATATCGAGGTATAGTTAATAATTGTTTTTAACGCTGTGACGTTGCACTACCCAGTATTTAATGATCTGAACTGTCTGAACGCCTGTCAAAAATTACATTTGTGCTTTAACGTTTAATTTCCACGTTGGTATGGGCATATGTCTTTGAAGTTGTTTTCCTGTTAGGATTAAAGTATTTTCATCCTTGTTGGTCTGTTTTACATTCATGTTTTGTCGCGTGTTAACTAAAATTCGTTATATCGAAGAACATTTTACGTTTGGGCTCCCGGATTGTGTTCGTTAAAACGAGGATTTCGTTATATCAAGGTTCTGCTCCATACATTTTACTGTAACTTTGGCCGGGCTGAAGAAAATCGTTCGTTATACCGAGGTCTTCGTTATATAGAGGTTCGTTAAATCGAGGTTCCACTGTACGCACATTTAGTACGCCCATTTTACATTTGCGATCTAAGAAAGGTATATTTAACGCCAGTAATATTATTCTAGTGTAGTGCTCTACCAAGAGAGCTATGAAACCACAAATGACTGGGATATTTATTATGTTGATGCGTTATCGTTGTCGAACTAATCTATAATCGAGAAGAAATGGACTGCTTGCTTTCCATTTCTAATGACTTTGACAACTGGCTCCAATACAAACCTCGAATTCGCAGTGTCATTGTTAAGTACTACGACTCCAAAACATAAACATTCAAAAATTTGTTTTGTATTTTCAAGGGCGATAAAGGACTCATTGGACTTCCCGGTCCTCCCGGCAAAAATGGTGCTCCAGGCGTGATGGGACTGCCAGGCGTGGTGAGTTGTTGTCAACGTTTTCAATGTTTTCTTGCTTGGTGTTTTCAGAATCAGTGCTAAGGTATAGTCTTCGAAAACTTAGTAGCCCAAGGTTCCTGCTTTAAAGGGACATGGTCAGCGTTCTTACCGCGCTGACCTGGACACTAGTTTTCACGTTTTGAAAAAAGTCCACCGTGGACTTTTTTCAAAACGAACCTTCAGAAATCTGCTTCAATCTTCTCAGTGTTTCACTAAATGGGAAAATTTAGAAAAAAAAACACTGAGAAGATTGAAGCAGATTTCTGAAGGTTCTCTACGCGTATTTTTGATTTCGGGTTAAGGTGGACTTTTTTCAAAACGTGAAAACTAGTGTCCAGGTCAGCGCGGTCTGAACGCTGACCATGTCCCTTTAAGCGGCTAGGAGTATTGCTGCTCCTACTGGATGAGATGCTAGGCCATCGCAAGTAACCGTCCTCAGCACTTTTACTACTGAAGTTTATCCACCAAGATTCCGCCGGTACCCAAAGAGGCATTTATTATTATTCTGGAGTAAAGTGTCTTGTCCAAGAACACAGCACATTTTCAAAGTCCAGGCGTGCATTTCTTGAAAAGCCCGAAAAGCTGTATAGTCCTGCATTGTTTGCAGAATGTTTTCCAGTGAGCAACGAAATCTTTTCTCTACGAGACATGAAGGGTTGGTTTTGACCTAAAACTACACCGCCATTTGATAGAATTGATGTTCAAAAAATTGCTGTCGGCCTTAAAGTTGCACGCCAGAACTAGATTCATCGACCGTCAGAAATAATGTTCGGAGCGCTAATTTCTATACAGCGGCGCCGGTTTTCTTTCTTTTTTTTTAGTACCGCTTATTTACGTTTTAGTGAAGAAGATGCATCGTTCTTTGTACATTTGTACTGTTGTCCTCTTAAGTGTTTACAACAAATTAAGAACATTACAAAAACGTAGGGACATACAAGACTTTGAGTTTTAAACACCCAATTGAATTCTCTTTAAAAAAAAGTAGGACTAGAACTATGCTGTTATATGTGGGAAATACCCAGAAAATCAAAAACCTTTAGTGAAGAGTATGGTAACAAGTTAGGATAATTCATCTATTGATCATGTGACTAAACTTGGTGTTGTTTCACAGGGTTTACCAGGAGTTCGCGGGCTCCCTGGACAAGATGGCGCCCCTGGAAGAGCCGGAGAAAAGGTAAAACCGAAGACTAACCGATGGCTAACGGAAAACTAACCGAAGGTTAACCGAGGGATACCCGAAGACAAAACGAAGGCTAACCGAAGACTAACCGAGATCTAACCGAGGTCAAAACGAGACTAACAAACTCAAATTAAATTTAAAAATTGAAATAGGGAGTACAACATGAGAAATATTTTAGCCTAAAGCTGTTGATTATTTCTTTTTCAATGGACATGATGGATAGTTTTTTATCTTCAAACAACACAAATGGTGAAGTAGTCGGACATATGTCCTTCGAGAAGAAAATGCAGCCTTGAACCGTTAATGAATCCGATTTTTTTTGACAACTCCGTGCACCAAGGAAACAATTGTTCATTTAAGAATTAGTTCATACTTGGCGTGCGTTATGGAAGTGTCCGTCTTTCAGAGGTGTCCGTTAAGAGAGTCGACTGTATATCAAGTTATGGATGCACGCTGGAGGTTTGAAGAACAAGAAAGATGCATAAAAGTTGCTCGAGGCGTTTACTTTTTGCGTTGTCTTTTTACCCTAGGGACGAATGGGTGAACGAGGCATTCAAGGTCAAAAGGGAAGGGACGGTACGATGGTAAGTCACTATGTAACATATCGAATTTCTGCTTACAGTAAGGCAGCTTAAAGGAGCACTACCACTGGAATTTTCCAAGGAACATTAGTGGTTTTAGTAGCTTTTAGTAAGTTTGCAGCGTGAAATCAGTTAGCTGACTCAAGTGAAATCTCTTGCCCGAGTAAACATCTGTAATATCTGAAGTGTTATTACCTTGCAGGGCGATATCGGACCACCCGGACCGCGAGGACCAAAGGTTAGTAATTGAAATGAGCATCATCACAAATCATTAAAACTATGGTGATAAAACCCAGCACATTCGTCAGTAGGTTCTTCTAGGGTGAAATTTAATGAAATGAATAAAGTTTCGATTGAGAAGATAATAAAACTCTCTCGAGAGTGTTTTATCACATTTACAAACACCTCGAACTTTGTCAAAAATACTCTTCTGACTTGATTTTCAACTCCCCTCTCGATATTTAAGAGGTGATGACACACTGACTCTCGTATTTGATATATTACTAATAAACTTTCAAAGAGAAACGTGTTCTGGGTTTATAACAATCAGAGGCGCGCACTAACATGTATTTAGCGATGTTGGCTACGGAATTGTGGGGAAAAGTCTTTCACCAAAAAACCCTCTCAATTATGACGACTTTCTGTCAGACACAGAATAAATTTTCAAAGGGCTATTTTCTAGTTGACTTTCGTTTGTACTGTGAATAATATCCATTCTAATCGGCCCACTCATTTGCAGGGCGAGAAAGGAGATAGTATTATGGGGCCACCGGGTCCCCCTGGCCCCCCAGGGACCAAGGGAGGTGTATCAATGATGGACGTCATCTACAAGCCTATAAAAGGTGACCAGGGGGAACCGGGCCCTCCGGGGCCCCCAGGGAACTCAGGCGGTGACGCTGGCAGCAAGGGAGAGCCTGGAGAACCCGGGGTACCAGGAGAAAAGGGTGCGGGAGGCGTCGATGGAGTGAATGGAACCAAAGGCGAGAAAGGGGATTCTGGCGGTGCTCCTGGGCAACCAGGTTTGTGGGCCATTGAGACTCTTCTTTGTAGTTGTGATGCAGCACCAGTAGAGCGAGCCCTGTTGTAACAAACTTCTCCCAAAAAGAAGAAACCAATTTCTGTCATCCTCGCAAAATGACGAACCCGGTTTTGACGAACTTCCAGAATAGCCTACCATTTTTTCAAACTTCCCAAGAGAACTGCATTTTAACGACTGCGCAAAAATAGCAACGTTGCTTTAACGAACCTTCTAGAGTAAGGAACCGCGTCGTAACGAACGTCAAACTGGACAAAGTCCATATTAACCGAAGGATAGCTAGTAGTGACATGTCTTGTTTCAAAGAGGTAACAAAATAAAATTCTCAAGGTTTTCTTTTTTTCTCTTTTTTGTTTGTTTGTTTGTTTGATTGATTGATTGATTGATTGATTGATTGTTTGCTTGTTTGTTAGTTGGTTGATTTGTTGATGTCATGAATGACTTTGTGTTTTTACAGCTATATCTGAGAACGACAAAATTCTTTAATTTTATCTTACCGTAAAGAGAGGTCTAGAGAAAGTTAATGATCGAGTGAAAGCTGTCTTCTCTGGAAAGCTAAAGCTGCAAGCATGGCCGGAAGCTAGCGAAATCAATAGGAAAGTTTGATTTTAATGCCCAAAAAATCCAATAAACAGAACAAGAAATGAAAATCTTCAAGTCAGTTCTCTCCAATGTATAAATAATCTTATGGGCATTTATAAACTAAGCAAAGCAAAGAACATCCGTGTTATGTTCCCTTCTTTATTGAATTAGGAGCGAAAGGTGAAAAAGGTGACAGTGGAGGCATTTGTAGTTGTAATGGAACAAAAGGTGATGTTGGCCCAATGGGCCCCCGAGGGCCCCCCGGCCCTCCCGGTCGTCTTGGCAACAATGAAACAAACGGAGCGGCTGGACTTAAAGGAGAGCAAGGGGTAGCGGGGAAGCCTGGGTTCAAAGGAGATAAGGTGGGTGCTTCGTTTAAACACAACGTTTTAACAATACATCATAGCAGCAATGTGTGTTATTCAGGATCACAGCAGTCAAACGCAAAAATCCAACGCCACTCCCTGTTTCAATTGACTCTAATTTTTTTCCTCAAAGTTTGAAGCAAAATCCAACGCCACTCCCTGTTTGGTCATTGCCTCTAATTTGTTTTGGTCAAAGTTTGAAGCAAAAGTGTGCCAGACTTTTGTTAGTAAACGTCATAAAAATAATGTTTTCAGTAACTGTCTTGTCGTTTAGCTTGAAAGTAAAGCATTTCACAACGTTAAAGCACGGGTATTTCTTTATATTCGAGAGTTAAGTATTTTGTTTTCCTCCCTCAGGGTAGTCCTGGGGCTGTAGGCTTTCCCGGACTGAAAGGGAAACAAGGATTACAGGTCAGTATAATTATTATTAACATGAGTCAAATTCATCCATAGACTGAATAATTAGAACTATCTACCGGTAGTTCGGCAGAATAAACAGTGTCACATTAAAATAGCTTTCAATTGAATGGTCACACACTAGGGTTTTATCTTCAGACTTAAAAGTTAGAACCACCTTGTACAGCACAATTAACAGTACTACATGAAAGTACTGCTCAATAGCTTTCATTTGAATGGTCACACACTAGGGTGTCATCCATAGCTAACCAACAGCTGGTGATGGTTGTTGTTGGCTCTGTTTTTTATGGACTATTTGTTTTGTAGGGAGAAGTAGGCCCACAAGGCCCCGCCGGTGAGACAGGAGAAAGAGGCCAGAAAGGAGGAGTGGTAAGCGAGTTTATACTACTTCCACAGAACCATCTCGTCATTCAAAATATTTTTCGTTGTTGTTTACGGTCAGACTGATTAAAGAACAAATAACGCTCGAGACGACATTTATATATATTTGCACTCCAGGAAACCTGTTTAACAGGTCCGGTAGCCATTTTATTCCTTTTGACCGCGCTAAAACCGCCAAAAGCATTTCAAAGTCAGGATTTGGGGGAAGAAATCATTGCATAATTTATCTCTTATTAGACATTAAGCGTATAGTATCGCTAGACATTTTTACTCGTCGTCTCGTCGCCCTAGGGGCTCACCAAAATACTGCAGTGTATGAATAAAATTTTCAGTTCGGTACAGTTCAGAAGTGATAAACATATGCAGCGATACTACACACTTAAATGTCTCAAAAGTTAAAGCAAATCGTAAAAGATAATTGCAATGACGCAACCCCCGGATCGAATCTAAGTTGGTTAAGCTAGTTATTGCTCCTCCCTATAGGGTGTCCCTGGAGAGGACGGTGCGAAAGGAGAAAAGGTAAGCCATGCTGTTTCAGTTGAAAACGACGAGGAAAGCCAAAAAGCCTTGACTACAGATGTAAAAACTAAAAGATAGTTGTATGTAGATACAATCTTTGGCAACGAGGGGCAGTGGGATTACCGTTAGAATAGTAGTTAGAATTAATGAAGCTCAATTACAAGACCTGCCATTTCCTAAAATTAAGTTTTTGCTGTTTCGTTGCTGATTTGTTGTATTCTTTAATTGATTTTTTATTTGTTACTTTGGTAGGGAGACCGTGGTGATAGCGTTAAGGGAGAACCGGGTGAGCCTGGGGAGACTGGTGCCCAGGGCCTCCCGGGACCTCCCGGTCCAACCGGTCCATCGAAAACTGAAAAGGTAACTACTGACACTTAGTGCAGTTAGTCATAAATTTCATCGAAAATAAACTTTCGAAATAAAGACGCTAATTTCAGTGAAAAAAGGCAAGATCAACATCAATATTAGCTTAGATGACAAAAAAGAAGAAATTTGCTCAGGTTTCGATTTTTTCATGTTTTTACGATGATCATTGTCGTGGGTTCGAATTTCACAAGTTTAAAGTTTTTCTTTCGCCTCGCGTTGTTTAGTTTCCTTACTTTGTGAAAAACGTAAGTTTTGATTAATTAGTTATTTTAGCAATTCTAAGGTCATAGAACGAGGAAGAAGAACCTGTCCATTTTGCCAAATACACCAAGACAGTGTCGGCACGGGGTAATACGGTATTTTATTGACCTTGATTGTTGTTACAGGGGGATAAAGGCGAACAAGGCGAGCAGGGTTTACAAGGAGAAAGCGGCCCGAAGGTAAATAAAATAATATAAAATAAAATGACTTATTTTCGCCTTTTGATTTAAACAATTATGTAAACTCAAAATAACATGCTGAGCTATAAATCTTGGTCGATCTTGCATAGACATATAAATAGACATAGACATAATTTATTTCACCAAGAAGAACTTAGGAGCCGTAGCTCGTTAAAACGCTCTCGTGAAATAACCTTGGAGCAGTTTGTTATTTTTTGCACTTCCATTTTTTTACGATATTTTTCGAGCCGCTTAATTGTTAAATCGCGTAACAACACCAACGACCGCAGTTAAGGTTTTCAAGATTGTGGTGGTCCTTGTCAAGCGATGGCGAGTAGCAAAGACCGGTGACAACAAGAGAGCAGGCTGTCACATCACTGTCACGCTAGCTACTGGCAAGGTACAATCAAGTGGCAAACTCTACCCAATACACAGGTCATCTTAAGTTAGCTTATAAATGTTATTCCGGTACATACCAAATCCCCACTGCTGCAAATATGATACAACATTAACAATGTTACTTTTGATAAGCTTGCAGTTTTCTGTATGTTTTCTGACTTTTTGACGGAGCTTTTTGTTTTCATTTGCAGGGGGACAAAGGCGAAGAGGGAGGCATCGGTTTTCCTGGGAAAAAGGTAAGTAACGGTAACTCGATCATTTTTCTGCAAAAAATAAAGATATCACTTCCCCTGATGTGTACTTAAGTTGTTTAACATGATAAGTGGCGAGATTTCAATGTATCATCTGCAAAAAAATATCGTTTGAAAATTATTCAGACAGGTTTGAAGTGAAGTCCATGTTAGAAGCGGAAAACGCCTCATTACAGATTACATTTTATTTCATGTTTTACAACCAATCAGAAAGCTGTAAATCCTTTGTATATTAATTGGTATCCTACGGGTTATACGCAACATAGTCATGTCGAGTAAGGCATTTACACTGTACCATTGTTTACCGTGAGTATTCGTCGTTAGGGCGCGCCAGGAAGACCAGGTCAGGTTGGGTTTCCTGGTGAGAAAGGTGAACCAGGTGCGCAAGGGCCTGTGGGTCAGGTTAGTGTCATCCTTAATATAATACATGATTTCCACTAAACCTTACCCTCGATATACTTTTCTACCGCTCCCACTTGTCCGATTTTCATTCCTCCCGTAAAAAAATTTAGGATAGCTATCTTGATCTTCTACCGAAAAATTGTATTTAAACATTTCTTGTCGCATTTCTTGAAGTGTTACCTTAACTTTGCAGTGCACTATAACTTCAATGCTGTACGTAAAAGAGGGTTATCTTCGTCAATTCTTGCCTCTTTTGAGTTAAAAAATTAAAAATATAAATGGCACATTTAGATCACGTCCTGATGTAGTTATTTCGAGTTTTACCATTGTGATGTGCTCTGACAGAAGAAGCGAGCGCTCTAACCTGTTTTATTCTACCATAGCGGTTTGTGGTCCTTGTCAACTGCGCGCTGATTATGAGCTATAAGGTTTTTGACATGCCTGCCGACGCAACACAGAAGGTGCTCTGGAAGGGAATCCCTTTTTTCCAACAGAATCAACTGAAGTATGATGATTTCCGTTGTACAATCTTTGTCTGTTGTATTGCAGGGAAACCCTGGGCCCGCTGGACCCGCAGGACAGAAAGGTGAAACGGGATCCCAAGGCGAAAAGGTATGAACAAAGATCATTGAGTTTTTTCGGAATAGAAAAACGTAATCTAATAATATGTTTACCACAGAAGTTTTATTTTTCAGGTTTGTGGCCTTTGAAAAGCGCTAACGATTTCAGCCCTTTTTTCGTGAAATAGCTAAGTTTGACTGACTGACTGACTGACTGACTGACTGACTGACTGACTGACTGACTGACTGACTGACTGACTGACTGACTGACTGACTGACTCAAGGAAAGAGCTTCTTAATTTACAAACACAATGAACATTATAATTTATTTAATTTTTACATTGACATTATGAATTTTATAAGAATCTAGTTTTTGTTATTTCTTAAATGTATTAGTAAATGTTAAAACCTTTGTTGTAAACGGACCAATACCTCCCTTTGGATAGCAAGGCGCAATAAAGATATACTATACTATACTAGACTAGACTAGACTAGACTAGACCAGACTAGACTGTACTGTACTGTACTGTACTATACTATACTATACTATACTATACTATACTATACTATACTATACTATACTATACTATACTACTATACTATACTATACTATACTATACTATACTATACTATACTATACTATACTATACTTTATACCATGCCATAGAAAATACAGCCAATCAGAATACAGGAAAGCCGTTGTATATTCGACGGTATTCAACCCAACCTTCCCATCGTGCGCTGCGATTGTATTCTCGACGAAATTTAGTAAGCGTTTTTTCTATGGCATGGTATAAAATAGTTACACAACACTTTCTCGTGGTATACTATGGAATATCCCACTTGTCACTTGTATTTTCTTGGTATACACACTCGCCTAAAGGCTCGTGTGTATACCGAGAAAATACAAGTGACTCGTGGGATATTCCATAGTATACCACTCGAAAGCGTTGCATAACTAGTATATACTATACTATACTATACTATACTATACTATACTGACTGACTGACTGACTGACTGACTGGACGCAAAAAAACAAACAAAAAAAACTGTTTTAGGTAGTTGAAATAAACAATTCCACCAGATTAATCTGTTTTAAATTATTCTTAGGGCAAACCCGGAACCACTGGATTTCCAGGGACAAAAGGAACAAAAGGCGCCAAGGTGTGTTCTTCCTGAATTTTCCTGAGCAAAAATTGTATTAATATGTCGAAACTAACAAATTCTTAAATACATCTTCAGGGTGATGACGGAATAAATGGAACCGATGGACAAAAGGTAAGGGAATTTTTTTTTCTCAAATCGCAAACTTAACATTTCTTCTACTTTTAGTTACTGAGCATGTGACGAAACTTAATGCTGTTTTTCTGGCCGTTCTTTGCGCCAATCCAATTTTTTCGCGTTGCTCCCAGCTAACCGAATGACTGAAACGAGCTACAAAACCCACATCAGTCCAATTCGATATAGACTGAGTGTTTTGTTTTTTCCAACAAGTAGGGGGGGGAGAGAGGAAGAGGAAGAGAAGAAGAAAAAAAAAGTCCGGTGTGCGTTAAGTAAAGTGCTATTTTCTTATACAGTTTCTAAGAATTATTGCTTAACATAAGAACTCGGATATTTTAGGTGATGTCCAATTCCGTGTAAAAGTTACCAGCAGTTCTGTCTTCATGGCGACCTTGTGTTTGTTTGTATCTTTGTGTATTTTCATTATGGCTTACTTGTTATGAAAAACCTGTTTTTCAGGGCGAGCCAGGAGAAGGTATCCCCGGACCACCTGGGCCCCCAGGCCCGCCGGGTATAATAACGGTACGTGAGACTATTTTTTCTTTGGCCAGCATTGATTAAATAACATTGATTTTTATCCGACAAAGATCACATATATCCTATTAACCACCCTTACTGGGTATATCGGTCGTGACATACGTACAAAATAGAACGAGAGTCGATATTCTCCTAGTGCCGTGACGGCTTCGAACAAGCTTGGTCAATAAGAGATATGTTTAACGACTTTGAGCTTAACCCAGCCCAATACTTAGAAGACATTAGACCGGCAATAAATTTTTGAAACTGACTTATTATAGTTATTGGTCCTTACAATTTTTTTTTGTCTTGTAATATCTTTAGGTGAAAAAGTTTCCACCATGGTTAAAATTTAGGCTTTAAGTTTTTCGACAAGAATCCTATCAGTTAACATGCGATTAAATCCTGCACACTTTTTCTCGTGCTTTCTCTAGGAAACTGGTGATCGCGGAGCATTAGGGCAAGTTAGTGCACAAAAAGGTGACAAGGTAAATATATTTATTTAAACTGAGAACAACGCAAAAACGACATTTAGTATTGTTTTATTTATAGCCATAACTGCATAGGTTATTCGTCTTCTTTTCAGGGTGATCCTGGTGACATTGGGTTTCCAGGAAAGAAAGGAGAAACGGTAAGCTTCTATTTTTTTTTGTTTTCAGAAACAACCACATCAAAAACCAATTGGTCTAGAGTACGATAGACCTTTTTCAACTCATCTCTGCATGGCCTACGAAAGTCCCTTCTATCTTTTGAGTCGGATGCCGTTTGAATCCTTTGTTTAGCAGACCTTATACGACAAGTGCACATAAGAAATAGTTTGTTTCTATGGCTAAACTAAAAAGTTAGACTTACATTTGTTCAAGTCAGTCAGCCGAAAAGTACCAAGTTACATTTCAGGGCATCGAGAAAAAAAGAGCCCATCATTTTGTAGCCACACAAGTACAGGGATACTTTGCGGTTTTTGGCTCAACAAAAACAGTAAAGACTTATATTTTTCCAAGTCAATCGCAAACGACGGCAAAGCCACATTTTAAAGCATCTTTAAATTTTGAGCCCTTTATATTGAAGTCGCACTAACTTTATCTGTATGATTTTTTTTTCTATATTTCCTAGCTTGTCAACTCTAAAAATGTATTGAAAAGCTTTTGATATTTATGCCCTTTTGCTGTACAGGGAGCCGCTGGACCACGAGGTACGAAAGGAGAGAAAGGAGACGAGGGAAAGACTGGGCCGAGTGGACAAGTAGGATTTCCAGGATTGAAAGGAGAACCCGGAACAAAGGTAGGTAACATTTAAGAAGTTTTTAAATCCATCGTTTTGCGATCGTAGGGGGTGGCGCGCTGGTCTCATGGTTAGCGCCCTGGACTGCGGATTGAGCGGACCGGGGCACTGTGTTGTGTTATGGAAAACAAACAAGACAAGACACTTTCCTGTCATAGTACCTCTATCCACCCAGGTGTATAAATAGGTACCCGCGAATTTAATGCTGGGGGGTAACCCACGAAAACCGGGATACGCTCCGGCCTGATAAGCTACTAGGCTCGAACGCAGACTTTACTATGCGAGCGTAACTCCACAACCGTTTTTTATCAGATTAACGATCATTAATGTTTGCTTTTATGTTCATCTTAGGGGGAACCTGGAGTCAATGGGACGGCTGGCCTTCAGGTAATTTATTGCAAAGGCAGGTCATGAAGCGATTTACACATGAATGCCAAAAGTAATAAGCGTTTGTAATTCTACGACGCTTAAGGCTGGTTCTCATATGATCGCCCCTATCGTTTCTATCGCCTCTGTCGCTTCAAAAAGTTTGCTTGCGATCGGGGCGATTATATGAGAACATTACAGAGACGATCGCTAATGTCTGCAACGATCGGGGCGATCACGATCGCTTCGATCGCCCGTGTTCTATCCGGGCGATCGGTCGCAGACCGCGGCGATCGCGAACGATTATATGAGAACTACCTTCACAGAGGGAGACGATCGAAGCGATCCAAACTGTCACATGGTGCATCAATATTACCAAGAACTGAGAACTACGTTTCCGTTTGGCCTCCCTATCACTCTTTCGCCGTAAAACGGCAATGACGAAAAGATAGGAGGCCACAAGGTTTGCTCTTGCATCGAAGGCTGCCATAAGCGATATCGGAGTTTTGAAAAAACACACGTGACTCGACCGGAATAAAATCGAATATTCATATGCGGAGACAAAGAAAGATCATGAATTATTACCTTGTTTGATCAACCCGACATTTTTCACTTTCATGAATATTGAATGTTATTCCGACGCACGCACGAGGTTTTTGTGACTTGTTTCATTATATGATGAGTTTGGCGCCAAAATAATTGTTTCGGGCTAAGGCTTTGACAGGGCACTTTGCATATACCGGACGATCGGGGCGATCATATGAGAATCCCCGATCGCTTCCAATCGCTTGGATCGCCTGCGAGCGTCTCAGTATTTGCCAACGATCGATGCGATAGAAACGATCGGGGCGATCATATGAGAACCAGCCTTTAGTGATTGGTTGAAAAACTCGCACCACTTTCTCAACCAATCAGAAGTACAACCAAAACCAATCATGACTCGCTCACGCACGTTTTCCCGCGCTTTGTGCCGGCTACATGTATTAGCTTCGAGTTTTGATTGCTTAACTGGATTGACTATGTCCTTTGTGGTTGGCCAGAGTGATTACTTTGGTTTTGGTCTTTGGAAACTCAATCGAAAATCGCTGTAAGTAGAAATGAAACGACTTTAATAAATGTTGTACAGTCAGGCGAGATTGGGAAGCATGGTGGCCTAATGGCTGATTAGTTAGGCAGGATTTTAATGTGTTGTTCTTGGGCAAGACACATTGCTCTCTTATAACCTCTATCCATGCGTAAAAATGGGTGCCAGCAAAATGTCAGACAAAACCTGGCAAAAGGCTGCGGACATCCCATCCACCTCATGCAAAATGTACGGAGACTGGAATAAAGTGCCTTCTCTAAGGAGATTTTACGTTTAATAGCAAGCTTCAAGGAATGAAGAGATATTATTTATTAAAGTTGTTGCTGTCTTTTTTTTTTTTAATTGTACCACAGTTACGTAGACAGGCATAACTTTGTGTCCTCTATGCTTATTCTTTTACAGGGCATTATGGGACCACCAGGCTCTCGCGGGGAAATTGGACCTCAGGGACCAGTTGGATTTCCCGGGCTAAAAGGTAGCTCGGGGCCTGCGGGTCCCCCCGGACCTCCCGGACCCCCGGGGTTTCCCGGAGAGAAGGTAACGGCGACTGTTAACTCTTTGATTCGTAGAGTGAATGTAAACTTATTTCATCCTGATTGGCTATTGGTCGGTTTGATTTTTCGGTTCAAATCTTAACAGTATCGAGCAGAGAATGACTTGGGCACGCGAAGGTATGCAACAACAACAATTTATTTATAGATTTCCGCTGTTTGATGTGTTTCAGGGCGACCCTGGTGAAGAAGCGGCCATTGGTTCAATAGAGGGGGTAAATGGCAACGGAAACAATTCGAATGGAGAGAAGGTTCGTTCGTTGCTTCGACTTCACAAAAAAACGTGTTTCATTTATTTGTTATTTATTATTTCGTTATTTGCAGGGCGACCAAGGAGAGATCGGTGAACCAGGCCCTAAGGTATGTTTTCTTTTTTTTTTCTTTCGCAGATCGTTGATAAACTAAGGCTCTATTTTAAGTTTTTCTCACACCACGCCAACTCTTTTGACAATCAAATGTAGTCTATGTATGCAAACCAGGGCTGTTACCAGACCTTTGTCTTAGCCGAGGCAAGATCTTGCTAGGGGGCTCTGGGGACATGCCCTCCAGAAAAGTTTGAAATCTAGAAGCTATGAATCTCTTTTAGAGACATTTTTCATGAGATATTTCTTGAGAAAAATCAATCTTGTTTAACTTCCCAACAAAGTATATTTTGTTTTTAAAATTTATACGAGGCAAGTGCCTCGTCTTGCCTCTTGCTAGTTACGGCCCTGCAAACGAAAATAAATAGTAGTTCCAATTCTGGACCCTAGAATTGGACTTTTCCAAGGAAAAAGTGAGTTTTGCGTTGTGTTTCCGAGACTGTTGCCTAAAAGGCAAACCAAATAAAACGCTATTCTGGTTATGAAAAGTAATCCTGTAAGGGCAACCGTTTGGTTTCGTCTGTTGTTTCACTGCTGCAGAAGCCAGGCAAGTCTTCAGTTGATTCTAAAATAATGAATTAATTGAAGTCACGTTTCCCATGTCCGTCACGATCAATGATCAGATGAATCCTCTAAAAACAGTAGCTCAGCTCTCATAAGCTTGTAATTCTACTGGTCTTCTAGTGTAGCAGTTGCTATTGCCACGTTTTTGGGTGCTAGGGGTTTTGGACGCTTGTTCTCTCAAAGGGTTGCGAGCCATTGATGCGGGACCTTACGCCAGCTGCTACCCGACCCAAACAGGTCGGTTTATCACGCGTGATATTCGCGCGTCTCGCGAGATGCTCCGCAGCCATTTTCTCTTTAAGCCCAAATATACGTGGTGTTACTATTATATAGTGGTCTAATATATTTTGGATATACGACTTACTTACCCTTAAACAAGAAGTTCCGGTATAAAAGGGGCCTGGCCTGGCCATTCTCACGCCCAGTTGTCAGTCAATCATCAAAGCGTAAACAACTGGCAAACAACCTGCGTATTTTCCACAACTGTTACTGATAAAATGTGTTTCATTTTCGCTAGGAATATTCTGTTAAACGTTAGGAAGTTATTTTTCATATTTTTGTCAATGATATATCTTCGTTTCATGAGATTTCAAAGCATGTTCAGCTTGAAGGATGCTCGGCACCACAACGTGCCACGAATGCAAAGAGTACAAATTTGCATTTCGCACCCGAGAAGTGTGAAATGTGGGAGGTGCCATCCCTTTTATGGCGGAACTTCTTGTTTAAGCCAAAGACCGCACGTATGAATTGTTTCAATTTTATTGTGAACAAGAAAAGGTGTTCTTTTGCAGTGTTCTGCAACACTTGAACCACGTATACTTATCGTACTGATTAACTATTCTTGTGATTAGGGAGAGAGGGGTGCAAACGGAACGTCGGGAATCAAGGGAGAAAAGGTGAGATGTGGTGTTCCTTAAAGGGACTATGTCACGGATTTAGCCAGATTATTGAACAAAAAACGAAGCTGTTTTCATTAGACGTCCTAGATTTTTAATAAACTTGCCATTCTTGTTTAACAGGGAGAGCAAGGATTTAGTGAGAAGGTGAGAATCGTTGTTGTTCTTTTTTAATTGTGGTGATGTGGTATGTTCACTATCTACCATGTAATGAACTATGACATTCACTTTACATAGGGACAAAAAGGAGATCGTGGGATAGCTGGAAGTAAGGTAAGATGATGATATATAAATTGAAACAAATTGAATAATTCCGTTAAATCCAATTCTGTTCCACAAAAGCTCGTTTAAATATCGATTCAACCCTGAAACACGCACTGAAAAAGGTTTCTGCCGAAACATGTTTGTGAAATAAGTGGACGCCTTGGAAGAGCACAGACGGTCGAATTAGATGACAAAATTGAGGTGAACTTCAAAAAAAGGAAATTGTGTCAGGCCAATTTGAAAAACATTTTTAGTCGGTCTATTTTGCAGAGAATTATCTTTGTTCATTGTCTGGAATATGAATTTTTAATTTTTGCCTTCAAGTGCGTATGAAGAAAATTATTCTGCCTATCGCAAAAATGTGTAGCCTCTGGGCTATTTTACAAGGTTCTAGGGTTGTGCCATTTATCCTTCTCAAACTAATTTATAATTCATCAAGTTACAGCAAGGCGCCCAAAAGTGTGACCACTTTTAATTTATTCACATTCTTTCGTGCAGATTTAATCCAATCAAAAGCCGTGGATAGCTTGCAGTTGACTTCTGATTGGATTAAATCTGCACGAAAGAATGTGAATAAATTAAAAGTGGTCACACTTTTGGGCGCCTTGCTGTAAAACAAAGAAAATCATAACCGTGAAGGAGGTTTGCATTCCCGGTCTTAATAAGCATAGATTTTTACGATTTTATTTCTCCGTTTACTCCATAGTTTTTGTTTCGACTGAGAAGATATATTAAACACACGAAACAGTGTTTCATCGGCTATCCAAACACCTGGAATTTCGTCAAAAAATACTCCGCTGCGCGTCGTATTTTCATCTTTCTTCTCGGTGTGTGGATTTCCCGATGCAACACTGTCTCTTGTGTTTGATATATTACATCAAAAATGGTGTTTAGATAAATATCAAAGAAACCACTTTGTAAGGAAAGACGTGTATCAGTAAATCATTGTTCCATTATAGGGAGAACAAGGAGAAACTGGTGAAAAAGGAGCCAAAGGCGAGCCCGGGGCGCAAGGTCCAAAGGGCGCTGAAGGCTCGGAAGGTCTTCAAGGATCCCCTGGGAAAACTGGTGAAACTGGAATCCCTGGAGATGATGGAATCCCAGGGGAAACGGGGCAGAAAGGCGAACAAGGGGAAATAGGACTGAAAGGAGAAGCTGGACAAGCTGGGAGAGATGGAGTGAATGGGACTAAAGGGAGTAAGGTAAGTTACATGAGAAAACAATGTTTAAACTTGTAACGTTGAGATTGTGAATTTGATCCAAGATGACAGTTTGGTTTCCTAGCTGTATAGATAGGGTATAAAGGCCACCGGTTAGTTTTGTTTCGTACTTCGCTTCTGTTTGCGAGTTTAAGTTGTATTCGTTATTGTGTTTGTTATTATGGGGTTTTCATGTCATTCACGCTGCAAAAAGAATAGCGAAGCGCGCGAGTGACGTCACTACTCCGACAAACAAACCGAAATTGAGGACGATTTTCCTAAAAAACTTTCTAAAGCAGCCGGTATTCCTTAAACACTTTCATAGAACGAGAACTTCGCCTAGATTCCTTTTATTTCCCTCAGAACAGAACTTTGAGCCTCGTGGCAGTTTTATTCATTTGCATTCTATTTCAAGACCTCGCGCGCTTCGCTATTGGGTGTCACGTTGTAATATGCGTCGAGTTGAAGATAACGTTGTATCTTGTCTCACCGTCATTGCATGTTGTAATCGATAACTGACAAGCTGTTTATTTTCATATTCTTTGTTGCAAAAGGAAGTGGTTTTTTTTAATGTTCTTGTTTTCATTTAGGGTGAACAAGGCGGCTTTGGTTTCCCTGGACTTAAAGGTCGACCAGGGAGAAAGGTAAAATATATTGTCTGAAACTTCCATTAGTAGTCACTTCCAACTGCCTGTTTTCTCGCGTTTCTTAACTGAACTGTTGTCTTTTTTATTGCTTATAGGGAGAAACTGGAGCGACGGGACCACAAGGACCAAAGGTAAAACGTTTACTATCATCGGTCAAGATGAGTTTCCTAAAAATCGTGATAAAACCATGTGGTAATAATTTTCAGCAAAAGAACGACATGTTTTTAAACAAACTTAAAAGTTTGTAAGACATGTTTCGATAAAAAACACGTTGTATGAGCAGTATGTTTACAAGTACGTTCAGTGTTTCACACTGTCATAATATTTCACACGGCTATTTAATGACTTTTATTTGAATGGTTAAACACTAGGGTTGTCTTCACAGACTTTAAAGACTTTGCACAGCATAACAAACAGTACCATTTGAAAGTACTGCTCGACAGCTTTCATTTGAATGGCCACGCGCTAAGTTTTTATTCACAGATTTAAAAGTTAGAACCACTTGTGCAGCATAATTAACAGTACCACATAAAAGTACTGCTCAATAGCTTTCATTTGAATGGTCACACACCAGGGTTTTATCCACAGACTTAAAAGTTAGAACCACCTTGTACAGCATAATGACAAGAGAGGATCTTGATAATGAACAGTACCATAGTGTTTTATTTTCAACTCTTTTATTTTTTAGGGCGAACCAGGTCAATCTATTGAAGGTCCCAGCGGACCGGAAGGGCCGCAGGGATTTCCAGGCGAACCTGGACCTCCGGTAGGTTTAAAAAAAAAAAAGAAAAAAAGAAAGAATTTCCTTTTCCCTAACTAGTGTGCTTAGTGAACGATGGATAGAACGGTCCTGGTTTGAGCATTGGCCGGTATCACTGTGTTGTGTTCTTGGACATGATGCTTTACTCTCACAGTACCTCTTTTCACCCAGGAGTATTACAGTGTGAACCAGAAAACCGTGAACACTTTCCTCTATCTTGCATATGTAAATTTCTGCAGAAAACCATCGAATGATAGCCCAAACTGCAAGAAATATTAACAAATGGACAGTGATGGAGCCAGCAGGTTATTTTTCGTTAATAATTTGTCAACTATTTCCTCTACTTCCTTTTTCAATGTTTAATGAAAGTGTTCACGGTAATGGGTACTGGTGAATTGCTGGGATAACCTGACAGAATGCTGGGGAGTAACCTGCGATGGACTAACATCTCATCCAGGCGGAGTAGCAATACTCCTAGCCGCTTCATGCTAGAGGATTTGGAGTTAAGAAAGAGCTTTACTGCCAACAAAACTTGTACGGATTCATGGCGCCGAAGTAGACCCTTTAACTCTCAAATTGCATTGAAACGTATGAGCATTATTCACGCTTTTTTCTCTTTCACAGGGACCACCCGGATCGACCGGACCTCCCGGTACCGCAGGGAAAGATAGCAACGTCTCTGGCCCCCCAGGACCACCCGGACCTCCCGGTCTCCCTGGGGGAAATGGTGAAATATCGCAAGGAGATGATCCAGGAATGAACCCGGTCATCCCTGGGGTAAGACCACATTTGCCCTACATCAAATTAAAGCAAAGAGGCCACTCGTAATAGTTGTGACGACAGATAATCTGAAAATACAAAGCAATTCTTGACGTAAATTTTAAAGCACTTTTTTGATAAAACCTTTTAATTGTAGGACAGCGGAAGAGAAAAATAAACTACCAAATACCCCAAAGAGAAGTCAAAGACAATTTTTTCGACGAGTGGGGGTGAATTTGTGTTTTGTGATATTATTATAGGTAACTTGCGTTTGGCCTTCGGTCATTGAGACAACTTTATGAATATACCCTTTTGTTGTATTTTAATTGGGCTAGATAAAATTGGTGCCATTTAAACGCTGCTCACCTTATTTAGGAGAACTACAGGACGCATTTTCTGCGTTCCTTTGTTCGTTTGTTTGCTGTAGCTTTTTTCTTTTCATATTGTGTGGTTTGACGTGGTTTATTCCTTTTTAAAGGTACTGATATTCGAAACACAACAAATTCTCATACGAGGAGTAGAGAAGGTGAAGCAAGGCACTCTGGCTTTCGTTATCTCGGATCAGCTTCTATACATAAGAGGTGCGAAAGGCTGGAGAGCTATAACGGTAAGACAAATGAGATAACTTATTATTGTAGGTGTTGCACCGCTACATCAAACCCCTAGAGCTCGAGAAGAGAACAGTTCGAGATGTCAGTTCTCTTCCTCTACCACTCCTTCCTTCTCCTTCTCCTCCTCTTAATCTCCCTCTTCCTCTCTTTCCCCCTCTGCTTCCTTCTCCGTGTCCTCCTTCTCCACCTTCTCCTAGTCTCCCTCATCCTCCCCTTCCTTCTCCTCCTGTTCCTCCTCTTCCTCTTTCTCCACCTCCCTCTCCTTTTCCTTCCCCTTTTCCTCTTCCTCCTTTTCTCCTCCTCACCCTTCTCCTTCCCGTTTCCTTTCTTTGCCACCTTCTTCCCTTTTTCTTCCCCTCCTCCTCCTCCTCCTCCTCCTCCTTCGCCATCTGATTTCATCATTCATGACCTCTATAAATTCTCTTTCAATATACAAGTAATGTAGTTCTCGTCTGTTATCCACAGCTTGGTCCTACTATCTTCGCTGCTCCAACAGAAGCTTCCAAAACGACGAAGCTGTCCTCTACGCAGGTATTTCTAGTTCGTAACAGACTTAGTTCCCACCCTGACCGATCACTGTTGTAATACCTTTACATTCTGTACGCTTGCGCATAGGACTGGAACGTGATAAGAGATTTCTGATCCTAACTACTATGTTCTTTTCTCGAGCATCTTAGCTCGAACTCTGTCTTTTGTCCCTTGGTAGATCAACGGATAAGGGTTCTGACTGTCTCCTGGAAACGTATAGATTTAAAACAATTTTTTCCGATAAGTGTATATAAAACTGTATTTACAGTTTACCCTGTCTTTCCTGCAGGCTCCTTCGGATATTAGTCTACCTCCTACTAACGTCAAGCTACGAGGCCAGTATGTAAGTATTCTAACAACTGTGACTTGAAGAATTTGACATGTTTTTATTTAGACATAGGTTGTCGACAAAGTTTCATGTGATTGCCTTTCCATCAAATGATTTGTATCAAAAAATAACTTAAGTTGCTTCTATGAATCTAAATGATACAACCATATTTTCATTACAAACAAATATGTCTCTATACCCAGTATGTCCTTCCGTACCTTTCCTTGTATTTGTCTTGTTATTGAAATGTTCCTTTTAAGTGGTTATTTTCATATTTTACTCAAATTGGTGGCCATTTTCGTACGTCTACATTTGACTCAAATCCGTTACACAGTTCCTTTAAATCTGCGTGTAACTTATACTTTCATTTTTCACACTTGTTTAGTTGGTATTTTCATGTTTGTATCTTTGCTTCTTTTTTATGGATTTTTTTCTATTTCACAGTTGCGCGTGGTGGCTCTCAATCAGCCGATGAGTGGTTGGATGGGTAGCACTAAAGGTATTGATGAGCAGTGTTGGCGGCAATCACGTGCAGCAAATCTGACTGGAAAATACCGAGGGTTCATCTCCAACAAGCTACAACATGTCTACTCAATCATTCATAAAGAGGACAGAACACTTCCTGTTGGAAACCTTCAGGTACTACCAATCTCGAGATTAGTTTTAAAATTCTCCCTCCTTAAAACTAAAATTATTTGATAAAAGTTGACACTGGCTTAGAATATGTGCAGGACGTTTCGGCTACTGCTGTAGCCTTCTTCAGCTATATGTAAATTTAAAACGGCGTCCCTGGTGTTATAGGAATAAAAACACCTCGCCAACATCTTGTCACCGCTTCAGAACAACAAATACACAGTTAAGAACAGTGTGTCTTTTGTGGAGAAGATTCGCACCTTGACAGTGAATCCTGACGAGATCTTTGTATCTTTCGACGTTGTATCTCTGTTTACCTGTATCCCGTCCAATCTAGCCGTGGAAGTCGTCAAAGAGAGACTCTATTCTGACTCTTCATTATCTGAAAGAACAAATTTATCCATAGAGAACATTAGCAAACTCTTAGAATTCGTTCTTGACAGTAACTTCTTCGTTTTTCAAGGAACAAACTACAAACAGATTTTTGACTGTCCTATGGGATCACCAGTCAGCGCCATTTTAGCCAATCTGGTCATGGAATACGTTGAGGATAAGGCCCTCTCATCGGCTCCACACCCACCTAAATGGTGGTTTAGATATGTCGACGACAGTCATGTGTGTCTGAAAAAAGAATTTGTTGATGAATTTCATTCGCACCTAAACTCGATTAACCAGCACATCAAATTCACCATCGAAGTGGAAACAGAAGGTTCAATCGCTTTCTTGGACACTAAGACAACGAGGCAAGTGGATGGTTCGATAGCCGTTTCTGTTTACAGAAAAGCCACTCATACCGACCGCTATCTAGACTTCAATTCACACCACCATACGCAACATAAACACTCTGTTGTACGCACTCTCCTGGATCTGGCTAAGAACATCCCATCCACTGAGGAGGAAGTGTCATCTGAATCTAAACGTGTATTGAAAGCGCTGGCAACGAATAATTATCCTATCAATTTTATTCGTAATGGTCGTCAATCTAATGCCGAACAAAAAAGTGGTGCCAACGTTGTTGAACAGCGAGGCTTGGTTGTTCTACCGTACGCCAAGGGTTTTTCTGAAAGAATCTCAAGAGTTCTCAAAGGTTTTAACGTGAAAGTGGCTCACAAGCCCATCCGTTCCATCGCCAATATTTTGAAAAAACCCAAAGATAAAATCAGCGAAGAGTCGTCGAAAGGTGTTGTATATAAAATCAAATGCAAAGACTGTGCGTGTGTTTACATTGGCCAGACCTCGCGCGCACTCAAAACACGCATCAAAGAACATGCTAAAGCGATAACAACAATGGACAGAAATTCCCTATTGGCCGAACACCATTTTCTCAACGATCATGAAATTGATCTGGAAAATGTTGACATTATCGACCGGTCTTCAGTGTGGAGACAAAGACTTTTCCTCGAAGCGTGGCACTCAGTCCGAGATGGAAACGCTATTAATGAACACGTAGCATTCCCGAACATTTATAAGAAACTTAACAATTTTTAATTGCATACCACTCCCTATTCTATCCTTTTTAGTCGCGTTTTTAGAATTCCACCCCCCTTTTTATTCTGTACATTCCTTATCACCTTTTTCTGCATTTTTTAGTTTTTTATTCCTATAACACCAGGGACGCCGTTTTAAATTTACATATTGCTGAAGAAGGCTACAGCAGTAGCCGAAACGTCCTGCACATATTCTAAGCCAGTGTCAACTTTTATCAAATAATTTTAATCTTATCATGCCTGGCTACAAACCAGATATTTTTATTCTCCCTCCTTGTTGCCGTATGTTTCTTATAATATCAGTTGTAAGAATTTAAAGGTGCATCAACATGGTATCCCTTGATGATCATTTTCTATGTTCTCATCACCTGTCTGCTTAACAATGTATTGATTGTAAGGAGAAATTACATTTTGATAAGGGTTACCTTATCAAAGCCTTGTCAGCCTATGCAAGGCCTTCCCTCCTTACTTAGGTTTTTTCTAAAAATAACGATAGAACTAAATTTGACTGTGAGCAAAATTCTTTCCTATCTCAGTTTCTTAACATTTACTGATATTTTACATGAAAGGGAACACTTGCAAATAATCTTTTCGGGTGATTAGCATTAGTCAAGTTTGGCCGGGTAAAGGTAACTGGTTTTTACTAGTGTTACTAATGTAATAGGCCATTTCCGAGTTGCCCTTTGCCTCTGTTTCAAAACGAGTCTATGTGCAAAACCATTCAAATGAAATTAAGTTTCACCTACAGGTCCATTTTGAAGCAAATCATTTTCTATCGTGGCTGGACCACGTGCCAATTTCACCGCGCGCATCTGCTTACGCGCGCAGAAATATATTACCGAGCAAGAACCAATCGGGGACACTACACGGGCATTCGCATCGGATCTCAGGCCGGCTTTTTCGAGCGGAGAAAAGTATAAGCGCAAATAAAATAGAATAATCATTTTTATGTAGCGTTTTGTGGTTAAAACAGTTTTTGCCTTTAATTTCCAGGGAGATCAACTGTTTCCCTCTTGGGACTCGATCTTCACATCACGATACGCATTTAATCCTGACATTCCTCTCTACTCATTCAATGGATCAAACGTTATAACAGATCCAGCTTGGTAAGTGGTAGAAATAAATTGTGACACTGTTTGTTTTGATTACCATATAAACTTCCATGTTTTTGTTGTTGTTGTTGCCAACTCCTTGACAACCGGATTCTCAGTCAATTGGTAAATTAATAAATACCATTTAGTACACACACTTATATAGATCATGTATTATTTCACAGGCCTTTCAAGCACATCTGGCATGGATCACGTGAAAATGGCGAGAAGTACCCTTCAAACTGTCGTAGGTGGTTGAGCAGTAGCTCCAAGGACTCCAGCACGGCCTCCGCCCTGAATGGCCGCGAGCCGGCCTTGGCCGAGCGCGAGTTCCCTTGCAGTAGCAATCTCATCGTGTTATGTGTGCAAACAAACCCTACTAAACGGCGGCGGTTTAGATCTAGCAACAAATTTGTTCTCTGAACAGAATGGTACGTCTCCTGAATGCCAAGCCACCATATCAACAAGCTATTTGCAAGCCAGTCATGGCGGGGTTGGTTTTAACAGTGAAGTATTGTAATTGAAAGAACGCTAGAAGCTGAACTAGAAGGATTTTGTTTGCGAAAAAGCTGTGGAACGTTGTTTTAAGCTGTGCGATACGACGAATGTAATATTTATACTCTATTATTTTTTTAATATTTTAACGTACATGCTTAAGCTCTATGCTCTTAAATTTGTAAGCTTTAGAAACATTTTGTTTGCGTTTAAAGTTGCTAAGCTTGGTGTTAAAACATCAATTTAGAAATTGTTTCGACTATTAACTATTTTGTCGTCCCTGTGTGACGAAAAGAAGTTATGTTAAAATTTGAAATGTAAAATAACAAGGACACATTTGAGCTTAAAAGCTAAATTTAAATTGTGTTTTTTTGTTCTCAGTTAAATTTTGCTACACAGTCTCAAAAAAAGTACGAATGAAAATGTTAAATATATCTGTAACCCAAATAATTAAGGGGGTTAATACAGGTAACAGCAGCCTTAATTATTCTGGGATTGTGGTTTGAATAGTTAAACTATTATCCTGCGAAATCGCGCGGAATATTGCCTGATACTTAGCTTACCAGGCCGTTGGCCGAGTTGGCTGAAATCAGACGATATTCGACCATATTCCGCAAGAATCAGCCCAAGAACAAGCGCAAGTGGAATAATTGTTTTAGTAAAAACAGTTACGAAATATGAGTGATTCTGGGTAATATTATTTTTTAAAGACAAATGTCGGAACACGAGTTTTGTCGCTCATGTTTGTGCTCATGGCATATGGCCGACATCCAATGGCTACGAGGCCAATCAAAACTCTGGAAATACACGTTATCCAATGTTCCAGTTAATAATTAGAAGTATTCACTTCTAATTAGCGCCATATTTGGAAAATACTCAAACCCAGTCCTTTCTAGCCTGTGTCGCAGACGTTATCACTGGTTGCTTGGTGGCGTTTATTATATTCCAAATATGGAAGTTGATAACTTGAATATCCTGGAGCTAAATTACAAAATAGTGCGGCAGTTATCTGTTTTGACTCTGTTGTAAGTTATTTGTAAGGTCCGTAGTTTTAGATGATTATATATAGCTGCTTTTAGGAGAAAAAAATCCCTCCATATATTAGATTATTATGTAAATTATTTTTATTCATGGCAGACTATTTTAACTATGTCAATGGAATTATGTTAATTATGTTGTTAGAGAAGCTATATCACAAAGAGAGTGTATCTTAAAAAAATAGTTAGGTATGTTTAGTTCAACCAATTGTAATCCTTCTCAATCTTCTCCAATCTTAACCATCCTTGATCCTTTTTGGTTTATCATTACCTCTTTGGTGTTTTTCTATCTTAGTAAAATATTATTTTTAGGTTACCTTTGATTTTAGGACAAGTCAGTCTGTACTTCGCAAAAAATGATCGTTTCTTCAGTAGCCCCTTTTATGTAGAGAGAAGATTAAAGTCATTCTTGTTGAAAACCATTCTTGTTCTGAGAAACAAGAAAGAGCATTATATGTCTTATATAATGAAGATGAAGTGTTCAACATGACACGAGTGTGGGACAAAGAAAAAATCTGAGTCCACGACGGGAATCGAACCCGTAGCCTCTCAGATACCCATGGGTTCGATTCCCGTCTGGGACTCGGATTTTTTTTTGTCCCACACTCTTGTCATTTCGAACACTTCATCTTCATTATTTATTACCGAGCTTAAAATTTACCATCTTTATTATTTACTACACACTTGATGATTTCGACATTGCTGATCCTAGCAGTATGCAGGACGCGTGTCACATATCAACCTAGTAAATGGCCCAGCTCACCACAAGTCTCTCGTAGCTCAGTTGGTTAGAGCGCCCAACCGGTATCTGGGAGGCCATGGGTTCGATTCCCGTCTGGGACTCAGGTTTTTTTCTTTGTCCCACGCACGAGCTTAAAATTTACCATCTTTATTATGTGATATATACTCACCAAGAATTCAAATAACGGAAGTATTAAATTGACCTGTCAGCTTTTATTTGTAAATTGGAAATAGAATAAGAAAATTTTCGAGAGCTACTAAGATGATTTGCAGAAACACTACATGTTCCCTAAACTGTTTGTGTAAGTTAACTTTGAGAAGAAGAATTTCATTAAACCCTTTCACTTCTTAGGAACGGGTGCTGCACAACGGACAAATTGAAAAGAAGACCAAATTTGAATGCAAAATGTCGAAAAAATAAACTTCTCGATAGCTTTCATTTTGTATGGTCGCACTCGAGGGTTTATCCACAGACTAAACAGTTAGAACCACCTTGTACAGCGTAGTAAACAGTACCACGTTAAAGTACTGCTCAATAGCTTTCAAATTAATGGTCACACTTCAGGGTTATATCCACACTGTTAAATTGAGCTGGGGGAGAAAGGGTTTTAAAAGCCTAATTGTAAAAAATGCTAGATAAAGGCTTAATGTTTTCAAGATATGTGATGTTAATTATGAAAATATGATAATGTAGTTATTTTATAATGTAGACTTAATTATACAACAAAAAATAGAAAGTGAAATAACTTAGCGGATAGCTGTAGTAACTCTTTTATAGAATGCTTAAAGTAAATTAAAATAAATTCCTCTCCATTTAAAGCGGCTTTGCTAACAACCAAGTTGAAAGCTTTCCTTTTAAGAAAGGAAATACTATTATTTTGTTTCCGTTCGTTACCTGCAGGTGGCTAATGACATCAAGTAACTAGATATTACTTTATTAAATGTGAAACCAACAGATGTCAATCTGATTTCAATTTTTAACGATAAAAAAGGATTTCGAAAGATTTTACCACGTAAATGAAATTGTAACATCTCTTCTGATGCTACGCGCAAAGTTTGAAACGGAAATGTAGTGAAAACAACATTAAGAAAAGAAAACATTACATCTGACATCTGTCAATCAAATGACGTTATATGGGTTGTTTTTCATTTCAATAGCCAATCAGCTGTAAGGAACTGAGCTGCTTTGAAAAGTGAAAAACATTCAAATAAAAAAGCTTTTTAGCACGATTGTCTTCTCGATTATTAAACTAGCAAGCTCAAGACGCTTTTAAGTCGTTTGGCACAGTATCCCACAAAACAGGAAGCAAAGAAACGAAGAAAATTTTTAACGACGCAACAAAAATGAACGTTACCTCGCAATGACGAAGCAGTCGAAGATGACGTCAAAACTTCTGGGTTTCGTTTTCTATGTTGACTCGCTGAATGAGGATATAAGGAACTAAGATTTGGCGATTTATCAGTACATCATTAGTTCCGAAAACTAGGAGCGGCTTACCTTATTCTGGAACAACAAGTCTTAAGTTAATAACTGGTTTTGTCAGGTTTGAAACAAGGCCCAGCTCGTGCACGCGGAAATTCTCATTTTTGCACGATGCCTCTCGAAGATGCGCCGAAGTCTTCTGATCAATTCTCGTGGGTTTGGATTCCAGGTTGGTTTCTAACGCTGGTTGGAATTTTGGGAAACACAATGGTGATTTATCTGATCGCTGCTAACCGACGTCTTCGAACACATGTCAATGTTTTCATTGTATCGTTGGCCATTGCTGATCTCTGCTTCAGCTTAAGTTACTTTCCGACGTTCTTCACATGCGAGTACTATCTCTCGTGCGATCGACACCTCCGAAAGATCTTCGCCGCTTACTTCGCGTACACATCGTTGACGAACTTGTGCGTCGTGACGGCCGACCGTTACGTTGCCATAGTGATGCCTTTCAAGTATGTATCCATCATGACGTCAAGATGCGTGGTTGCCATGGTAACTCTCAGTTGGTTCCTTCCAGCGGTCTTTTACTTCCTGGTGTCAATAACATTACAGCAAACGGCTTCCGAAGATGCAATGAACACGTTTAGAATATTAACTGTGTTCGTGTTCCAGCTTGCGCCGTGTTTTTCACTGCTTCTTGCAACGACTCACATGTTTTACATCGCACACAAGCATTCCAGAAAAATGACAAAGCTTGTTTCACAGCTACAACTTAACCACCCCATATCTTATAATTACCACAAGCAAAAGGCCGGATTTGAAATCTCCTCTGCCAGGCTCGTCGCGATCGTCGTGTTTGTTATGGTGCTGTGTTATACCACAGATTCATTTCATGATCTTCGTTCTAATTTCAGTGGTTTCCAACCGTCTATTAACGACACAGACTACGTCATCTGCCTTCTTTACATCACTAACTCCGCCTTCAACCCGTTGTCGTATGCATTGTTTAAAAATGACATCAAGAAGGAAGTCAAAAAACTCTTCTATCGACGCAGAAAACTTCAAATAGGCAAGCCAAATGGTATAGTTTTGAAGGTCTTTCTTCGAGAATTGCGTGAGCCCGCAGTTTGTCAGTAGTGTTGCTAAGTAACACCGTAAAATTCCCATAAGCCCTTCCGAAAACAACCCTCCCTCCCCCCAAAAAACCTCCGAGATTACGTGTAACTTCAAAGAGTGTGTGTAATAATTCTCATTGAACAGTTAATAAGAATTGGACACAGTTTTGAGATTTATAAAGAGAAAAGCTATGATAATTAAAAATAAAAACTTAAATAAAAGTGGATAAAAATGGATAAAAATTCTGTTCAGTTTGTTGATCTTGTGTTTGGATAAAAAGCATCTCTAACTCCGTGGTTACAGCAAAGTTGCTTTATACCCAGTTGATGATAGCGAATAATAATTACGGTCAACAAGCAAAACCAAGAAGTCACTTTCGTGGCCTCTCGTGTTGAATTGACATAGTAAAATATTTCGACGCAAATATTTAATAGCAGATATAAAATAGATTTATGTTTGACATCTACACACAGTAGACACGTGGTCATCGTGCAAATCTCTCTTTAAATAAGGAGCTATTTTAAATTGTAACTGCTGCAATCTGGGCTGTTAAAACAGCCCAGATTGCAGCAGTTACAAACATGGCAAATCGACCATGCCATGAGCTTGAGCCAGTTCTTAACCTCGTAACCATGGTTTTTTATGACGTCATTTTGCATGGATTTCAACGCTTGATAGACCCTGGGTACGAGTTCGTTAATATTTTCCTTGTTCTTCACTTTTTTCTTTGTCGTCGGAAATTTTCACACCACCGCGCACGCAAGTTTCTCCTGTTTCCAGCTCCCGTGAAGACGGTCGCGAGCTTTTTGCTTACAATGTTATCGTATAATCTGCGTCTTGATGGGACTTTTTGAGGTTAAAAATATATTTTAACCTAAAAAGTAGGTTTTCATTCACAAAAGTACTCCAGGATATCTCAAAAAGAATTCAACCCTTTGCAAAACAGTGTCCACTGAGCGACCTACCAACAAGTCAAGCAAGACAACGAATAAACGAAATGAACTTTGCAAAATCAATTTAAAAGGGCTAAATCCCAGAATCCCTAACTCATTGTGAGGATGCTATGGCTACGTTTATTTAGGCGTCCTAAAACAGCTTTGAAGAAGTGAATGCATTCCTAGAATCTGGAATGTTTACGCGTACATACCCCTATGTCAAGTAACGTGTCTAGACACGTGACACGACGCAAAAAGACGCTTGGGGCGGACCATTATTTCCTTGGTGGGGAAGTATGAAAAATTGTCCTCGGCAAACTTTTTGTTTTAGTTTATGCACCTCTACAGACATTTTTTTTTGAAATTCCACCTAAGTTTTGTTATACATATCGTGTTTGCAAACAATTTATTTTGTCTTTCTAGGCCCTGCAAACAATTTTTTTTTCAATATTTTCATACTCCCACCCCCGCCAAAAAAATTACAGTCCGTACCTTATGAATGATAACCAGACGTGAAGTCCTTTTAATAAACAAGAAGTGATTATATATTTTTTATTTATATTATTTTGCGTTCCTTTTTTATTAACAATGACATGTACAGCATTGATCAATTTCGCAGGTCATATTTAGAACACCAGTTGGGGGCCCCCGACTTAACTCCTACCTACCCCCCAGCCCCACGGGAGTTCACTGTTCGACTTTACCCATGATTCCTTTGGGAGGTGATCTGACATGGTACGAGAAAATATTCCGATCTCGAGCGTTGGACCGGTTTTTACTGGAAAATAACAGAGAAAGAAGCTAGCTTGAAACTGCTAAAAGGTGGTAAATGCGACTTTATCACGAGGACGTTGTAAGTATCCATATTAACTTTAGTTCTATATTGACCTAAATGAAAGACTCACTTTAAAATACACCGGCGATTTCTATCACACCACTCCGACGCGCCGAAAGTATAAAAGTTGATATATATTTCCGACAATTTTATAAGCTTGCTTCAACCATCGAGGATCGTAACTACCATTCTTTATAATGCTACGATGTTCCCAGATCGCAGTGGTTTTGATTTTATAATGGGAACACTTGAGAACGCAAAACCGATGTTGTATATTTATAAACCAACAGGATTTCAGCATGATCGATTCCGCCGTACGAGAAATACAGTTCGAGTGTGGAAAAATTCAACGCCAAATTGTGTTTTGGAGAGATTGCTGTCGTGTCACTATAGCAAACTTATTTTTTAGACAAAAGGTGTAAATTCGGCCATCTTTTAAAGAAATCTCGAACGCTACTAACGCTGTTTCGTATTTTTTGTGAAACGCACGAACCAAAACGTGTCGAATATATTTGCTCCTGTCAGCAAAAATCATGGTCTTCTCCGAATTTATTATCAGAATTCTGGGCTTATATCATCTATATTAGCCAAGTCTAGGCCATGGCTGTGTATTGTTCCGCCATTTGTGGCAAAATACACTATATATAATTTGTAATTTGTAATTTATTCCTGCAAAGACAAAGTATATACGTGCGTGACACGTATACTTGTGTTTGTATTGAGCAAACAACGCGTGTGAAGTTTTCCTTGGCTGCGGCATGGTGTAGGAAATTTGTTTGAAAATTTAAATATCCGCCAAATGAGACAAAGAGTAAGCTTTGCTGAATGGTGAATCAGGCAGTTTTAAAGATCCTTATAATCTCGTTAAAACACCAAAAGCGTGACAAGAAAGCGAGGAAGGCTGTTTAAAATTTGGTACGTTGAGAGCGGTTGACGATTGCATTGACTGGGCGGATAATTATCAGTGTATTTTGACTGCAAACCTGGAAAGTAAATTCCCACGGCGGGGTGTTGCACTTCAGAGAGATACTATATTTTATTATACTACCTTTTGATGGTCTGACATTCAAGGTATCCATTATATTCATTCAATATTCTTCTTCTTCAGACAATGCTTTATTTGCATGTCAGTGAATAGCCTTCAGTTGCTATGCTTTCACTACCATACAATAGGTCTTCAGTCTATAGTCTAGACAACCTCATTCAACACAAAGAAAGCAAACTAACTTTCCGGCTTCCATGGTATTAGTTTCTATTTGTGCCTGAAAAGAAGTTTTAAAAACGTAACATTTAATTTTCAAAAAGAGGACATGAGAGTCCAAAGTGCAACTCATGTTCAATTTCATTTATCTATTTATCGTTTGTTTTTCTTTAAAGGTCCTATTAACACCATTAGACTTGATATCTTATTTTGCTGGTGTAATATTTGGCTTTCGTGATGTTTTTTAGTGTGCTTTCATTAATCTGGCCCACAATTTCTGCAACATATCAAAACATAAGTGCCTGTTTGAAAACAAGGAAGTAGGATGACCCTGCTTCATGCTGCCTCTTGTGCCGAACTCAAATGCACTTGGCCTGGCAGTGGCACAACAATAGCAGTAGTTACAAATGGCGAATTTAATGCAGTCGCGCCAAAATATTCAAACTATATCAGAAACGACAAAAAGCTGCAAAATAACTTAAAACACATTAAAATAATTTTGAATTTAGTTCCGCACGTCAAGAACGCGCCATTTGAGATCAAGTTGTGCTACTGCAGCCTGTGTTGCGCGGCAAGACCTGCCATGCTAAGTAGTTGTGCCAAACTGAATGGTTTCAAACGTTACGCTACTGCCATGCTTAAGTCAAAATTGATTCTTCAATTTGTGCAGCACAGCATTAGCATGACGTTTGGAACAGACCTTATATTCCTAGAAAGGCTAAAACATAGCATACCCTCATGTATATAAAAAATTTTCTAACCTTTCTTTCCAAGACATGATGGCTTCAGTGAAGTGAAGCCTTTCACAGCATGGGAATACCAACTATTTTCAAATAAATGTACAATCAAAATATTTCTTTTACATGATAATTATTATTAAAGCCGTCCATCCTTGACACTGGGAAAAGTGTTAGATGTTGACTCCCTGAAATGTCATTTCCGGGTATTTTGAGCCACCCAGACACGAGATTGACTGATTTCCATAAAACGGTGGAAACTGGTCTGGATCTGTGCATGAATACCGTCTACTTTATGAAAACCTCTGGCTACTCAAAAAATTAAAGAAAATCCTGAGAATGGTTGATTAACATATTTAACCCTTATTTTTTAATTCTATGCAGGTTTCTCAAAATCTCCAAAGGGGTAAACTAAATTGCCTTGGAACAAGGTGAGCATGATGGAGCTTTCTTTCTAAGGTTGACTGAAAGTGTAAGCCGGAGAAGTTCTTATGCTAATAAGGTCATTGACATCTCTCTCGTGGAGGTTCCTGGGGCTGCAGTAATGACTGGGACTTTGCCTTCACGGCGGTGGACCATATTTGGATTTATTCTGGTTCTGTGCTTTGTTACTATTGCTTATTTTGTAGCCTTTGATAATGGCGACCTTGGTGACTCTTGGAAAACAACACTGCACCACACATTCCGCAAAACACTACAACGCATTGGTAATGCCACTGAACGGTAAGCAAATTCATTGTTTGTCATTGTTGTTATTGTTATTAAACAAGGGACATATAACCTAAAAAGTGAATGGTATGCCTAAGGTTAAGTGCCTTAGGATAAATTCAAAATGCACATTCAAAATCATTAAGAGAGACTTTCGTCAACAAAAACAAACAAGTGACAACAAAGCTGTGCTCTTAGAGTAATTGCAGGGTGCCCGAATGCTCTCATGTAAGAAATCTTGGATGCCCAGCCCATACAAGCTTTTATGATAGCAAAATAATACAAGTCGCCCAAAGACAAAAGTAGGTCGCCTGTGGCACCCGGGCTCTGCTAGAGCACAGCTCTGGACAAAAGTCAGAGCAGTTTTAAGTCTGCTTCAGCCAAAAAAATTGAATTCCACTAACAAAATTAAACAACTCAAAGCCTTGAGGCAAAAATAATTTGGAAACCTGCATGCCCAAAGATGTACATTTTACACTGTAAATCAGGGTGTCTAACTCTTATTAGAGAGGGAAGCTTAATGATACGCTTTTGCAGTAAGCATCACTGCCCAGCAGTAGTGTAGCAGCTCTCATAAGCTTGTAATTCTACTGGTCCTCTAGTGTACAAATGTAGCAGTTGCTATTGTTTTCTCAAGTTGATAAAAACCAACTTACTGCATTTACGGTATCTAGATCTATTGTATGCCTAAGATGGATTATGCATTTATGCATCTGTTTTTGTGCATCTTTCACAATTGTCAAGGTCCCCAGACTAAAGTTTATGTCATTATTTTCTGTCATTTCCAAAACTAGCAGTCATGCTCAGTGTCTGATCTAGAGTACACTATAGTGGGATTGGCACTGTTTGAGGAAAAAAATTACAGTCCCCTTCAAACTTGTATTCTGCTGCTGTAAATTTTGTTTGTAAAAAGGAAAAAAGGTAATTTCTCCTTAATTTGGAAAGTCAGTTGTCTGTTGAGTTATGTCATTACCGATAACTTAATAATTCAATTTCAGGGGAGAGTCCAATTAAAAAAATACAACTGTATGCCCGAATGCTTTAACTTAGTTCTTTTCCATATTCTGTCAAAACATTTAGATTACAAAAGTGTCCCTCAAAATTAATATACCGGGGCATATTGCCCTACCCCCCCCCCTCCCCCTTGACAGAAATTCCAGATCAGACACTGATTATAGTGTTGGTCTGACAGAATGTCGATTGACAGTAAGTCTAAAAAAGATTAAGCTACTGGGAGCTGGCATCTTTATCTTTTTAAATCTCCCTTGTTTGTCCCTTTTGTCCATTATCACATATCATGCTTTTTATAAAATGCTGTCTCCTGCCCCCCCCCCCCCCTTCCCCCCATTCTCACCTACATTGTATCAGCTTCTGCAGGTATCAGCCCATTTGACTGCTCAATGCTGCTCACTGACTGTTTAAAATTCTTACTGTTTTAGATTGAGCATTGGAGCAAGACAGTGCATAGTGTTAAGTCATATCTCGCTGCACTCATGATAGCTCACTCGCCCCTCACAACCCCTCTTATAATTACAAATACATACATGTAGCCATAACTTATCCATTCCATTCGGCACATGTGAAGTTCGACTTATTAAGTAACTGTCAAACTTCGGTCAAATGTATTTGACTGGCCATGATGAAAATTGGGCAGAAGTCACTTTTTAATTCAAATTCACAGCAGTCCCAAGTTAGCTCAGTCATACTTTGGACAACTAGGCCCAGCTGTAAAGCATTTGCACCGACATCACTAAGATCATGGGTCTTGTGTTTATGCCCTGTTTAACTTCGAACTTCTCTTTGCCTTTACATTAATCCTGCCATAAAATGGATCTGCTCCCCTTCCCCCCCCCACCCCCCATTTATTAGAAATTTGTTGTAGTTAACTGTTGTTTGCATTGTTGTTGTCTTAGGTTCAAGAACCACTTTTTATCTAACCAAACTGTTGATCATGTAAACAGGTAAACTAATAACTAACTGAAATAATATGCGCTAGAATAATTACTAAGTTACTAATTACTTAACTGTTTTTACTACTTTTTGTTTTTGTCTTCTTTTTTCCTAGCATGATTTTTCTGCCGAACATAGAACACACCTTTAATCGCGTTTGAAAGCCTTGTCATTTGAGCATGCGAGGCTGAGAGTGTGTTGAAAAAGAAACTCATTTAAGGTGGCTGAACACAGTTTTCTGATCTTTGGAGTACATATCCTATATATTGCTCTCACACCCAAACTGTTGCAGTTGACCTGCACTGTCAAAGTAGTTAAGTTTTAAGAGAGGGAATTTTTATTTTTCGCAGCCTTATGTTTTATTGTAATGTCCTAGAATTTTTTAAAAAATTTAATTCCTTCGTTAAATTTCAAATTTTTTGTTATCGACAGTTTTCTTGCTTTCTAAAGCACAACCTTGCAAAGTATCTTAAAATTCTAATGACCAGTTCGTTAGAAGTTGTGCCTTTCTGGAAAGACAATCAAATGCTCGCAGCTTTTTGATCAACTGCGCATGCACAACATTTAAATTTTGTTTGTCTCAAAGCATTGCGCGCGCTCGGACGTCTTCATAAAATTTGGCCATTTTTTTCAAGTTTGCCGTTTGTAATCCGTCTTATTCTTTCGCAGTCGTAGCCATTCTTGTTCCTTTTTGGTTTATTATTACTTCTTTGTTTTATTTTACCTTAGAAAACTTTTATTTCGAGGTTTTCTTCGATTTGAAATAATTTTTATACATCAGAAAAAAAGGAGTTCGAACGTCGCAAAAAATAAAAACATTTCCAAATTCCAATTCAACCAGGATAGAGAACCCTGATGGGGCTTCCTTTAAATCTAAGTTATAAATGTAGTTGTGCCTTAATCTTGGCTCACTAACTTCCTGACCATTAACGTCATAGCCAAAGGCCCTACTAAAAGCAGTTAACAATTAATTTGACCAACAATAGACGGATCAAAACTGACCAACTGACCTAATACGAGTCTTATATGTACAGCCAATAATATCACTGCTTACTGGCCAATCAGTCAATCAATTATAACATCATCCACTGACAACAACTTTTAACTTGACTCTGAAGTTGAGTTCCGCTCAGGTCACCAACAACAGTTCTTTTCAGATTAACTCCCACCCTGACTATCACACTATACGAACTACTGATACTCCTGGGATCAAACCATTTACAATACTTGTTGCACCACTAAGGCAACTAAGGAGCCAATAGCTAAAATCAACCAATCATAATGCTTTTTAGAGCGGTTTTCACTTGAGTGTCGAAAGTAATTTGCGTTCGCTTTGCTTTTGCATTACTACGCTCAGTGATTGGTTTAAAAATCTCGCACCACTTTTTCTTCTAAAACCAAAACCAATCGTGTCTCGCTCGCGCACGTTTTCCCGCGTTCTGCGTCAGCTACATGTATTTGCCTTGAGTTTTGATTGGTTCACGGGATTGTCGTGTGTCCTTTGTGATTGGCTAGAGTAACAACTTTGGCTTTGGTTTTACGACACTCTCTGAAAACTGCTCTCAATCTCTTATTTATTAATCATGCTTGCTGGAGAGCGTCCTGGGAAGAATATTAGCCCTCGGTCTTTTCTGTACAGACATCGCTGCGCTTGGTCCGTACTGTCAAGCCCTAAAACCGATATTCTCCCAGTGTGGTCCTTGGGCTTAGTTAAAGGGGCTAGGTCACGGTATTTTAGGCAATTCTATTTATTTTCGTTAATTAAGAGCTCTAAACTTTAAATTGACAGAGCAAAAGTCTTTTATTAGCAAAATGACGGCCACATAACAACAACAACAACACTAACAATAAACTTTATTTGCATTCGGATTTATAGAGTAGCAATAACAGACAAGAATGATTTTCGAGTATTGCCATAAATGACACTTTCATACAAATTGAGATAAACTTGAAAATATGTCGGGCGGACGTTTTTCAAGTTAACCCGAATGCAATCCGTTTTAATCTTCTCGAATTTTCCCCATCCATGCCCCTTTTTGGCCTCTCTGTGCTTCTTTTGAATTCCTCTACAGTTTTAAGCCGTTATTGTGATATTTCAGTTAATTCTATGAACAGCTGGTCAGTGCCGAAATTGCCTAAAATTGCGTGACATAGCCCCTTGAATAAGGTATAAATATTTCCCTTTAACAGGACAGAAGTACAAGCCAGTACGACCACGCCTGCATCAAGTGAAAACCAAGTCTTTAGTGCATTAACTGAAAGCCAAGCCACAAGTGCATCGAGCGAAAACCAAGCCTCAAGTTCATCAAGTGAAAACCAAGCCTCGGGTGAATCAAGTGAAAACCAAGCCTCAAGTCCATCAAGTGAAAACCAAGCCTCAAGTGCATCGAGCGAAAGCCAGGACACAAATCAAAAGTGTTCTCCAGCTCAACATATCCTATTCCTCAAAACTCACAAAGCAGGATCAAGCACTGTATCCAATATCTTCTTCCGTTATGGAGACGCTCACAGCCTTTCTTTTGTACTCGGCGGGGATACGTTAATAGGTTGGCCTACGCGCTTTCGCCTCGGGCAAGCGATGGCTTTTGATGGCACTCGACCGAACTTCCTGGCAAGCCACACAAGGTTTAATAAGAAAACCATGCATTTTCTTTTCCCGAAGGACGCCAGCAAGTATGTAACAATAGTCCGAAACCCTGTCAAACAGTTTGAGTCAGTTTTTAACTACATGGGAATTGGCAAAATTTACGGATTCGGTAACGACCCGAACGAATCTTTAAAGGCATTTCTCAAGAAAGGAATACAATATAAAGATATTACCAGAACAAGTGCTTCACGTTTGGCCAGGAATCCTCAATCGTTCGACTTGGGTCTAGACTACAAATTTTATCAGGACGCTCAAGCTGTCAAAGATTATATTGAGTTTCTGGACAAAGAATTTGATCTAGTGATGGTCTCGGACTATTTCGATGAGTCTGCGGTCCTGCTAAAGCGCTTGCTTTGCTGGGAATTTGAAGATGTTCTTTATATGAAAAGCAACGAAAGACTCGACAAAGAAAAAGCTGCAGGCTTTAGCGACGACGTGATAGAGAACATCAAGAGATGGAACAAAGCAGACATGTTGCTTTTCGATCACTTTAACCAAACGTTTTGGCGCAAAATCGAAATGGAAGGGGAAAGTTTTAAGGAGGACCTTGCAACGTATCGTCGGATGAAAGCGGAACTGAAGAGTCAGTGTTTTACAGACGAAATGGTCACTCAAAGAATGTATGGCAGTAAAATGGCCAAGGGATTTAAATTAAGGTCAGATTTGGCACCAGACGTAAAAGCGAAATGCGAAAGAATGACCAGAACAGAAAATAATTATCTGGCTTATTTAAGGAATAAACGAACGGAGAGATTAAAAGGTATTTTCCGGGCAGAGCCAAATGAAGATGACCAAGAAAAAGTTAGCTGGGACGTAGCCAGTGATTTTAAATATGAACCTGTTTAAAAAGGAACATGAGAATTTATTAAACAACCACAACTTTGTTTCCAGGGTTTCTCGATCTTCCTCCCGCCCCTGGGGCGGGAGATGAAGGGAAGTTGGAATCCTCGTCCCCATAGCCCTTTTCCTTTCTCTTTAATAGCCGGCGGGGCCTTGGCACGAGGAACGAAGGGGTCTGGAGACATAGGATTTTTGAATTAATTTAAATTTTTTGATTGGCTGTTTAAAACAAAAAAAATCTTGAACGGAAGTCAAAAACATATATATATAGAATATATATAGAATAGAATAGCCATGATTCTCTATATATACATATATAGAAACATCACGACTGCATACATGAAGACCGAAAGTCCTAGAATCTAGGACTGGAAATCCTGTGTCTCCAGAGCCCTTTGTTTCTCGTGCCAAGGCCCTGTAGGCTAAGAGAAGCGAAAAGAGCTATGGGGACAAGAATGGGAAGTTGGAAGAGAGATGCTGGGAACGAGGTAGAATTTTCTTTACTTGATTGGTATTTATACTTTAAAAAGTGGATAGTTGAGTTCTAGAAACTCAAAGCGAAAGGAGTGTCGATACCTGAATACTCTGTTTTATATGTTTTTCCACATTTCTCATCTTTTTAAGGCATCTTGCAATTTAAAAATGCCGTCATTTGTGTGAGAGTGGACGGTTTATGATGATTTGGGATGATTTATTAAATATTTATGACTCAGAAATTGAAATAAATGATCTAATATATAGTTTCCTACTTTTTAATATTTCTTAGTTTCAATGCACATTAAAATGTACATTGAAAAAGAACGACGTTTCGACCGTTCCAGGGGGCAAGACAAAAGTAGAAGCCGTAACAGCTAATTCGAGAAACGTTGTCGGAAAAAAGCACAAAAGTGCACGCGACGAGACCGAAAGGTGGTCTGCGTATTCACCTGAATTTTTGCGTATTGGCCAAGAGGAAATGTACAAGTTTGTATTTTTGCACGTGAAGATTTTGTTTTTCCTCTCAGGAGGTCTTTTTCTGTAGCTTTACTTTTACTGTCGCATGTCTTTGAGTTTTGAAAATTCCTCTAAAATTTAGCGTGGCTAAAAGTACGTTGTTTCCACATGTCTGAAGAGAAAGAAAACGTGTAAATTCGCGTTTGTCATGTCGCCGTCTTATTAGTATTCAGCACGTGCAGTAACTCTCTACTTCTACCCATACTACCTTTCGGTCTTGTCGCGTGCACTTTTGTGATTTTTTCCGACAACGTTTCTCGAATTAGCTGTATACGTACAGTGGAACCCCTATATAACGATATACCAAGGGAGCAGTAAAATTATATCGTTATATCGAGAACTCGTTATATCGAAACTCCCGATATGACGATATGACCGTGAAATAACTGAAAATATCGTTATATTGGGGTAAACCTGACAAGTACTTTTTACTGCTTATTAAAGGAGGATAAAGAGTATAAAGTTGAAAAAGAGGCTTAGAACACAGCTGTATCATTTTCGTATATCATCGTACAAAGCTGTCTACAGAAGCGTTAGAGATTTCTCGATTACTGTAATGTTATTGAATTAAATTCGATGTTTTCCTTAAATTGTGACTGTGTACTGATTGTACCGTTATATCGGGAAAGATTTTACGTTTGGTCTGCTAAATTGTCATCGCTATATCGGGGATGCCGTTATATCGAAGATCGTTAGATCGGGATTCTTTCCCATACATTTTACTGTAACTTTTACCGGGATTTGAAAAGGTTTAATAAAAAATGGTGTGGATAGCATGAATAGTTATGAAGGACAACATTTTAAATCGTAAAACTATCTGAATAAAGGCGCAAAAAATAGAAAGAAAGGCACTGAATAGAATAAAAAGTATTAAAATGACTAATTATTTTTTCTTTATTTACTTAAGTGTAGCCCCGATTTATGACATTTATGGGGGCGAGGGGCATTGTTGTTTTTTCTATACTAGGGTAGCGAGCCATTCGTGCGAGAGCTGCCTCTTGACCCGAATTGCATTCCTGGCCATTTAGAACTGGGCGTCATAAATGTCAGCTTTTAACACTGAAATTATGCAGCAAGCATTAAAACTGTTCAACGAAATCGGGAGCAAAATTTTAAGAAAAATCCCTCTTTTGTTTAAAAGTTATAATTTTCTGGTATAGAAGGAAAATAAACTCTATGCATTGTTCTAGCAAGAGACATGCTTTGTGACCGTTTAGAAACATTTATTGTGTGCTGATTGGCCCAATACTCTTCCTCTCACTCGTGTCTGCTTTCTAGCCTGAGTTTCAGCCTTATTGATAAAACCGTGAAGAAAATTGTCTTCTGACAACAAATCCCACAGTTTAATGTTTACCATTAATAAAGGCAAAAAGGGTACCGTAACAAAAACAGAGGTGGAATGGCGGAATAGCACGATTACCATGAACATTCGTAGTCGCATTGAATGAAAGGATGATGAAATGCTTTTGCATGTGACCGCTGACTCTTGTTTCTTTGATGGTCAAATCCCCCACTTGGTGGGCGAAGTTTTGCGTCAAATTCCCGGCTATACGGAGCTAACCTCGAGTCAAATGCCCGCGGTATGCCCGGGGGGGATGGGCGGTTTTGGAATTGACTGATACATAACAGCATCGAATAGTTCAAACAGCAGCCGAAATAGGACAAATAGATGGTCTATCCATTATAGGAGGTCGTACATCCCGCAAACCACCATATTTTGTTCTTTCTACGGAGCGCAAAAAGCTTTCGTTTTCTCCTTTGGACCCTATACCGCCAGATAAATGAGAATGTACCCGCAAACCGACTCCCAAAATTGGCTTAAACCGCCAGAGTATAACAAACCCTCGAAATTGCGAAAGAAGATCAAAAAAATGAACCGCAACACTGACACGACAAGCCACTATAGCTCCAGTTTTTCCAGGAGTTTTTCGATCGCTTCTCAGGGAGAGAAGTTCCAGGACAAATATTCTTAACGATTTAATTTCGGTTTTACCTTGAAACAGGATTAGCCACTTCCACCATGACTAAATTTATGGAACATTTACGGGGCTTTTCTTACGTATTCGAGAAACCGACACTGAACGCATTTTACTCGATTCTACTGACAGAAGTGGTGAACCCCTGCATGGGATCAAACGGAACGGAGGCATTTAAGGTGTTTCGATACAGTTTTTTTTTTTTTTGCCAGACCAGTTTTTCCTATTCTTCGAATCGCGATAAAGAAAATCAGCAAAACTTTCACAGTGTCAAAAGGTAAGTTACCTACGAGGGTCACAATGGGGTAAAACCGTTACCCGTAGAACGGCCAACTTGAAATTTTACCGTTAGGCGTAAAACTGGGAAAATTTTAACCGTTAGCCGTAAATTATGTTAACCGTAAAAAATTGATCAGTAATTATAAATAAAACAGAATTGATCACTTCATCGTCCCAGAATGGCCTAAAACCTCAAATATATTTAACTTCTTTTAACTGTAATGGAAATAAATTAACCATTAGCCGTCAGAAAGCCAAAATTTTAACCGTTAACCGTAAAAGGCACCGCCACATTGAGACCCTCTTAAAAGTGTCTACTCTGCTCAAATACTGCCTGAAAGAATTTACTTAAGCTATGACAAGAAAAAACTTTTTATGTTGAGAAAATAGTGGTTTATGTAACCATATTTAAGTGAAAATCATTTTAATCGCCTTCGCTTAGATAATAACGGACACAAATGAAGGCTTCTTATTATGCCAATCTGGAGAGTGTAGCAGTTTGTTATGTTAATAATAAGTTAAAAGTGGTCAAGTTAACGTTCCGTGATCACAACTCATATAAATACCAGTTAAGTGTAACTCTTACAGGTAGCTGCCTCATGTGAGAAAAATATTTTTCAGTCACTTTTCGTGAAGAAAGGTGTTGGTGCCAGCCTAAAAAATTGCCATCTACTAGAAAAATTTTCAAAATTTAAAGTTACAACTTGAGTTGTTCCCGTTTAGAGCTAAGATCGTCAGAAAACATAATACGCCAGGGAACCAGAAAGCAGGTACTTTAAAATATTCCGCCTCGTTTTACAGGTTGAACTCTGTCCCTTAGCCGTCTACTGACATTTCATCTTATTAAAATTTCAAACCTGGTGGGTTAATTACAGTTAACCGATGACTTTTTTCATTCTGTGAACTGACATTAGCCGTACGCGTAAGAGCTAAGGAGGCACCGAACAACACTTTGCCAAGGGAAAGATTAAGAAAACAAATTAACGGTTATCTGTTTTCAGCGAAAGGTATTTCCTTATTTCTTTCTTTCACAAGTTGATTTCTTCTTGTGACGTTCTATGATTTTACAGCTTAAATCAAATCAAAATGATATTTATCCTTTGGATATCAATATTTCACCCACTATAAAGCAAACTTGAATAGAAGAATCAGTTTTTCTCCTAGCCCCATCTGATCAAAAAGTGTGATCTGGAATCCATGTCTTAAACGCTGTTATACGCAGCGAAATATGATTTTCATTGGCTGCATCATTGTCCAAAAACCGCTGGCTATATTGTGAATTAATCACGTTGCGAGTTGTTAGAACATCGCTATTCGGTCCCAGACCTCATTTCTATCCCCCCCCCCCCCCATGATGTATAGCTGTAGTCACTCGCAACCAATTTGTAAATGCCAGTTTTAGATTTTATTTCTGTTTGGTCTTTGTTTTTCCACCCATGTACAAAGTCACTACATACATGTACATCCAGTACTTCAGTTACTATTTGTTTAAAATTATGACAATTTGTACTGTATGTGTTTGTTGGAAATGTTTTGCAACCAAGAGATTCTAATAACAACGGCATGGTGGCAATGATGTCACGTGCAACCCAAGAATGCAGCCTGGTTGCATATAAGAGCTGGCAGCAGGTAAACGCCACCGGTTACTCTGCACGGTTTTACCGGCTACTTCAGTTATCACACATGTGACCGAGGGTCAAAGTTGTTTGGCTGCAAAACTTGATATGTAAATAAAAATTTGTTCTTATAGCCTTTTATAGATTTCTAACCCAAAAGCAGGTTAGGAGAGTAATGTTCAAGACTGTTTTATTGAATAAATCTTGCTACGGTAGCAGGAAAATACTAAAAATTCCATAGTTGCCCGCCATATTAAATGTTGCCGTCAAATTGTTCCTCTAGACTAGCCCCAATATCACCTTCTTTATGGAAATCTACATGTATGGCCACTCGAAAACTTAAAGAAAATCCTGAGAATGATTGATTAACATTTTTAAACCTTATTTTACAATTCTATGCAGGTTTTTCAAATCTCCAAAGGAGTAAACTGAATTGCCTTGTTGCCTTGGAGCAAAGTGAGCATTGATGGAGCTGTCATACTAAGGTTGACTGAAAGTGTAAACCGGAGAAGTTGTTACGCCAACAAGGACATTGTCATCTCTCTGGTGGAGGTTCCTGGGGCTGCAGTAATGAGTGGGACTTCGCCTTCACGTCGGTGGACAGTGTTTGGATTTCTTTTGGTTCTGTGCTTTGTAACTATTGGTAATTTTGTAGTCTTTGATAATGGTGACCTTGGGGACTCTTGGAAAACAACGCTGCACCACACATTCCGCAAAACTTTACAACGCATGAGAAATGCCACTGAACGGTAAGCAAAATCATTGTTTGTCATTGCTGTTATATAAAAAAGGGACATATTAACCTAAAAAATGAACGGTATGCCTAAAGTTAAGTACATGTACCTTAGGATAATTTCAAAATGCACAAATTCCCCTTTAGACATTCAAAATCATTAAGAGAGAGTTTCAACAACAAAAACAAACAAGTGACAAAACAAAAAATAATATTAATGCAGTTTTAAGTCTGCTTCAGCGATAAAAAATTTGAATTCCACTAACAAGACAACTCAAAGCATTGAGGCAAAAATAATTTGGAAACCTGCATGCCCAAAGATGTACACTGTAAATCAGGGTGTCTAACTCTGATTAGAGAGGGAAGCTTAATGATAAGCTTTTGCAGTAAGCACCACTGCCCAGCAGTAGTGTAGCAGCTCTCATAAGCTTGTAATTCTACTGGTCCTCTAGTGTACAAGTGTAGCAGTTGCTATTGTTTTCTCAAGTTGATAAAAACCAACTAACTGCATTTACGGTATCTAGATCTATTGTATGCCTAAGATGGATTATGCATTTATGCGTCTGCTTTTGTGCATCTTTCACAATCGTCAAGGTCCCCAGACTAAAGTTTATGTCATTATTTTCTGTCATTTCCAAAACTAGCAGTCATGCTCAGTGTCTGATCTAGAGTACACTATTGTGGGATTGGCGCTGTTTGAGGAAAAAAAAATTACAGTCCCCTTCAAACTTGTATTTTGCTGCTGTAAATTTTGTTTGTAAAAAGGAAAAAAGGTAATTTCTCCTTAATTTGGAAAGTCAGTTGTCTGTTAAGTTATGTCATTACCGATAACGTAATAATTCAATTTCAGGGGGGAGTCCAATTATAAAAATACAACTGTATGCCCAAATGCTTTAACTAAGTTGTTTTCCATATTCTGTCAAAACATGTAGATTACAAAAGTGTCCCTCAAATTTAATATAATATACAGTCTTAATCCTATGATTTTTTATGGATGCCTGTGTAAATGTTCTTTAAATATGTTGAAGTATGAAGCTACTGGGAGCTGGCATCTCTATCTTTTTAAATCTCCCTTGTTTGTCCCTTTTGTCCATTATCACATATCATGCTTTTTATGAAATGCTGTCTTCCTGCCCCTCCTCCCCCACCCCCCCCCCCCCCCCGCCCCATTCTCACCTACATTGTATAAGCTCCTGCAGGTACCGGTATCAGCCCATTAAATTGACAGCTCAATGCTGCTCACTGACTGTTTAAAATTCTTACTGTTTTAGTTTGAGCGTTGGAGCAAGACAGTGCATAGTGTTATGTCATACCTCACTGCACTCATGAAAGCTCACTCGCCCCTCACAACCCCTCTTATAATTACAAATACATAGCCATAACTTATCCATTCCATTCGGCACATGTGAAGTTCGACTTATTAAGTAACTGTCAAACTTCGGTCAAATATATGTGACTGGCCAAGATGAAAATTGGGCAGAAGTCGCTTTTTAATTCAAATTCACAGCAGTCCCAAGTTAGCTCAGTCATACTTTGGACAACTAGGCCCAGCTGTGAAGCATTTGCACCGGCATCACTACTAGTAAGATCGTGGGTCTTGTGTTTATGCCCTGTTTAACTGCAAACTTCTCTTTGCCTTTCCATTAATCCTGCCATAAAATGGATCTGCTCCCCTTCCCCCCCCCCCCCATTTATTAGAAATTTGGTGTAGTTAACTGTTGTTTATATTGTTGTTGTCTTAGGTTCAAGAACCACTTTTTATCTAACCAAACTGTTGATCATGTTAACAGGTAACCTAGTACATGTAATTACTAACTGAAATGATATGCGCTAGAATAATTACTAAGTTACTAATTACTTAATTGCTTTTACTACTTTTTGTTTTTGTCTTGTTTTGTCCTAGCATGATTTTTCTGCCGAGCAAACAACACACCTTTAATCACGTTTTGCCTTGTCATTTGAGAATGATAGGCTGAGAGTGTGTTGAATAAGAAACTCATTTAAAAGAACTAGTGCGTCATTGACCACACATCTTCAAAAAATTTGGCCATTTTTTTCAAGTTTGCCGTATCTAATCCGTCTTATTCTTTCGCAGTCGTAGCCATTCTTGTTTATTTTTGGTTTATTATTACTTCCTTGGAGTTTTTTACCTTAGAAAACTTCTTTTTCGAGGTTTTCTTCGATTTCAAAGAATTTTTGTACATCAGAAAAAAAGGAGTTAAAACGTCGCAAAAAATAAAAACATTTCCAAATTCCAATTCGACCAGGATAGAGAACCCTGATGTGGCTTTCTTTAAATCTAAGTTATAAATGTAGTTGTGCCTTAATCCTGGCTCACTAACTTCCTGACCATTAACTTCATAGCCAAAGGCCCTACTAAAGCAGTTAACAATTAATTTGACCAACAATAGACGGATCAAAACTGACCAACTGACCTAATACGAGTCTTATATGTACAGCCAATAATATCACTGCTTAACTGGCTAATCAGTCAATCAATTATAACATCATCGTCTGATAACAACTTTTTACTTGACTCTGAAGATGAGTTCTGCTCAGGTTGTCGAAAGCAACAGTCACCAACAACTGTCAACAGTTCTTTTCAGATTTACCCTCACCCGGAAGATCACACTATACGAACTACTGATACTCCTGGGTTCAAACCATTTACAATACTTGTTGCACGACTAAGGCAACTAAAAGAGCCAATAGCTAAAATCAACCAATCATAATGCTTATCACCAGCCCGATACCTTTTTTCCAATTGTTTTTAATCTGCTGTGTAATAAATCTCTTATTAACCAGCTTGCCTGGGACCGAACTGGAAGAATGTCGGTCTCGGTCTTTTCTGTACAGACCTCGCTGCGTTGGCCCGGGGGGAGGGGTACTTCCTATAACGGCCTATACGGGGAGGCTCCGCCAGAAAGGGGTACCTTTTTAAGGGTTTAGGTATATAAAAGAGTAGGGATTTCACAAGTTTAGGTATCTGTCATTTAGGTTTTTCAAAGGGCCTTTAATTAAATTATTTCGAACAGATGCAATTTATGGCTGTATTATTTCAATTTGTTAAGCACTACATGAAAATGACAAGAAAACGTCGTGTTTTAAGTCAATGCCAAGTCTTTCAGGTATATGAAAGGGGTACCTTTTTCAGTAAAAGGTAGAATAAAAGTGTACAATTTCTGTCAAAATGGTTTATAAAAAGGTAAGGGGTTTGAGTACCTCCCCTCCCTCCCCCCGGGTGCGTCGGTCCATACTAAAGTAAAGTAAAGTAAAACTTTATTTACACAGGGTGGCCCATTCAGCTCTAAGGCTGGTCTCCATAGGGGCCCTGTATCTTAAAAAATTAAATTACCTGAGACCTGAAAATTAAATTACCTAAAACCGATATTCTCCCAGTGTGGACCTTGGGCTTGGTTAATAAGGTATAAATATTTCCCTTTAACAGGACGAGTGAAAACGTACCCACAGGTGCATCGAGTGAAAACCAAGTCTTAAGTGCATTAACTGAAAGCCAAGCCACAAGTGCATCAAGTGAAGACCAAGCATCAAGTCCATCACGTGAAAACCAAGCCTCGACTGAATCAAGTGAAAACCAAGCATCAAGTCCATCAAGTGAAAACCAAGCCGCAAGTGTATCAAGTGAAAACCAGGACACAAATCAAAAGTGTTCTCCAGCTCAACATGTCCTATTCCTCAAAACTCACAAAGCAGGATCCAGCACTGTATCCAATATCTTCTTCCGTTATGGAGACGCTCACAGCCTTTCTTTTGTCCTCGGCAGCGATACGTTAATAGGTTGGCCTACGCGCTTTCGCCTCGGACAAGCGATGGCTTTTGATGGCACTCGACCAAACTTCCTGGCAAGCCACACAAGGTTTAATAAGAAAACCATGCATCATCTTTTCCCAAAGGACGCCAGTAAGTACGTAACAATAGTTCGAAACCCTGTCAAACAGTTTGAGTCAGTATTTAACTACATGGGTATTGGCAAAATTTACGGATTCGGGAACGACCCGAATGAATCTTTAAAGGCATTTCTCAAGAAAGGAATAGAGTATAAAGATATTACCAGGACAGGAGCTTCACGCTTGGCCAGAAATCCTCAGTCGTTCGACTTGGGACTAGACTACAAATTTTATCAGGACGCTCAAGCTGTCAAAGATTACATTGAGTTTCTGGACAAAGAATTTGATCTAGTGATGGTCTCGGACTATTTCGATGAGTCTGCTGTCCTGCTAAAGCGCTTGCTTTGCTGGGAATTTGAAGATGTCCTTTATATGAAAAGCAACGAAAGGCTCGACAAAGAAAAAGCTGCAGGCTTTAGCGACGACGTGATAGAAAACATCAAGAGATGGAACAAAGCGGACATGTTGCTTTTTGATCACTTTAACCAAACTTTTTGGCGCAAAATCGAAATGGAAGGGGAAAGTTTTAAGGAGGACCTTGCAACGTATCGTCGGATGAAAGCGGAATTGAAGAGTCAGTGTTTTACAGACGAAATGGTCACTCAAAGAATGTATGGCAGTAAAATGGCCAAGGGATTTAAATTAAGGTCAGATTTGTCACCAGATGTAAAAGCAAAATGCGAAAGAATGACCAGAACAGAAAATAATTATCTGGCTTATTTAAGGAATAAACGGACGGAGAGATTAAAAGGTATTTTCCGTGCAGAGCCAAATGAAGATGATCAAGAAAAAGTTAGTTGGGACGTTGCTAGTGATTTTAAATATGAACCTGTTTAAAAAGGAACATGAAAATTTATAAAACAACCCCAACTTCGTTCCCAGGTTTTCTCGATCTTCCTCCCGCCCCTGGGGCGAGAGATGAAGGGAAGTTCGTCCCCATAGCACTTTTGGTTTCTTCTAGCCGGCGGGGCCTTGGCACGAGAGACGAAGCTAAGGGCTCTGGAGACTGTTTGAAACAAAGTAATCTTAAATGGAAGTCAAAAACGCCATTATTTTGACTCTCTCACCAATATCACGACTACATACATGAAGACCGCAAGTCCTAGAATCCAGGACTGGAAATTCAGTGTCACCCCAGAGCCCTTTGTTTCTCGTGCCAAGGCCCTGCCGGCTAAGAGAAGAAAAAAGAGCTATGGGGACAAGAATGGGAAGTTGGAAGAGAGATGCTGGGAACGAGGAGGAATTTTCTTTACTTGATTGGTATTTATACTTTAAAAAGTAGATAGTTGAGTTCTAGAAACTCAAAGCCAGAGGAGTTTTGATACCTGAATACTATGTTTTATATGTTTTTCCACATTTCTCATCTTTTTAAGGCATCTTGCAATTTAAAAATGCCGTCATTTGTGTGCGGGTGGATGGTTTATGATGATTTGGGATGATTTATTAAATATTTATGACTCAGAAATTGAAATAAATGATCTAATATATAGTTTCCTACTTTTTAATATTTCCTAGTTTCAATGCACATTAAAATGCACATTAAAAAAGAACGACGTTTCGACCGTTCCACGCCGGTCATTTTCAAGTTCGATCCAAAAACAAAATTAATGTACAAATAGTAGAAGCCCGTATACAACTAATTCGAGAAACGTTGTCGGAAAAAAGCACAAAAGTGCACGCGATAAGACCGAAAGTTGGTCTGCGTATTCACTTGAATTTTTGCGTATTGGCCAAGAGGAAATGTACAAGTTTGTATTTTTGCACGTGAAGATTTTGTTTTTCCTCTCAGGAGGTCTTTTTCTGTAGCTTTACTTTTACTGTCGCATGTCTGAGTTTTGAAAATTCTTCTAAAATTTAGTGTGGCTAAAAGTACCTTGTTTCCACATTTCTGAAGAGAAAGAAAACGTGTAAATTCGCGTTTGTCATGTCGCCGTCTTATTAGTATTCAGCACGTGCAGTAACTCTCTACTTCTACCCATATTAGCCTTCGGTCTTGTCGCGTGCACTTTTGTGATTTTTTCCGACAACGTTTCTCGAATTAGCTGTATACGTAGAGTGGAACCCCGATATAACGATATACCAAGGGAGCAGTAAAATTATATCGTTATATCGAGAACTCGTTATATCGAAACTCCCGATATAACGATATGACCGTGAAATAACTGAAAATATCGTTATATTGGGGTAAACCTGACAAGTACTTTTTACTGCATATTAAAGGAGGATAAAGAGTATAAAGTTGAAAAAGAGGCTTAGAACACTGTATCATTTTCGTATATCATCGTACAAAACTGTCTACAGAAGCGTTAGAGATTTCTCTATTACTGTAATGTTATTGAATTAAATTCGATGTTTTCCGTAAATTGTGACTGTGTACTGATTGTACCGTTATATCGGGAAAGATTTTACGTTTGGTCTGCTAAATTGTCATATCGAAGATCGTTAGATCGGGATTCTTTCCCATACATTTTACTGTAACTTTTATCGGGATTTGAAAAGGTTTAATAAAAAATGGTGTGGATAGCATGAATAGTTATGAAGGACAACATTTTAAATCGTAAAACTATCTGAATAAAGGCGCAAAAAATAGAAAGAAAGGCACTGAATAGAATAAAAAGTATTAAAATGACTAATTATTTTTTCTTTATTTACCTAAGTGTAGCCCCGATTTATGACATTTATGGGGGCGAGGGGCATTGTTGTTTTTTCTATACTAGGGTAGCGAGCCATTCGTACCAGAGCTGCTCCTTGACCCGAACTACATTCCTGGCCATTTAGAACTGGGCGACATAAATGTCAGTTTTTAAAACTGAAATTATGCAGCAAGCATAAAACTGTTCAACGAAAACGGGAGCAAAATTTTAAGAAAAAATCCCTCTTTTGTTTAAAAGTTATAATTTTCTGGTATAGAAGGAAAATAAACTCTATGCATTGTTCTCGCAAGAGACATGCTTTGTGACCGTTTAGAAACATTTATTGTGTGCTGATTGGCCCAATACTCTTCCTCTCACTCTTGTCTGCTTTCTAGCCTGAGTTTCAGCCTTATTGATAAAACCGTGAAGAAAATTGTCTTCTGACAGCAAATCCCACAGTTTAATGTTTTCCATTAATAAAGGCAAAAAGGATACCGTAACAAAAACAGAGGTGGAATGTCGGAATAGCACGATTACCATGAACATTCGTAGTCGCATTGAATGAACGGATGATGAAATGCTTTATCATGTGACCGCTGACCCTTGTTTCTTCGATGGTCAAATGCCCCACTTGGTGGGCGAAGTTTTGCGTCACATTCCCGGCTATACGGAGCTAACCTGGAGTCAAATGCCCGCGGTATGCCCGGGGGGGGGGGGATGGGCGGTTTTGGAATTGACTGATACATAACAGCATCGAATAGTTCAAACAGCAGCCGAAATAGGACAAATAGATGGTCTATCCATTATAGGAGGTCGTACATCCCGCAAACCGCTATATTTTGTTCTTTCTACGGAGCCCAAAAAGCTTTCGTTTTCTCCTTTTGACCCTATACCGCCAGATAAATGAGAATGTACCCGCAAACCGACTCCCAAAATTGGCTTAAACCGCCAGAATATAACAAACCCTCGAAATTGCGAAAGAAGATCAAAAAATGAACCGCAACACTGACACGACCAGCCACTATAGCTCCAGTTTTTCCAGGAGTTTTTCGATCGCTTCTCAGGGAGAGAAGTTCCAGGACAAATATTCTTAACGATTTAATTTCGGTTTTACCTTGAAACAGGATTAGCCACTTCCACCATGACTAAATTTATGGAACATTTACGGGGCTTTTCTTACATATTCGAGAAACCGACACTTAACCCATTTAGGACTCGAGATACGGGTGAGTAAAATGGGTTCAGTGTCGGTTTCTCGAATATCTCGAGATACGGTTGTTTTACTCGATTCGACTGACTGAAGTGGTGAACCCCTGCATGGGATCAAACGGAACAACTTGTGAATAGTGTTGACAGTTCAGAGGCATTTAAGGTGTTTCGATACAGTTTTTTTTTTACCAGACCAGTTTTTCCTATTCTTCGAATCGCGATAAAGAAAATCAGCAAAACTTTCACAGTGTCAAAAGGTAAGTTACCTACGAGGGTCACAATGGGGTAAAACCGTTACCCGTAAAACGGCCAACTTGAAATTTTACCGTTAGGCGTAAAACTGGGAAAATTTTAACCGTTAGCCGTAAATTATGTTAGCCGTAAAAAATTGATCAGTAATTATAAATAAAACAGAATTGATCACTTCATCGTCCCAGAATGGCCTAAAACCTCAAATATATTTAACTTCTTTTAACTGTAATGGAAATAAATTAACCATTAGCCGTCAGAAAGCCAAAATTTTAACCGTTAACCGTAAAAGGCACCGCCACATTGAGACCCTCTTAAAAGTGTCTACTCTGCTCAAATACTGCCTGAAAGAATTTACTTAAGCTATGACAAGAAAAAACTTTTTATGTTGAGAAAATAGTGGTTTATGTAACCATATTTAAGTGAAAATCATTTTAATCGCCTTCGCTTAGATAATAACGGACACAAATGAAGGCTTCTTATTATGCCAATCTGGAGAGTGTAGCAGTTTGTTATGTTAATAATAAGTTAAAAGTGGTCAAGTTAACGTTCCGTGATCACAACTCATATAAATACCAGTTAAGTGTAACTCTTACAGGTAGCTGCCTCATGTGAGAAAAATATTTTTCAGTCACTTTTCGTGAAGAAAGGTGTTGGTGCCAGCCTAAAAAATTGCCATCTACTAGAAAAATTTTCAAAATTTAAAGTTACAACTTGAGTTGTTCCCGTTTGGAGCTAAGATCGTCAGAAAACATAATACGCCAGGGAACCAGAAAGCAGGTACTTTAAAATATTCCGCCTCGTTTTACAGGTTGAACTCTGTCCCTTAGCCGTCTACTGACATTTCATCTTATTAAAATTTCAAACCTGGTGGGTTAATTACAGTTAACCGATGACTTTTTTCATTCTGTGAACTGACATTAGCCGTACGCGTAAGAGCTAAGGAGGCACCGAACAACACTTTGCCAAGGGAAAGATTAAGAAAACAAATTAACGGTTATCTGTTTTCAGCGAAAGGTATTTCCTTATTTCTTTCTTTCACAAGTTGATTTCTTCTTGTGACGTTCTATGATTTTACAGCTTAAATCAAATCAAAATGATATTTATCCTTTGGATATCAATATTTCACCCACTATAAAGCAAACTTGAATAGAAGAATCAGTTTTTCTCCTAGCCCCATCTGATCAAAAAGTGTGATCTGGAATCCATGTCTTAAACGCTGTTATACGCAGCGAAATATGATTTTCATTGGCTGCATCATTGTCCAAAAACCGCTGGCTATATTGTGAATTAATCACGTTGCGAGTTGTTAGAACATCGCTATTCGGTCCCAGACCTCATTTCTATCCCCCCCCCCTCCCCCATGATGTATAGCTGTAGTCACTCGCAACCAATTTGTAAATGCCAGTTTTAGATTTTATTTCTGTTTGGTCTTTGTTTTTCCACCCATGTACAAAGTCACTACATACATGTACATCCAGTACTTCAGTTACTATTTGTTTAAAATTATGACAATTTGTACTGTATGTGTTTGTTGGAAATGTTTTGCAACCAAGAGATTCTAATAACAACGGCATGGTGGCGATGATGTCACGTGCAACCCAAGAATGCAGCCTGGTTGCATATAAGAGCTGGCAGCAGGTAAACGCCACCGGTTACTCTGCACGGTTTTACCGGCTACTTCAGTTATCACACATGTGACCGAGGGTCAAAGTTGTTTGGCTGCAAAACTTGATATGTAAATAAAAATTTGTTCTTATAGCCTTTTATAGATTTCTAACCCAAAAGCAGGTTAGGAGAGTAATGTTCAAGACTGTTTTATTGAATAAATCTTGCTACGGTAGCAGGAAAATACTAAAAATTCCATAGTTGCCCGCCATATTAAATGTTGCCGTCAAATTGTTCCTCTAGACTAGCCCCAATATCACCTTCTTTATGGAAATCTACATGTATGGCCACTCGAAAACTTAAAGAAAATCCTGAGAATGATTGATTAACATTTTTAAACCTTATTTTACAATTCTATGCAGGTTTTTCAAATCTCCAAAGGAGTAAACTGAATTGCCTTGTTGCCTTGGAGCAAAGTGAGCATTGATGGAGCTGTCATACTAAGGTTGACTGAAAGTGTAAACCGGAGAAGTTGTTACGCCAACAAGGACATTGTCATCTCTCTGGTGGAGGTTCCTGGGGCTGCAGTAATGAGTGGGACTTCGCCTTCACGTCGGTGGACAGTGTTTGGATTTCTTTTGGTTCTGTGCTTTGTAACTATTGGTAATTTTGTAGTCTTTGATAATGGTGACCTTGGGGACTCTTGGAAAACAACGCTGCACCACACATTCCGCAAAACTTTACAACGCATGAGAAATGCCACTGAACGGTAAGCAAAATCATTGTTTGTCATTGCTGTTATATAAACAAGGGACATATTAACCTAAAAAATGAACGGTATGCCTAAAGTTAAGTACATGTACCTTAGGATAATTTCAAAATGCACAAATTCCCCTTTAGACATTCAAAATCATTAAGAGAGAGTTTCAACAACAAAAACAAACAAGTGACAAAACAAAAAATAATATTAATGCAGTTTTAAGTCTGCTTCAGCGATAAAAAATTTGAATTCCACTAACAAGACAACTCAAAGCCTTGAGGCAAAAATAATTTGGAAACCTGCATGCCCAAAGATGTACACTGTAAATCAGGGTGTCTAACTCTGATTAGAGAGGGAAGCTTAATGATAAGCTTTTGCAGTAAGCACCACTGCCCAGCAGTAGTGTAGCAGCTCTCATAAGCTTGTAATTCTACTGGTCCTCTATCTAGTGTACAAGTGTAGCAGTTGCTATTGTTTTCTCAAGTTGATAAAAACCAACTAACTGCATTTACGGTATCTAGATCTATTGTATGCCTAAGATGGATTATGCATTTATGCGTCTGCTTTTGTGCATCTTTCACAATCGTCAAGGTCCCCAGACTAAAGTTTATGTCATTATTTTCTGTCATTTCCAAAACTAGCAGTCATGCTCAGTGTCTGATCTAGAGTACACTATTGTGGGATTGGCGCTGTTTGAGGAAAAAAAAATTACAGTCCCCTTCAAACTTGTATTTTGCTGCTGTAAATTTTGTTTGTAAAAAGGAAAAAAGGTAATTTCTCCTTAATTTGGAAAGTCAGTTGTCTGTTAAGTTATGTCATTACCGATAACGTAATAATTCAATTTCAGGGGGGAGTCCAATTATAAAAATACAACTGTATGCCCAAATGCTTTAACTAAGTTGTTTTCCAAATTCTGTCAAAACATGTAGATTACAAAAGTGTCCCTCAAATTTAATATAATATACAGTCTTAATCCTATGATTTTTTATGGATGCCTGTGTAAATGTTCTTTAAATATGTTGAAGTATGAAGCTACTGGGAGCTGGCATCTCTATCTTTTTAAATCTCCCTTGTTTGTCCCTTTTGTCCATTATCACATATCATGCTTTTTATGAAATGCTGTCTTCCTGCCCCTCCTCCCCACCCCCCCCCCCCCCCCGCCCCATTCTCACCTACATTGTATAAGCTCCTGCAGGTACCGGTATCAGCCCATTAAATTGACAGCTCAATGCTGCTCACTGACTGTTTAAAATTCTTACTGTTTTAGATTGAGCGTTGGAGCAAGACAGTGCATAGTGTTATGTCATACCTCACTGCACTCGTGAAAGCTCACTCGCCCCTCACAACCCCTCTTATAATTACAAATACATAGCCATAACTTATCCATTCCATTCGGCACATGTGAAGTTCGACTTATTAAGTAACTGTCAAACTTCGGTCAAATATATGTGACTGGCCAAGATGAAAATTGGGCAGAAGTCGCTTTTTAATTCAAATTCACAGCAGTCCCAAGTTAGCTCAGTCATACTTTGGACAACTAGGCCCAGCTGTGAAGCATTTGCACCGGCATCACTACTAGTAAGATCGTGGGTCTTGTGTTTATGCCCTGTTTAACTGCAAACTTCTCTTTGCCTTTCCATTAATCCTGCCATAAAATGGATCTGCTCCCCTTCCCCCCCCCCCCCCATTTATTAGAAATTTGGTGTAGTTAACTGTTGTTTATATTGTTGTTGTCTTAGGTTCAAGAACCACTTTTTATCTAACCAAACTGTTGATCATGTTAACAGGTAACCTAGTACATGTAATTACTAACTGACATGATATGCGCTAGAATAATTACTAAGTTACTAATTACTTAATTGCTTTTACTACTTTTTGTTTTTGTCTTGTTTTGTCCTAGCATGATTTTTCTGCCGAGCAAACAACACACTTAATCACGTTTTGCCTTGTCATTTGAGAATGATAGGCTGAGAGTGTGTTGAATAAGAAACTCATTTAAAAGAACTAGTGCGTCATTGACCACACGTACATCTTCAAAAAATTTGGCCATTTTTTTCAAGTTTGCCGTTTCTAATCCGTTTTATTCTTTCGCAGTCGTAGCCATTCTTGTTTAATTTTGGTTTATTATTACTTCCTTGGAGTTTTATTTCTTTTTCAAGGTTTTCTTCGATTTGAAAGAATTTTTGTACATCAGAAAAAAAGGAGTTAAAACGTCGCAAAAACTAAAAACATTTCCAAATTCCAATTCGACCAGGATAGAGAACCCTGATGTGGCTTCCTTTAAATCTAAGTTATAAATGTAGTTGTGCCTTAATCCTGGCTCACTAACTTCCTGACCATTAACTTCATAGCCAAAGGCCCTACTAAAAGCAGTTAACAATTAATTTGACCAACAATAGACGGATCAAAACTGACCAACTGACCTAACACAAGTCTTACATGTACAGCCAATAATATCACTGCTTAACTGGCTAATCAGTCAATCAATTATAACATCATCGTCTGACAACAACTTTTTACTTGACTCTGAAGATGAGTTCTGCTCAGGTTGTCGAAAGCAACAGTCACCAACAACAGTTCTTTTCAGATTTACCCTCACCCGGAAGATCACACTATACGACCTACTGATACTCGTGGGTTCAAACCATTTACAATACTTGTTGCACGACTAAGGCAACTAAAAGAGCCAATAGCTAAAATCAACCAATCATAATGCTTATCACCAGCCAGATACCTTTTTTCCAATTGTTGTGTTCTGCTGCTATTATGCCAGATGGCATAATGCCAAGCAGAACATATTGCTATCGAAGGAGGGAATGGAATGTCTAGAACAATAGAAAGATGTAACAATGGAAGTCCGTAACAATAGAATGTGGTAACAATAGAAAGTATGTAACAATAGATAGCAGATACTTTCTTTTTTATAGACTAAGTAAAAAGGTATATCTATTATTTAAATTTGATATCTTAACAATCAACTAGTCTACATCATAAAAATAAACAAAAATAAAAAAAATTCTCCGTTTCTGATATAAAAAAGTGCGTGTAAATAGCAAATTTGTAACAAAAGGTTGTAACAATGGGGAGCCCAGGCTCCTGCTAAGAGCTCTCTGTCGCGCTATATTAGTACGTGTGAGTACGACGGGTTTCAGCTGCTTTCAGAGTTGTGAGGCTCGTGACGTACGCAGTGGTCGCTAACGACGACGAATACGCGATCAGCCTTTTTTTCCGTGGAGTGAAAAAAAATAAACTCTCACCGCCCGTTAGCTAACTTGAAATAAAAAATAACCAAAGATCCCATCCTGTATACGTCCGAGTGAAAGCATAACGAGCTATCGACAGATAAAAAATATTGGAATGTTTTCAGTTTGCACGTTTGCTATTTATACGCGCTGAAACAGATCTTATTGTGGTTTGTGACGTACGCAGCAGTAGCTGGCATGTTGCTTTGCATGCACAAGGGTTACGACTTTTAAAGGTTTCAAATGTCATAATAACTTGCGTGACGAATTATCTTGGTGTAAGCCGAAAAACCGAAGACAGTTATCAATGTTGATACGTTATGCCAGCAGAACACACGGACCCATTAGGGCCCTATTGTTTTTAATCTGCTGTGTAATAAATCTCTTATTAACCAGCTTGCCTGGGACCGAACTGGAAGAATGTCGGTCTCGGTCTTTTCTGTACAGACCTCGCTGCGTTGGCCCTGGGGGAGGGGTACTTCCTATAACGGCCTATACGGGGAGGCTCCGCCAGAAAGGGGTACCTTTTTAAGGCTTTAGGTATATAAAAGAGTCGGGATTTCACAAGTTTAGGTATCTGTCATTTAGGTTTTTCAAAGGGCCTTTAATTAAATTATTTCGAACAGATGCAATTTATGGCTGTATTATTTCAATTTATTAAAGAATCTTACCCACCCACTTTGCATTGCGCGCCTGTTGTTGTTTACGAGCGCAGAGGCCCACAAAAACTATCGTTTCACGATAACGCTTCTTTCAAAAACAGCGATCGTTCGAAGATCACAAACTGTAGAGAAGCTATAAGAAGCGATAAGACTTGTTTCTAGCATTCACATCGCGATACAAACAGATTTCTCACCTTTTTCAATCCGCCATTTTTGGGGCCCCCAAAAAAGCCAGTGAGAGCGACCGAGAAGTAAAATCTGTTTCCATCGAGATCTGAATGCTAGAAACAAGTCTTATCTCTTCTCTTCAGTTTGTTATATTCGAACGATCGCTGTTTCATGTTACAATAGTTTTTGTGGTCCTCCGCGCTCGTAAACAACAACAGGGCGCGCAATGCAAAGTGGGTGGGTCAGACTCTTTAAGCACTACATGAAAATGACAAGAAAACGTCGTGTTTTAAGTCAATGCCAAGTCTTTCAGGTATATGAAAGGGGTACCTTTTGCAGTAAAAGGTAGAATAAAGGGGTACAATTTCTGTCAAAATGGTTTATAAAAGGGTAAGGGGTTTGAGCTCGGGGCGGAGTCTCCCCGTACAAAACTTTTTTGAGTACCTCCCCCCCCCCCCCGGGTGCGTCGGTCCATACTAAAGTAAAGTAAAGTAAAACTATATTTACACAGGGTGGCCCATTCAGCTCTAAGGCTGGTCTCCATAGGGGCCCTGTATCTTAAAAAATTAAATTACCTGAGACCTGAAAATTAAATTACCTAAAACCGATATTCTCCCAGTGTGGACCTTGGGCTTGGTTAATAAGGTATAAATATTTCCCTTTAACAGGACGAGTGAAAACGTACCCACAGGTGCATCGAGTGAAAACCAAGTCTTAAGTGCATTAACTGAAAGCCAAGCCACAAGTGCATCAAGTGAAGACCAAGCATCAAGTCCATCACGTGAAAACCAAGCCTCGACTGAATCAAGTGAAAACCAAGCATCAAGTCCATCAAGTGAAAACCAAGCCGCAAGTGTATCAAGTGAAAACCAGGACACAAATCAAAAGTGTTCTCCAGCTCAACATGTCCTATTCCTCAAAACACATAAAGCAGGATCAAGCACTGTATCCAATATCTTCTTCCGTTATGGAGACGCTCACAGCCTTTCTTTTGTCCTCGGCAGCGATACGTTAATAGGTTGGCCTACGCGCTTCCGCCTCGGGCAAGCGATGGCTTTTGATGGCACTCGACCAAATTTCCTGGCAAGCCACACAAGATTCAATAAGAAAACCATGCATTATCTTTTCCCGAAGGACGCCAGCAAGTACGTAACAATAGTTCGAAACCCTGTCAAACAGTTTGAGTCAGTTTTTAACTACATGGGTATTGGCAGGATCTACGGATTCGGGAACGACCCGAACGAATCTTTAAAGGCATTTCTCAAGAAAGGAATAGAATATAAAGATATTACCAGAACAGGAGCTTCACGCTTGGCCAGAAATCCTCAGTCCTTCGACTTGGGACTAGACTACAAATTTTATCAGGACGCTCAAGCTGTCAAAGATTATATTGAGTTTCTGGACAAAGAATTTGATCTAGTGATGGTGTCGGACTATTTCGATGAGTCTGCTGTCCTGCTAAAGCGCTTGCTTTGCTGGGAATTCGAAGATGTTCTTTATATGAAAAGCAACGAAAGGCTCGACAAAGAAAAAGCTGCAGGCTTTAGCGACGACGTGATAGAAAACATAAAGAGATGGAACAAAGCAGACATGTTGCTTTTTGATCACTTTAACCAAACGTTTTGGCGCAAAATCGAAATGGAAGGGGAAAGTTTTAAGGAGGACCTTGCAACGTATCGTCGGATGAAAGCGGAATTGAAGAGTCAGTGTTTTACAGACGAAATGGTCACTCAAAGAATGTATGGCAGTAAAATGGCCAAGGGATTTAAATTAAGGTCAGATTTGGCACCAGACGTAAAAGCGAAATGCGAAAGAATGACCAGAACAGAAAATAGCTATCTGGTTTATTTAAGGAATAAACGAACGGAGAGATTAAAAGGTATTTTCCGTGCAGAGCCAAATGAAGATGATCAAGAGAAAGTTAGCTGGGACGTAGCTACTGATTTTAAATATGAACCTGTTTAAAAAGGAACATATGATTTTATAAAACAACCACAACTTCGTTTCCAGGGTTTCTCGATCTTCCTTTCGCCCCTAAGGCGATAGATGAAGTGAAGTTGGCATTCTCGTCCCCATAGCCCTTTTCGTTTCTCTTTAATAGCCGGCGGGGCCTTGGCCCGAGAAACGAAGGGCTCTGGAGACATAGGATTTTTGAATTAATTCAAATTTTTTGATTGGCTGTTTAAAACAAAAAAATCTTGAACGGAAGTCAAAAACTCAATCTCTCTCACACAGTATATAGAAACATCATGACTGCATACATGAAAACCGGAAGTCCTAGAATCCTGTGTCTCCAGAGCGCTTTGTTTCTCGTGCCAAGGCCCTGCCGGCTAAGAGAAGCGAAAAGGGCTATGGGGACGTGAATGGGAAGTTGGAAGAGAGATGCTGGGGACGAGGTAGAAGTTTCTTTACTTGATTGGTATTTATACTTTAAAAAGTAGATAGATGAGTTCTCGAAACTCAAAGGCAGAGGAGTGTTGATACCTGAATACTATGTTTTATATGTTTTTCCACATTTCTCATCTTTTTAAGGCATCTTGCAATTCAAAAATGCCGTCATTTGTGTGCGTGTGGATGGTTTATGATGATTTGGGATGATTTACTAAATATTTATGACTCAGAAATTGAAATAAATGATCTAATATATAGTTTCCTACTTTCAATATTTCCTAGTTTCAATGCACATTAAAAAAGAACGACGTTTCGATCGTTCCACGGTCATTTTCAAGTTTGATCCAAAAATAAAATTACATGTACAAATAGTATAAGCCCGTATATACGTACAGTGGAACCCCGATATAACGATATGCCAAGGGAACAGTAAAATTATATCGTTATATCGAAACTCCCGATATAACGATATGGTCAAACTGAAAATATCGTTATATCGGGGTAAACCTAACAAGTACTTTTTACTCCATATTAAAGAAGGATAAAGAGTATAAAGTTGAAAAAGAGGCCTAGAGCACTATCATTTTCGTATATCATCGCACAAAGCTGTCTACAGAAGCGATAAAGATTATTCGATTACTGTAATGTTATTGCATTAAATTCGATGTTTTCTTTAAATTGTGACTGTGTACTGATAATATCGTTATGTTGGGAAAGATTTTACGTTTGGTCTGCTAAATTGTCATCGCTATATCGGGAATGTCGTTATATCGAAGATCGTTATATCGGGATTCTTTCCCATATATTCTACTGTTACTTTTGGCGGGACATAGAATATTTATCGTTATATCGAGGATCGTTATATCGGGGTTCCACTGTACCTAGAAACAAAAGGCAATAAGACTTGAAAATGTTTAATAAAAAATGGTGTGAATAGTTATGAAAGACAGCATTTCAAATCGTAAAACTATCTGAATAAAGGCACACAAAATAGAAAGAAAGGCACTGAATAGAATAAAAAGTATATAAATGACTAATTATTTCTCATTTATTTACTTTAGTGTAGCCGCGACTTATGACATTTGTTGGGGCTAGGGGCTTTGTTGTTTTTTCTATACTAGGGTAGCGAGCCATTCATACGAGAGCTGCTCCCTGACCCGAACTTCATTCCTGGCAATTTAGAACTGGGTGTCATAAATTTCAGTTTTTACCACTGAAAATGTAACTGTCAACGGAATTGGGATCAAATTTCAACAAAAAATCCCTCTTGTTTAAAAGTTATAATTTTCTGGTATAGAAGGAAAATTAACTTTTGTTCACAATAGCTGAATCACAAACTTTCAGGGCCGTAGCCAGACGTTTGGCATAGACGAGGCAATATCTACGATCACCAAAGGCGCGAGCTGGTGGGGGATCTGGGGGCACGGTACCAGAAAGTGTTGAAATCTAGAAGCTCTAAAACGCTATTTTCAGCATTTTTCATAAGATATTTCTTCAAAAAAATTAATCTCGTTTAACTGGAGATTATTTTCCAGATTAAACGTGTTTTGTTTTGAATTTTGGGTTAAAATCTAGCGTCAATCGTTTTTTTGTTTAACTGGTTAGAAGTGCAACATGAAATAAAAAAAAGTTCTAGGAAATCGAGCAGCTATCACAGTGAGTAGAGCCTTTTTTTAGCCTGACCAAAAAGTACACACAACAGTATTAGAAACCATTGTGTACGAATGTGTACCAAGTATAACTGGAACTTTTTGATGCCTCCTATCTCCCCTCCTCTCATACTTTGTCTTAATTTTGGGAACTCTTGGGAAAATTTTCCAAGCCCCCCCCCCTCCCCTTTCTTGAGGGTCCTGAGGTAGCGCGTATAAATATTCCCATTTCCTAGCTCAAATTTGCCCCAAATCCTATTTTCTTGTGTGTTGTTTCCAAAATTGTTTTCAAATCCCAATCCCAGTTTTAATAATTGTTTGTGATTCCCAGTCCCAGTGACCCAAATCACATTTTCCCAGTGAAAATTTGTCCAAATCAGATTTTACCCCTTCAGGCCTCTCCTTCTAGGATGATTATAAACAGTAAATCATTGATTGATATGCCATAATTTCTATTTGTTTCAACACTCGCTTTACTGTATTAGGCGCCGTTTGTATTTTTGTTATTGAATAAACAAACAACATTGCTTACAATATTGATACCAAATACAGTACAGTACATTACACTACTTACTATATTTAGCCCATATTTGCACTTTTGGCAGTATAATACATCCATTATTTACAGTATTCTTCAGCCGATCCTCGCTTGGTTCTTCCGCAGCAACTGTAAATTGTGTTACCATCAAAGAACCGTAGACTCCGAGCAAAAGTAACTTCGCCGTCTATTGTTTTGACACAAACAATATCAGTTCCGTCAGAGCTGTGTGCTGTACTGTTCAAAAGAGCTCTTGCGGCCACCTTGTTTTGACACGACAGGTTCATTCTCGCTAGGCATCCACTAGGCTGATCGACCAATGGCGCGTCAATGCTTCTCACTTGGTAGGTCAAAAGACCCAACGACAGAACATCATAGTCATAAGAAAAAAAAAACATTGGTTCGCTGATCGAGTTCGCCCAGACCCATCTTTCTGGAAAAAACAGTTCTGGTGAATCTAATGGATGGTAGCTGTCGTTCCCAATCTTCAAATGGAAGTAAACGATTCTCACCCCCTTCTCGGAAGCTTTCTGACGGAATTCGGACGCAAACCCTTCTCCAACCGGCAAAAGCTCGCACTGCGCCTCGCTACAGTTCTCAGGTTTGGCTTTGCAAGAGACGAGAAAGTAAATAAGAACACAAAAAGTGGCGATAGTCTGGATGGCCATGTTTTGCTCTAGATAGACATTCGGAAATGCAAGGCAACCTTTGATTTAAGTGTCTTTATTTAGTAAAGAACGTTGCGTCTAATATTTCATTCACTTTTGCAGACATGACAATCGATAGATTAAATCACATGCATCAGATTAGTATTAGATGTCCATCTGACACTAGCACTGCCTATGCTCTATATTTTCTGAATTTTTCAATATAATTTTCTGAATAAGTTTAGCGTAAATAAACACTTTGTAAAACTTTACTTAAATGCACTACAACAACAACACACGCTTTATTACCGAAGAAACACTACAATGTATAAACGAAAAGGACTAATTATATTCGTTGAGATCTATTAGATTTAGCACACAGAAATTTCTAAATTCTTTTGAAAAACAGGGCCACCTCAAGGAAAATCAGTTCACGGTAACAGATATCGACCCACGGCAAACTAAAATAAACTTCGGGTAAAAAAATCACCTCATTAAAGCTTATATGTACAACAGAAGCGGCAAAGTATCCCGGGCAAAGTATTCCTGAAAATATTTGTACAGAACTTCTCGAAACTGCGTCCAGAAAACAAAAACGTTTTTTGTCATGTTACCTTATACTTTCCGCTTTTCCTTTACCTCAGCGGACTTGGTTGATAGTTAGTTAAGCTTCCCTTCAAGAACTTTAAGCTCATGTCCATCCAAAATGCGTAAAACATATAGGAAAAACAGTTTTCCTTCCAAAACACTTAGATTTTCCAAACCGTTTCTTCAGCTAAACACTGAAGACTGCTGTAGTTGACGTGAAATACCGGTTGTGTAGCCGCGTCAAGCTGCAAAAAGCGCGCGAAAAGCGTCAAAAAATCCCGGATGACTATCGCCTTTCTGCACGACTCCGTCGTGCGGACGGCCCACGCGCTCGCAAGCCATGCCGACAGCCAAGTTGACCATTTATAAAACTCAAATGAAACGAATGGTTTTAGCGCCGCTACAAAGGTTTTGTAGAAAAAAGAAGGAACAAAACATAATGCGGCCATTGCCATTGACAAAGAAGTCGAAATGGAGAGCCGCGTTTCCAATGCGGCCATTGTTATTGACAGCCATACAGTGTTTCTAGTCGGCCTTTTTGAAACAGTGAGGGCCTCTTTACATGACAGCCGAGATGAGTTTCGTCCCGGGATGAAAAAAATTTCATTTTACATGAGCGTGTTCATCCCGGGATAAGTCGTCCAGCCCGAGTTGAATTCATCTCGCGCGTGCTTACATAACATTACATTTCATCCCGCGAAGGACTGTTTACATGGGGTTTTTCGTCACGTTTCATCCCGGGATGACATTTTATCCCGGTGTTTCATCCCGGGATGAAATCGTCCCGGGATGAACTCATCCCGGGACGAAATCATGTATCATCATGTAAACAGCAATAAGAAAATGACCAGACACCGAGATGAATTCATCCCGGGACAAAAACTCTCACGTAAAGAGGCCCTGAGTTGATAAATTCGCTTCATGCAGCTTGTATAGTACATGGCTCCGATTTCCTTAAAAGTTAGTCCATCCTATTAGCTGAATATCGATTGTATCAATTGATTCCCGAAATTGATATCTATCGAATCGATTGACAACGTCTGGAGCAATTGGATCTTCGAATCGTCAGTCCGCTAGATGGATACCCATGGATTTTCAAAACAATAATTCTAAATAACTCACCATAAGTTACTAAATGCTTCAGCCACCACTACCAAAGTAACTAAATGCTATTTTCGAATAGTACTTAAAAGTACCTTTCCCGTTCAGCGTTATATTTTCCTGTGTTTACCGAAATAATGTATCAGTCAATTCCAAAACCGCCCATCTCCCACCAGGGCAAACCCCTGGGCATTTGACTTTTTCGAAAAATTTTGGTCAAATTCCCTGCACCTGCTAGGTTGGCACTTTAGACGGTCAAATGCCCCACCAGTTAGGGCTTCACAGAGCGTCAAATTCCTCCCACTTTTCGGATTTTATGACAAAATGATTAACTTTCGCTCCGTGTAGCTTGAAATCGCTCTTTCTAGTTTTGCTAATACGTTTAGTTTCTTGAAAATACCTTATTGATAAAACCGTGAGGAAAATTGTCTTCTGACAACAAATCCCACGCACAGTTTAATGTTTTCCAATAAAGGCGAAAAGGATACCGTAACAAACACAGAGGTGGAATGGCGGAATAGCACGATTACCATGAACATTCGTGGTCGCATTGAATGAACGGATGATAAAAAGCTTTTGCATGTGACCGCTGCCCCTTGTTTCTTCGATGGTCAAATGCCCCACTTGGTGGGCGAAGTTTTGCGTCAAATTCCCGGCTATACGGAGCTAACCTCGAGTCAAATGCCCGCGGTATGCCCGGGGGGGATGGGCGGTTTTGGAATTGACTGATACATAACAGCATCGAATAGTTCAAACAGCAGCCGAAATAGGACAAATAGATGGTCTATCCATTATAGGAGGTCGTACATCCCGCAAACCGCCATATTTTGTTCTTTCTACGGAGCGCAAAAAGCTTTCGTTTTCTCCTTTTGACCCTATACCGCCAGATAAATGAGAATGTACCCGCAAACCGACTCCCAAAATTGGCTTAAACCGCCAGAATATAACAAACCCTCGAAATTGCGAAAGAAGATCAAAAAAATGAACCGCAACACTGACACGACCAGCCACTATAGCTCCAGTTTTTCCAGGAGTTTTTCGATCGCTTCTCAGGGAGAGAAGTTCCAGGACAAATATTCTTAACGATTTAATTTCGGTTTTACCTTGAAACAGGATTAGCCACTTCCACTTTCACCATGACTAAATTTATGGAACATTTACGGGGCTTTTCTTACATATTCGACAAACTGACACTGAACCCATTTTACTCGATTCGACTGACAGAAGTGGTGAGCCCCTGCATGGGATCAAACGGAACAACTTGTGAATAGTGTTGACAGTTCAGAGGCATTTAAGGTGTTTCGATACAGTTTTTTTTTTTTTGCCAGACCAGTTTTTCCTATTCTTCGAATCACGATAAAGAAAATCAGCAAAACTTTCACAGTGTCAAAAGGTAAAATACCTACGAGGGTCACAATGGAGTAAAACCGTTACCCGTAAAACGACCAAAAAGTTTACCGTTAGGCGTAAAACTGGGAAAATTTTAACCGTTAGCCGTAAATTATGTTAACCGTAAAAAATTGATCAGTAATTATTAATAAAACAGAATTGATCACTTCATCGTCCCAGAATGGCCTAAGACCTAAAATATATCTAATTTCTTTTAACTGTAATGGAAATAAATTAACCATTAGCCGTCAGAAAGCCAAAATTTTAACCGTTAACCGTAAAAGGCACCGCCACATTGAGACCCTCTTAAAAGTGTCTACTCTGCTCAAATACTGCCTGAAAGAATTTACTTAAGCTATGACAAGAAAAAACTTTTTATGTTGAGAAAATAGTGGTTTATGTAACCATATTTAAGTGAAAATCATTTTAATCGCCTTCGCTTAGATAATAACGGACACAAATGAAATCTTCTTATTATGCCAATCTGGAGAGTGTAGCAGTTTGTTAAGTTAATAATAAGTTAGAGCGCCCAACCGGTATCTGGGAGGCCATGGGTTCGATTCCCGTCGGGGACTCAGAATTTCTTTGTCCCATGCTGGTGTCATTGTTGACAAATTCATCTTCATTAATAAGTTTGAAGTGGTCAAGTTAACGTTCCGTGATCACAACGCATATAAATACCAGTTAAGTGTAACTCTTACAGGTAGCTGCCTCATGTGTGAAAAATATTTTTCAGTCACTTTTCGTGAAGAAAGGTGTTGGTGCCAGCCTGAAAAATTGCCACCTACTAGAAAAAATTTTCAAAATTTAAAGTTACACGAACTTGAGTTGTTCCCGTTTAGAGCTAAGATCGTCAGAAAACATAATACGCCAGGGAACCAGAAAGCAGGTACTTTAAAATATTCCGCCTCGTTTTACAGGTTGAACACTGTCACTAAGCCGTCTACTGACGTTTCATCTTATTAAAATTTCAAACCTGGTGGATTAATCACAGTTAACCGATGACTTTTTTCATTCTGTGAACTGACATTAGCCGTACGCGTAAGAGCTAAGGAGGCACCGAACAACACTTTGCCAAGGGAAAGATTTAGAAAACAAATTAACGGTTATCTGTTTTCAGCGAAAGGTATTTCCTTATTTCTTTCTTTCACAAGTTGATTTCTTCTTGTTACGTTCTATGATTTTACAGCTTAAATCAAATGATATCAATATTTCACCCACTATAAAGCAAACTTGAATAGAAGAATCAGTTTTTCTTCTAGCCCCATCAAAAAGTGCGATCTGGAACCCATGTCTTAAACGCTGTTTTAGGCAGCGAAATATGATTTTCATTGGCACAGTCAAAACAGTACTCTGCTCGTAAATTGGCCTTTTCTGTCTGCCCGGGCAGTGACGCTAAAGTGTCTACTCTGCTCAAATACTGCCTGAAAGAATTCACTTAAGCTATGACAAGAAAAAAAACTTTTTTATATGGAGAAAAAAGTGGTTTATGTAACCATATTAAAGTGAAAACCATTTTGATCGCCTTCGCTTAGATAATAACGTACAAAAATGCAATCTTCTTCTTGTGCCAATCTGGCCAGTGTAGCAGTAGCAGTTTATTGTGTTAATAATAGGTTAGAAGTGGCGAAGTTAGCGTTCCGTGATCACAACTCATATAAATACCTGTTACGTGTGACTCTTACAGGTAGCTGCCTCATGTGAAAAAAAATATTTTTCAGTCACTTTTCGTGAAGAAAGGTGTTGGTGCCAGCCTGAAAAATTGCCATCTACTAGAAAAACGCTTAAACGTTACACGAACTTAAGTTGTCCCCGTTTAAAGCTAAGATCATCAGGAAACCAAACGCCAGGGAACCAGAAAGCAGGTACTATATTCTACCTCGTTTTGCAGGTTGATCTTATTAAAATTTGATCTTATTAAAATTTAAAACATGGTGGGTTAATCACAGTTAACTAATAACTTTTATCCATTCTGTAAACTGACATTGGCCGTAAGGGTTAAGGAGACACCGAACAACACTTTGCCGGTTAATTGTTTTCAGCGATTTTTCAAGGGCATTTCCTTATTTCTCGCATATTGATTTCTTCTTGTCATCTTTTATGATTTTACAGCTTAAATCAAATGAAATTGAAATGTATCCTTTGGAAATCAGTATTACAAGCAAACTCGAATAGAAGAATCAGTTTTTCCACTAGTCTAATCAGTGCTCTTCGGAAATGTTGTTCGCGAAAGTTGACTGAAAATTAAATATTTTCCCTCGATCATGAGTTTTCTAGTAAAAAAAACAATATTTTTTTTGACAAGTTTTTCCGTGCGTTACTAAACAAGTATCATGTCTTCTTTACACAGGTCAATGATGAAAATTGCCTTCGCCCTGTTTGTAGGATGGGGAGTGCTTCTGATGGGTTCGCGCTTTGGTAACCTATTTAAAATCTCTATTTTAATAAAAGTTCCCCTTCTTATAAGACCCAGTCTGGAAGTTCAATGTTTTAGTAAGACCACCTCCCTCTTTATTAAGTCCACTTAACTTTTTTCATAATGCCCCCCAAGTGAAATATGATTTGATATGAGCCCCTTCCTGTCTTTAAAAACTCCCCGTCTCTAAAAAGTCGCTTAATGCAGTTTTTACGGAAGTTGTGACACATCTTATAAAGATGAATATAGGATAAAGAATAGTTCCAATCAGGGCGTATGGAGAGAGGGCGTCGAAACGAGCGGGTTCGAGCGGAAAAGCCTTGATGCAGAAGCCTGTGTACCAGTTATAAATTTTTGAGGGTTTTTCCCTTTCCCTGACCAATATGGCGGACGCCGATTTCGATATAAAATTACATGCCCATAGAGGTAACAGAAGATTTTCAAGATAAATCATTTACAAAAGCATCTGAGGAAAAGGAGGGAGATGATGTGAGGTTTGAACATGTGGCCGAGAGAATTTGTCTTATTTAAACGAGTTGTCGCGGATAGCGGCGGGCAGCGACTGTATAAATATTGAGAGTGCACATCATATCATTGCGGGAAAATTTTTATTCTCTTTGCGGTCAACAAGCAAAAGTAATGCCGTTTCTATCTTCCTATAAAACATGCATTTCACAGGTTGGCACAGGTTGCAAAGTTTACAAACCTGTGAACAGGGCGCTTTTAACAAGGTCCTGTGAAAATTTGTAACCTATTTACTCGATAATGCTAAAGTTCCGGCATGTCGACTTGGAAGTTTGCATTCTGGCCCTTTTTTATTATGATCGATCACTTCAGGAATTCTTATGCACAATATTGATACAAATTTCTATTTCAAAATCGCTAAATCTATTTCAAAATCGCGAATTCCCTCGATGTTGTTGACAAGCTTTATGTAAACGTCCGTATCATTATGAGATCTTTCGATCGCCGTTGTGAAGCTGTCACTTCAGAGGAGTGAAAACCTTGTTAGATCACACATGATCACTCTAAAAAAATTTTTACACAAATAAAATGAATAAAAAACTTTCTAATTTATATTTTAGACGTTTATTATCATTTTCTTTTAACTGGCGAGCATTATTACGAGCTACACGCCAGATTGCTCGACGGCACTTATCGACACTACATTAATCTAGCCACAGAAAAAACACAGATGCAAACAACATCAGATAACAACTATCAGCTGAATATGGTCTTTGTCTCCCTTAGAACAGAATTAGATATTTATTTTGTTCCTGCATCACTGCGATTTTGTGTTACAAATCAATACATGTGAACTCACCTTTAGCTGTAGCAGGCCATTTTCTTGTTCAAAACAACTGATTCGAGCGCGGAGAGCGGACTAGTTCCAGTCCCCCTCCGCATCAAGGCTGCGCCGGAGAACATGTACGCCCGTTTCAACGCCCTCTCTCCATACGCCCTGGTTCCAATAGTGGTTTTGTGCGCTTCTAAGTCGAAGTAGCCTCTAGATTGCTTCGGAAACTTCTTAAGAATACTGTACCGTTCTGAGCCCTTTAAGCTAGCCCTTCATACTTTTTATTGTGACAACTCGTGAAACGGTACCACTTAGTTCCTTTTTATTAGTTTATTTCCTTAATATTTTTTCGACTTTTTTTGCTTGTTTACAAGCGAAAGTAGGAGAATAGCAGTTATGTTGGGCAAAATTTGGAACCACATTCTTGTCTACTCTCAAGGGAATTTTTTAATTTCTCAAGGGATTTCTTTCCGCTGTGGGTGATCACTTGCGATCTCGTGGAAAAAACGTGACTTGTCACATTTACAAAGTTATATAAGTATACGTAATTGGACTACATGCTGTCCAATTTGGAAATAATTTGATGAAAAAAAAATCCGAGGGCAGCCAAAATTGGACGAGGCCGTAGGCCGAGTCCAATTTGGCTGTCAGAGGAATTTTTTGAATCTAATTATTTCTAAATTGGACAAGCATGTAGTCCGGTTACATATTAATTATATAGCTTGTAGTCAGTCAATCCAGCATAAACAATAAACTTATGTCCAGAACGGGAAGTGTAGCTAGCTCCTCTTCTGACAACGTAGAAAATTTCCCTTTGTTGTTACTATTGCTGAAAAGCTCAAAAAAATGGAAAAACGTAGCAAACTTGCCTTATAAAATTCCGCCATTGTCGAAAAACAATGCGACAAGTTTACAGGGCTGACGCTATGCTTTGTGCTAATTGGCTAATATCCGTCACATGTTGTTTTTTCTTTGATTTGATTGGCTGAGACAAAACTGTCCAATTTTTCTTAAATTGGACAGTTTGTACATTTTACCTGAAAGTCCTAATTGAAACTATCCAAATTTAATCCCAAATTGGACAGTTCTCAGAAATTAAGGAAAAATAGCTGCGCTGACAATATAGGATTTACTGACAGCTATATAATTACAATTTTAAAAGTGACATGTCAGCTTTCTTATCTCAACGCACGTGTGTCTGAAAGGCGATCTATAAAAAGCGTCGCACAAACAATGGATTGCGTAACTAACGCTAAAACACGAATAAATAATCACTAGCACTTACATCGTTTAAAAATTACAAACGTCAAAAATAAACCATACCAAAAAACTCGCTCTTTTCAAAGATATTATTGAAGTTAAAACAAATTTAAGAGATTGGGGCTTCTTTTAGCTTAGGAGCGGTTAAAAATTAGGCCAAATTTGGTCGCTACAAGCGCCATTCTATTTCGTCATCAGCCTAGGTCGTTAGGGACGTGACCTAGCATTGACAGCAATGTTGCATGAATCGGCTTTACAACATGCGACCGTGTCTACGCAGTTCGAGTGGAATTTCAGTCAAAGACAGCAAAATTCTTTCGTATTTCATCTTCAAATATAATTCGAAAGCATTCACTGTATACTGTATATGGCTTTTGTTTAATCCTTCCTAAGCCCACGAAGAAGCTGTCTTGATATCCGACCGAATTTGTTTACGCCGCAATTATATGCGCAATGTTTTCTCCGACAGTAGTCGGAAATATCTGTATTTTTTTCGTGCTTTTTCGTGGAGCAATTGTAACGATACGGCCTTGAACACATTGAACAGCGGTCTACCTATAACAATTCAAATATGGCGTCGCAAAAACAAAGCGTCGAACGCATATTTTGCTGTTTCATTTGCTAATTTCGCTGCCGTAATCGACTGCCTAGAAAGGTCCTTGCAATTTTAAAGTATAGAATTGTCACATCTCGGTGAAATTGTACTGTTTATTTGTGTAATGTTGAGGAATATGTGTATAAATATATATGGCTGCATTTCCTCCGCGAAGATAGGAAATTGTTAACTGAACTAAACTACAAAGCAACTGTAATGATAAGTTCGAAGAACAATGCTCAGGATAAACCTTCGACTCATACTTCATGCAAAAAAAGTCGGTATCTCGAAGAGACTTTGATTAAGAGTTCTACAACTGTTTCTTCACTTACATGGAGTTTGGGTTGATGTGTAGTGTTGCTGGTACTTTGGAATTATAATTATTTTTTATTTATGGCGCTACAGCAGTAAGAGAGGAGGGAGGATGGTTTCAGCCCACTCTGCAACTCCAAAAGTAAACAAAAAAAAAATAGGAATTTGCAGCATTTTACAACGATATGTCATGTTACCTCATAGACCAATCACATTCGTTCAGCAGCCTATGTGCTTATAAAGCTTGGTCGCTACGCAGTTAGTCGTTGTTTAATCTTGCATCTTGAATCTTGTTGTGTTACAACTTAAGAAAACTTTACGTGTGTTGTCGTTTGAATTCACTCGAAACCAAATTACAACCGGACAACCTATCTCACGTTTCTGTTGTGTACATATTTATTGTGTAATCAGATAAATTGATTTATGCGTATTTTGAGGCATTTTGAGGCCGGCCGTTTCTAGAGATCTCAATGGAGTTAACCGTTAGCCGTAAAACAGCCAAAAAAATGTAACCATTAGGCGTAAAATTTGGAAATAATTTTTAACCGTTAGCCGTAAATTATGTTAACCGTAATAAATCGATCAGTAGCTATAAATAAAACAGAATTGATCAATTCATCGTCCAAGAATGGTCCAAGGCCCAAAATATGTTTTTCATCAATGGAAATTAATTTTTAACTTTATAAAACAATTGAAATTAATATTTAACTTCTGTTAACCGTAACGGGAATAAATCAACCGTTAGCCGTAAAAAAGCCAAAATTTTAGCCGTTAACCGTAAAAGGCACCACCCCATTGAGACCCTCGCCTACACACGTGCACGTTGGTGTTGTTTTGAAGTAACGCCGCGAATGTTTGTGTCTCGGTCCATTTTCCATTAAACCGCCAAAAGTACGGTTTGATATATATTTTTGATATATATTTTTGTGTTTTATTCGAAAGCAAACACACAGATGGTGTATTTGCAGTACACCATAGTTGAAGTTATTGGTACTGTATTAGCTCTTTTGCATGAAATCTTATTCGCGTAAACTTCAAGATTTTATCGTTGCTAAAAAATATATTCCAACATCAAACTTTAATCAAAGACCAATATCTGATGGATCTGATGTGATTTTCGTATCGATCCGAGTCAGGGAAGACCGCTTATCAACCAATTGAAGGTGTTACGTATGGCCCGGATAAAACTGTATCAAAGACAGAAGGGTCAAAAAGGAAACATGACGAGAATAAAGCATGCTTAGGGCTTTCCACAGGTTGCTCGAGATTTACCAAAAAGTTGCCCGTAATTTCTCAAAACGTTGCTCATAAGTTGCTCCAAAAATCCAAAAAAGTTGCTTCTGATAATAAAAGTTGCTCGAAAGTTGCTCCAAAAAATCCAAAACGCTGCTTCTAATCAAGAGAAAAAGAAGCAAAAGAAGTATCTAAATAACATATTAAGGGGAAAATTTGTTAAATAACAAGGATTTCTTTAACTGAGGAAAATCGTGAAGATATCGATGACGTCATGTTTGCTGACGAGTTTTGAAATGTTTTAATGCAGCATGAGCCGAAAGTTGAAACGTCTTCTGATGTTCCTCGAAAGTCTTCGGCAAACTTTGTAAATCTTCGGAAACGTTCGTATTGCCTTTGAACAACACTCAGATAACTTTCGGAGATCTTAGGTCTGGAAATTGCTCAAAATGCAACAAGTTGCAGGAGAGGAAAAAAGTTGCTCGAAGGGGAAAAAGTTGCTCGAATCATGAAAAGTAGCCAAAAAGTTGCCGAGCAACTTGTGAAAAGCCCTAAGCATGCTCCCTGTCAGGAGGCACAGAGACCACGGACCGCCATGCTACATGATTTTTTGTATAACAATCCTTGCAAGTCAGATATCAAGGATTTTTGGTGGTAGTATATATAGTAGTGAGGGAGGCGTAGGGGAATGAGTTAGCTTTCGTCGGATTTGTAGTATTCTGATACTAGATTCCAGATTCCGCAAGGGTTGGATTCCGGATTTCATTGGCCTGGATTCTGGATTCCATAGACCTGGATTCCGGATTCCAAAGGCGAAAATATGTTGGATGCCGGATACCGGATTCCCTTACATAAGGCAATTTCTGGTCGCTCTGTAACGGGGGCTTTTGTGGGGATGTGGGGATTTTACTCAATGGCTACGCGCCGCGCGGGAGGTGTCCTGCTACCTTCCGGGGACTGGACCAAAACGTTGTCAAGAGTATGAATGTGATCTTGACTTACTCGTTTACAGGCAGAATGCAAAGTTAATACAAAAGGACATTTGTCATAACCGAGTTGTGCCAGTAGTGTTTCGACAACACAGTTTGCTGCCAGACTCGTACCCAGTCATCGCTACTTATTCTTTAAAAAAAACGCTGAGTCTGGGAACGTCAATTGACGCGCGCAAAGGCGGTTGGGAAGGAGGAAGGAAAAGTGCGCAAGACTCACCAAGTCTCGAATAAGAGAAGCGACTAGGTACGAGTCTGGTTTGCTGCGGCTATTCTGGTAAGCGACAGCTCCAGTTTATACGACCAATATCACTCAAACTTTGTAATTGAAATCTCCCTAAGCGACCGCGACCACTTTTGGGAATTTGTACCAACTGGTCCCTTGTTGTTAAATTCTCATAAGTGACAACTCAAATATTCTAATTGAGGAAGTCTATTTCAATTGAAATTACCATTGATAGTAAAAGGACTATCCATGAGATTACACATTTTTTATTTGAGTACCGTATTAAAAAAATACAGTTCAAACACCATGTCCCTGCCATGCGGATGTTAAAACGTTTCAAAGTAAGTGTCAATCTGTTTAAAAATAGTGTAATTTTAGTAAAGGGATGACTTAGTTTGTTATATGACGCTGACTGTTTTTTTTATGTTTTTTCCAAGACGTTTCGTCTAGTGAATAATCAGTTGAATAATCAAAGTGTATAAAAGTTTGAAAAAAAAATGAACGTGGCGCGAGACTCATGCGCGTGCCAAGGATTTGTAGACCTCTGCGAAAATGTCTTGGAAAATAACATTAAAAAACTGTCAGTTTCAAACCACGGGAAACCACTAACAAACTAATTGTTAATCTTTTGTTCTAGAGTGGTTGGCTGCTCTTTAAATGGTCTAAGTTCTTTTCCACTTGATACATTACCCCCGGAGCTATCTCCACGATATTCTTGAAAAAAAATCAAAGAAATAAATTCCTGCCGGAAAGAAATTTCGCGGTAATTTTTAGTAGCGGTAACTTTTAATCGCGGATCACGAAGAAAAGAATGCAAAAATCATAAAAAGTAATACCGCAAAAATTTATTAAAAATTTGCGGTAGTCTCGGAACACGTAATCGTGCGAAAGCATGTTTAATTATTAACAAAGGCTTTTAATCCTCACGTTCGACATTTATTATATTGAGTTGTCAAACCTGCAAGATGTATCCACAGCAACCTTAACTCTCCATACACAATTTTTCTAAGTAATTAGTTTATAGTTGTACAAGAAATAATAATTCACTATTTTTATCGTCACAGCTGTTTGCTATTAATATTTTACTTGGTGTGTAATAAGAGCTTGCTTTAATTACCCATGATCCTTTGTATACTTGTCGTTTACGCAACATGGCCAGTTAACATGTCACGTTGTACTTCTTTCCTTCTCAACTGAAAAAAACAAAACACTGGCTAAAACTTGTGCTAGAAGCAGTACAGTAAAGTGATAGTCGAAGTTTGCTTGCAACTGGACCGATGCAGCAAATGCTGTAATATCCGAGGAGCGCTTTGTAAGTGAGACTTGTTCAAATTTGCCTTGATGTGCGTTGTATTTGGAAAAACACGCAAGTTACCTGTAAGATAGCTTGTTTTCGCTTTTGAAATGCTTTAATACATGTATGACAACTCGGACCATTTCATTCTTCGATCAGGTAACAAAACTATTACCTGTCTGCAGTTTTATGCTTTGAAAACGCTTATTTTTAACCTGGATCGCTTGTTAGCGCGTCGCCTTTAATTTTCGGCATGTCATGTAAAACTAAACGCCGGCCGAAAAGCACAAAAGAAAACGATCGGAATTTATAACAAAGGAAGTTGAAAACACTTGCCGACCAGGACATCGAAGTACAGTGTTATTTCAGATTTGTAAAAGCATTTAAAGTTTTCGATTGCGTTTATACTTAAGACGGACTTTTAATAAATGTTAGCTTCTAAGTTATAACGCTGATATTTCATAAATGTGATGTGGCATGGTTGTTCGGTCGTCATGCTGAACAATATTAGTCTCTTTATAATTTATGTAAATTATACATACTGTTGTTTCTTTGAATGGGTGGATACGACTACAATACACGTGTATTTTCCATTAGAATTGCCATTTCTAACGAAGGTTTATACGTTTTCGTCTTTGGTAAACTTTAGCGAAGCGGCTTTGCGTGCTAAACGACAATGTTTACTTTGCGAAGCGAACGAGCTTAATCAAACAAGCTGTATTTTGTGGAGTGAGTGGCTTTTTCGCTATCAATTTTGTGGTTATTGAGAAAATTCATTTCAAACACGACGATTTAAGATCAAAACGGGCGCGCGGTTTTGCTGGATCTCGATGCGAAGATTTTAACTTTAATTTTCTGTTGTCGGGCAATGCAAACAGTACTCAGTCACATGTAGGGTAGCTTATCTCTCCGAGCGTTTGTTTATTTCACTCCGCGGTGAAGGAATTTTTTTGCGTTAAAACTAAAAAGGGTGTAAATAGGATACAGCTCTAGTCAGTTTGAGTTTAATGCGAAAAAAATCCCATTTAGTCAGGCACACAAAATCTTAATGTGATTGGTGTCTGACATTTGCAGACCGCAGACTAAGGGCCCATTTACATGGAAGGAGGATGATCCTAGCACAAGGATCATTCTCCTTTCATGTAAAATGGAATGATCCTAGTGCTAGGATCATCCTAGTACTAGGATCATCCGAGCGCCATACGTTTTCAGCTTTTAGTTTACATGTGAAGGGTTGCATTTGGCCCTAACGCTAGGATCATCCTAGCGCTAGGATCATCCTATCTGAGATGAGGGATGATCCTAGCGCTAGGATGATCCTAGCGTTAGGGCCAAATGCAACCCTTCACATGTAAACTGAAAGCTGAAAATATATGGCGCTCGGATGATCCTAGTACTAGGATGATCCTAGCACTAGGATCATTCCATTTTACATGAAAGTAGGATGATCCTTGTGCTAGGATCATCCTCTTTCCATGTAAATGGGCCCTAAGAGAATATATCGTGTTGCCATTACCATTATTGAGAGCTGACCGTAAACAGGGTAACCGAAGTGCTATTAAAGTAGCTACATCATGACAATTTTGGCACAAAAATATGCATTAATATATTTGTCCGCAGACATGATCTGTTCTGAGAAGCAAACAGTTTTCCGAGAGTAAAGCTCAAGGAAAACTGAGATCTTCAAGAAACAGATAATGTTCTTAGTAAATTTGGGCTCATGAAAGGACAGAAGACTTAATAATACGCAGTCAATGAATGGAGGGGCTTACTATAGACTTTCTAAGGAGATGGCTGGATGGATATTACATTGAATATAAAAATTTTGCTTGCATGAAATAACAGACTGTTCTATTGATTTGTCCTAAAACAGCTTTAAAAGGAGCTGATTATCTAGTTATTCTACACCTTAGGTCTTAAGTGTATCAAACTGCTTTAGAATGGCTGCATCACCACGATTTGGGAGGCGTTTGGTAAGTTGTGTTTGTAATAGAAATATTAATTTTATTTTGTGGCTAGATCTTGTCAATATATTGACTGTAAGAAGTTTCTCTTTTGCTTAAAACGTCAGTGGGGATAAATGTTAAGGATGTTTGCGCCAAAATTTTCTACTCGATAGATCTATTTTTTAGGTATTTTACCGTGGTCAGATAATGAGTTACTTGTGTCAGAAATGCAAAAAAAGTTGGGTATAGTGTAAATGGTGGTAAAGAAAAGTGTAAGAACATGAATCACATTTGGTGTTTCAATGTCTTACTGGAAATAAAATGAAGCAAACAATCCTTTTCCTGGTTAACTGAAAGTAATGGTTGTTTTTATATTTCTTTCAGATTCTTCTATCCATACTAGTAGTGTTGTTAGTTCTTGGAATTGCTGTACAGCTGCAGTTTGTGCCTTTAGTTCCGATTGTTCAAAAATATCTAGGTAGGTACATGGGAGACTGAATTTTGAAGCAAAGGGTTAGTTTGCTCACATGTTTTTCAAAGTTATGAGCATGCATGTTCTCTGTCAAGAACTGATACAGTCAACTCTCGTTATAGCGGACATGCTCCGGGGGTCGTTTTGTGTCCATAATAGCGAGGGTCCATAATACAGTCGAAGCCCTCTTAACGGACACTCTCATAAGCGGACAGCTCTACTAATGGCCGCCACGTTTGAAACCCCGTTTTAACTTCAAACTCTGTATTTTTACATTCTCATAAGCGGACATTCCCGTAAGCAGCCGCAGACAGTTTTGGGGATTACGACTTAGACTTCATCTTTGTTTTTAAGCTCCCGTAAACTGACACCCCAAAGAAAATCCTATTAAAAACCTCTGTATCTTGTTTTTATCAATCAACTGCACATCACCGTTCATCACAATGATTTTACAGTAACTACATCCACGTCCGGTTACATTTTGAAACACCACTTACATGCATATTAGCATTATGTTACCTGGGCAAGCTCCCGTAAGCGGCCATCTATCCCCTACACCTCTAGTGTAAGCAGCCAGCTCCAGTTGTAGACACTTTTTTCACGTTCCAAGGGTGTCTGCTTACGAGAGCTTCGACTGTAGCTTGTTGTGAGGGAAAAAAGTGCCGTTAACATACGTTTAAATAATATAGACTATGACAAACTTATTAACAGTCATGAAACTGCCAAGCTGTCGTTGTGAATGGAGGGTGAGGGCTGGAGGAGTCTGGCGGGAAAAGGCTATGCTGAAGTGAAAAAGCAAAGTCTTTTGTACAGTTACTGAAGGAATTTATGCAAAACTAAATAATCCAGAAGCCTTTTAATTTTACCAACAACAAACGTCTGACTGCAGTTTTACGTAATAATGTTATATGAGAAGTTCATGGTGTCCGCTTTTTCAAGAGTCAAAACAATAAAAACTGTCATGTTGGTACCTTGAAAGTGTCTGTAATAGCGGGAGTCATTTTCAGTCAAACCTCTAGCTTTCGCCAGGGATCTAGATTTTGTCTGTAATAGCAAGTGTCCTCAATAGCGGGGTGTCTGCAAGGCGAGAGTTGACTGTTATAATATTCTTTATTATTAATTTATTATTATTATTATTAATTTCACCAAGGAGGCTGAAAAACCAGAGAGTGGTGTTGGATGTTGAGTATACCCTTTGTAGGGATGTAGCTAAGAAAAACCCAAGCAGACTCATTAACAGCCCCAGCTGTTTTTGTTTTTTTTGGCCTGTGCACCTTCCAAATTGCCCCCAAGACGTCTTTGTTTGCTAAAGAAATTTCAGCTGGTGATAAGCTCTTTTAGCTGGTGAGATTAGTGGGCAGCCAGATCTTTGCAACATCCCTGCCCTTTGGAGCATTTATGGAAACAGCATAAATATGTGATATAATTGGTCAAATTTACCGGTTTTGCTAACAACTACTGTATCATTTTACGGCCACTTTCGGATGGCCGCTACTTTGAGGGTCATAACTTTCGGAAATTTACAGTACTTTTTTGTTGGGTTCATATTTTTGTGTTTTGCTTTAAAATAACAAAAAATCACTTGTTTTTCAGATGATCCTAGCCCTACTGTTCGTCACCAGTATCAACAGAATGCTTCCGTAATCACTCAGAATACTTATACTATAATCACTCAGAGTACACTTTCTGCTACTGTAGTCACTCAGAGTACTCCTTCTATCATTCCAGCTCAGAATGCTTCTAGTAACAACAAATCTTCAGCATCACAACCAGAAAAAAAGTGCATTCCTCACAGGTAAACAAGCTACCTTATTACATGAAATTTTTCGTGACACGTTAATTTTGCGAATTTCGCGATAATTCCAAAAAAATCATGAAATTGAAGTGATGTGAACAATAAGTGTCGTGAACATAACATGACGCAAAAATTAAGTGACTCACATAACGTCAATAATCAAAAACAATATGTTTAGTACCACCAGAGAAAGGAATTTTCAATATAAATTGATGTTGTCGTCAATTGGACAAGCATGACCTACTTGTAGACATTGTGAGAACTGCTCTGTAAATAGTTGTTGCTATTGCCGAGATTTAGTCCCACTCTTGCGTTTTTGTTAATTTTGACGTAATTGTTCCTTTGATGGAGTTGCTTTATTTATTTAAGGGCATTTTTAATAATATTGCCAAGGAAATGTAAATCGTGTTTTACTCAAAAACGCGAAATTAAAGTGATTCAAAATGCAACATTTTCGCAAAATCGCAAAATTAAAGTGTTGCGAAATATGCGCACCTCAAAATCGTGAAATAATTCATAAGGGTGACTCTTGAGATCAGTTTGCCTATTGTGATAGTTGAATTACTATTGCAATACTATTGTGATAGTGTAATACTGTTGTGATAGTATTGCAATAAATTTATTAGAGGGGTGGAGATAAAAAATTATTTGAACCAGCACATTTTGAACACAGATAAGACCCTGGAGGCAAATAAAATTTATTTTTTGGACTTGTAATATGGTATTGTTCCTGGATTCTAAAAAAATGAAAAAAAAAAGACAGTGGAGAAAAATAGAGGCATTTTTCAATCAATTTGACAAACTACCACAATTGTTATTGATAGTAGAAGTTTTGGTTGATGCATCGCTATTGGAACACTCCCAATCACAATGCATTGATAGTTTGAAATATATTTACACTTCTTTTATTTATCTTCAACTTCTCTTTTAGGCCAGACAAATCTGGAGCTGAGCAAATTCAAAGACATTATGGATCCATAGGACAGGTTCCAGAACCAAAATGTGACGAGACTCGTTACCCAGACATCTGTACATTCCAAGTATCAAAGTCAGAGGGTAATAAACTGTCATGTGACGCTAAAGTCTGTGGATCATCAGACATTCAAATAGGTTGTGTCAATCCAGAACTTGGTAAAGCCGTGAGTGACTGGAAGTCTTTACCAAAGGATACATTAACTGCTGCAGTACAGGAGGCCATAAATACAAACCTGGAAAAGGGATTCAGTTTTCTGTTCTTAAGATGTGGAAGTAATACACAACCGCTCTCCTTTCCACCCACATTCAAGAAAGTCGAAGATGGCAAAAGTAGAACTGCTATTAATATAAACGTGATTATGCTGGACTCGATATCCAGACCGCATTTCTATCGATCTCTTCCAAGAGCTGTCAAGGCTCTTCAAAAGATTACGGCAGATCCCGACATAAAGGCCACCGCCCTAGACTTTGAACTTGATCAGAGTATTGGTCAGCAGACTTTTGAGAACTTGAGGCCGTTCTTCTCTGGTGTTCTCAAAGGTAAGCTTAGTATACTTTGAAATTCGTCACCAATTGATTAGCTTAGGGAAGGTGCCTTTAAAAGGGGTGGTGGTGCCCCCCGGGGGAGAGAGGGACTCCCATATGAAAGGGGCGGGGATGCTCGTTGTCTCGCTTACAGGTGTAAATTTTGGATTTTTGGTCTCACGTACATTAGGGTGTTCTGGGCAAAACACCAATATTTTGTAGCCATCAAGGTCTTGTTTAGGGTTGCACACGAAGAAATATACAAATATAAATTCTGTTTTAAGTATTGTGTTATCTTTTGGGAGTTACAAAAAGCTTGAGCCATGCCCAGATTGGTCTCTTTTAGGGGTTCTTTTCAAACTTCCCTACAAGCATCCCCACCCCTTTCATATGAGAGTCCCCCGGGGGGCGGGGGGTAAAGGCAAAATATGAGACTCAAGCAGGGCACACAAGTCTAGTATCCATGGCAACCTGAGAGTGGAAACCACCACCAGGCACCGTCACACAGAAAAGATCATCAGAGGTACTTGCCAACCCACATACTTACCAAGTCTACCAATGAGGGAGGGAGGGTGATGGAGCAAACCGCACAACACAGTCACGTTTCGGAGCACAAAACAGCTGCACAACCTCGCACAGCTAGAACAACAAATATGTAAGCCCTGCGACTTCCCCATTATGTCGTTTTATGGGGTGTAGCCCCATCATCACCACTGACCAGCATTGGCTAAATTCTAACTTAGCCTAGATTTCAATTAGCCAGGTAAAAATGTTTTTTTTTTTGGGGGGGGGGGGGGGGGGGGTATAGGCCATATGGGCCTCTTTTTGGTCAAAAATAAAGTGGGGGACCGGGCCCCTCCCTAGATCCACCACTGTTGTGTTATAAGGGATCACAGAGGGATTGGTAGCATCACAAAAGCTGAGTGACTTTGGAGCATGATCCTTAAAAAAACTTAGGAAACTAGATACCAGAGCTGCAAGAGCTTTCTTGCATATGGAATGGGAGTTGTGCAGTTCTAAGTTCTACAATTTAATAGACAGTGATGTTTGTTTCATTTTTTCAGATGACAATGAAATCAGTGCCTCAGGAGAGAACACAAAGGCTCCCTTAGGCACAGAGGTGTTGTATGGGACCTTCCAGAAGTGGGGCTACCAGACCCTCTTTCAAGAGGACCTTTGTTGGTACGATATTTGGGGAAGTGCCTTGACAGACATTCAGAGAAGAGCAGTGCCTAGTTCAGATTCAGAATTCAAATCAAGGTGAGTTTGCTGTCGCAGTTATAGTAGGGACTAAGGGTGACTATTGAGGTCATTAAATTATTTTTGCCTATTGCAATAGTATTGCCATGGTTGAATTACTATTGCAAGACTATTGGCAGTAGTAGCACTTGATACTATTGTGATAGTATAGTAATCTCATCAGTGACACATGGGTTTGGTCGGCTTTGCAACGTTATAATTTGTTATTGCAGTTAGTGACTTTGTAGTGTCTTGATCCTAGCAGTGAACACAGATAATACCCTGAAGACAAATAAAGTTAACTTTGTTTTTTGGACTCGTATGTAGTATTGTTTCTGAATTCTGAAACAATGAAAGAAAGGACAGTAGAGAACAAGATCAGATTCATTTTCCAATCAAGGAAGAAGGTATGGATGGCCTAAAGGAGAAGATTGAAATGGATTGTGATATGGGTTTTTGACATATTGTTGGGCTAAACAGTTTTCAAAGTTAATCTTGTTTGCTTGTAACTCTTAATATAATGCCGGGAGACACATTTGGTTGCAATGAAGCTATGGTTTTCCCATTTAGATCCAAAGAAGTAATTCTTTGCAAACAGTAAGTTTCATAGCGAGTGTTTGACAAAACTAAAACAAAATAAACTTAACTCAGCCATGACACCGCCCCATAAGTGCATTTGAGATTATCATCTGCATTTCTTTTCAGGTGGAAGGAATTACAAGAAAAGTTGCTTAATAAAAAAATGGACCACTATGGCTTGACACATTTTTCCTGTACAGTGCTGAAAAAGTACAGCAGAACAAACCACTACGATTCCCCTGCAAAAGTCTGCTATAATGGACGATTCTTTAGTTGGTACTTCATGGACTACATCACGAAGGTGTACACTGCACTGGAAAATGACGAAAAAGCCAAACCATTGCTGTCGTACATGCATTTCAACACCGGCCATGAAATGACTGGAAAACGGATGATTAACATGGATGCAAACTTAGCAAAGTTCTTCGTCGACTTGGCAGGCTTTTCTAACACCCTCACTATGATATTTTCAGACCATGGCCACAAAATGGCTCCATTCAGTTACACTGAAGAAGGTAGGAGAGAGCTATTTGACCCAACATTTTTCATGATTGTGCCAGATGGCGTCAAAGAAAAACTGGGCCCAGAAAGATCATCTGCCTTGGTTACAAACCAAAAGCGACTCTTCATGCTTCTTGATGTGCACAAAGCGCTCATGAGTTTGCACAACCCTGAGAAAATTAACTCCCAGGATTATTCGGAAACAGGTATTTTCTCAGTGATACCACCCAACCGCACTTGCGCAGACTTGTATATGCTTCCGCTGACCAGATGCAAGTGCGAGGGCTTTGATGAAGAAGGTCATATCAAGGACAATGCTGATAATCACAAATGGCTAGCAGAGTTTGCAATTGGATTCATGAATGATGCAATACAAAAGCAGTATTTGGGAGGTAAGATAAAGTTATTGTTGTTGGTGCCTTGCTTACTTCCAATAAACAGGAAATGGTACAGAGAATGGTAAAATCTGAGACTTGCCGAGATGCTGAGACCCTTGTTTAAAACCGAGACTGAGACTTTTTTGCTGCAGTCAATATTTTGCGTGTGAGACTTTAACAGCGCTCTGTAGCAGAAATGTCTTAAAAATGCTTTTTTTCCCAAAAAATAGAGAACAGACTCTATCTTGAGATACGCTCCTGGACTTCTTTTAGGGTTTATTAAAGGAAGGATGTTTGGTCTCACTTTTTACGTCCTTATTCGATTAAGCGCCCGCCTCGATACGCCCCTTTGGGGAAATTTCGCCCCCCCCCCCCCCCCCTTTGGTTTTTTTTTTTTTTTTTTTTTTTTTTTTTTTTTTTTTTAAAAAAAAAATAAAATCCCACCCCCAAACCCCCAAAAAAAAAAATAAAGGGCGGACAGTTTTGTTTTATCCTTTGCTTTTCATTCTTACAGGTAATTCTGATGCAAAATCTGGGTATGGTAACTGTGAGCGCTTAGTTGGGAAAACCTTTACAAATGTCGTCAAACGTTTCCAAGGAGAGTACATTATGACCACCATGGACATACACGTGGTCCCTCCAAACGGATATGAAGAGGACGAAGTATATAAAGTCTCTATGAAACAATATGCTCAACCAAAACAAAGAGTGTTTTTTCTAAGTTTTATACGGCAGACAAGGTATAGCAAGTTTGAGCCATGTGTAGACAAATCTGTTGATATCAAACTGTGTGGATGTGCCAAAGAGAAAACTACGGACGTTACAAAGGGAGGAGTTCTGTTTGAGAATGGTGTCCCACGTAAAATGTTTGGATCAGAGACAATTGTAAAAGACTTGGACTCAAACTGTCTTTTATTCTTAAGACGGAATTATGGAACGTTCTCTTTTGCGCTGGAAGTGGCGAATGTATGTACTGATCGCACTTATAAATTTGAACTAACTGGCTCTATGGATCAAAGGATTTTTGCTAATACTGTTCCCAGGAGTCACGAGATACCCCCCAAGAACTTTTTCTTTTTAACATCCGTTTACAAATACCTCTCTAAAGTGAATTCTGCATTGAACTTGAAAGCAAGTATTCAGGTGAAGAAAGATGGTGAAAGTGGATTTAAAAGTTTGGGGACTGTTGCTGTTTCATGATAGTGAAAATAATACATTCCTAAGAATAGGTAGTTATTTTTTTAAAAACATTAGACAAGGGTGATCTATCAACTAGTTTTAGCTGAGGCTGTTGTAATAATGTCAATTTTCAGTGGCAGTTCTAGGGGAGGGGCCTGGGCCCCACCTTATTTTTAGACCAAACTGAGGCCCGAAGAGCGACCCCCTTTTTTATTCTATGGGTCTGGATGATTGCCCCCCCCCCCACCCCACTTAACCAAAGGTCTGGATCTGCCACTGATTTTGGAACATTTTTGAGAACCACAGCTAGCATTAGTCAACAGAATATTGTAGTGCTGAAGGCCTTTTCTGAGAGATTGCATAAGAAATGAACAGTTGCATGACCGAGTAAAATGGACTCTCAAAGAAAGGGAAGGGGAGGGGGTCGGCTTAAATTTTTTTTGGCCATTTTGGGAATCCAGAAACTTGTGCTTCTACTCGCAAAACAACTAGAAATTGAGCTTAGAAGGAAGGGGGTCTGGGTAAGGGGGCTTTGTTGATAATGTGATGATCACTTCTCAGCCAATGGCATTATCGTTCAATAATATCTGGAAGTCGGAATGGGAGTTATTTATTTATTGCCCCGGTTAACGAGAAACAAAAACTAGTATTGTATATTTAAAATCGAGTTCCAATACTAAATGCTGTAATTTCTGACGGTGTTACCTACCCGTCAAGATGGCTATCAAAACCGTGATGGAGCTGTCAACAATATGAAGGACAAATTAGGCGCTAAGTTGACCATGGCTAGTTTCTCGAATTTTGTTATTATTATTGTACCAACTGCCAATTCACAGCACTTGAATATTCATAATTTTATGAAATAACTGGGTTTCCTTAGGTTAATTTTTTAGACTGTTGTTTGTAAAATGTTGTTAATAAAATATTTTGCTTACCCTTTTTTGTGTTGGTTTGTACGTACTTTTCGCCACATAACAAATAAGGATCTTTACCTAGGTCAACACCCTGTACCGTCAGTACTGTGATTCCGTAGTGTTGCATTGCGCATCCTTGGCAATTGTCCTTGCAATTTGCAACTCAACCCCCGGGGGGAGGGGGGTACTTGACCTAAGTTAGGTATAGGGGTGCCGCTGGAGGTTTGAAACCCTGACCCTGTTTAGGACAATAAAAACTTAAAATGCCTACCCTGTGTAGGACAACACCCCCTATTCTAAGACCCTATTTAGGACAAAGGACAACATCAACAATCATTTACGCTTTATTGTGATTGCGTCCCATACGCGATCTTTGAAGTATTGAAATGCAAAAACACCTATCCCACCGAATAAAATAATGCTTTTTATTGAAGCGAAAGCGAAAACAATGTAAATACATGGACGACAGTCTTGCAGCCATACCCTGTCTAGGACAGCTTCAGGCCCTGTTTAGGATAGCCTCCCACGCAGTCGTTCTTAGGGGCGATCGTGTTTCACCTCTCCCCACGTGGGGAGGAGTGAAACACGATCGCCCCTAAGAACGACTGCGCGGGAGGCTATGTTTAGGACAAAGAGCTTGAAATTATATACCCTGTTCAGGACCGGAGGAGTCAAAAACCATACCCTATCCAGCGGCACGTCCCCGTATAGGCCATATAGGGGAGTGCCCCCCCCCCGGGAACTCAACGCTGACTGAAAAACCATGGCAAGTTGCAGGGGTGTCGAATGTTCTCAATAATGTTAGTTCGCAACTTGCAACAGGGGCAGATCCAGGGGGTGGGTTGGGGGGGGGGGGAGGGTTGAAACTTTGATTCAGAAAACACTGTTGAAACGTTTTTGCAGCAAATTACTTCTCCCCTACTTCTTATCCCCCCCCCCCCCCGCCCTCAACCAGTCGCAGTTGCACGTTGTAATTCGTTGGCCCCTTACCGTTTCATGAATTCTACGCGCCAATATATTTATAGGCAAAGTCGTTACAGAAATTCTTAGCCAAAGCGCATCAAGCAAATAACCATCAGGCCACTATCAAGTTCACGGCTGAAATTTCTGATATAGAAACTACCAACATTCCTAGACTACAGCGTTCACAAAGGTGAAAAAAGTGGTACCCAGACTGGGGTAGGGGCGGGGATGGTGGTGCAACAGTCACAACACAGACTGCCATTGTTTTTAAGCTAGCAAGCCCTCCTAGTCAAGGGGAACGCTTTCCATTTGTACGGAGAAAGTGAAAACTCAAATACGGTCCTTCCCGTACTGTACCATTGTGTTTGTTGAAAATTGCTCTGTCCCATTTCCAGGAAAAATTTTTTAAGGCACTGTTTACACGGACACGGTTTCATTTGTAACCGCATCGCTTTCGATGCGGTTACGCCTTTCGTTTACACGGCGCCGATCGAGACCACTACTGAAACCGGGTCGTTATGAAAACGCTGTCAAAAGTGGAGCGTTTTCAAAACGATACGGTTTCATTGGTCGTGTAAACGGTCAAAAACGACGAAACCGCATCGATTTGAAAACGGCAACGCATTTTGGCACGAATTGGCTGGCTCACGAAGGGTAAACATGGTGAAACACGCATAGAGAGCAGCGCTTGCTTATACAATCACATTCGAAAACAGTCGGAAAATGGTTAAATAGGTTCCGTGTAAACACTTCGAAACCGTGTCGTTTTCGATGCGGTTTCGAGGTCATGAAACCGTGTTGATTGATAACCGTGTCCGTGTAAACGTAGCCTTAAACTGCTTCTGGGCACAAATGGAAAGCTGGTACCCAGTCTTTGACCGTGCGATGCTTAAAATGATGTAAAGACTGTAGGAAATTGAAGCGTTGGCTGGTCGCGCGCTTTGAGAAGTGCGCTGCCCTTTGACACAGATAAGAGTTGACTTGTTTATAGTAGAAGATTTGTTTATAGCTTTTAGACGGCTGTATTTAATTTCAAAGAGATAAAAGGCTGACATTACACGCGGAGCGATAAACAACAGAACACCACAGGTGAGACCATTATATTTTGTATATTTTATGCCCTGGGGTATCGGTACCCAAGGGAGCTTTAAAATTAAAGTTAAAGTTAGTTTTATTGAAGTTTTATTAGCTTATATTATTTGAGGCTTTGTACAGAAACTTTTTGCGTGCGAGGCCTTTCTCGTGATAACATTTTAGGCTCTAAATCATGATCAAGTACACGGAAGTTTAGGGTAATTTACATAATTTTGTATTGAACTTTTTCTGTCCTTAATTTTGAGAGAATTTTGCCCACATTTTGACTCGCCATTTGTATTTTGACTCGCCCAACAGACTCTTAAATGCATACACTACACACTAAAATGGCTGATGTGATATGCCTCAAATGATTTCCAAGTTTGTACAAACATGATAATGATGGGCGCCGTCACGCAACGCCACACTTTGAATTAGTGTTGCGTGACGAGGGAAAAAAGGAGCGATATTGTACTATCATGCAGGCTGAGTGACTTTGAAACGCGATTGTTTTAAATGGTGTAAGGAACAAGATGTGGAAATTTGTTATAGAGAAAAGAGAAACATAACCAATAGACCATTTCTCAGTTGCATTCCCCCAAGGGGGTACTCCCTTAGTATGTGTGGCACCAAAGGGTATGCCATGGTTTTCCAGTAGATTTGGTTTGCACATCCGAAAATTTGTACCCCCCCCCCCCAAATGTTTGTGCCAACTGAAAAAGTTTCTGGTATGGTCTGGTCTGAAACAGTGACTTTGAAACGCGATTGTTTTAAATGGTGTAAGGAACAAGATGTGGAAATTTGTTATAGAGAAAAGAGAAAAATAACCAATAGACTATTTCTCAGTTGCATTCCCCCAAGGGGGTACTTCCTTAGTATGTGTGGCACCAAAGTTTCTGAAACAGGGCCCAGGGAGGGGGGGGGGTACTTGGGATTTCATGTGACTGGGATGATTGAAGGATTTTTGGGGGGTTTGAAATTTTCAATTCTGGGATTTTTTTGGGTAGGAAAATTCGGCAAGTATTTTTTATTTAAGTAGGGATGTTTTTGGGAATTTAAAACTATCTGAAGAATCGTGTAAGTGCCTTGACTGTATAGTTCTGCGAATAAAGTTGCTGTTGATTTCTGAGGGGTCAATTTTTGATCTAGGGATTTTTTTTTTTTTGGGTTATATTGGAAGCCTTTGGGATTTTTTGGGGTCTAATTTTTGCCCCCATTTGATTATCCCAGTCACTTGAAATCCTGAGTACCCCCCCCCCCCCTCCTTGGAATCAGGGAAGGAGAAATAAATTATTTTCATATTTTAATTTAGTTTGAAATATGGTAAGGGTTTCAGGAAGTGCACCACCACCCCTTCCTCCCACCCCCCCCCCTCCCCCTCCACACACACACCAAAGTTTTGGTTTTCAACTTTCACACTTGACTTGTAAGTTTGATTGCAGAAAATAAATAAATAAATTTGGTATAGATAAACCTAAAATGTATTGAAGAATATTGATTAAACTGTGTTTGTTGGAACAGGTAACCGAAAAGAACCTTTGCAAATGAAATATGAAAATTCCTAAAAAGGGATAGGTAAGTAATGAAATGGCATTTTTTATCATAAAGAAAAAGATTATTTTCTTAGTGTACTTAGTGGCTTTTTTGTCATACTTCAACACTTCAGTATTTTTTTTTTCATTCATCCATTCACTCTTTTGTTTGTTACTTCAAACACCCATCCATTGTTTGGTCATGACTTGTGCTACCCACTGCTAAAAGTCACTAGTGCTTTCCCATCTAATAGCAACCTTGTAAGTGTGCCTCTTATACCATAAATAACGTAGAGTAAAGCTACAAGGACAAAGATTTATCCATTCCAACTTTTATTCCAAATTTAACAACAACTAGTAATAAATACCTCTGAAATACAAACAACTGTGATTATATTTTCACACCTGCCACAATAAGTTGGATCAGCATATACTCAAAAGTCACAAACGTCCAAAAGTACAGAAAATCCAAAAGGCTGCTGAATCCAAAAGGGTCAATACTTCTGAAATTATTTTAATGGTTGTTCAACAGTTTTAAGTTTAACTGAAAAGCCAAGAACTCAAGTAGCAACCAAAGCATCAAGTTTGTAACTTCATAAGAGTTCTAACTTCACAATATTCACATGCTTTTCCAGCGAGATATACAATACAAAAGGCTGAGCCACAAAGCAAAGAAACTTATCACCCAGAAAGTTGGTCACAACTCTTTCAGTTCCTTATCTTATAAATAATGAATCAATATAAATTATTACCTTATAAAATCAGTTATGAAAATTTCTGCGATTGTACATTAAGGCAATATAGCACAGGGGCACCCGATGTACTACAGCTGTAGTAGGTGTTCTGAAATTAAGTGTGCCACAATGTGTCTGAGCTGGCTGGGAGAGAAGGGTTGTTGGACTTTTGAAATGCATTTTGTCTGCTTGGGGAAATATTAAAACATCTTATTCTGCCAAAATGGTGTTTCCCTTTTAAAGTATTTAGATTGGTATTTGCATTTATCCACATGTGACCTTTTGCCCTGCTTCATGTCTGTACATATCCCCCCCCCTCCCCATGTGGACCTCATGTCACAACTATGGTATCATTTTCTAGGTGTATATTTGGGTTGCATTCTTTCTGGTTGAAAGATTTTTTGAGATACTGCTGTACAGAACAGGATGACATAATTTGGTCAGCAAATGCAAATAACGTTTAAAGGTATTTATTTGTTGCTTACTTTATAGCCAATAGGCCATTTTCAAGTTACCCTTTGCCTCTGTTTCAAAACGAGTCTACGTGTGAAACCATTCAAATGAAAAGAGATTGATTTGCATGAAAATGGATCTGTAGGTGAAACTCATTTTCATATAACCGGTATGCAATGCATACTAAGGCGAGGACGTTCCAGTAAAGCAAGTCAGTATGTTAAAAATTCCAGACAAAGAACTGAGAATAGACCTATGGGGCTTTGTTTGTTTGTTGTCCTATTTCAGACTGTGACATCACTCTTGAGAATCACTTCTTTCAAATTCAAAAAATTCTCTTGGTATTCAGATAGTTAAAAACAAGTTCTCTGGGGAGCATCATGTGATTTTGAAATGGGCAATTTACACTGACAAAGCCAAAAATGTCAATTGAGTGAAAATGTGAGTCCAAAAGATACCCAAGTAATTGAACACCAAAATTGATATTGTCGATTTCAGTGTAATTTATACCAAGGAGCTCAAAATGTGAAACCACTTTTAATTAATTCACATTCTTTCATGCAGTCGTTTTCAAATCAAAAGCTGTGAAAAGCTTCTGATTGGATAAAATCTGCAAGGAAGAATGTAAATACATTTAAAGTGGTCACCCTTTGGGGCTCCTCAATGTAAGTCGAAATTTGAGACACTGAGTCATTTGCTATCCAGGGGGAAAAATGGGTTTGTTAGGTAAATAAAATTCTAAAATACAGTACATGGTTTTCCGGTGGTGTTTTTAGTTGTGGATTTCAAGGTAAGGTTAGTTTCTAACCAATGTTTCTTTAATTAATAAAAGGCAAATTATGAGCTGCTTTGATCACAAAATTGGCAATTTAATTTGCACAATTCTAATAAGATGTCTTTTATCACAACTTTTGACAATGGAATGCAACATATTTTGTAACTTTACTAGACAGCAAGGAAACTTCCTCAACTTTGGCAGGAAAAAAATGTCTTGAAATAATGTATCTAGATTGCGTCTTGTTTAAATTTGGTTTAAAGTTGTCTGCACTGACTGTACAATCTGTAACGTAAGCTTTGTCCAGTAAGTCCAAAAACTTAATATCATTTAGAGGTAAAACACGCAGTGCAAGGAAGTACAAGTTTCCAGGAAGTTAAGTTGATATAGTATCTTGATTTACCCTTGTTAAATTTAAATGGGGCTGAAAGTTGTTTGCACTATCTGTACAATTTTTGTTGCAAGTAAGTCCAATAAGTCCAAAACCTTGATACAGTACATGTGGAGTCTAGGACGTAGAGTTGATACAGTGGTAGCTAGTGGTTTGCCAGTGATGAATTTGGATTGAAGGGTCTTTCTGTAGCAAATCCAGAGATGTTTTACACAGTTTTTTTAACTTAGGTGTTATTGCTACATGGTTTTCGTTGTGTTTTGTTTAAATATATCTGCCATTCATAGTGAGGATTGGGCTTTTTTTATGTACATATTGCATAGAGGCAGAATAGAGGCCAATAACCAGTTCCAATGCAATAGCCACATTCACGCATTCATGCTGCTTCTTGACAAAGTGCAGATTAAACATATTGAGGCAATTAGGACAAAACACAGCAGTCAGTGGATTCTTCGAAAACTGTATTTTGGATGTTTTCTGTTGTTTTTTTGTTTCTGTTCTGTAAACATAATAAAAGAAAGAATCAATAGTTAAAAATTCAATAATTGTTTTACACATTTGTTTAGACACCAAGACTGATTAACTACAACAACTTAATGCAACATAAGTAGTTACTGAATTCACTTAAATTTTTCTTTTTTCTGAAACACATCTTTCTACATGTACATTATGCTTCTTAAATCATTTACTAGTTATTATAGCCTACTTATTTGGTTGCTAACCACACAGCTTTATAAAGGTCAGTTTAGACTCTTGATTTATTTAGATTTGTATAAAGGTGATCACTTGTAGTTCTGTTATCACTCAGATTATCAGTGGTTAAGCCTGAAATAAGTTTGTTTGTATCCATATTTTACAATCATTTGTTTATATTTACTGCTGCTTTGTACACCATTTTTAAAATCAATGTTAAAATCACCTAGTATTATATGAAAACGTTCTGTTGACAGAAGGGATCGCGAATGAAGCTCTCTCAATGCTTAGTGATCTATAAATTCCAGCAAATTTATATATAACAACATCTAGCAGATATTTAACCTTTTAAAATTGTTATTTCGATTCCATAAACACTTTGACTATTAAGCTTATGCTATTCATCAATAAGGTATTCAATGAAGTACAAGCAAATATAAACTTTAGATAGCTCACCTCAGCAGTTATGGCAGTATACTTGTTCTGCACATCTCGTCTTCAGTTAAAGCTCAGGTTACAATGTTACCAGTACTTCAGTTCACAAATATTTCAATTCTGATGTTTAGCCGTGCTTATAGTGCTTTCAATGCTTTATATTCAGTTCAACCTCAGTCTTGAAAGGCAAAGGTCTGCCCGAAACAGCACTCACCAGCTCGTAAACCACAATTTAGTTTAGTCCCTCAGTAGTAGTATAGGTTCCAAATTATCCGGATTTTAATTTATTCAAAATGGCCGCCCCATACAAACCCTTGTAAAATGTGAGAAGTGAACGTGAGGTGCTAAGGAGGTGTCCAATAACGAAAATGAGGTGCACATACCCCGGTTTTAATTAATTCAAAATGGCCGCCCCATACAAACCCTTGTAAAATGTGAGAAGTGAACGTGAGGTGCTAAGGAGGTGTCCAATAACGAAAATGAGGTGCACATACCCCGGTTTTAATTAATTCAAAATGGCCGCCCCATACAAACCCTTGTAAAATGTGAGAAGTGAACGTGAGGTGCTAAGGAGGTGTCCAATAACGAAAATGAGGTGCACATACCCCGGTTTTAATTAATTCAAAATGGCCGCCCCATACAAACCCTTGTAAAATGTGGGAAGTGAACGTGAGGTGCTAAGGAGGTGTCCAATAACGAAAATGAGGTGCACATACCCCGGTTTTAATTAATTCAAAATGGCCGCCCCATACAAACCCTTGTAAAATGTGGGAAGTGAACGTGAGGTGCTAAGGAGGTGTCCAGAAACGAAAATGAGGTGCACATACCCCGGTTTTAATTAATTCAAAATGATCGCCCCATACAAACCCTTGTAAAATTCGAGAAGTGAACGTGAGGTGCTAAGGAGGTGTCCAAAAACGAAAATGAGGTGCACAGTTCATGTCATGTGAATAGAGAAAAATGATAAGCCACTGCGTTGTTATCTTTCCTAGGAATTTTGGTTGGCGATTCTGAGAAAACGTTTGACTTGAAAATAGCTTTACACAGATGAGGTAGCAAGAGAAGAAACACGATCCAGTGCATTTAAAGATTTTCTTACGACTTTTAAGATGTGTGACATAACAAATTGCTCCATGGTAGAACTGACCAAGCGTGAAGGAAAAAAAGCCAAATCGATTCAATCGAGACGAACCGCTCAAACAACAACAATTCTCCATGTCCTAAAGTATATTTTCCGTCCCGGAACATTGTTGGCCGTCTTAAATGTGAAATCTTTAGTTCAAAGGCTAGCTTTAATTTTCACTGAACTGTTGTCATTCATTGTTGGATGTTCCCTTTGATTTAAGGGCCGCAAAAAATTTTTTCTTCGAGAAACACGCATTTGAACGACAAATGAACTGCACGTCAATTTCTATTTTTCGCGAACTGCAAAAATCACAACGGTTTTGTTTATAACACATTGTTTAGAGTCTAAAAATGTGAAAGCTTCGGCTCAATGACTTGCTTTGAGTTTTAATGAAATAATGCCTTTCATAGTTGACCGTTCCTTCGATTTTAGGACCGCGAAAATGTTTTTCTTCTTCAAAAAAATGCATTTGAACAACGGCCAAATGAACCGCACGCTAAAATTATATATTTTTTCCGAAGGGTAGAATCATGCAACAGTGCCGTTGACACATTTGTTTAGGGTTTAAAACGACTTAAGCTTCATCTTAAATGGAAGTTTTTAATTTTTTACTGAATTATAGATGAACGTTCCTCCAATTTTGCGAGGTTTGTTTGAAGCGGTTGTTTATGAAAAACAACGACAACTACGCGAGCAATTTCGCTAAAAAAGAATAATTCAGTCCATAAAGACGAGTTGTTCCTTTGTTATATTCGGTTTCATGTTTTCTTGACCTTAAAAATACTGGACTTAAAACCTTGAACGAAATTAACCTTCTTCTTTACTATGCGCGGTTCATGATGGCCGCACGAACAAAAACAAAAGCACAAAACTTCTCGTTATCGCGTAACCAAATTTATTTTTTCTTTTAGCGGTAAATACAATTAATCAAACGCTCTCCGTTTTGTACAGTCAAATGAAGAAAAATTAGCTTACCTTGAAGCTTACATTCTTCTTGAAAAGAGTTGTATTTGACAAGAAAAAGTCCGTCCGTTTCACTGTACTTTTCCGAGAATGGATGCACGCGGATTCCCAGAAAAACACGCGTGGTCTAATGAGAATTCCGAGAAAAACGCGCGAGATCTTCCACGCGCGTACACGGTATGCTCGCGCGTGCGTCGGGAAAATCCGACCGACGGGGAAAATCCGGCTGACCGGTAAAATCCGCTCTGCCGTGCCGCAGTCGGCATAGTTGTTGTCCTTATTTGGCGTCTTACACGTGTTATTTTGACGCAGTCGGCGGAGTGTTTGTCCTTATTTAGCGTCTTGCATTGGGTATATAAAGCAGGGGAAACTGCAGTCGTCATCAGTTCAGTGGCAGAAGGACAGAGTGAAAAGGGAGAAGGAGAATTCAGGACAAGGTAAATTCAATTGGATTTTTTCAGTTTTTTTCTATACTACTATTTAAGGTGAAGATCTTTTTTTATCGTTCGCCATTTTTGATTGAAGAACAAGAAGGGCGAAGACAAGAAAAAACTACCTTTTGAATTAAGTCAATTTAATTTTCGTTCGCCATCTTTGATTTGACATCTTTCACATGTGTGATTTTGTAGGCTACGCTGAGCATGGATCTGAATTTGACTGGTGAATGAAATTTGGAAAGGATCAATTTAAGACAACGGGGTGAGTAAATTTTAAGTAATTGTCTGTGCAAGTAGTCGATTACTGATCGACAAGGTCGTAGTCATTTCATGGTTTAGGGGCCGACTACGTTCCTCCCTCCCTGCTTGCACATGAGTTAATGAAGTGTCTTTCAATCTAGTGCCAATCAGTCAAACAACCACGAGCCAATCAGAAAACGAGCTGACCACCTGTCAAACCGTGAACCAATCAGAAAACGAACTGACCACCTGTCAATCAAACCATTTTTTTTCTAGGTGTATAAAAGGACGTGTACGTTGGACAGCACCTCATTTTACTCAAGATTCAGACATGAGTAAGTGTGAGATTTGTGAAAAGAGATTTACGACAGAACGAAGCCTGAAAAGGCACCGGCTATCAGTGCATGGTAAAAAGAACTACCGATGTTCAATATGCAAAAAGGAGTTTAGTAGAAGAGATAACCTTGCCCGGCATTTTAACAAAGTTCACAAAAAGAGAAAGATAGATGATGGAGAAGACCACGACAAAAAGAAAGCAAGGAATAAACGGAAGGCAGATGGACAAGAAGAAGAGGATGGAACACGGAAAAAGAAAATAAGATCAGAAGAACGACCACCCTCGCCCCCACTGGTAACGCCGCCGCCACTACCAAGTCCACCAGAGTCACCATGCCAGTCACCACCACCAATGGATGATCTGCAGGATGACCCACTAGATTGTCCGATGCATTTGTCTAGAACAATCCCAGAACACTATCGCCAATGCTTTCTGGACAACTGGATTCAGATTAGGTCACGACAACGAGGAGGTCGGTTCGTAAAAGTATACACCCGTCGCTTGGAGGACCACAGCGATGTGTCGGCCATATTGCGTAGCATTTTTTATCAACAGACCACAGCTTTCAAAGTCAACATAGCCTTTGGCTATGTACTGGAAAATGTGGAGAGTGGAGACGTACGTTTCCACTACCCTTCCCAAAATGGCTTCATATTTGACTCCCCAGTGCTTGTTGCTGACCATGAAGATCTCAATGGGGTTTTGGCGCAGATGGGTAACACAGACTGGCAGGAGTACGTGCGCAGACAAAAACCAAATTCGAAATGGTCTATTCTTCAATTGACCAATGTCGCCTTCCATGTGTACCCTATTGTGAACAGACCCATAGGGCGTGGAGAGAAGGGGAAGTTGCCCAAATGGTTGGTGGAGAATAGAGGCCTTGATGTACTGGAAAAGGATTACAACAGTGGGTGTTTATTCAACGATAATCTCTGCTTTTTCAGATGCCTGGCACGTCATCAGGGATATGGCCTGAAGAATTTAGAAACCAAAACCAAGCAGCTGGCTAGTAGGTTTTTGGCTACTCTGAAGAACCCAGAGAAATTTACTGGGGTCACCCTAACAGAACTACACCAACTGGACAAACTGTTTGGCATACAGACATTGGTCTATTCTTTGGGGGAAGGGGGAAAAGTGGAGCTGGTCCACCGCCCTACCACCATGCTCACCAAAAAAGAGGCACAACATGCACTTAAGCTGAATTTATGTAACAGCCATTTTAGTTACATAAAAGATATGAAGCGATACAGCCATTGTTACGTTTGCAGTCGGTGTGAGAATTCATTTCCGAAAGCCCATCGTCTCTATCGCCACGAGCAAAGTTGTCAGGCAAAAATCAATTTTAAGTATCCTGGTGGCGTTTACCATCCCTCCAAGACGATCTTCGAAAAGATTGAAGAGGAGGGCATTGAAGTGGATGAAGAACTTAAATACTGCAAGTATCGTGCAACTTTTGATATTGAGGTGTATTATCCGCGTGATAGTACTAACCTCCCAGAAAAGCGGGCAAAGCTCGAGTTCACGGCAGAACATCATCTTCTCTCCATTAGCGTGGCGTCCAATGTTCCTGGCTACGAATCGCCTCGATGTTTCATTGTGGAGGGAGAAGGTGAGGTCGAGGGTCGAAAAACGGTGGAACGATTTGTGACTTACCTGGAAGACATCGCACAAGAAGCTGCACGTTTGGAGTTGACCCGCTTTTCACCTCTCTTCTCTACCATTGAAGAAACGCTCTGCTTAGGGGGTATAGAATCCTCTCTCCATCCTTCGCAAGTAAAGTTGGAAAGCACTGGATACGATGATGATGATGACAGTGAGAGTGAGGAAGAGCCCACAGACTCCGACTGGGAGTTCATTGATGATTCAGAGGACGTGGAGAGCGATCGCTCTTTTTACCGTCAAATCAATCAAGACCAGGGAGGAAGCGAAGAGTACTCGAGAACCACACCCAGAACCCATCTACCGACCCGCCAACAGAAAAAAGCCAACCAGATCTTGTCTGACTTGCGTCACCACATCTCAGAACTACCCGTAGTGGGGTTTAATTCAGGGAAGTACGATTTGAACGTTCTAAAAAACGTTCTCATTCCACTCCTCGTCCAGAGCCAAGGTGTAAAGTTTTGTGTAAAACGTCATCATGCCTACCTAGCCCTTAAGAGTGGCACCTTGAAATTCTTGGACATCTCAAACTTCCTAGCGGCTGCCACCAGCTACACGCAATTCCTGAAGGCCTACAACTGTGAGGTTGAGAAGGGTTTCTTCCCGTACGAGTACATGGATTCGTTGGACAAGTTAGAAGAATCCCAACTCCCACCACATTCGGCATTTTACAGTTGGTTGAGGAAGTCAAACATCTCCGAAGACGAGTATGGTGAATGCCAGAAAGCCTGGAACCAAGAGGGGATGACAACCCTCCGCGACTTTTTGGTCTGGTACAATAATCTTGATGTCGTGCCATTTCTAGAAGCGTTGGACAAGATGTGTGGTTTTTGGCAAGAGCAGGGTATTGACATGCTAAAGGAAGCCATTTCTTTACCAGGCCTCGCTTTTAAATTTGAGATGGGGTTCTTGAAGAAACAGGGAATTCATTTGAGTGCCTTCCACGATGAGCAGACCTATCAGTTGTTCAAGAACAACATGGTGGGAGGGCCGGCTATTATTTTTCATCGGTATGCGGAAGTCACCAAGACCTTCATCAGAGGCAACCCTGCGAAACCTGTGAAAAAGATTGTGGGGTTCGATGCGAATGCCCTCTACTTGTGGGCATTGACCCAGCCCATGCCGGTAGGATTGTACACCACCTGGACCCCTGGTCAGGATGGCCTGGTCCCTCACAAGACTTGGCGTGCGGCTGATGAGTGGCTGGCATGGATTGGGCACCAGTATGGGGTCACCTCCTTGAAGACTCGACTCGATGAAGGAGAGAAACGTTTGGGGCCAAACCAGCTGCCTGTCGATGGCTACGATGAAAAGTCCAAGACCGTCTTTGAATTTAATGGATGCTACTGGCACGGGTGCCCGACCTGCTTTGACCCTGATGACATCAACGAGAGGCGCGGAAAGACCTACAGTGAGCTCCTGGCTGACACCCGCACTAAGATAAAGTACCTTGAAAGCCTACCCAATGTTTCCCAAGTGGTCCAGTGCTGGGAGTGTCGGTGGACAGCGGACAAGAGAGGTCCAGAAGCCGACGAAATTGAATCTTTTTTGAATCAACACTTTCCTGGGCGTGGTGAAAAACGTGAGACCCAATGCGAACTATTGGATCGCGTACGTAACGGTTCTTTCTTTGGATGTTTAGAAGTGGACATTCATGTACCTACAGAACTGAAAGCGAAGTTTGAGGAGATGACGCCTATCTTCAAGAACACAGAGATTAGAAGGGACGTCGTCGGCCCACACATGCAGAAATTTGGCGAGGACCATGAGATCCTGAGGTCGCCTCGCCGAGCACTTATTGGGTCCTACAAGGGGGAAAAGATTCTACTTGGCACCCCTCTTCTCAAGTTTTACTTGGAAGAGGGCCTGGTCGTTAGCCGAGTGTACCAAGCCATACAGTGGCAACCCAATCCCTGCCTAGAACCCTTTGGGGATTTTGTGTCAAACGCACGACGTGCTGCCGATTCGGACCCCCAGAAAAAGATCCTAGGGGAGACGGCCAAGCTGGTAGGGAACGCAGGTTTTGGTCGTTTCCTGATGGACGTCAGTCGCCACCAGGATGTGTCTTACCACGACGATGAAGCCAAGATCACTCGCGCCATCAACAGTTTCTTCTTTCGCGATCTCGAAGAATTGAGTGAGGATGTGTTTGAATTGAAGATGTCGAAGAAGAGGATAAAGTGTGACTTACCGATCCAGATCGGGTTCTTTGTGTTCACTTACGCCAAACTGAAGATGCTTGAGTTCTACTATCGCTTTGTGGATGCGTATGTCGACAGACAAGACTTTCAGTATTTAGAGATGGATACGGACTCCGCCTACATGAGCTTAGCGGGAGAGACCATTGATGCCCTCATCAAGCCTGAAAAGAAAGAAGAGTATGGAAGAGAGAAGTCGAAATGGTTCCCCCGTGAGGATACACCTGAACATGCCGCTTACGACAAGAGGACCCCGGGCCTGTTTAAAGTAGAATGGGAAGGTCAGGGGTTCGTGGGACTCAATTCTAAAACCTATTGCTGCTGGGGCGAACAGGGCAACAAAGCTTCGTGTAAAGGTATTTCGAAAAGACTGAACAACCCCACCAAGGATATCTATTTGGATGTCCTAAAAGGAGGAGAGAGTCAGGACGGTGAAAACAGAGGATTCAGAGTGGCAGGAAACAAAGTCTTCACCTACGCGCAGCACAGAACAGGCTTTTCGTATTTTTACCCCAAAAGGGAAGTACTTGAGGATGGAGTGTCAACCATCCCCTTGGACATTTAAGAAACACGCAAAAAAAAAAAAAAAAGAAAAAAGAACTTGAAATGACTAGGTTGCATTCGTTTGTTTTAAAATAACCATGAAGCTTGTGAACATTTTTTTAAACTATCAGGAGTTTGATGTTTTGAGATGTTTATGAATAAAAGTACTTGTTGATTGTATAACATGCGTCCTCTGGTTTGAGTGAGTGTGTGTATCCCAAAAATGTATAAAAGTGCGTGCACATCGAAACGTTTTTCATTTTACGGAAGTCATCGTCGAGTGCACACCATGAGTGTGGAAGAACAATTCCGAACCATCCGTCAGTTGCTGGAGCAGCTGGCTTACATCAGTACCCAACTGTCCAACACCCTAGTGTCCAGGGTGGTGGAAAGTTCACCCCAGTTATACATGAAAACCAAGCTTCGATTGTTGAGTGCCATTGGATCTTTGCCGCAAGAAGTCATGGAAATCCAACAAGCCTGGGAAGAGATGAACTATGAATGGAAACGAGCTGGATTGGCAAATTCTCTGGAGGAGAACGATAGCCAGACAAAGAACAAGGCCAGCAAGAGACTCGTCTCAGAGGCTGCAGACAATAAACCAGCCAAACGTGGACGAAAGAAAAAAGACACCTCCGCTACTCTGGAAGAATCGATCCGCGACCTCGGACCCTTTGTGGCCTTCCCTGACTCTCCATAACAAAGGAAAACTGTAATGAAAACTTGAGAGAACAAAGTCAATAAATAGAATGTAAGCAGTGTTTATCTGTGTGTTAGCATGGCGAAGAAACAGAGCACGCTAGATGCCTTGTATTTAGACGAAGACAGTCCTTACGCGTTGAGTGGGAATGCGCAGGAATTGATCAGTGCCGCTAAGTCCTTAGGCGTGTCTCGACGAGCTGCTCAAACGTATTTGCAAGGTGAACCCTCCTTTACCTTGCACCGACCGCGACGGGAAGAGTTTCCCCGCAGCAAGACTGTGGTGGGACCGTCCCTCGATCATACCTGGCAAGCCGATTTAGTTGAAATGCAGGATCGGAAATTGGTGGCAGCTAACAAGCGAACGCGTTACCTCCTTACCGTCATCGACGTCTTGAGCAAGTATGCCTGGGTGGTGGGTTTGAAAAGTAAACGCGGGACAGCCGTGCGAGATGCGTTGCGGTACTTGCTGGAACACAACCAGGGACGGCGACCCGTAAATTTGCACACCGATCAAGGTAAAGAATTTTACAACAAACACCTAAAACGTTTGTTGGACGAGTACGACATCCACCACTATTCCACTCAGGGAGAACCCAAAGCTTCCGTGGTCGAGCGTTTTAATCGTTCCCTGAAAGAACTCACCTACAAGTACATGACTGCGCACAACACGCCCAAGTACTTAGACGCCTTACCCGAACTAGTGGACAGGTACAACCAACGCATTCATTCAAGCATTCGAATGGCACCTGCCGACGTGAACGACTACAATGCCGAAGTGGTGTGGCAACGGTTGTACAAACCTACAATCCCATTGAACCGTTACAAGTTTCGACCCGGGGATTTCGTCAGAACCTCCAAGTTGTTGGGGAAGGACAAGAGACGAGGTGCGTTCGGTTTTAAGAGTGCCAAAGGGGTGTGGTCACGAGCCGTGTACACCGTGGTGGATCGCAAGCGACAAGTGGCAGATGGCGTGAATTATTACACGTTGGAAGATTGGCAAGGGCGGAAGGTGAAAGGTCGTTTCTACGAACCTCAACTACAAAAGGTTCGAGGGTTACCCAATCGGTGGCGCGTGGCCAAAAAGCTTAAATACAAAGGACGTGGACCCACTCGACAAGTGTTAGTGAACTGGCAAGGAGTGGCACCTGATTATCAGACGTGGATTTCACGCAAAGACTTGAAACAGTATGAGTAAGCCATGGGAACGCGACAATGATTTCATCATGTATTTGAACAGTGGGGATCAAGGGACTCACCCTCTAGAACCTGACGTGACGACAGTACGCTCCGCCTTTCGACAGGAGTTGGAAATTCCCTTGACCTTGTCCCAAGACTGGCAAGTGGCTCTAGTCAGTATGTATTATACACACTCCTTTGGCAACGCGGTGCTGAAATTGCCTGCCGATTACCACTGCCAAGTGGGGCGTGTGGAGACAAGTCTTCCATTGCGATCCATTCAATTATCGCGGCACCAACAGTTTACACATGTCAAGCACGTGCTACAAGATTTAGTTCAACGACTGGGCTTGTACGTCTTCCCGACCTTATCTGGAGGCACACATCATTACGGGCAATTGCACATGAATTCTCCCAAAACGTTCGACAGAAACTTTCCCACCAATCCCAAACTGGATTATTTTCGTCGTGATGTGGTGGATGCCTGGTTGGCAACCGACAAGATCTTACCCACGACCTTTTTGGACGTCAAACGTTATCTCAACCAAGCTACCAGGACGCTGATGGGGTCCCACCGTGTCAAGTATGTTTGGGCACTCAAGGACAGTCCTCATCGTCCCAGGACACATTATGCCATCGACCTATGGGCTGAAGGTCAGTATGATCTGGGTGAATCGTTGGCCCTGCTCATGGGATTCCTAGAAATGGATCCCGATCATCGTGGAGCGTTGCGAATTCCACCCCACAACACTGTTTACGCCAATACAGGCAACAACACTCGAACCCGCTTTGAGGTGACTCGACTCCTCGACCCATTGGGAGGTGTGAGGATTTCATTGGACATTCACCCCAATCGACGCCGCTACATGTTTGGCAAGAGACTCCTGTTTGACGTGGGGGCGTGGCATAAAAGCAACAATGCAGTGACCCCCTATGCCATACAAGAATTTCCAGTGACCGTATTCAACTTAGAACCTGGTCGATGGTTGCTGCAAGTACAACCCAAGGGTTACGTGCGTTTTGATCACGGTTTGGAGGAGCTGATGGGAACCCACGTTCTCAAGGACGGTGAAAGTCTACTACTACCCGAACCCGAGTCACCTATCGGGGAGCTGGTCAGCTTGTCCAATACAGATTTGAGCAAGTGTTTTGTGGAAGTGGACATCGTGGGATTGAGCATGACAGGAGAGCACCAGCGACACACCTTGGCCGTGGTCCCATTTCAAAGTCAGATGTATGGCAAGACGTGTGAATATCACCCACAGCACGTGGATTTTCGACCGTTGGGTGCTCCGACACGTCACCTGAACCAGCTCCGAGTCAATTTAAGAAACAGCGACAACCTAGGCATTCCATTTTACACCGGTCTCGTTGGACTCTTGTTGTACTTTCACAAAGGCCCTGCTTTATCACCCACCATGCGATTTCAAGGGGGACGACGGGTGACCTTAGAAAGCAATGCGCAACTGGACCTGTTTCCTGACAACTCACCATCCCACTTCCGAGTGCGTCTGCCAGAGAGGTGGTCCTTGGACGAAACGTGGGAAGTGGGGCTGTTTCAGCTGCTGTTACCCCACACGTGGCGCAACGTGTTGAATCGGCAAGTGGGTCTTCGCATCCACTACGACCAGGATCACCCGGACGTGAGGATGTTTATACGTGCCGGCACCTATGTCACCGTGCAAGATGTGGTGGAAGGTTGGATGCAAGCCATGGAAGCCAATGCGCCTCAGAAGCACGATTTGGGTGGGCTAAAAGTCACCTTGGACGAACGAGGATTTAACGTGTGGACCTTTCCCAGTGACGACTTCTCCGTGTATCTGCCAGCCTGGCTGGCCCGTGTCTTGGGCTACTTGGATTTTGACTCCTGGACTGTACCCTTCTATTTTCATTCCGACACCCATCGTCCCATTGTGGAAATCACCAAGCGCAATGTTGACGGGAAACCCACCGAAGTGGAGATCACTCGAAGTCACACCATGGCCAAACACAGCCAAGCCAGTGTGTGGAGCACCATCTCTAAGTACTCCTTCCAGAACATGTATGTGCACTGCAACATCAGCGAACCAGTCTACGTGGGCTCCCAAATGGCCAAAGTCCTCTTGACCCACGGTGTAAACACGGACAAACAGAGGGTGGAAGACGTGTTCATTCCACACTTGCTTTTTTACCGATTGAGTCAGTACCAGATTCGCGACATCGAAATCGATATAAGGGACAACCAAGGTCGCCCCATACCATTCCAAGGTGGTGTGGTGACAGCGACCTTGTATTTCCGCCAGAGAGAGATTCCATAATGCCCGTCAAGAAACGATTCGCCCCATCTCAGTGGGTGCAAGTGGGAGGAGGTACCTTCTACGACCAAGGCACCCCTGCGTATCAAGAAGGGGGATTTTCACCGCTGTGGGCCCTAGCAGGTCAAGAGGCCACCTCTTTGGGCAAAGCGGTGGCCTGCAAGGCTGCCAAGCGATTTCGTCAGTCCTACTGCCAAGACACCGAACAACCCGTCAAGAAAAAGAAGAAGAAGCGACAGCAAGAAGGAGGGTATGGCTTTGACGAAGTGGCCTGGCAAATGATCAAAGGTCTGGGAAAGGCAGGTACCAAGGCGGCCAGGTTAGGAGCCGGCAAAGCCATCCAGTCAGATCTGGCGCAAAAAAAGGCCATGGAACTCGTGTCTCCATTTGTAGGCCAAGCCCTGGACACGTTGGGGGATAAAGTTGCAGGTCAACAAGGCGGTATTCTTCCTCTCTTGGGGTTGATTCCAAGTTTAGTCAAGCAACTGGGTGGAACTGGCACTGATACCTATCGATCTGGCACCGAACCCTATCAGGAAGGAGGGTTCCTCTCGCTGTTGGGACTGATGCCTAGCTTACTCAAGAATCAAAAAGGAAGTGGAAAGAGAAAGCGTCCCAAAGTCATCACGGGTGCCTCCACGACATTGAATCGACTGTTTCGCCGACAAGGTGGACGTAACGTGGGTGTGTTGCCAGAAATCATTCCTGGTCCACAAGTCGGCATGGGTCGACGTCGACGACCGGGACAGCACTGTTTTCAAGGCTTGCCTTAGAAAAAAAAAAGATATAAAGGCAACACACTCGTGCCATTTGAGTTCAGTTCCTCGCCATGGAGTCCTTGAGTTTACAGGCCGACAAAGGTCAGTACGACTATCGACCGCAACGGAAGATCGATGCCACCGAGTACAAGTGGCAGTTTGAGGACATCAAACCCTTGACGCATTCGTCCACCCCATTGCAGTTTCGCATCGACGATCGCCCCTATCCTTTTTGTCCTCGAGAAATGGAACTGCATCTGCGAGTGAAGTTTAAAGAGGGTAACACCAAAGCCCTAGCCTATCATAACAGTACGTCCAACCTCATCGTGGGACCAGTGAATAACTTTGGCTACAGTTGCATTCGACAAGTGCGTTGCAAAGTCAATAATGCCGAAACGGAGTCTGCCTCAGGGGTAAATTTAGCCTATCGAGAGTATTTTCGAACCCTGTTGGAGTCTGATCCCTGGGATGAAAAGAGCAAGCTGAAGCGTCAAGGGTGGTACCGGGATGTGGCTGGTCAAATGGACAAGTGGGGAGGAAAACTAGACGAAGCAGCCAAGATGAATGCCGGTGGTATCTCGCGTCAACGAGTCATGGTGAATACCACGGGTGAATACGAGTTCAACGTCTGTCCCATGCCCAGCAATTTCACTCAAGTCGACCAGAATGTACCTCCCAACACCAAAGTGGAGTTTGACATTGAATTCAACAACCCCGAGTTTGCCCTGATGGCCAAGAAGTACAAAGACAACGGTGATGGAACTGCAGCCACCTCCTCTGACAAAGTGTCCTTTGAAGTGATGGTGAACAAATCCTTTGTACGCGTGTTCTACCGCGTACCCGTGAAAGACATCATGCAGTATATGGAGGAACAAGTGGAGAAGACCACTGTCGTCAACCCGATGACCTTCCCCTTCCGACGGATGCGTTGTGACAACTATCAGTTGACAGCCAATCAAACGCAACTAGACATCAACGACGTGTTCCGAGGACGATCGCCCCGGTTGTTTTGGTTGGTGTTGGTGGACGACGAACGTTATCAAGGACACTTTGGAAAGAATCCATTCGATTTCACTCCCCAGAATGGAATCCAAGTGGAATGCACTGCCAACGGCGTACCCGTTCCCAAAGCCAGCTTATCTCTGCAAGATAAGTACGAGATCTTTGATTTGCTGATGAATGCCTCGGGCAAACGCAAACGAGATGCTTACCTGCTGAATCCAGACACCTTTGACCAAGGTTACTTCATGGTCCCCTTTGATCTGACGGCAGTCCAAGATGGAGGAGAATCCAGCACCCCCTTGTTACGTATGCTGGTCAATGTCCGACTGACCTTCAGTAGTGGAAATCCTACCCTCCAAGCACTGTTTTTCTATAATACAGATGAAAGTCTGCTGCAAGTCGACAATCGTGGTACAGTGCAAGGTCCAATTCCCTTGGGAGACGTGTGAGAATGCATGATACAGCGTCCTTAAGAAGAGCGTGCCAGTGCGATCCCGTCATTCGGGAGTTTTTCACAGACGTGTACGGTGCCGACGAAGTGCCTTGTCAAGCGCCCTATCCGCAATGTGCTATTGCCAATACAGATCCCATCGACTTGCCTGGACAGCATTGGGTCGGCCTCTTTTGGTGGGCACCTGGTCGCGGTGAATTCTTCGACAGTTATGCCATCACACCCAACAGATATGATACCCGTTGGCGTTGCTTTGATGACTTTGAACAAACACCTCGTCCCATTCAGCAATGGACCACTGATGTGTGCGGAGATCACACTTTGTACTACCTTTACCATCGATGCCGCGGCACGCCTTTGAGAACGATTGTGCAGTATTTTTCACCCACCAACTTACTTTACAATGACACGGCCGTCGTGCAACGGATGCATGACCTATTTCCTTCGTTGTCATCTGAAAAGCATCGAGGTGGACACTTGTTTGATGCACATGGACATAGTCAGATTTGTATTGAACGCCAAAGGCATCGTTGTTATGACTGTTGTAAACCTGTTACAAAAGCTATAAATTAAACTGTTGAAAAAAAAAAAGTGTGTGTGTGTGTTCATCATGTCGACGTACGATCCGCGATTTCGGGTTCCGGGCAACATGCAGATTGTGGGTCCCTCTTTGAGTGGGAAAACGACTTGGCTGTACCGCTTGGTACACAATGCCCCGGTCTATTTTCGACTCGCAGATGGTAGCCCGTGCTACTTCCAAAAAATCGTGTACTGCCATGGCTCGACCTGGCAACCCATTTTTGACCATTTCCAAGCCTTGGGAGTGGACTTTCACCAAGGTCTACCCGAGGATATCTCAGAACTCTTTCCTCCCACGCAGCGACCCGGCATGTTGATCCTGGATGATTTGATGCAAGAATCGGCCAAGTCCCCACAAGTCACCCAGTTGTTAACGCGGGGTACTCATCATCTAGACTTGTTTGCCATCACGCTGTCGCAAAATCTGTATCCAGGTGGACGGGAACAAGCCACTCAAAACCGCAACTACCATTACACGGTCCTTTTCAAGAACCCAGCCGATACCAGATACGTCAAAGCCTTGGGTGATCGCTGGTTGGGGGATAGCAAAGCCTTTTGGCAACTGTACCAAAAAGCTACCCAAAAACCGTTTGGGTATCTGGTGGTTGACCATCATCCCAGGACAGACGAAGCATTGAGGTTTCGCACCCACATTTTGCTAGACGAAGCTGACCCTGTCACCGTGCTACACCCGCTAGAAAAAAAGATAAAAAGCCGAGTGTCATAGCCACACAGGACCAGAAAAGGAATGAATTCTCTTGTGTTACCCACCTTTCGACGTTCCGCATTTCGACGTCCTCCTCGCTCTTTACAAGCACCTTGGGGTGCGGGGATGCCAGGCACTCACTACGTGCTACGAGGCGACGAGTACGACGTTCGCATTCAAGATGCCAGTGAGGCGACCACTGGACGACGCAGCGTTTTGGCAACCAAAAGACGACGAAAGCGTGGACAAAAGGGAGGCATCTACCCCGGACCTCGACCATCACCGTCACGCATTGCTCAGATGCAGAGAGCCATCCACGCTCGTCATCCTACCAATCCTCAAAGACGAAGAGCAGCTTCTAGAGCCTTGGCCAATACGAGATCGCAACAACTGGCTCGAGGTGTCAACAGAGCCATGTGGAATGTGCGTCGTACACTGACCCCCACCACCTTAACGGGCAAACTCGGGACAGCAGCAGCACTAGGAGGCGTGTTGGCAGCAGTACCGACAGCCTTGTTGGGAACGCTCTTGTCGCAAAAGGTATAAAAGTCCGAGTCGCGTGTCGAGTTTAGAACACAACGATGCCAGCTGTAAGACGAAAACGTCGACGTCAGGAAGGAGGGCTCGGCCCTTTTGCTCAGCAACTAGCCATGTTCTCGTTGGCTCCCATCGTGACCGACATGGCTAGCAATGTGTTGAACAGCATGGTACCAGGCTTGACGGGTCAAGCGGGTGGAAAGTTTAGTTTACCGGGCAACTCGCAGATGATTGGTTTGCCTAATCATTTACCACCGTCCACTTATCTTCGCATACCACGATCCAGACAGAAAGGTGGAGGAATCAGGAAGAAAATGAAACGCTGTAAACAAAAATCACAACAGGGAGGATTGGGACCTCTGGCTGCAATGGCAGGCATGGCCTTAGCTCCGCTGGTGCTCAAACCACTGCTTTCTGGTCTACAGCAGTGAGAAAAAAAGGATATAAAGAAGCTGCGTCTGGAAGGTTTATTATTGAACCATGGCACCTCCATTACAAGCCTGGCGACGTACTCCCACCAATCGTTACTTTTCCACTTCCTCGGTAGCAGTCAAGCGAGCTAATCGAGGGTTTACACGTCCTGCTAAAGCCCGTTCCTCGGGTAACAAAGTAGGAAGTGCCTACGGAAAACTCAAACGTAAAATGGGTACCAAGGGATTGTTGGCTGCCGGCTTACTACCTTTGGCAGGTCTGGGTGCTCTGCTAGGCGGAGTGGTGACATCAAAAAAGAAGAAACAAACGGGCAGTGGTGCGTGGCGCGTGGCAGCTCACCAACCTTTTCTACTCAACTTGGTCAGTGGGGATGGCGCCACGTGGCGACGAGAAATTCACAAAGCCAGCAATGACCAACTACGTGCCTTGACCGACGTGATACGCAACTTGTACGATGGCGTGATCCCCATACCGTCCCAGATCAAACTTCCCTTGAAAAAGCATATAAGAGAGATAAGACGTTTGAGTGGACTAACCACACCTTTGTACGAACGGCGAGCCCTCTTACTTGCCTTGGGAGCACGCCTTCTTCCGTTTCTGCGAGCTGGTTTAAAAGCTTTGGAAACATGAGCGAAAAATACGCCCAAGAGATGATCTTGATCCCTAAACCCTCAAGCGATCAAACAGGAGGTCAGGTCGCCCAAGACAACATGGATCAATTTTGGCAACGACGCTTGGCGGTGGATCGATTGGTCAATGCCCCTCACGTGGATCGCATGAGGAAACTCATGAACGATATGAAACAGGCCGAAGGACAGGCTGTGCCTGCATCCCTGCCAGGGGACGGCGTCGACAGCAGCCATTACTTTCACCTACAACGTCAACTGCAACGACTGCAACCCAACAGCCTGAAACGGATTGCCCCACCGAAAAAAATAGCAGCTCCTCCTCCAGAGAAAGAAGAAAAATCAAAAATCATCCCTGCGATGTGGTACGCCAACCTCCGCTCGCCCCAGGAAGTGCTTGACCACTACGACAAATTGGATAAGGATCTTGAATGGTATAGGCAACAGGCCAAGCAAGAGATGGAGCAAGCCCTCCGCACGGGCGACGATCAAAAAATCAAAAAAGCCGACCGAAATTGGCAGATCGTGGAGGGCAACGTGCAAACCATCAAGGAGCAAGACGAGTTTTTGAACCATTCGGATCCACCCTTTTGGTTGAATCAACTCATCATGGGCAAGGAAGAGGAACACAGGCAACGCGTCCAAGCTCGAGAAGATTCGCTACGTCGGCGCAACAAATTGTATCAACAACTCATAAACCTCTACCCTAGACAGCGAGGAAAAGGTTATTCTAAGCCCCGTGTTTGGCAGAAACCTCGCAATTGGATTCAAGAGTGAATTTTGTAAACGAGTCATTGTCAAAAAAGTATAAAAAGAGCAACACATTCCTCATCGACATTCATTCTACACATCACGATGCAGTGTAAAGGTGCTCTTCAAAACGTGTGCCTCATCCTCGATTTGGAAGGATATTTTATCGACAAAAAATTTTATCCACGTGAACTCGGTTGGACCACCTGGAGAGGTGATGTTGGAGTCAACCATTACCAACAACCCTTTCGCTGGAAAGCATTAAACCCACTTGACAGACAAACGGCCAAGTACGTGTACCATCGCATTCATGGGTTACCGTTTGAAGAAGATCCCCGGGAAAATGCTCGTTCTCTAGAGGACCTAAAAGGCAACGTATTAGAAGTGTACCAACAAAGCCGAACCCCAGAACGATTCCTAGTAGCATATAAAGGTGGCCACGTGGAAAAGAATTTATTACGAGAATTGGATCTACCTGCCATCAACTTGGAACATTTCGGATGCCCCAAATTTGAAAAGTTAGACAATATCTCTATCATTCAAGACTGCGGACAGCACAAAGTACAAGCGTTGGGACACTGTGCCATGGTGGAATGTCAGGCGTATTGGCAATGGACAGTCACACCGGATGAAGATTGGGAGACTGAACTTTGTTTGTAAAAAAAAAAAGAAAACTTTGTTTGTTAATCAATAAAATGTATTTTTAAAAATTGAAAATGGTTTTTGCCAATGCGAACATACCTAGCCGCCGCTGCGGCGGCACGCGCGGCGGCGGCGGGCGGCGGCGGCGGTGGTGGCGGTGGTGGCGGCGGCGGCGGTGGGAGGCAGCAACAGCCGCGCTGTGCGCGGCTGCCATAAAAAATGCTTTTGTGGCAAGTTTCATTACACAGTTCAAAAAAATCATTTTGCTCTATTCACATGAACTGTGCACCTCAAAAAATGCTTTTGTGGCAAGTCATTACGAAAAATTAACAATGCAGTACCTAATCATTTTACCCTATTCACACGACATGCACTGTGCACCTCATTTTCGTTTTTGGACTCCTCCTTAGCACCTCACGTTCACTTCTCACATTTTACAAGGGTTTGTATGGGGCGACCATTTTGAATTAATTAAAACCGGGGTATGTGCACCTCATTTTCGTTATTGGACACCTCCTTAGCACCTCACGTTCACTTCTCACATTTTACAAGGGTTTGTATGGGGCGGCCATTTTGAATTAATTAAAACCGGGGTATGTGCACCTCATTTTCGTTATTGGACACCTCCTTAGCACCTCACGTTCACTTCTCACATTTTACAAGGGTTTGTATGGGGCGGCCATTTTGAATAAATTAAAATCCGGATAATTTGGAACCTATACTACTACTCCCTCGACCTGTCGGTGTGTCGATAAGGTTTTTGTGTACTATGATATCTCAATATGTTTGTAAGTGAGCGCAAAAAATATCAGCTACTAATGGCTTCTGGCTGCGAAAAGTCTCACATGCACGACCGAACAACCAAGATGGCCGACGCAAACAAATCGTTTTTAGTTACCAATCCCCTTCGGTTCGAATCATCACATCGCCGATAAATGGGGAACGTGGACTCTGGGAACGAGATTGTTAATGGAGTAATTTTCACATTTCACATGAATCCTTGATCGTGCCCTAGCATAAGGCTCGAGACTACGTCCTCGCCTAATAAATGGTTTCGCATGTAGACTCGTTTTGAAATAGAGGAAAAGGGTAATTTGGAAATGGCCTATATGGTTATTATTCCCTGATGAATTCTAATAAATGCGCATACTTGATTTATATTTTCCTGCTATCTATTTGCTTAAAATTTACAACACATTGGGATTGATCTAAGGTCTTCTGCCACATCCCAGCTTATCATATATTTATAAGGTTCTTTCCCTTCATTCAGCACTGCCTAGATATAAGTGCTGATTTAACCCCCAATGCCCTGTCCTGTGATATCAACCGATATTTTTTATACCATAAAGGCCGATCATATTTCAGGTCTTTTGCCATGTCACAGTCTTCATCCAGTGTCGCCTGGAAATGAGTACAGACTGATTTAACCCCTGGGGCCCTGTCTAACTGTAAGGTCTACTGTTACAATATTTTTTATACTGGTAAAGGATTATATTTGAAGTCTTGTGCCACGTCCCAGCTAATCTTGTTATCAGGCCCTTCATCGTCCAGCGTTGCCTGAATATAACCGGCTGATTTTGATGACTGTTTACTTTTTAAGTGTGAAAGGTATGAATTTTCTTTTCTCGTCATTCTTTCACATTTCTCTTTTAATTCTGCAGTCAAGTTAGGGTTTAAGGCTGGTGCCTTAACAAACTTGCCAGCGTAAACTTGTTGAAGTGTCATGCCACTGAAGCACTTACGATTCATTTCATCGTTCATCTGGCGAAAAGTTTTAAGGTCATCATAAAACCCTTCTCCTTCCATTCTAATTTGGCGCCAAAATGTTCTGTTAAAGTGCTCATACAATAACATATCAGCTTTGTTCCATCTTTTGATGTTCTCTTTCAAGTTGTCGCTCATTTTAGCTCTCTCTTTCTCTTGTCTCTCATTGGATTTTATGTGAAAAAGATCATCGAACTCCCAGCAAAGCAAACGCTTCATTAGAACCATAGATTCTTCAAAGTACTCCATGATCATGACCAAATCAAATTCTTTCTCCAGAAATGCAATATAATTTCGAACAGCGGTAGCATTCTGGTAATACTGGTAGTCCAATCCAAAGTCATACATCATAGGATTCCTGGCTAAAACTGATGATCGCGCTTTGGTAATATCTTTAAATGGTATCCCATTTCTGAGAAAAGACGTTATCGATTCTGTTGGGTCAGTACCAAAACCGAAAACCTCGCCGAACTCCACATAGTTGAAAACTGACTCGAACTGGTCAACTGGATTTCGAAGGATGGTGATGTAAATACTGATATCTTTTGGAAAGAGAAGACGCATTGGTTTTTTATTGTATCTAGTATGACTGCACAGAAAATTTGCTCGGTGTCCATTGCGAGGCAAGGTATGCGAGAGGCGAAAGCGCCGTGGCCAGCCAATCATTGGGTCTGAGCCAAGAACAAACGAAAGACCCCGAGAGTCGCCATAACGGAAGAAGATATTGGCCACAGTAGATGATCCTGTTTTGTGTGTCTTGAGAAAAAGAACATTTCTAATTGGAGCACAACGACCATCTGAGCCCAGTCTTGATATCTGTGTGAGGGTGTCTGCCGTTAATGTTACTTTTGGCCTGTTAAAACAAATAAAAATCATAATGAGGCAGTTATTTAAGGTAGCGCATGTTGTAAGCTACATGTACTAAGAGGAAAAATTTCTAAGTTCTCCCAACAATGATTGCTACACCATATACAGTACATGTAACAGGTTTAGCATAACCCAGTGACTTACTATAAAACGAAATCACAATATGATTGGCTACACAAGGGCAGTCTAATTTTGAATAGACTGCCCTGGGAGTACTTGCAAGTAAAATTGACAAAAAAATGGCCAACTACATGTATCAGCTAATAGAAACCTTGAGCTTGTCATCTAATAGTAAATTACTTATGACAGACCTTCCACATTCATAAAAAATTAATATGAGAAAGATGTTTATTTTTCAATGACACAAGCTATATAGTTATGGGGCTTAATTCACCCCAGTCCTTATGCATGTTAACGCCAACCTGGCTAGCTTCACCACCAAGCCTCGCTTTCAAAGTGTGAAACTTAAAACTCAACGCACATATTTTCTGAAAGGCGATCTATCTAAAGAGTGGCTAATATTTAACCTCTAACCTCAGCACTAAATTTCATAACAACGGATTGTGTGACTCTTGCTAAAAACACAAGCAGGGCTGCAAATAACAGTCAGTCATCAGACATTGGCCGACCAAAATTTGCTTATGTCTGACGAAATCCCAAGTGTGGTCGGACATAATGTCTGGGCAATTTTTTGATCATAAATCATTTTACGGCAACGATGAATAAAAATATGTCCGACCAAGATGGTGTCTTAGTAGGACATATGTTCATTCAAGTGAAAATTGTTCTGATAATAAGCCTGGGTGGTGTGACCAAATAATTTATTGAAACTGACCATCCTCTTGTTTTTTCAACTAGTTTGACTGTACAACTAGGTATTTCACAATGCAAAACTCAACACACATATTTTTGAAAGGTGGTTTATCTAAAGAGTCAAATAATAATTATTTTACCTCGGGCACTAAATTTCATAACAATGGATTGCGTGACTCACGCTTAAACACAAGACAATAATCCTTTTCTGTCTTTATATATTTCTACTCGTGCTTTGTGCAAAATAGTTGGTAGATCTCTAAGGCCTGATTCACGCAACATCACGACATAATGGCAAGGTCACGCAAATGCAAAAAACACCTCACGTTGATGTTTTATGTCACCAGTGTGAGCAACATAACATTACGACAAAGTTGGAACATAATGACATTAGCATAACGACAAAAGGAAAGAATTGAACTTTTCTTTATGTTGTTATGTCCATGTAGTTATGTTATTATGTCGCTAGCTTGAACCATGCCTAAGAGATCTTTGATTACTTCATAGTTACAGGGTCCGAAATTAACTTTTTTACATCGGCGCCAGCTGGCGACCGGACCGAAAGTTTTAGTCGCCACATGGCAATTTCTGGTCGCCAATTTTTTCGATTGACTTTCCTTTTACACTTAAAGATGAAACACTTGTTCTTCTACAGTGTATTTTTGGCCATTAATATACTCAAAAACAGCTTAATTAAACCACAAAACAACGACGATATGAAAGCCAGTTCTACAGACCGTAACCACTCAAAGAAATGCTGTACTTGCCTATATTAAAGTAGAGTCTTAAGAAGTCTTCTTTATCGAATGTTAACTCTCTAACATTTAAATGGAAAATACTTTACAGTCTTACTCAAACATTCCGCTCTTAAATATAAAAAACACCGGGAAAAAACATCATTTCCACCAACTTTCTGACATATTTCGACAGGTAGTTTTTCATTCAACACAGTGACAACAAGAACATGTTGCGTTCGTGGAACGTCGTAGCGAAAGCACATTGCTCGGCGCGCCCGCAATAACGTCGTAGGGAAAACCGCTGAGATAAACAACATGGCGGCTCGCAATGTTCGAATCGTGTTGATCGCAGCTGTTGGCTGAGCTGTTGAGGAGTTTATACATTATGTAGGTAGAAATTTACTTCACTGTTATTTCAAGGACATCGCCAAGATAAAAAGTGAGTCAATAAATTGTTAAAAAACGGCTCCGAATTTTATCGTTAATCAATTTCTCTGAATACTCTTACAAAGCATCTTAGTCGCCAGCGGGCGATCAGTTGTGAAATTCTGGTCGCCAGCTCTAAATATTTAGTCGCATTGGCGACCAGGAAGGCGCAATTTCGGACCCTGAGTTAATAGAGGGAAATGGTTAGGAAGCCTGGGAAACATCAAAGGAGCAAACAAAGAGGCCAAGATTTAGGTTGGAAGGTCCATGACCGTGCACATCTTTTGTTTTGCTCTCATACACTATGTATGAGTTATGTAATCCAAATGTTTTTATTGGTTAATTGCATGAACACACGTAACCACCGTATTGTATTTTGTCAGGTTTCGTGCACGGTCAACCCCCAAAATAGCGTACAAAAACCTATAACAAATAACTTGCCGGGCTTCATAACCATTTCCCTCTATTAACTATGATTACAACAACAACAACAACAAAAATTGTTTCATAAAGAAAGAGAGAACTTACTCTTCGGTATCAGTGATATCAGCACTACGGTGTGGTAGTCTTTTCCAAAGGTAATTCAGTTCACCGTAAAATGTCAACAAAAACAGAAGACCTATGACACACGAGGCCACAAGACACTTTAGACGTGACCATCTCCCCAGGTGCGAAATCAAGAAAGAAATAGTTGCCATATGTGCTACCAGTAAAAAGGTCTGGGTCCAAAATGATGGTGAAGAATGTGTGTAAAGAAGGGTTTAATATGGTGTAACAGCCTCTTCAGTTTACAAAGACTGTTGTTAACAGGTTCAAATGCAGAATGAAAGCAGTTCCACAACCGTTTTGTTCAATCGTTTCAACTGATAATGACTTTATCCTCTGCAAGACCTGAAACATAATGGAGAATGAAGAATTATAGAAGAATTACATGTACACATTCACCTCTTTTGCCCACCTAAACAGTGTGTATTATTTACACCGGTACAGTAGCGTTTGAGCAATCACCACCAAGCAAGAACAGTTAATTTTTTTGGCAATTTCAATGCACCACTGCACTTTATCAAACCCAGGTCTTGACAACAGGCAATGATATTTTGTGTACAATTTCCTGTTTGTGGTTACAAAAACAACCACGTATTGCTTTATTTTTCTTAGATGTTTTCGGTTTTATGCTTAGTTTTAATTTTTTAACTGCAGCATTGGGTTGCAGAGCATTTCGAGTTACTAAATACCGTCGCTTGCATCTAAGCGTGAACAGGTGTCGCCGAAACATGATCTAATTGGGTATCAAACGTGGCATGATTGGTCATCAAACGTTTGAAGTTTAGCAGACCGTAACGGCAACTTTCGCGCCGAAACTTCAACACATTCCGGTTTCGAAACAGTCGAAATGGCGGAAAGATTGGATATCAAGACTTCCTTCGACAAATTGATCCTGATCTGTGACGATATGCATTTGCAGGTTCACTTGAATCACTTCTGGTGCAAAGTTTCGCCTGTTCTCAGTGTTTATGGTGAGCATTTTGAGCTTGAAAGTTGCCGTTACGGTCTGCTAAACTTCGATGTTTCATGACGAAACATGCCATGTTTGATACCCAATTAGATCATGTTTCGGCGGCTCGTGTTCACGCTTAGATGCAAGCGACGGTACTTTAAGCTGTCAATGAAGTGAAAAGTGACGTCATAGTGGTGACCTCTATTATACAGACACTTCGCTCTGCCCTTCGGTGTCCATATTAGAGAGGTTCAACTGCACTTGCAAATTTAAGTGAGAATATGGAATCAGCACTCGGTCTTTTCTGTCAAGACCTCCGGCTGATACTTTCCCTGTACGGCCCTCCCACTCGGTTAATAAGATATGTATTTACAACCCTATACAGAACTGTACACTCCTAAACAGGGTTGGAAATAACGGCCAGTGATCAGTAATTACCAATCAAGTTTACCAGCCAAACATTAAGGTGGTAGACTGGAGTTTAGCTCAAAAATGAAACATATCAAAACATTCAAGGATTTTAAAGATAACATAGATTTATTCACAATCCCAAGAGATAAGCGCTCCATTCTGGCTATCTGCGGAATAATTAAAGCCTAAAGATGGTCGCTAGGCCGGCACTTTGCGCCGCCATATTGAATTTATTGTGTGACACGCAAGTGACACGCACCAAATGTTGATTTGAGTCTTCTTTTGCCGTTGAAACGCTTTGCTACGTTTTGGAAGACGCAAGTTCAGGTCCGCTGTACCTTTCCTGTGAAAGGGTCTGCAGTATATTCTACAAAAGAAGCTAAATGACGATCATTATATCGGACGAACGTGATCTAGAAAAGCGGCATTGTGTTACACTATCGATCATTGTGAAATATCAACTATAAGTCGAAATCAGTCGTTCAGAGCAATTTACACGTCTTGAATTAAAAGTTGATGGTAAAAATAAACTTAACTTATGTCCTTTGTGTGGTTCCTTGGTATTTTGGCTCCATTTAATGGTTAAATCGTGGTTTTTTTCGTTTCTGGGACTCGTGACATAACATTTACACAACACCGCAAGAATTTACAGCCCAGCACGAGATTCTCCACGGGAGTCTTGCGCAGTAACTCAGTACGCCTATTGTCCGCTGTGCCCATTAGCCGAGGTCTCAAGTTCACATCGTTGCTATGCATTACGTAGTTGTTTACGCCGCCATCTTGAACTTCGTCAAAGGACGGACAAGATCGTAGATTTTCGGCATTCTTCGCGCTATAATCGGTCATGTGTTGCCACAAACACTTCGAACAGCGGTTTTCTAAGAAGATTTCAAAATGGCGCCCGATAACCACGATCTTGTGATGAGATATCGGCGAGAAACTACCACAATTTAAGGACCTACACAGACCGCACTGAAAGGTATTTTAAGAATAAAGTTGTAGATTTATCGTACCTGGATGAAATTCGCGTGGTTTGTTATTTTGGTGTAAAAGAAACTTTTCACGGGAGCCTGGAGCGAAAGAAGTTTTCTTCGAGATGCGAGTGCCGCGTAAATAATCAGCACGTGTTTTTGACTTTAAAACTCGCTTTCTGAGGAAAGAAGCGGCTTTCCACTCCGGGCTCCCGCAGGATTTTTCCTTTTCTATATGGGAATAGATTCCTACATTTTATTTTGACCAGCTTTTAAAAATAAAGCCGCAAAACGAAAATTTCTTAATTTTGAGCCCGCAATTCAAATGGGGTTTGTCACCTGAGGTGTGAAAATTGTCACCTCAAACATCAATTTTTCTGAAGCTTAACCTCAGTTGTCTTGGCCTGTTATGTTTTTATTTCAGCCACGTCTCTTAATTTTAAGAAATTTTCATCCAAAATGGACCTGTTAAACTCCAGTCTACCACCTTAAATAAAATTTAATTAATTTAAATATATATATATATATATATTCAAGTGGACAAATCTTTATCATTTGCACCTTCACAAAAAAATCACCTATCAATCTGTTTTCCCTTATTTCCAACCCTGCCTAAACAGCCTTATACACCCTTTACACAGCACTGTACATCTGTTGTTGATGAGTTTAACAACAATATATACTACTTATTAACCGAGAGTGAGGTCATTACAGGGGAATCTCAGACCGAGGCCTTGATGTATTGACCGAACGATAGCGAGGTCAATACATCAAGGCCGAGGTCTGAGATTGCCCTGTAATGACGGAACGGACGAGGTTAATAAGTTATTTATTATATGGCATTTTAGCGCTATTCTAAAAATATCTAAAAAAAAAAAAAGGTGAAACTCGCTCTCTGTGGCTCTCTTCATCGCTCATACTAAAGAAGTACCGGTATGCTAATATTTTTCTTTCAGTTATTGAAAAGATAGTTACATTTTGTCGGTATTTATTGTCGTTTTCGCAATTGCGCTAGTAGCTTTTACTCACAACTCAAAAAACCGTCGAGCCGAGAAAATTTTTCATAATGCCCGGGCATTACAAGAAAATAATGCCCGCTCGGCAGCCAATCAGAGCGCGCGTACTATTGTAGCCATATAATAAACATCCATATGTACAATTTTTTACTGTTATTGACTACCATAAGCAAATTACTTACAAATGTCTTTGGTAAATTGTCAAATGTTATTAATTTATTTTTAGCCTTTAGTAGATACTCAACTTGCGAGCCACACTGTCTGGTCAACGAAATTTAAAATTTCTATTCGTTTTACATTTGACATGGCGGTCATATGACACCGTCCTCTGTTTGATTTACGTGTCAGTAACTATGGTGTCACGCATGAAATTAATTACATTTTAAAAGAGCAGAAAAAACCTTCGTCAATTCAATGCTCTCGAAGCTTATCAACAAAGAAACAACAAAATCGGAAAAATGGCGCAAAATATACAAACCAGAGTGAATTTCGCTGATATTTGATAAATATAGACAAGCCAATATAAGCCAGCTGCTTAATTCAGCATTTTCTGGGCGAGTCGATTCGACACCATATTTACGAAATACAAGCTTTTCTTGGTTCTTAAAAATAATGTCTGAATACGTCCTTATAGTCCTAAAAGTGCTTTTATAGTAACTAACGTGACGGCTAAAGACGGCCAATTGTTTCGTACCCTTCTCTACAAAGAGTTCTGAATCTCATTTGCCTCGGGGTGGAAAAGTTGCAGTTGCTTTCTATAATTTCCCAGCAATTATACCTTTGTGTATATTACAAATCGTCGCTTTTACGCATCGGGTGGCATTTCCTTCGTACAAAGCTGGCGATCACCCTACAGTTATTTTATCTAGTTAAAACCCGATCGAATTTGTAAGCGCGCAAGCGAACGAAGTTCGTTCCATTTCATTTCGAGCTGTTCAGCGCGTCCATGTGCTGGCGTGTTTCGTTACGACAAGCGCTAATAAATAGGAATAAACTTACCAAATATCTGTACAGTAGAGAATTAATCAGCTCGGCGAGGTTAAAAGCTAGCTTTGTCCCTGTTATTTCCGCAGAAATGATTGCCAATTCTCTCAGGAAAATCTTTGCTTTGCGAAGGGTGGAACTATAAAATGCGAACTCTCGACGTATGCCGATCTTGCGTCACTGCAAAGAATCATGGGTTGTGTACAGAGGGTTTACGGCCGTTTCGCCTTCAAAATCTTTATTTTTTGTCGTCGTTGTTTTATACTGTGCGCTGTAGCAGTTTTTCTTTAGCGTTTCTTCGGCTACTTCTATGGGTATGGGTCACAAATGAACATACTGTTTAACCATTGTTTTGTGAGTTTTATTTTATTTTGGTTTGTATTGTCTATTGTCTTTTGTTAGCACGTGGAGGAAAAGAGGGGACCCTGGGGACGAGCAGTGCTCGCATAAATCAATTAATCAATTCAACAAATTGTTTTCGAATCGTCTCTGCTCATACGATAAAAGAAAATTCACAAACACACGTGTAAAAGAGCCTATATTCAGTGGAACTCTTGACATTGTCCCCTCGCCCTTTAATCTTGACTCTCGACCCTCTACCAAAACAGGAACCAAAATAATGACCCACTCAGGGACAAGCACAATCAGTTTCGCTTGAGTAAAAGTCTGTGAAATTGAAAAATATTCAGGACGAGACGTGATGCATTATTTATTCGGACGATTCCATTGAATGATGATTATTCAAAAAACGTACTTCCACTCGGAATAATTACTATTCAATAATGTATTACGTCTAAATGTTACAAAAATCTGTTTGTGTTTTCTACTCGGATCTACTCGCGACCACAACTCGGAATAATTACTATTCAATAATGTATTACGTCTAAATGTTACAAAAATCTGTTTGTGTTTTCTACTCGGATCTACTCGCGACCACAAAAGTCGTCTTTTTTGTAAATTAAAAACATTGACTGATGTTAGCGTGTTTCCATGCTTAGACCTGCTTAGCCCTAGGCTGTCTTCTCGTTTGTGTTATTTTATTATTGGGGCAATAAATTATCTTCTAAGCCTTTCATACTGTGAGAAAACACTTGAAAACACTTAGGAATTAAAATTGATTTTACGCCTAGTCAAAACAATTTTAATCGTTAAATGTTTGAGTCTTCTAAGTGGGCGGGTTATGCTCAGTGGTGAGTTATCTAGCGAGTTATCACTGGAGTGAGTTCCATAATTTACAAAAAAGACGAACTTATAACTCTTTTCTACTTCATCGCGACAAAAAACACCGGTTTTTGTAACATTTAGACATAATACAATATTTGAGTCTCGAAAGCTTAATTGGCGAGGTAAGATTTCATTGAATAATAATTATCCAGTGGAATCGTACCTCGCCAGTTAAATAATGTATCACGTCTCTTGATTATGGCGGCATAATCTTAAATGTTCAAGGCAAAATCTTGAATTTTTTGGGCTTTGGCAAAATCGTGAATTTTCCAGCATAATGTTAAATTCAACATTATGCCGCAAAATCTTGATATAATCAAGAGTTTGCAGGCACATTCACGATTTGTCGGAAAATTCAAGTCAATGCCGGCATAATCCGCACCATTCACCGTTTGGCACGGCTTCTCGTCCTCGCGTGGTTGTACCCATCCATATGGATAACAGCAAACCGACCTTTTTTGATCGCTAGATTGAGGAACTCCTCTGGCGATTCGTCATTGTAGATATACTAGTTATGCAACGCTTTCGAGTGGTATACTATGGAATATCCCACGAGTCACTTGTATTTCCTCGGTATACACACGAGCCTTTAGGCGAGTGTGTATGCCAAGAAAATACAAGTGACAAGTGGGATATTCTATAGTATACCACGAGAAAGTGTTGTGTAACTATTTTATACCATGCCATAGAAAATACGCTTACTAAATTTCGTCGAGAATACAGTCGCAGCGCACTATGGGAAGGTTGGGTTGAATACCGTCGTCTATACAACGGCTTTCCTGTATTCTGATTGGCTGTATTTTCTATGGCATGGTATAAAGACTGGTTTGCACCGCTCGGAAAACAAGCAGAACACGCAAATGAAATGATGTAGTTTGTTTTGCAATTTCAAATTACTGAAACGTTAGTATAAAAAGTAGAAAAAAGTCAGGACTCAAGGGGTAGGGAAACTTAAAGTGATTTAACCCCATCCCCACCCCCTTTACCACCTTTGCTGTTGGTCGCTCAAAGAAAAATACCCTTAAAAAAACATTGCGCAAAATTTAAACACGCTAAAATTAATAGCGCACTGATTAACTATCAAAACAATAACAAGGTCTAACAAAAATTCAATGTTTGGAACTGCAACTATCTACCCTTGAAAATATCTTTCTGTCTTTTTTCGACTAGCCCCCTCCCTCTGATTATTGTTTTCTTCAGCTTATAAATCGTCCAAAACCTCTTTAGTACAGTCATTAAAGTTTCCGTTTACAGGCTCCTTGTAGATCGACCAGACCAGACCAGACATTGCAGGGTCCTTGTAGGCCAGACCTTTGCATATTTCCAGACGACGACTGATCCAAAAAAATACTGACAAAAATCGCGAAATTTAATACACTTTTGCTCTAATTTTTCTTGCAATCGCAAAAGTTAATACTTGCAAAATTCGGTTCCCGATTTTTCGCGAAATTAAGTACGCGCGAAAATTAGTAAGAACAAGGTAGTCTAAAGATCTCTTGTCAGAAACTGGAACACATTCCCTGAACTCTTTCTATTTTTTTTTTGAACCGAGACCCTCGCTTAAAAAAGTAACCAAATCCGAGACTCCAAGGCAGCTTTGTAAATCGTCGTCCGTGACTGATGAAATACGAAAAGACCTACCTTGAATGTACCATTAAACATTTGAACTTAGGCTAGAAAAGGTAATACGTGCAAAAAATAATTTATTTCACCGAACAGCGGGAACAAAGGTCTTAGCTAGCGTTTAATAGAATAATTGTACTTGTGATACCTTTTTCAATTATTGAAGAGTGCTGGGATAGTTTTGAATAGTTACCTTTGCAATTTACTTATACAGTAAAAAAATCATCTGGACGGATAATCCGTCTGTTTGCCCGTATTTATACACAGACGAATTATTAGACGAACTAAAAGATGGTTGCCTTTTTAGGTCTAGACGGACCATCCGTCTTTGGTATAAATTGAGCCATTGAGATAAAATGCGGTGCTAAAACATCGCAGCTCCCTTGGCTAAATTCGATCTAGTTTCTTTGAGAAAGATAGCCAGTTGTCGGAGAACGCGAAGAAACAACTAATATAATGAGTTCACCATCAAAATTGAATTAATACTGAGAATAATTTCTCTTCATTGTAGAGGCCAAGAGAAAAATATTAGCAGTAACATTGATTTCTCAACTTCATTTGAAAAACGTTAAGCTGGTTTACACGTTTACTTCATGAAACGTCGATTTTCCCTAAATCTGTGAATTCCGCAAAACCCGCATCCTTAACTTGTATACTCGCTTCAAAATACAAAGGAAAACTGTCTCTAGAAGTGTACCTATTGATGGATGTTAAAAAATAAAAGGTCTTTGGTGCTAATTCCAGTTTAATGGGCAGGGTTTGAGAATAAACTCTTTCGCCCGCCGAACCGGATAATTCAAACATGTAAGTGCGAATACTGCATATATTGGTCACTTCTAGCGCAACAGCTACTTTTCCGTAATTCCTTCGCAGGAATAACAAACACCCCGCGTGCAGGTCTTTCACAATCGTCTTCGAACCAAACATTTCCCGTGGGACGTTATCCGCTATCACTTCTCCCCTCTGTGAAGCTCCAGCGGTTTCTTCTTTGGCGCATGCGCACAGCTTGATATCAACAGACTTATCTGCGCATGACTTAAACTTGCTGTACTTTGACTGTCGCACGTAGCTTGTCAGCCAAACTTTGTCTTTAGCTTGAGCGTACTGTTTAAGGGATACTTTGAACACTTCATCCTCTGTATATCCGGTTGGAGGGACCACGTGTAGGTTCATCGTTGTCATGATGTAGGCTCCTTCGGAACGTTGCACAATATTTGTAAACGATTTGCCAATTAAACGTTTACAGTTACCAAAACCATATTTTTGAGTCGAGTTGCCGCTACCTGATTAGACAAAAAAGAAAGAGATGAAAATTAAACCAACATAAACAATAGTATTTTAAGCAAATGAAAGATCATCACAGTAATGTACTCAACTTAAGCAGTTGAGAAAAGCAAGCCTGAAAAAAATTCAGGCCTGAACGGGAATCGAACCCATGACCTCTGCGATACTAGTGCAGCGCTCTAACCAACTGAGCTATCAAGCCAACTGGGAGCTGGTCACTTGTGAGTTCCTAATATACCCGTGGATGGAGAAGATATGAAATGAATATATGAAATTCATATATTATATATTATATTCATATATTATATTATATTCATATATTAATTTCATATCTTCTCCATCCACGGGTATATTACGAACTCACAAGTGACCAGCTCCCAGTTGGCTTGATAGCTCAGTTGGTTTGAGCGCTGCACTAGTATCGCAGAGGTCATGGGTTCGATTCCCGTTCAGGCCTGAATTTTTTTCAGGCTTGCTTTTCTCAACTGCTTAAGTTGAGTACATTACTGTGATGATCTTTCATTTGCTTAAAATGTATTTCCGCAGTACAAATGTATGAATTTCATATATTCATTTCATAAACAATAGTGACGAAAGGTGCATCTGCGCAGAGGAGGTACTCAGGTTTATAAGTCATGAAACTTTAAATAGATTATAGTACTGGCCCTGAAAAATACTAGCTCTGCTAGTTGAAATATTGGCCAATAAATCTTGCCCTACTGCCGTTGTACCAGCCTTGCAATCAATCTGGTTTCATGAACACTAAGAGTGACGTCTGGTACGAGCATTTCTTGAACAAGAGATCCGGCAGCAGACAAGCCAAGCATTTTTTCTTCGTTGCGTGGTCCCCTGCATCCAACTGTTTTTATAATGGCATATACAAAAAAATCCCTATAAGCCAAATGGAGATCCTACCAAATCTTCTGGGCGTGAACTTAACGGATCTTTCTATTGGTTATGATACAAGTTTTAACTAGATGGTGGTCCCTGACAGTATGTCGTTATTCCAAAAAGTACCAAAACTTCAGGAATTCGAACCAAAAAGACCTTCACACATCCCCGCCTCTTTTTAATGTGGGTTCAAGAATGGCAATTTTTTTGCTCATTAGAGCAAAGTCACTTTGGTTTCTATGCAGTAGATTTTATCTTTTTATCCCAAGATCTGTAGCAACTGGAATATCAAACTACAGTTCAAACTGTATTCCGCCTGTTGCAGTTGAACTTGGTGACTAACCCAGGCCACTAAGAAAACATCCAGAGAGAGAAAATGAGGATTTGGTTGATAAATGAGAAGAGCAGGCCAAATGAATTAGTACAACCGTAAACTGGCTCCGTCACATTTGGTTGAAAATCGTGAAAGTGAAGGATTTTCTCTAATTGACAATTGGCTGCATGGGTAACAAAGTACGACCACCAGCCAATGTCGCCTGATGTGTCTTTAATTTATACAAGAAAGTTGTAATTCATTCTCGATCCCAGAAGCCGCAACATTTTGGTCACACCAAAAAAATTGAATCGATACTTGTTGCTGACCAATAGGATCGCGGTCTGTGCGGACGAGAATGGGTATATTTTGCAAAAGGTAACAAGCGTGGCGGAGTGGTTTAGGGCTCTGGTGCTGTAATCCGGAGGTCCCCGGTTCAAGACCTGCCCGTGCCACTAGCTGGATTTGTTCTCGACAGTCCCGATAAATCCTCGGTCACGCTTTGTATATAGCCAACTGGTCTGCCTTCTGCCAGTTGGGATTTTTAACCATGTTATGTTCATTTAAAAATATTTGTTTCCTCTGTTTCAGTGGCATGCCTGTAAACTAGCTAACTCGAAGCTAAGTGCATGACCACTATAAAAACAACATTTACTTTTTTTTTAACTAATTCTTTATTTACCTCCCATATGTTGTTTCTGTATTGCATCGTTTAAAGTTCCAAGCGCAAATTCTGCCAGCCATTTGTGACTTTCCGAGTTGTCTTTCGCTGGATTATAATTGTCGAAGCCTTCGCACTTGCACCTGGTCAGCGGCATCAAATTTAGGTCTGCGCATGTGCGGTTTGCTGGTAAAACTGCAAATATACCCGTATCCAGAGAATTCTGGGAATTCATTTTCTTGGGGTCGTTCAAACTCATGAGAGCTCTGTGTACATCAAGCAAAGTAAAAAGTCGCTTTTGGTTCGCAGCCAAAGCAGCAATCCGTTGCCGACCCAGTCTTTCAGCGACGCCATCAGGAACGATCATGAAAAAGACTGGGTCGAATACCTCTCTCCTTCCTTCTTCGGAGTTGTAGCTGTATTGAGTATTCTTGTTACCATGGTCAGAAAATACCATAGTAAGAGTGTCTGGAAAGGCAGCCATATTGATCAAAAACTTCGCTAAATTAGCGTCCATGTTCACCATGCGTCTCCCAGTGTATTCGTGCCCAGTGTTGAAATGAATAAACGAAAGCAAAGGCTTTGCTGTGCGGTCGTTTTCAGTCGCGGAAAACGCCATTTTTATGTAATCCATGAAATACTGGCTGAAGAACTGTCCATTTAAACAAACTTGAGGCGGATTTTCGTAATGGTTCGTCTCGTGGTATTTGTCCAGTACCGTGCCGGAGAAATGTAGCAAGCCAAAATCATCGATGTGTTTTGTACGCACCTTACTCTGAAATTCGCTCCACCTGCAACGAAATTTAAAAAAATTAAGCTTACAGGAATTCGTATGTTAATTATACCACTTGACTAAGTTTCCCATTAATAATTATTTCTCGTCAAGTTCCAAGAGTTTTTGGACGGTCGCAACGGTCGTTTTTTTTTATTGATTTTTAGGCGTTTTTGTTTAGAATAAATATTGGAAGAAATCAGTCTTTGTTCTTTGCATTATTTATATAAAGGGGCATCTTTATTTTCAAGGCAGTCTGAGAAAGACTGTTTTTGGTAACTACCGTGAGAGGAAGTGAGCGGACGTCACCTTTGAAGACGGACTGATTGATTGTTTGATTGATTGACGACCTCTGCTTACTAACACTTCGACGATCACACATACAAACTACTGCAGGCCAGCTAGTCCTGTGTCAAACGATTTACATGTTCTGACAATTTTTTGACCCTCTGAAATGTTTTCATTCTGTCTGACCATCAACAACCTTCAAGGCATTTTGTATATGGAACTTACATGGCAAATGCTAGATACCGCCGGGACATTTTACTGTGTCAACCCCACCCTAACTTATAGAGTTCGATTGGTCAAATCAAACAGAACCCATATCATGATGATGGTGATGATAAAGTAAGGGTATATATACTATTTCTAGGTTAATCCGTTTCTACCTTAACTGCCTTGGCAGACGTACCTCTTTTTGAATTCTGAATCTCGTTTTGGCATTCTTCTTATTTCAAGGTCCGTTAACCCAATTCCCCATCTGTCAAACCAACAAAGGTCCTCTTGATAAAGGGTCTGGTAGCCCCACTTCTTGAAGGTCCCAAACAACACCTCCACACCTAATGGAGCCTTAACGGTCTTTGCTGTGTCGCCGACTGTGTTGTCATCTTGACAAACAAAATAGTAAAAACGTATCGTGTAATACCGCAATACAATGAACAGACTTGAATTTCTCATTGTGCGACGTCCCACCCAACAACCCCTTCAAGACCTCGGGTGATCTTCGGTTAATCTTCGGAAGGTTTCGGGAATCCTTGGAAACGTTCGGGTGGTTTTCATTCATCTTTGGAAACCCTCGGATCATGTTTGAGAATTTTCAAAAGGCTTCGAATTATCTTCGGCAATACAATCGGGGAAGTAATGTCGTATCACTTCCCAGATGGTATAATTTTATTCACAGCTTTATCACACTAATATTCAAAACCTAAATATGTAATAAAGAATTTTAGGTATTCTGTTTACAACCACAACCGTCTAATTCATCTCTTTATTGCAGAGCTTACCTTTCATAACGCCAGAGAAGAATGGTCGCAAGTTGTCAAATGTCTGTTGACCAACACTGTGGAAAAGTTCAAAGTCCATGGCAGTGGCCTTGATGTTACGATCCCAGAAAATCTTACGTAGCGCCTCCACAGCTTTCGGAAGGATTCGATAGAAATGCGGTCTGGAGATAGAGTCAAGCATAATCACATTCACATTGATACTATTCCTGTTGCTGCCATTTTCAGCTTTCTTTAACATCGGCGGGAAGGTGAGCGCTTGCAATACATACCCACATCTGATGAAAAGAAAGCCAAACCCGTTTTTCCTCTTTGTGTTCACGGCCTCTTCCACTGCAGCTGTTAATGTTTCTCTTGGTAAAGGTGTCCATTCCGTAATTTTTCCCATTTCTGGATTAATTGAGCCTATCCGAGGGTCTGATGAGCCACAAACCTTATCAGCGTCACATGACAGTTTATGGTCACCTGACTGTGTTACTTGGAACGAACAGATGTCTGGGTAATGTGGCTCGTCACACTTTCGTTCCTCAACATGTCCCGGATATCCATAGTATCGATAAGCATGCGCACAACCAACTTTGTCTGGTCTGTAGAGAAGGAACACGAGTAGAGGTTATCAAACGTTGGTGCTAAGAAATGAAGTTTATTAAGTGAAACGTTAACCAAATATAAATCAGATATTTTTAAGCCAGCGCCTATGTTCGTATTAATGAACAACGGAGATGTTGAAAGTTTGATAACGATATAAATTTGGCTACAGTAGGTAAGCATTTTATGCCTTTTGTGCCTGTTTCAGGCAGACTCCCAGATTGAATTTGGGGTTTTGGGTGTGGATGGTTAATATTTTTTTAAAGGAATAATTTGGGGATCGTCACGTAATCGTCAAGCGATTGTAATTTGGGGATCGTCACGCAACATAGAAGCGTTGCGTGACGATCGAAATAACGGCTGAAAAGACGAAGGAACTAAAAATATTTGGAGCGAACCTAGGCATGGTTACAAAAGAGGCTTAAAATCGTTTGCAATAGCTTTAAACAAAAACTATATTAGGACGTTTCAGTTGCTGCTGCAACCTTCAGCTCAAAATGTAAATAACTCCTAACTAATGGCGTTTATACCTGTGTGGCTTGCATTTAATTTCAGATGGCCACGCTTCGTCGACATGTGAAATCTTCTTCAGGCCGAGATAAGGACACGGGATATCTGGAAACAAAAGTCAGGTTAGAATTGAAGTTTGCCTTCGATTTCTTTCAGTGGTATTTTTATTGCTTTTTATATGTTGCAGCTATACTTGTTGAGGCATTTCTCTTAGTTCAACAAAGTGAAATATTTCGGTTCTTTCTTTGTCAAGTATTTAAAAATCATTCACGGATATTATGTCACAACTCCCTGGTTGTTCGCTGTTACTAAGCATTTTAAAAGTTTAGAGTGATCGCCGAGGTGAATGATTAAGTGAGTGATTGATGGTTGATTGATTGAATGATTGAACACCCGCTTGAGTACCTTGTAGACATCCATAGAGCTTCACTCTCATAACTATCCAGTAATGCCAACTGATTGGTCGAAAACGGATGTACCGTGCTGTGATTGGTGGATGTAGGTCATGTGACACAACACCGTCCCCGTCTGTGTTTCCAGCGAACTCCTAAATCAGATAAATGGTAGATGGTTCACACACACACAAAATGTTAATAAGTTCGTCATTTTAAAGAGAACTGAATAAAAAGCATACAGTATGAAAATGGACCTTTAAATTCATGTTTAAATCAGAGGCATGCATCATTTATTTAAAATGCTCAATTGAGACTGCAATCTGATGGAATTTTCGAAATAGAAAATATATTTATACGTAGTCAATTTTGTCATTGATTTGGCTTATTACATCAGAGAAGGCCAGTAAGTAAAACCAGACAATCGAAATGTGTTACACGCTCTCGTTCATCTCTTAAGCACTACATAAAAATGCCAAGAAAACGTCCTGTTTTAAGTGTATGTCGTGTCGTGTAGGTATATGAAAGGGGCACCTTTTTTTCTAAAAAAGGTATACGAAAGGGGTGCTTTTTCTGTCAAAATGGTATATCAAAGGGTGAGGGGTTGGACTTAGGGGCGGACCTTCCCCGTACCAAACTTTTTTTGAGTGCCCCCCCCCCCGGGGGGGCGAAATCTTTTCTTAACCAAGCTTGCATTGGACCATACTCAGAGAATATCTACCCCCTCGGTTTTTCCTGTATGGACCTCGTGGCGATTTGTACTGCGAGACAGAAGGCCGATATTCTTCTAATACGACCCTCGCCCTTGGTTAATGAGATACCCCTGATTGAAGAATCGTTGATCCACGAAAAGCATAGTACCATGAACGATTCGACCCCAATGTTAACTGGGAAATTGGAAAAATAATCGTCGTCTTTGACAGAATAAACACGATAATAAGACAGGTTGCATAAATCATGCCCTTAAGCCTCTCAAAGTAAGAAAATATCTTATCAAGGATGCATGTCTACCCAGAAGACCATTGGTCATATCATTCATGGTTCATGCTTTTCACAGGGCCAACGTTTCTTCTATTAGGTGACTCTTTATAGTTATAGATGCATTTCACCTCGCCCGGGGCTAATAAGATATGTAGTTATACATGTTTTTCACCTTGTCTATAGTTTGTCCATGTTCTCTGTAGTACTGGAAGCTCTCTCCTCCATCGTTACTGTACTGCAGTTTGTACTTGGTGACCCACTGATTATAGACGCTACCTCCCCCTTGCGTTCCAACACGTGTTACCCTAGCAACAGTGTACTCGGTACCCAGATCAACCTGCAGCCATTGGTCGGCGTCTATTGTGGCAGCTACCCAAACTCTCGCTTTACTTGCAGTTGTTTCAAAGTGAAGCTTGCTCTCTCTGGTAGCATGATCATCATCCCATTTTGAAGAGACCCTGATTTGGTTGTCAGAGACTGTCCCGTTTTCCAAGCCGAGGGCTTCTTGACATTCTAAAGGTTTTTTTTTGGAAATTGGTAAAAAAAATGATGCTGACGTGAATTTACATCAGGCTTCTAAATTTCCAGGGTTGACTCCCACATAAAAGTGACGGGGGCTTTCCCTTCCGCAGTGGCTTTCTGGGGGATATCCGCTGAACGCAATGAGTGCAGGCGCAAATCGAACGAGCTTCCACTCGTTGACCGCTCCTCGTACCCAGGGTCTTCGTTCCCTTGACCAGTGGTCAGGAAACGACCTCATTTCTTCAAGCCTGCGCAGAAGGAACGAAGACTCGAAGTACGAGAATGCCCCCGGGGGACTCCCATATCAAAAGGACGGGGATGGTCGTCGCCTTGAAAAGGGGCTTAAATTAAGGATTTTTGTCTCTCGTAGGGCGTTCAGGACAAACTGTATGAAAGTGGCAAAGGGTTGAGAATAATTCGCGTAAACGAAGCTTGATGGTGAATTTTGGGCATATGACTATATCATGCATAAGGCCAATTAGTAGAAACTCAGCTGTGTTCTATTGGAAATCCGCGAATCTGATTGGTTCTCCCACTGTTTTCTATTCGCCGATAGAAAACAGTCGCGCGCGCGTAGCTCTTTAAGCGGTGATTTTTCTTGATTTTTGTCTTCAAAGTGCACAAATGCTGTAAGTTTTGGACTGCAATCCTTTAGAGTTTCTACTAAAACAATTAGACTACTCGCCCTTGTTTTCTATGAGGGATAGAAAACTCGGGCTCGTAGTCTAATTGTTAATTAGTCTCAAACATTCGAAATCCTGACTACCTTTTTTCCTTTTTTTTTACCTCTGATATACCTTAAAGCGAAGTAGTTGTTACAGCACGTGGAAAGGTAATGGATCATAAAAAATCTGTTGGAGGGTTTTAGATCGAAATATCGACCAGCCTTCATCTACATTAAGACTTTGATCTAGGGTCGCTTCCATAACACTTAACCAGAGATTAAAAAACGCGTGAAATTTAAAAGAAAACTGTTCTTTTGAAATGCAAAGTTAATAATACTTGTGACGGACAGCAGAAAATTATGTTTACTAACTTTAGCAGGCATTCTTTTCAAAGGCAAATTTGTGTTCTAACTTGTAACGTATACTGTCAAATTCTTTTGTACGAGCAATCCAGATGTCTTTGCCACAAGTTCGTATCATGTTATTTTTGCACTAAACATTACAGACTCAAAAAAAAACTTTTTGGTTTACAGACATTTTCTGAGTTGGTTTCCTTCTTCTTGGGAACGGAACATTTCCTCTTGTGACGTAAGCCCTGTAAGGTATGAGGATCGACCCGCCGCTTTTTTTGGGAGTCCCCCCCGCGCTTCAGTTATGAGAGGTTCGCGTCTGTCAGTCACAAAAGGGAATTTTTACATCATATTAATCTTGTAAAAGATAACACCATTAACGAGCCAAAAAGACGAAGTATCTTACCTATATATCCGGGTGAGGAAGGTTTTAACTGCGGCATTTGTACAATAATTACAGTAATCAATGCCATCGCAACAAAAGTGAAAATGATCTGTATGAAAAATGGAGACAAATTTTAGCATATCATAAATTAAAAAAAATTAAACCAGTGTTCAGTTCTTTCCACTTTTAATCTATACATTACTTTTGAGAATTTGGGTATAAATTATTGTCGTTATGAAGTTATCAAATTATGCGGGGCATGCTGTTCTTTGTAAGCTATGGTTTCCACGTTTAATAGCCTTATACAAACCTTAACACCCCTTTGACTCTATCGGCTTTAGCTTTAAGATAACATTAAAGATGTTAGCTCTGATATAACACATAAATGTGAACAAGAAACACATCCTAGATATTGTAAATGAAAAATACTCGTAATCTTTTTAGGAGTTATGACAGTTTAAAATATCTCAACATAAAGAACTGAAGTTTAAATTGATGATGTTTTCTTCCCACATTGCAAAAAATATATTAAGAATATTCACAAGAATATTTCCAGCCTAACCTGATCGGCAGAAAAATAAGAATATCCAGCCTGGGCCGGAAAAACAATATTCTTATAGAAAGAAAAGAGTGTAGGTACGCAGCACGTTGGTTGTTACCATTTATTTCGACCTAGTACCAACCTAATTTTGCTCGTTTTGTCAGCTTACGAATCGATTTTCGTGCGTTTTTGACGACTTCGATTCTTTAAGCGTAACAGGTCGGTAACGTAACGATATCGGTATACTGCTAAATAAATTTAAAAAAAAACATTTTACTTACGAAACGCCTCTTGAGATATCGCAACATTTTCCGCTGCTAGTTATAGAATAGTCACATACAAGCTTGTTTCCCCGCGGGCACTACCTCAGTAAATCTATTTAAAAAATTCTAATTTAATTAATGCACGATAACTCTGAATTTACAAAAAAGCAATTTTTGAAAATTAAATATTTTGCCATCGTTAAATAAAAGGGGCTGGTTTACGTAACTTAGCAACGCAAAACGCTGAATCTTCAATTTAAATTAGTAATTCTCCTTGTTGATTGTCATGACGTTTGTTACATCTGCTTCGTACTGCATGTAATGGGATTCCAACTGTCTTCAAATAAAGCCACTGACATTTAGCAGCACTTTTTTTGGGCAAGCTGGTCGTAAGAACCGTGGATGAAACCACCATTCAAATGAAAGCTATCGAGCAGTACTTTCATGTGGTACTGTTTATTATGCTGTACCAAGGTGGTTCTAACTTTTAAGTCTGTGGATAAAACCGTAGTTTGTGACCATTCAAATAAAAGCTATGGAGCAGTTCTTTCATGCGGTAAACAGAAAGCTTCACTGAAAGTTTATTAATCTTTTTTAAAACCCAGATTTTCATCACACGGTAAATCCTCTTATCTAACTAGTAAGGCACGAAAAGACGTTCTGTTGGGTACACTTAACATGTATATTTTAAGTGCCAAATGTGTGGATTTTCTCAGTCAACAAGATTTTACAAAACATGGAAATTTTGCACTGTACACTGACAACTTTAAGAGCTTCTGTAACCCAAACTAAGGTTTTAAAATTGTTCTGAATTTTTCTTTACTTTAATAACAAGAAAAGCTGTTTGTACATGCCAAAGTTTTTCTTCCTCTTCTATAGCAACAAATTATGATTTTGTTTTGCACCATTTTAAAAAGGCTTCTTTTGATCGTCAAAATTAACACTTAATTGCAAACAAAAAGGCGTTCTGTTTGCCAGAGCATTGTTAAAAACAGGTAAAAAGCAAATTTAATTACGATGACCATAATTAACACAACAAAGGAGCACCTTTAGAGAAAATTTAGGCAATAAGGAATTTGCATTTTCCTGTTAGTTATAATAGTCCTTTCGTTAACTTTCGAGGGTCAAAAAACTCTTGTTATCTTGTTCTTGTTTCGACGGATATCATGCAATCCCGGGAGGGGGTAGGGGAATCCCATGTTTAAGGGGGGGAGGATGCTCTAGCGAGTATAAAAACGATATTTAGAAAAGATGTTGTCATCTTATGTTTTAATCTATAAAGAAATTGTACAGATTTCATGTACGATCGATCTAAAAATAACATAAAAACACGAACGCAGTTGATTTAGCCAAATTTTAATTTCAATCTTGCACAGCTGTACAAATCGATCAGAGGCTTGCAAACCAGCTTTTGTTCAAATGGATGTTTGTTTGGCGAAGAATCCATTGTTTAGCTCGGCTTTTACTTTTAACATTCTCAGAAGTGATGAAAAACTAATTTCTCTTTCTCGATATGAGCCTTTTTAATAAAAATTTTGAGGCTGAGAAGGCAAGCATGCTTTAGTAGAACAAGCTAAGGCTTAAATAGGGGAAAAGAACATATTTTTTTAATTATTATTTTAAAAGGCAGCTTGTAATTTCCCTGAATCGAAAACGACTCGGCAAGAGTTGGCTGGCATGACATTTTGAATCAACTTTTATCAACCTAAAGCAGTTTTAATGTATATTTTAGACCGGTTTTATATAAGTGTGTAAAAGACGAGGATTGCGAAAATTAGAAGATTTTTTTTATCTACTTGGCTACCAAATCAAATTTCGCTTCATCGCTGGTCAAAATCTGTCATTTTGGAATCGGGCTCAAAGAATGTCGCTACAGGCGTGAAGTAATCCTCCAGTGGACGTAAAAGACTTCACCTAGCTATAGACAGTGTTCAAATGTCAAGAAAAGTATAAGCGTACCAGTTCGCGCTATGATGGCGTGACAGTCGACCGGCGTGACAATTTCAAGGATAGCCCTTTCCAGGTTTCCAGGTTGCGAGCATTCTCGTTCCCAGAACCCACGTCCCCCTAGACGTTTCCCGACCGCTGGTCTAGGGGGACGCGGGCTCTGGGAACGAGAATGGGTTTCGAGTAAAATGAGTGAATGGCAGCGGACCAATGGGAGTACTTGTGAGTGCTCGGGCGTTTTTTGGACTGGACGATGAGCGGGGCACTTGCTCTCTTTCTCGGCTGTTATGAAAGGTTAAAACGCCTTGTCTAATACCAGGAGCCGCACTTTCTAAGGACTTATAATGTGGTTCGGCTGATAACCTCCTTTACTGAATAAAAATCTGGTGCTCTGTTACACCAATGTAGCTCTGAACTTCAGCTGTCTTTCGTCCGGGGTTTGGGTACAGGGCTGGAGACGACTGATATTACCTCGCCCAGGGTCTTCTCAGCGAAGATTTTCAAGAAGAAGACCCTGGGGAACCCTGGGGATAAGGTGAGTCACCGAACGCAAGATTTTATAATAAGATTCAGAAAATGGTTAACAAATCTTTTGTGAATGCTGACGCTCTTATTAACCAGATCAGAACATTGCATACTCACGGCTGTGAAGGTGTTAAACATTTTTAAGCGATGACGTCAGAAATCGCTTATTGCCATCGAACTCTTTTACTCTGTTGGGGCAATTGAACAGAAATCAAGTTTAACTTAACAAGAAATCGCCGTGTAGAACACAAAAGCAAAATACTCCCGTGCAGTTAGAATGGAACACTACAATGTATAAACGAAAGAGATTAATTAAAAATGATGGAATCTATTAGATTTAGTAGACAGAAATTTCTTATTCTTATAATATAAAGGGCCGCTGTGAGCAAGAGACCGTTTGACCTTTCTTTAAAAGCTTGCTCTCGCATATCGTATGTCGTTCGTCAGATGTCACACTATAATATAACGGAATCTCTGTTGAGACAACATAGGGAAATCTAAAAAAAAAATAAAATAAAATATAACTGTTGTTCAATTGAGCAAATCTACAAAGAAAATGTATTAATTTCATCATTTGCCCGTGAATTTATAAGTACTGTATTTATTTACATTCAGTCAGATCCTAACTATGCTATTTATACAATCACTAACATTGCTTCTTATGTTTGAAAAATGTAAGCTGCAGTTGGATAACAGTCTTTTTCACGCACAAGGTGTCAGCTACTTTTATTTACGATAAGTTATTGACAAATTTCCTCCAAATTATGTAACACCCCTTGTGAAACGTCATCGCTTCTGCATGCATTGCGTGCCATTTATTTGAACAGTAAGCGAACTATAATATTCCCTTATCAATAAATTCTCCATAAAATGGCTCACAAATCTTGTGTAAATGCATGCTGACGATCTTATTTACAGGATTAAAACATTGCATACTCAAGACTGTAAAAGTTTTGAATATTATTTGGTAAACTTCGATATTCTCTTATCAATAAACTCTACATAATTACACCTCTACAAGTGTGTACCATTGAAATAAAATGATTTCCCGCAACCTAACGGTATTCTTTTTTGCATTCAACACTAGGACTATTTTTAGTTTTCTTCTGTTTGTTTGCATAACATCTGCCTTGCTGTTTTACAACTGCCGTTCGAAGCTCGCGAAGACGCCAGCAATACAAAAAAGGATTGATGCACGAGTTCATAAATACTACAATGTTGGCAAATTCCCATTCTGGTTGCCAGTTTTCCTTAGAGATTGCATGGAGATTGCATTCAACACGAAGGTTATTTTTAGTTTTCTTCGGTTTGTTTACATAACATCTGCTTTGCTGTCTTTACAACTGCCGTCCGAAGCTCGCGAAGACGCCAGCAATACAAAAATGGATTGATGGACGAGTTCATAAAAACTGCAGTATGAGAAAATACAAAGTACCATTTTTTGGACAATTCTTCTCTAGTGTACGGACTTCCACGGAGGGTAAAAAATAAAATAAGATACAATGGCAAATAACATACAATCATAAAAATAAAAAATACGAAGGTATTGACTGCACTCTTTTTCAATCGTATAAATCGTATTATGTTTAAGTTATTTTCAGCGTTAGCGCTTTGCACAACTTGTTGAGACTGGATTTGTAACTGATGCCGACGAACAATTCGATAAATTCCGATGTAAGAATATGTAGAATGTATGAGACTAAGAAAAAATATGGCTTTAGCTGCTATCGTGGGAAGAGCACTCTTGAACCAAAGCTGAGAGCCGACACTGATCAGCCAAATTGTTGCCAAAGAATACTTAACACGGGATTCACTCTCTATAAAAGCCGTAGCATATCCCATGGCTGTTATTGTCAGGAGAGAAACCCCACATAACGAAAACCCTATCGTGTTTGCTGCATGGTGTAGCAAACGGTTTGTCGTGTTAAGTTGTTGAGCAATATATAGCGGTTGAGCTATGAGACCAACAAGGAAGTCCGAAACAGCAAGACTGCAGAGGATAATCATTGAAGTTGAGCGAATGGAAGGAGTTCTTATTATGGCGGCCAATACCAAACCGTTGCCCAGAATGGATATGAGCATCAGTGGAGCATTAAGAACACAGTTTATGATGAGAATAGTTCCTGGAGCAGAGTTGTCCTCATTTCCTGAATGATGGTCTGCCGATCCGTTGTTGTGTTTGTCGGTGATGTTCATCATCAACGTTTAACTGAATATGAACACCTAACGTTCTCAAGCTAATAAAAATGACCAAATAATCCTCCTTTGCGTTTCAGCGAAAAGAATGTAACAAAGGTTGCCCAACAGTGGAGACACCAACTCAAAACAACACAGTTTAATGCCTTTTTTTTAAACATCTGGTGATTCTTAATTTACTCCTTATTCTGACGTTTTTCGTGAAATGTGTCCATTACCTATTAATTTTTTCCGAAAAAGCGACACCGTTTTGTGGCGAGATTGGCATTTAATTAGAATTTGTCTTTTAAAACTGGAAGAGCGTTTGATTAAACTTCTGGTAATTTGCTGTGGCTCTTTAGTGCGAGATTGCCTTACATTATTGAATGATGATACAGCCATTCAAATAACATTTATGAGTCATGAATGCTCAGAGAGTGCAAAAAAACCCCAGCTGCAAACATGTTAAGATTGAAGCACGAATGGCGGTGTGAAAGACGCTAGACCACATAAATATAAAGTACCTCCGCATATGTGGTTTAGTGTCTATCTCATTCGTGAGTCGATTTAAAGACTGAAATCTTTTTAAAAGTCTTTAACTTAAAAAGTTCCCTTGCGCCAATGATATTAGCATAAACTTCAACTTTCGTCTTGTTTGTTTTTACCAGGGTAGCACTTAATAGTCTTGCGACTAACAAACCTGTGGCGCTCGGATTCCCGATCGAATTGGTATGTTGGTTTATGTGGAGGGAGGAAAACCGGAGAACCCGGAGAAAAACCCTCGGAGCAAGGACGAAAACCAACAACAAACGCAACCCACATATGACGCCGGGTCCGGGAATCGAACTCGGGCCACATTGGTGGGAGGCGAGCGCTTTCACCACTGCGCAGGGAAGGGGGGGGGGAAGAAAGTCGGCACTTTTCTTTGAAGATATAGCAGTGCCTGGAAACGTCGCGAGTCTATATCAATCAAGCCGTTGCTAAGAAAGACGTCACCCAAAGTTTTGTTTTATCAGAAAGATTTAAATATCAATGACTGCATGCGTGTGAAATGCGAATAGTGGCGGTGCTTGCGTTTGATGTTTTACGCCGCTGATTTCTCACCTGATGTTTCACGTCACTGAGAATGTTTTGGCGGCGTGGAATACCAAGCGAAAAATTTGTCACGGTTGACATTTAACAACCGAAAAATAGTAAATCATTTCAGAATTATTGGAGTTATTTTTAATTGGTATAATTTGCAAGCCCTACTTTTGCCAGACTGGTCACCGTTATCACTGTTCGTTGTTTTGATGTCCGGCAAACTTCAAAGGAACAAACAAAATGCAAATAGCTATTGTGTTTTGTGCACGGTCAAGACCAAAACATGCGAACTAAACAATGAACTTTGTCAAGCTATTCACTACGCTCTTAGCAACCATTCGATAGCTACTGCACACACTCGGTTGGCCGGCACCGCTATGACCACTTTTTGAGTCGTGTAACAAAGGAAGTTTCTTCGCCCCCCTCCCCTGCCACTGCGCCATCCCTGCTCCCCTTTATGCCTGTTTAGTTTACAGGTGGTTTTTCTGTTTTGATTTGTATTTCTGCCGGACGTTGACACGAAATTCAGCAAATAACTAGCGTAAAAGCTACTCTCTCCTCCGCAGAGGCTCCTTCAGTTGTGTGGGGGGGGGATGGGGGGGGGGGGGAAGGCGAAAAACACGTCAAATGAAAAATAGGGGGAGCGCAGGGGACGACGGGAAAGGCGAAGCCAGTGTCCCCCGCGCGCTTTCGTTTTGATTCTCTCCAGGCTCCGCGCGCTTACTTTTCACCTGTCCCACTTTCCCAGCCCGTAAGAAACACGAAAGAGGCCTCTGCGGAGGAGAGAGTAAAAGCTATATTAAGCCTCCCTCTCAAATTTCAATTTTTTAAGCCTCCTCCCTCTTCCCTAAATGGTAGATCATGACAGTTTATGAACAAGAAAACATGGTAACTTCACGCTTTTAAAGTTATTCATGCACCACATTTATCAGTCATTGTTGTAACACGTTCTCATAAAATTTTGTTGAAAACGTGTTACCAAACAGCGCTCAAACATTAAAAGGACCACCTTATTTCTTTCATACGTCTACACTGTCTGATTTGACAAAAGGTGTACTCCGCGAACCGTGCTTGAAGGCCCGCCCGACGTTAGTCGGCCTTCAAACCAGTCCCGCGAGAAAAAATTGATGGGGGAGGCAACGTCTTGGAAGGTTGTGCCGGGTAGCTGAGTGGTAGAGCAAGCAGCCCTAGGGAGCCCAGGGTCAGGGGTTGAATTGCTGGCTTGCTAGGATGGTGGGCATAGTGGAGTTTTTTGTGTCATTTTCACCAGACTTTGCCAGTCACAGCAATGTCATTGTATTTTAATGATGATTGTCTTGTGTTTGGCAGCCAGCTGCAGGCATGTGGCAGCTTGGCTGTCACCCGGGTTGACTAAGCACTCCACCTAGCCTCCTGGTCTAGCCAGGGGACCTCAGGGGGAGGGAGGGTGGCTGTTGGTGAATTTCAAGCCTTTCTGTGAGCCGGCCGGGCACCTTTTGTTGAAACAAGGAAGATGTATCCTTACTAATATGTGGTATAAAATATGCCCCCCTCTCTAATAAGACCCAGTCTGTATTAAGCGCCACCCCCACCCCCTAAGAGTCTTGAAAAGAAATAAGCCCGCTACGGGGTAAATACGGCTTTCAGATACGGAGTTGATAAAAGTTCATCGAACCTTTGAACGCATCGTAAGGCCTAGGTAGACTTGTTATCATCTGTGGTTGTACAAAAACATGATTTATCATTTTAATTGAGACAACAACATGGATTTATAATTCTACTCTATAAGAGAAAAAATCAACTTTAGTATTCTCTCGTCAATAAATTCTCCATAAAATGGTTCACAAGGAGGCTCACAACAGTTTCCAGCAATTCCCAGCTCTCATACTTTGATGCGTCAGTGCTACAAAACATTTATCAGTTACTGCTACAAAAGTACCAAACAAATGCCCAATCATTGACAAACAAATTGTGGTAATTTTCTTGACGTCACTTGTAACCATAAAAATGGTATAACCAGTTAAAACACCCTTAATTTTAATTTTTAAAATCTTTATTTAAATTTTGAAAATTTAAGGTGGCTCAGTAACCGCTCCGGAGAATTTTTTTAACCAGTTTGCAAAGTACTGTACTGAAAACTGTTTTGAGCCTCCTTAATATTCTATTATCAATAAACTCTCCATAATTACACCTCTACAAGCTTCATCTATTAAAATAAAAAAAGTCCTCAGTTAACATTATTCTTTTTATTGCATTCAACTTGAAGGTTTTTTTTTAGTTTCCTTCTGTTTGTTTACATAAGATCTGCCTTGCTGTCTTTACAACTGCCGTTCGAAGCTCGCGAAGACGCCAGCAATACAAAAATGGATTGAGGGACGAGTTCATGAATACTGCAGTGAGAACGAAGTACCCTTCTTTTTGCCAGACCTTATCCGAGATTCCATAGAGAGTCAATAGAACATAGAATGGAAAATAACATATAATTAAAGCTATGTAGAACACGAAAGTGTTCATTGCACTTCTTTTCAAACGCACCATGTCTAAGTTATTTTCAGCATTAGAACTTTGCACTGCCTGTTGTTGAGCGTGGATTTGTAACTGATGTCGACGAACAATGAGATAAATTCTGATGTAAGAAAAGGTGGAAATTATGAGACAAGTGATAGTAACAAATGCAGCTATCGTGGGAAGAACAGGCTTATTCCAGAGCTGAGAGCTCGACAAACCGAAGCTGGACAACCAAATTGTTGCTAAAATACACTTAATACGGAATTCAGTCACTAAAGCAGCATATCTCATGTGATAGTGAAGAGCCAGAAATCGATCCACAGTGATGGTTGTTATTGTCAGAAGAGAAACTCCACATAAAGAAAACCCTATCGTGAATGCTGCATGGTGTACCAAACGGTCTGTCTTAGTAAGTTGAAGAGCAATATAAAGCGGTTGAGCTATTAGACCAACAAGGAAGTCCGAAACAGCGAGACTGCAAAGCATAATCATTGAAGTTGAGCGAATGGAAGGAGTTCTTATGATTGCGGCCAATACCAAAGCGTTGCCCAAAATGGATATGAGCATCAGTGGAGCATTAAGAACACAGTTTATGATGATAATAGTTTCAGGAGTATAGTTTTCTTCATTTCCTGAATGATGGTCCGCCGATCCGTTCTTGTTTTTGTCGGTATTGTTCATGATCAAATATGAAAACTTACACCTCAAAAACAGTCAAATTGTTTTCTTTTTGTGCCAGCGAAGAGCATGTAACAAAGCGATGAAACAGTGGCAGAGACACCAACAACACAGGAAACAGCACAGTTTAGTGCATTAACTAAAACATCCGGTGATTCTTAGTTAACTCCTTATTCTGACGTTTTTTGTGATATGTGATTCATTACCTATTCATTTTTCCGAAAAAGCGACACCACTTTGTGGCAAGATTGGCATGTAATTAGAATTGGTCTAAACATAACTGGGAGAGCGTTTGATTAAACTTCTGGTAATTTATTGAACCTTTTTTAGATCCAAATTGCCTTTATATATTATTGAATAATGATACAGCCATTCAAATAACATCTATGAGTCATGGATGCTCAGAGAGTGCAAAAAAAACAGCTGCAAACATGTTAAAATTAAAGCACGAAGGGCGGTGGAAAAAACGCTAGCTGACAGAAATATAAAGTATCTCTGTATATGTGGTTTAGTGTCTGTCTCATTCGTGAGTCGATTTAAAGACTGAAATCTTTTTAAAAGTCTTTAACTTAAAAGTTTCCCTTGTGCAAATAATATTAGCATAAACTTCAATTTTACTATGCCATTTTAAAAGTTTACAGGTGGTTTTTCTGTTTTGTTTTGTCTTTCTACCGGAGGTTGACACGAATTCAGAAAATTACTAGCGTAAAAGCTATATGAAACCTCCCTCTGAAAGTTTAATTTTGTAAGCCCCCTTCCTCTTCCCTAAATGGTAGATCATGACAATTTATGAACAGGAACAAGGCAACTTTACGCTTTAAAAGTTATTCATGAACCACATTTACTTGATGTTGTTGAAACTCATTTTCACAATTGTTTGTGAAAATGATCGTGTTACCAAACAACGCTAACACAGCAAGAAGACCACTTCAATTCTTTTGTAAGTACCCTTGTAGATAAATGGTTCAAAAAAGCCCCCCTCTCTTAGAAGCCCCCCCCCCCCTTAGGGTCTTGAAACAAATACGCCCGCCAGGTGATAAATACAGCTTTTAAAAAACCTTTGAACGCATCATAAGATCTAGTTAGACTTGTTATCTTCTGTAATTGTACAAGAACACGAATTATCATTTTAACTGAGTCTTGAATTTACAATCCTACTTTGAGCGAAAAATACAATATGAACATGGAACGCAGTTCGCCATTAGGGACGGACCATTATTTTTTTGGAGGGGGGGCGGGGATGAAAAATATTGAAAAAAATTGTTTGCAGGGCCTGGAAAGACAAAAAAAAGTTGTTTGCAAACTTGATATGTATAACAAAAAATAGCAAGAATTTCGAAAAAAATGTTTGCAGAGGTGCATAAACTAAAAAAAAAAGGTTGCAGAGGAAAATTTTTCATCCCCCCCCCTCCAAGAAAATAATGGTCCGTCCCTTAACCATTGTTTGAGAGATTTTCCTCTAATGGAAAATAACAAAAGGGACAGTGTCACGAAAAATCCTCTTAGTGTTCGCGTAAATATTCTGGAATTAAGAGGATGCACTCACTGCTAAGCAAAATTATCTTTGCACAACAAAAGAAAGGCATAAAATCATTCTCCAAGATGTGAATAAACGGGGGGGCCCCGCAATCAATGGTTTTTAATTAAGAAGTTTTCCCGCAAGTAAAACTGTCAATCTTCTTTCCTACCAGTCTGTACCGAAACCACGTTTTAACAATTTTCAGGACTTGTAAAGAAAGTTTTAGCAAGATCAGGCCACTATGAGTGGATTTACAATTCATAGCAACACCTTCATTGGATTTTCAAATTGCACTAAATCTTGGTGATAGTGCCCCTTTAAATCTCCAGTTGATCGATAATCTACATCTTATTAATTATAGGGTGTCCATGACATTTAAACACAATTACATTATTGTATAGCCTTTTTCGCATTTGCATAACAGTAGAAGCGAGGCATTACGAGCACAAGTTGCAAAACTTTATAAACTTCTTATGTTTATTAAACTGTTTACGTATGAAAACAGCTTTAACTATTTTTTAGTAGACGTTTATAGAAAACAAATTGTAGAACGAGTCTTGTTGATCCGTAATAGACATAAAATGATTGTTTTTAAAGGAGTACGCCACGACGAAGACGACAAATGAAGGTTGCCTTGGGTGAAATATTCGTCGCCAAACTTGCAAACGAACACGAAACGCTCTCTTCAGCTTCTTGTTAATTTTCGGTTTATTACAGGGTTCTTTGGTGTTTTTTTACCTTAGAAAACAATTCAGTATCCGTTCAAATTGAAAGTTATTTTTGAACATCATACGGAAAACATACTAAAACAGTTTTATAAATAAGTTCCTATCCGTTTTAAAATTGTTTGTGTGCCTACGTAGTCCGAGAGCTAAAGAAAATCAAGATGTCTTGCAACTTCCCAGGGCCCGGTTGCATAAAAATACTTAAAATTACGGGCGATTTTCTGCAACAGCTCTCCGCCTTCCGGTGAATATTTTCAAAGCGTTTTGGTTTTTCCAGTGCTCTTTAGTACAGTTTCTCCAAACCCCTCAGAACACAGGGAATAGCTGCAGAAAATCTCACGTAATCTTAAGTATTTTTATGCAACCGGGCCCAGGGCCCTAGAGCCCGGAGCTCAAGGGGACGGGGAGGAGTGGACCCTAGGAACGAGGTTAAACGAAATTTTCCTTAAAAGCCCTGGGATCGAGTTTAACACTGTAAAAAGAGCGTTTTCATATGACGTCACGGCAGCCATATTGGTGTTCTAAAACAAAAGAAAGGCGGCCATATTGGTGTACCAAGCCAAACCTCTGTAAAAAAGTCTTTTGTTTTAGAAAATCAGACCTCCAGACATTTTTCATGAAATCTGTCACTCATCTATTTACCCTTTTTTCTAAATTTCTCCGTACAATATCAATATATTAGTGAGCATTTCTTGACGTACTTTGCAAAACAAAAACCTAGAGCGGTGAAATTCTGCCTCGATTTCATTTTTGATTCTTTTTGGAATTGAACGATGCCTTTTCATTTGTATGGATCTTAAGATAATTGCGAAATTCTCAAGCAAAATTTGACAAAATATAATTCTAGCTACCCCCAATGTTGTTCGCCGTCGCCATTTCGGCCGGGTTGTTCAAAGCACGATTAAGCTAATCCAGGATTAGAGTAAATTTTGATTTCAGTTTTTTTTTTAATATTTAGTAAGTCTTTTTGCATGTGTTTTCTCATGGTCCTTCATGGCCAGTTTTGACGTCGACTAGCCCCAAACTCCACCAAACATAAGCATGGGCTCCTGACATAAGCAATAAAACACTTTTTTACAAGAGAAATTGAACCCTCGATCAGCTTTTCTTCCTGGGTTAGTGTTAATCGGCTTTTAAACAACCCGACCTAGATGTCTAATTGTAAAGTTGACTGACAGGGTCTGACAGGCGACAAGCCGCAACGTCGTTCCCAGGGTCTTCTTTGGTGTTAGAAGGTCCGAGCTGACAAGAACCTGGAAATGAGGATGTATTGCCCGCCACCTTCCGGGAATCTTAATCTTTTCCACTTCCTTCTTTAAGCTTGGTGTCAATTGGATTTGATTGACATGTCTCATGGCATATACTTCCTCAAAAACATTGTTAAGCCAGCACGTCATGGAAATACGTGTTGAATTCTCCGTGCAAGGGGAAATGCTTGAGATTATTACGATCGGAAATCTTTCGCGGACATTGTGGCTAATTTGGGGAGCTTGAATTCAGTTCGGCGATTCTGAATGCCACTTTATATAGTTTGTGGTCACTTCTCGGCTATACCGTGTTCCCCAGCAGAACATATTATTACGCGCATTACGAATCTCTCTGGATTTGGCGTCGAAAACTTTCAAAGAAGGTAAACATTCGTTAGTTGACGTGATGTTGCTTGGTAGTTGTGCGGGGGAGAAGGGGGAGGGGGGGGGGGGGTTGAAGAGGAAAGCCTGAGTTTCTCCCATAGTGTAAGAGTCTTGAGTGGGATCTTTTCTAGTCTTGCGTGGGAATACGCAGAACTTTTGGAACTATTACCCCTTCAGAGCTGGGCCTTTTAAATTTTACCCCGAGATCCCTTAGCCCTAGGCGCCTGTGTAGTTTTTTTTTAACGCGTTTCGCGTTTCCCTAGCCTGAATTTCAGACATCCCTCTGTGCTCGCCTGCTTGCAAGCAGGCGAGCACAGAGGGATGTCTGAAATTCAGGCTAGCGTTTCCCATGGGCGCATTAGAACTACACAGGCGCCTGCTACGCAGGCTACCTTATCCCATTCCACAACTAATGTCATTGGGGGGATTTGTTAAAACGCTATCAAATGTCAAATGGTCGGATTTTTTTACGAAGTCACTGAGATTTTTTTTGTTCTTTTCTTTTTTCTTCCTGGGTTTTCTCCTTTACGTTTCATTGAAGGGCCAACAAAACAGCTCAAAAGCGACCTATATGCCCTAGTTCAAATTGGAGAGCACCCCCCGGTTTTGAGGGCAGGTCATGAAATCATGTTGTGTTTTTCTCGTTTTTAACCTCATAAATATTTTGCTTTCCAGCGAGCTTGCTGTTTTCGCTGCACACAAACAATCTATTTAAAATGTTTGAGGTCATGTTTAAATTGTTCGATAAATATTGAACGGCGTTTCGCTGCTGTTTGTATTATGGCGCTAAACCACTGTTTTATGCTGGCAGTTTTTGCATAAATTGTTGATTCTGTGGATTTCTTGTAGCTTCATCGAAGTGTTTAAAATATACGGTCGTTGAAATCAAGTCTAAACTGCGATTTCTCTTCATGTATCTTGGCACGAATTCTATTGATAGCTATAAACAAATTCACGCACATGTATTAATCATGTCTGGAAAGGCTTGAAAACGTCAAATAAATTCTGTCAGATAAAGTGCTTCGTCAATGCGTTAGCGTGTCATTTGATCCCCCCAAACGCTCCGCTAATTTGTATTGTGTATGCATGGAATTATCGGCCGCGCTTTACAGTTTGATGTATTGTGACAGAAATCCGGATAAAATTCTTTTCGTATCCACGTCGAGTGTTGTGTTGTAAACGCTACGAGAACTTGGGCACAAGAAAAACGTAAGTACCTCTTTTAACGCTGCGTTCAGTTCAGCTTTTGTTCTAGATGTTACAAAGGCGCGTTCTGTGCGAAAAACCTTTATACAGCGACAAGTGTGCTTTTCGAGAGTCTGCTCTCTGAATTTGCCATACGCAAACTTTTCTGTATCCGGCTGTTTAAAATCGGGTTGTGCTTTTGCTCTCGTATTCTGAATCTATCCGTAAATTTAGGGGAATGTAAAAGCGTTTTCTGTAGGAGAATAGTGGGATCTCTTTTCTATGTTTGGTGCATTGGTGCTACAGCCTTTGCGCCAACAGACAATGACAAGATATCTTACATGAATGTCTCCGTAACACTAAACGTGTATAGCCGTTGAAATGTTACTACACAGAAAATTGCAACTAATTTCTGCCCAATGTTACTTCCAAGAGTTATATTAAGGATAACGCTTTAATACCAGTGAAATTTAAAGGTCTGTTTTGAAGCGTAGCTCAAAAAGCGAGCATAAGTTACGCTTGTGTGGTGGCGGTAATTTCTATGAGAAGCATGCACTTAGCAAGAATGTTTATGACAGGTTGTCACAGTCGCACAGTCTAGCTTTGACAAATACGCTTTTACTGCTGTAATTTTCGCCACAGAGCGCAAAGTTGTAATTTTTCGCGTCAAGGTTTGTGTTATTTTTGTTAAATACGCTACAGAGGTGAATTGATGGCAGAAAAACTTGTAAAGAAAATAACTCTCTGACACGTCGCCTCTGTCTGTACGTCCGGTTCTCAGCTTAACTCATCTGTTCTTCGTGTTTGCCATACGTGGAATATTTATCGTGTTTTTCGGCGCTATCCTGTTTCAAACAGACGCTTTTATTAGCCTACTCATCACGCAATGTTTTGAATCGATTTGAACGTTAGATTATTGAAAGTAGATACAACTTCACATGCAAAAGATCTCGAGTTTTTAACGCAGGAAAATTATTTTGAATAAATTCAATTTGGCTTCCTTTACTGACTCAATTTCAAGCAAACTACACGAAGTGTTTTTTGACACGTCCGCATTGCACTCTACAACAAGATTTTTCTGATTAACGGTACATTACGTTGTGTTATGCTTAGACATGTTCCGCATTTCTATTTTTATGTTCAACGAATTCAAGGAATTTTTTAAAAAGTACCCTGCAGTTCAATAGATCTTCGCTGTTCTTGTGGCGGAGGTTGATAATTGTTGGTTAATGACCGCGCAGGCCGTAAATATTATCATAGAAGGCATGTAGCTTGTTTCAGACGTTTGATCGGTCTGTTGAAAACAATAACATAAGGAGCAGCTAGGTATAGGAGAAGTAGGGGCTCACCCCATACCCCTCGCCTCGCCGTTATTTGCGCAAAGCCCTCGTTGTAACCTTGGAACAGGCTGAAAAAGAATATGGAGATTTATTATCGTTTGTTTACGCTGATTAGACTTTGAGAATAAATGTTTGCATTAGTTATCAACCTCGACAAATAACTTATTTTGCCTCGGTTCGAAAATTCCTCAGTTGCTGATATGATGCTTTCGTCAACTCAACACCTTTGACTAAGAGTAAAATAATTGATCGTAAATCTATCAACATTGCTGGGACTTGTTTCGACATGCTGTTGCCAAACGAACGCCACATGTTAAACTGTTTCACTGGGATTTTTAGACGTCGAAAGATGTGCAAAAATTTGACTCGATTCATACTATCGTCCGCCATGTTTGATATCCTTTCAACATATCCCAATATGTTCCAACAGGGTGGTAAATGCTGGTATTAAATGTTGGATCAAAATATGTGAATCTTTTGACTAGGGCTTAGGCTGACATTTTGTAATGAGAAATTGAGTGAAACTATTTGCATTGATTGAAACTCTAGAATATGTATACAATAGCTTATTTTGTTTTAGATGTAAAATGTATTTTAGATTAGACAGAAGGTAGAGCAGCATCAAGCAGCATAAATGTAACAACTTCTAAGTTGAACAATTTTCCAGCTTCCTGAACCTTTCCTGCACTTTTCAGCCTTGGCCTTAGTTTAGGAATCAATGTCATTCACTTTAATAAACGAAATTTCAGCGTTTATTTTTCTACATAAAAAATCTAAATCTGAATTTGTAAGCTTCTACGATAAGCCAAAGCGAACGAAGGGATTTTGATACAAGAATTGAATTCTGAAAATTTCATTCCTATTTTTACTTGCTTGAAAACTTAGCTTTTTTCTTTTTTTTGTCTAAGAAGAAATTGAACCAGAAGTGTCTTTTTCAAAAAAAATGAAATTTCATTTTCCATTCCCCTAAAAAATAAATGACACCAACAGGAATTCATAGGGAATTCATAGAATTCAATCAGAAAGTCAAGGCTTAATTTGATAGAGGTGAACACTGAGAGTTATCCAACGGGAAGCTCATACACTATAAAGCAACACCTCCATTGCTCTGTAAGATTCGCGTACAGTATTCCAGATTCGGGAACGAAAATTTTTTTAAAAACAATATGATGTTATTATCAAATTTATTCCTGCGTGAGTTGAAAGGGGAAGCAATGGTGACTATCGCAAGTCACATCTGTCAAATCACAACAAACTAAAGCAAATCAGTGAATGAAATCAAAACACTATGCTTAAAGTCTTGGCAACGGGTGACAAGCGCGGGAAAACGCATAAGCCAAGGGTCCGCGATTGGTGCTTCTTTTGACGTCAGAAGGATGTCCTGCCAAACGCATTTAAAGGCAAAATTTCAAGACTTTAAAGATGCTATTACAAAGCTTCAGTATTGCAACGAACGTATAGAATAAAAAAAAAAAAACGAGTGACTACAAAGTTATCCCAAGCCTCCGTGCTATTAAAACAGTGCGTGTTTTTGCAAACGATGTCTCTTTTTCTTCTTTTATTTAATCAGCCGTTGTATCTTTAATTCAAAGCAGTCTTTATACATAAAACTGCACGAACATTACAAATACTTCTATAAATAAAGTGTTAAAAGAAAGGCTTTGTAAAGTGGCTGATGCAGATTTTAGACTTTTAATAACGACGGATTTAAACACTGAATGGCGTACTACTTTTTGTGTGGCCATGATCCGGGATATTCCCCCTTTCAGTCGTGTGCTCGAGATATTAATTCTCCTAACTAATTCCCACACATTTCTTTTAATGTTAGCTCTGAGAATTCAGTGGCACATCAAGACAATAATCTTTGTTGAGAATTTAAGGATTAATTTAAAAGCGATTTCAGCGAAATTGCCGGTTTCCTGTGAATCCTCTTTTTTTCAAAAATTAGCTTAGTCACGGGTGGCGTAGCTTTAAAATTTAGGAAATGTTTTTTTCCAAAATCCGTTTCAAACTTCCTCAATTTTAACCATCCTTGTTCCCCTTTGATTTATTTTTAACTCTTTGGCGTATTCAACCTTAGTAAATTAATATTTTGACGTTTTCTTGGAGTTAAAGGTCGTTAAAAGTTCGTTTGCTCATGACAATTATTGATTCGGCAAAGATAAACAGGAAATATATACTGAGTAAAATCGCTTTAGTTAGTCTAATGTTCAGACAAAAAGCAAACAGCACACTGTGGAAGCAAGGTAAAGCATTTATTTTCAATAATCTTTTATATTTCTTGTTCCTGTGGTATGCTTAATAAAATGTAAGTCGTTAACCATTTCACTCCCAAGAACGCTTAGTAAGAAAATCTCAGAACCGTTTTGCAAAATATTCGCACATGATTGCTCAGTAGCTTTCGCATGAATAGTCAGTCACACATAGAATTAAAAGTTAAAACCCCATGGACTTTAGGTTAGTTTAGACTTTGGGATGTTGGTCCGAACCAGAGACGTTAAAAATAAGAAGCAGAAACTCTTCGTAAATGATAACATCTTTGATCAGTGAGGTCGGTTGATCGATCTCTAGCCTTTTGTCCTGAATGGGATGACATTGGTGGAATGGATATGCTAGGTTTTGAGTTGCAACTGAAAAACTAGAACCGTGAAGATTGATGATTATACACGCTGTAAAACTCGCGTTGACTACTTTAGAGCTCTGCTTCATAATTTTAAAATAAGGCCTTATGCACATCGTATAGCCACGCTACGATAGCGTGTCTTTGCTCCACTCAATACACGATATATAACAACAATCGGTCTTAGACATAAGTTTTGCGTAAAGAACGAACCTGGATTTAAAAATGTCCAACTGGTAACGAATACATGCCAATTTATTCGGCTATAATAATAGCGTCATCCAAATAAGAGCTCCCGTGGTTTGTTTTAGACATCTGACTAGACACAAAGGCAATACTTACGTAGTTATTAGGGAGCTGGTGAATCCGGAAAACAGTCGGACACCTAGTGTATCTTGATGATAACACCGGATGTTCGTTATCTACGAGTTGCCCGGATAATGAACGAACCAAATCATAGAGAGTGGCCTGAAGGGGTGAAATGGGCGCTGGGATTTGCACATTTTTTCACTGGGAAAATAGGATTTGGGTCACTGTGACTGGGGATCACAAACAAAAAAAATTGGAATGGGACTGGGATTTGGGCAAAGCAAAGGCTGGGAAATAGGATTTAACCCTCCCCCCTTTCGGGACCCTCAATAGACGACGACCAAACGAACGAATGATAGACGAACTGCAGGTTTGATCCTCCGGTGTGGGGTCACTGTATGCCAAATACCCATCCGTAAACTCAGTTTGGAAAACCCGTTGTATGTTACAGACTCCCAAAACCCCCGTCCGACCCTTCATGCGCAGTTACACTGTATCAATAGTCAAAAGTGTCAAATACTGTAAACTGAAGTGCCGGGGAAAGGTTACGAAATGCTTCAACCGTGTCTTGTCTTCTGAATGGGCGAACAATTTGCGATAGTTGACTTTCCTTTCTCTTCGCAGCTGATTGCAATTCACAATGGCTATATCGACAACAGAGCCTCCACCGACCGAGTCAGCAACCGTACAGGGTCACTTACGGCGCTTTACACTGGTCATGTATATTCTGATCTTCATAGTAAGCGTCTTGGCCAACACATTCATGCTTCTGGTGCTTTGGAGGAAATTTCGCCGCCACAGAAAAACAGCAAAGAGTTTTATCGTGTTGATGCAGAACCTCGCCTTATCTGGCCTCGTTCTGGTGATATCGTCGATTCCGTTCGACGCGGCCTGGTACCAGTCGGACACGTGGCCGTTCGGTGCTGGGGGGTGCAAGATTCTGTGGCCGTTACAGACCGCAGCGTTACAGGCTATGGTGTACACTTACGTGGCACTGGCGTATCACCGACTGCATGGCGTGACTAAGTAAGTGCGTGACTCCATAAAGGGAAGTAATAATGAATCTTAGCAGGAACCCTGATTTCAGGCTGAGTGATAGGGAGGGGGTTGGAAGTTTTTAGTTGTATCTTAGACAACCCAAAAGTATTGAGCTTATTGTATAAGGCGCGACGGCCCAATGGTTAGTGCGCTGGACTCCGGATCTAGCGGTCCAGGTTTGAGCCCTGATCGAAGTAATTGTGTTGTGTTCTTGGGCAATACACTTTACTCTCACGGTGCCTCTCTCTACCAAATTGTATTATCTCTTAATGGACACCTCCATAAGACGGACACCTGGTGTTGGTCCCGTCCCTGCCGTTTTTCAGTCATTTTACTGAAACTAAACTCCCTGTAAGACAGACACCTCTCTAAGACGGACAGGTGGAGCCGGTACCGAAGATGTCCGTTTTAAAGAAAGTTGACTGTAACCCTGCAATGGACTAGCATCCCATCCATGGGAGAGTAGAAATTCTCCTAGTCGCCCCCTATGGAAACTGGGATAAATGATAAGCTCCGGCCTGATGGGCCACTCGGCATGAACGCAGACTTAACCTTATCTTATTTCTCCATTGCAGAGATCTCTTTGGTCAAATGAAGTTCATTACTGCCGTGGTGCTCACATTCGTGATATGGATAACGAGCATCGTCACAGTCACTCCATACGTGTTAAACTTGGATTACAACTACACCAACGAATCCTGTGATGAAAAGTGGGAGTCGCAGGGAAGCCGTCAGGGCTACACTGTCGCTCTCTTCTTACTTGATTATGTTTTGCCGCTGATCGCTATGCTGATCATGTACGCGATGATCTGGGGACGACTGCAAAGGTAATGGTCTTTTGAATCGACATCCTCGTACCCAGGGTCTTCGTTCCCCTTGACCAGCGGTCGAGAAACGAGCGACCTGAAAAGTTCCGATTTGAAGTCCGAAAATATCGGACTTCCGGCTGAATTGCGCATAGCTAGCTTTCAAAAGCCTGACCAACGAACATTTTGGTGTTTTACTTCCGGTGATTTTTTATTGCTTTCCATGCCAATCAGATTCGATCCTGCAACGGAACTTTCGAGAGTCGCTCGTTTTGTCAAATTTGCGCAGTAAGGAAAGAAGACTAAGGGGACGAGAATGTTTTATTGATAATAAAACGCGCGTGCGGATTGGCTTTGGTGAGATCCTATGAAACATGAAAATAGTTGTCTGACATAGAGGATGAGATACTACTAATAACGAGGTTTTTGACGATTTTCCGAAGATTTCTGAAGATTGCCGAGGAAGATCAGAAGATGTTTTGGCTAATTCAACATAGGAACAGGGCAAACTTGTCAGAAAACGTATAGAAATCGATATAATAATAAAGTATTTTTCGTTTGTCTCACGACGTAGTCACGTGTGATGGAGATCGCGACGTTTCGACTGCACACTGCTAGTCTTCATCAGGCGATAAGGTCGACTGGTTGTGCGTGAACTTATAAAGCACGCTGCTGCGCTGTGATTGGTTGGTTTTCAACAGCTGTGATTGGTGCATTTCGATCCTCGCTGTTTCTGTGTCCTGTTGTTCCCTCAGCGGTCCGCTGTCGCACAGTTCTCCTGTTGTTGTGTTTTTTGATCGTGGGCATCCATGCTTCAGGAATTTCAATTCCATTATCCCTGTTGATATTATTAGGGTGAAGTCTTATGTGAATTGCCTCTTTGACCCTGCGTTTGTACCAGTGTGGGTCGCGATCAATAAACTTTACCTCATTCCAAAGCGGGTAGTGTCCGGTGTTGTTGGTGTCTTCTGCAACGGCGGAGGTCTGGGTACGGGCGAGTCGGATGTCCCGGTCGTGCTCTTTGATCCTGTCTTGCATAGGTCTTCCCGTCTCACCGATGTAAACTTTGCCACATTCACAGGGAATCCTGTAAACAACGCCATCTTGCTTACTGGAATCAACAGCGTCTTTCGGCCGTACTAGGTGTGATCGTAGTGTGGTTTCCGACTTGAAAACAGCCCGCACGCCTTGTTGTTGTAGGCAGCGGCGAAGTTGTTCGGAAAGAGCTTTGACGTAGGGCAAAACCGCAGTGGATTTAAACTCGGTCGCGGGTTCAGCATTGATGCTCGGTTTTCTGGTCTTGGTGATCTTCTAAAAGAAAGAAAAAGAAAGAAGAAAGAAAGAAAACCAACCAATCACAGCGCAGCAGCGTGCTTTATAAGTTCACGCACAACCAGTCGACCTTATCGCCTGATGAAGACTAGCAGTGTGCAGTTGAAACGTCGCGATCTCCATCACACATGACTACGTCGTGAGACAAACGAAAAATACTTTATTATTATTGTACTCTACCACGATGAATAACCACAACATTTTTTACGATATTAATAAGAAATCGATATCTTTAGATGTGAAGATAACATGTTATTCTCACGTGTGAAGATGTTTTTTCGCGCGAAAGATTTCCTGGTATTTCATTGGTGTTTATATAATAATCCTGATTATTCACTCTAGATTATATAATAAATGCTTTTTTGCAATTATATTTCAGTTATAAAATCCTTGACCCTGAACGCGCCTGTAGAAGGGACCGCCATCACCGAATCGTCCGCATGATGATATCTTACGTGGTCGCATTCGCCATCTTCTTACTTCCTCACCAAATCATGTGGTTTATTAAGGATTTCAACGAAGGCGACAAAAAGCTTTACTTCCAAGACACCTTGAACGTTCTGTACATCTTCACCTACGCCATCACCATCGTAAATCCCATTCTGTTCTTCGCGTTCAATCCAGAATTCAGGCGCCATTTTTGGCATTTCTTAAAATGCCAGTGCTTCACAAAGAGGGAGATTTTCAGCTTGGAGAATCTGTCCGAGTCCTTCTCGGAAGAGGTTGACCGAGGACGGAAGAAGTTCCAGCCGCCGCTGCCGCCAAAGTACGAGATGGAGGAAGTGAAGGATAAGGGAGAGAATAATTACGTCTCCACGCCCACTTTGCTGCGCTCGGAAACTGACAGTCTTCCGCGTCACGACTCAGGGCTTGGATTGGTTGAAGCAGGGATGTTCCCCTCGGCAGTGGGTCGGATGCGTACGGCGGGGAAGTACCGGGAGTCAACGCCCTCCGCGTCCCCTCCGGGTTCCGATGTGGTTAGTTACAGCGATAAGCGAGATTCTATCGACCAAGGTAGCGAAATGCTATAAAGTTAGACTGACATTGTTAGGCGTAGAAACGGCTGTAGCATGTAGAGTATAGTAGAGACTATATAAAAGGGAAAAGACTCGATTTTGGACAACTGCGGAAGCTACTTGCGTTGTTTAAAGAACTAAAGAACATTTGAACATTTATAAACTTCTCGCCGTCTAAGTAGCGGCGCTTGTTTATCGTGACTATACCCTTTTTGTCCAAAGATCAAAATATTAACTCTCCTTACTGGATTCTATACATTTCTTTGAATGTTAGTTCTGAGAATTTAGTGTTACAAATAACATCAAGACTATAACCCTTAGTTGATGATTTTCTCTATTCTCAACACCTGGCTGATTGACAACGTATTGATATTGTAAGGAGAATTTTGATATTGATCACTCTTGGGACAGAAAGTGGTTTTGTGCTAATTATGCGCGTTTTATTTAGTTGAGCATTCTGAATTTTTAGGAAGCAGCGTTTCGTCCCCGTCGTTACGAGCCCGCAGTGGTGCGGTTGCTAGGCAACAACAGTAGTGCGGTTGCTGGTGAGGTGACTGTTTCTATCGACTGCGTAAGAGAGACTTGCTATGCTAAATATCGATTTAAAAGATCCGGGGAGGGGGAGGGAGGAGATATGTAAGGTGACAACTCAAACAAACGCTGTTTGAAAAAAGGAAAGAGGTGAAAGTTGAAAATGACTTAAAATGTTACTAGTCGTCTTTTTGTCCCTTAGCGTTTCGTTTGATGGACAAGAAAATGATTGACATTCAGGTTATTTCGAAAGTTCGAGTTCTACGAGTCTCTTGTATGTGAGATGACGATGTTCTCTTTTTTTTTTTTTTTTTTTTTTTTTTTTTTTTTTTTTTTTTTTTTTTTTTTTTTCTTTTTTGATGCGCCCTCGTGTAGCTTGTAAAAACTTTAATTAAGCTTCTTGTTGTCTTGTACAATTCAACAATTTTAAAATTGATTTTATATTCATTATTTAGCTAGAAACGTCCTTCGTTGTTAAGTTGAAAATCACAGAGCCACTTTCCCGCCTACATTTTTATTCGCGCGGTTTCGGGTCGGCATCGATGCTCTGCAAGGAAAAAATTAGCAGTCGTGTGCTAAATTCCATGGACGCGAAAAAAATTCAAAATTGTGTCACTTTTCCGTTCAGAGGTTTTCCGGGACATTAATTCACCGGCGTGTACAGTGATTCGAAAAGTGCAGTTGGATAATAATCAAGTGTTTAGCTCTTCATAGATTGTAGTCGTGGTTGCTGAAGCAGAGCAAAACAACAAAGTGCTCTTTAGACAAAGAGGTAAGCAATTTCTTCTTGTTGTTATTGAGAAACGCCAAAGAACGTTTATTTATCCGTATATTCATGTAGGCAAAAAATAGAAAGCCTAAAAAAAATTGAAAGCATGATTTTCATGCGGCGATGAGGTTGTATGGTAGCTTTTTTTGTGTTAAGGCGAAGGGAAACGAAGAGAAATTTATGTGAATAAAAGCTTTGGGTGAGATTGTTTACTGCTTTCAAAAACCAGTGTGTATAAAAGCCTTTTCTAGACAAGTAATTTGTGGTTACAAGGGGGGGGGGGGGGGGGCGCAACTGTGAAAGCCCCTCATGCGCGATTAAAGTCGCATTTGAAACGCCAGCTTGTTGAGATAGAGAAAGTGTGATGAGAACGGGGGAGCGGGCGGGCGTCCCGCGGCAAAGAGGATAAAACGTCCGTATGCCCACGGGCTCCCGCTGGGATTTCCAGTCCTGTTTTGACCAGACATAACCAGGTGGTCATGGGCTCCTAGCCTGACGTAAGAGGTATGACCAAAATTGAAAGTTTTCGTCTTGCTGTTTCTAAGTTCCTCGCGTTTTGAAAACAAAACTGCGTTTTCCATCAATTTGTTACAGTGTGGTTTTAAACCAATCGAATCGAACGTAGCATGTTGGTTATTTTATAATTACATCTTATCAAATGATTTTCCGTTTAATATAATAATTTTTTTAAGAATCAGTAAATTTTGCAAAATAGTACACTGACCGAGAAGTAACTGATGAGTAGATTTGTAGAAAATCATTTAATAAGGTATTTATATAGTTTTTCTAGACTATTTACTTGCCAAAACCATTTATTATATATTAAAAGCTGTAAAACGCGACAGTCATTGGCGAAAGCACAGCCAACCGTATTTGTTAGCCGAAACATATTTTATATTCGCTTGTAAAATGAATTAGGCAAATACAAAACGTTAGCTTAGAAATATATAAACGACATTTTCATAGTACGATCCTAGCACAAGTTTCTTTTTTTAATGAAATTTCTATTATGAGTGTTAAAATTTTTGGGTACAAAACCAGTGAAAATGGAGCTGACTATTTGATGTTAGCAAGAAAACTCCTGTGTAGTTTTCATAGTTATTTCTCGTTGATTATCTATTACAAGAAAATATTATTATTATCTACCTGTTAACCGGGCCGGTTACTGATATTATAATATTAATTCCTGTTAATGCATTATGATATTCAAAGTAATGGGTTCTTGTACACCTTTTTTCCTAAATCGTACGATATTTAACGGTATGATTTTGTATAAGCCTTTTGTACAATGGAATGGTTTGTTAAATAATTTGATTTTATTAAGAAGTAAACATTTTGGGTATCTTATGACCGACAAGTCCTTTATCTTAACATTATTTACTGGGTCACTGGTTTGGTGTAACGACTATAAGAGTTTAAATAACAGAAAAATAATAAACGTTTTTGTGTGTTTTCTCGTTTTTCCAGTTTGCTTTTAACTAATTAAAGGCTGGTCATTCAGGGATAGTCAAGTAATTAATCTAGGGAGGAGTAGTACAGTATGTGATTCTTTTTTCCATCACGCAACGCTTTTGTCAAAGTGTTGCGTGACAGTTTTCGACTCGTACAACACAACACCCGTCACGCTACACGTAAATTCCTTCTTTAATCCTGATGCTGCAAAGTGGACTCCATCGAACCTGTGATTTTTGCTGTCACGCAACGCCTTTGCCGAAGGCAAGTGTTGCGTGACAGATTTCGACGTGTCACGCTACACATAAATTCCTTCTTCACTCTTGGGTTGGCGTCGAAGTGCGAGAAATATGCGAGAAGGAGACAGCCCCAGAACAAGGCGATGGACTCCTTAAATTTCCAAGTAGTAAATCGCCATTCTGCAGTGCCGAATCTTGTTTACGTGAAGCGACTGTTGTCATCTCTTCTTTGCTATCTGGAGCGATCCTTCGTCTCCAGATCACTGCCGCGCGAGCAGTGTTTGTAAGTGTCCTAATACCTTTGCTACCAGCTTGCGGCACATCGATCTGTGTCTTGCGACAAAGGAGGATCCTCTTATACTCCGCTCTGAAGGAACGATTCATGACGCCATATATGAAGGGGTTCAGCACAGCGCTAAGGTAGTTGAGATACGTGCATAGCAAAGTCCTTGGACGCGGGGGTGTTGTTGCAGTCGCTACACGGTCCATTGTGATAATAATTAAACTTGGGAACCAACAGATCGCGAACCCGAGAACTGTCATGAAAAGAAGCTTCGAGATCTTGATTTCCTCCACGGAGATATTCAAATCTCGATTTTGTCCCAGAAGCGATGACATCATCGAAAATTGGTGCCTCCTTATGCGAACGAACACAAGCGTGTAGCTAACAACGATTATTACAAACGCGAGAATAACAAATACAAATTCCACTAGAGTTTCTACGAGAATGTGCGCTACTGCGCAGACTGCGTAACTTGGTTCATAACGAACATGGGTTGCCTTGCTTGCAACTAAACCCGTGTAGAATGCAATTATTGAAAGCCACACCGTTCCAATAAGAAGCAGAGAGTTTCTCTTAGTGAAGAAACGTTTGTAGATTGCAGGTTTCACCACACGGAAAAACCGGTTTAGAGCTGTCAGAGCTAAAGTAGCTATGGACATCAAAGCTAAAGTGAAAATTGCAAAGCCTTGTATGCTGCAGAGAGCGCTTGTGTTTATCCAGTCTTCTGATACAAGGATCCCGCAAGTTATAGGAATGCAGATTAGCGCCATAAGAATATCGGCGATGGCTAAAGCGAGAATAAACATACTGGTTGAAGTACGCAGTTTGGGACTGCGAATCACCGCCAAGGAAACCAACAAATTTCCAAATAACGCCAGCACGTCAATCAAGATACATAACGCAACTTCAATGATAATAACACCAATGCTACGATGCGAATTTTGCGAGGTGAAATCACTAGCCATTGCTGTTGAATTCTATAAATCGCCTGCCTTGTTAACTAACTCGTGTGCGCCTTAGCACTAACGAGGTCTTAACTTGTCGTGTTTTAGAAATAATAGCGGGGTTAAAAGTTTTGACTTATTCTTGCGCCAAGGTAAACCTTGTCGCCCAATCGCGGCGCGATTTCTTGAATTCAATTTGCTTTATATTCTCAACACTAATCTGTTTGTTTTGTAAATGAAAGTCCGATATGAGAGTCGATACGGATTGGTATCGCCAAGTTACGTTTAATTATTTGTTTCCTTGGTAAATGGCGGTTTTCCGCAAGGGTTAACACTCAAAGAAAGCGTTAAATCTTTTTTTCTTGTAGTTGCGTGTTTTCTGTCAGCATTAAATCAAAACTTTGTACACAAAACTTTCGGGGTATAATCCCACTATTAAAAATCAGGAATTTTGATGAATTCTGCGGCTGTTTGCAACCTAAAATAAATTCCTTTTCCCTTTTAAATTACATGGATTGATTACGTTGTTTACATGGCATTCTTGCGAGCATAAAGAAACATGAAACTCTTTTTGGACTTGTCAAAAATTTCTTTTCATTCCGGCTGTTTTTCTTTGACCTTTACCGATCTGTTTGCTTCGAACGTGACTTGACTACGGAGCTTAGTGAGTTAAGAATGCTTCAGCAAACAAACGTAACTTTGCAAAAGAATAAGGAATCATAAAAAAGTAAATAACTTAAGAACTTTGACTCTGGTAACCAATGAAAGGTTTTCATTTTGCGGTTTGCAAATTCATTTATTTAAAGGGGTAAAAGAGTTAATAAGACCTACTTGATTCTCACTATTCCCAGTCTATTACTTCACTCCGTCTCCTGAAGCGGGGTAAATAAAAAAGCCTGGGAACTAGACGGATGGACGACGGATGGAGCTGGCGGGAGATTTTACGAAGCGTCCTCAGGCGACGAAGTCGATCTGTTCATTAAAATCATTTAGGACTCCTGTTTAGATTTTCGAACTATTTACGAAAATAACACGAGGACTGTCCGATGAAATCGCTTCGCTCCGGATTTCGTATCTTTCCTGGAACTAAAAAACAAATTTACGAAAGCGAGACGACGCGAAACGTGGACTGATCGGATAAAATCACTTCTTCGGATACTCGTGCCTTTCCGAACTATGTACATGTACGACTGAACACGAGGACTAATCGGCTTATTCAGTCACTTAACTCGGTCACTTGTACCAAGTTTTACGAACTATGTACGATCAAAAATTAAACAAGACGAGGACTGATCGGATGAAATCATTTTGCTCGGGTACTCGTACCTTTTCAAACTATGTACGAAGACAAGACGATACGTGCGAAAAGAAGACGAGGACTCGCTTCGCTAGGGTACTCGTACCTTGTCGAACTCTGTACGAAAACAACACGAGAACTGGTCGGATGACATCGCTTCACTTGGGAACTCATATTTATAGTTGAAAACATTGAAGAAAAAGAAAGGACAGCTTGCAGTCTGTCTTTAAACCAATGAACCCTTTACAAAACGTTTTTGTTTTAAATGCAAGCTTGTTTGTTTACAATAGCGTTAAAAACACTTGCCGGTACCCTCAACAATGTCTCGCTTGTCTTGCGGTAAACGATAGAGTCACCCGCAATGGTTTTTCAAGTGAATTTGCAGTGTTTATGTGACTTGTTTTTCTGATATAAATTTATGACTGAAACCAGCTATTGGAATACCAGCGACAGACGCGTTTGTTTTGAGCTAATAATCTGGTATCGAAAATTCCGGCATTACATAAGGGTTTAAAACGCCGGGTAATAACCAAACCACAAAGCGAGACTAAATCTACGCTTGGGTTATCGGGAACCCCGCGGGCAGTGATAAAATATTGAAGGCTGCCTTGCTTGAGTCAGGGATGATGACCTTTACGGAACAGTTGGTTATAGCCATTGAGCCGTCCAAGTTTTACTGAAAAGATGACGCCCCATTCTTGTGACAAGAAGTGTTCTTGGAGTTTGAAATAAGAATTATGTTGGCTTCATCCGCCGTTTTCATGCACAACACGGTTTAATCAAAGTGGACCATAACGGTAGCGACCTTTAACCAGCGAGTACAGGTTGAATAGCCATGAAAGACAAAGGATTTAGAACAGGTATGTGAAATGGGGTGAATAGTTTTTATTAACTAGTAAACAGGGCGCATTGAAGAGCGTTGAAGAATTTTTCGCCAAGTAGAACGCTTGTCCAGGCGTAGGAAATGCGAGGATTCTTATTGTATTAGCTTAGCAAACTATCTGAAATCATGCACAGATCAATTCTTGTTCATAGCAAATTTCAAAGACATTAGTAACCCGACTAAAGGATTCACTACAGTCAATTGAAGTTCGCGTCCCTTCAAGATACAAGGCTTCACAGCCTTGTATCTTCAATTACTTCGATTGATTTAATGCAGACCCGAAAAACCGTGGACTTTGAAGGTATGTTTAACTGATTTTGTAAAACATAGCTGCAGTCATTTCATTAAAATGATAAACTTTCTTAAAGCCGAACTTTAATTTTTAATCAGTTGAATCTTACTAGGCAAGGACTGCGTTTTTCTGTTTTTCCAAATTGCATTCATTTTGATTGAACTAAAAATAAGTTTGGATTTGTAAGCGATGCGCTTTCTGTAAACCTTCAAATAAACAAAACCTTAATTCCAATTTGAAAGCTTGATATACAACAAGAGAAATCGAATGTGTCAATTTGTCGGTCAAAACAATGGCCACCTACGGATCAGTTTCATTCATAAGCAGGTTGTTTTACTTCTACTTCCATTTTATTGCTTTCTTGAAAATATAAAATTGACTAATTTAGCACCAGTTCCCAAATTTCGCGAAGGAAATTTTACAACAGTCATAATTAGGAATGCGTTCAAAAACTAGGAATTATTATATAATTTTTTTTTACAAATAACCAGTTTGTAAACAATAACAAAATCATCACAAACGGTGCTCTAGAGTAGTTTACTAATTAGACGAAAAATACAAACAAACAAAACAGACCAATCATAAAACTCGAAGCAAAAGAAGCGTAACCAGCGGCAAGCGACCCGAAAAAGCGTGGGAATAGTCACGTGACCCGAGAGCACGTTGGTGTCGAGTTTTACACATGATTGGTTGAGTTGATTGGCTCTCATTGGTTGAGCGTACCTTGCACGCTTGTTGCCTGAGCGGACTTTTCCCGCCACCAAAATTTCAATGGTTGGCAAAGTGGTCAACAGAAATTCTCATTGTGGAGTGCGTCGATAAATAAATTATTGTTTTAAAGGTAATTTTATTTTTGTTTTATCACAAGCACCTCGAGATTCCATGTGTTCAGAACAAGTTTGTCAACTGGAGTTCCCCAGATTGTTTAATATTTAAATGCGAACGAAGCTTTCGGACTGTTTTGGTTTGAATTAGCTATAGCAGGCTTCAGTTAACTAGCAATTTAGTTTAATTTCTTCTCTGTGCAAACTGCCGATGACCAACACGGTAAAATTCCGGTTTAGCTCTGGGTTGAATTTGTAGGGGTTTTGGGTGGTTTTATAAAGGGGGGTTTTTTACCCGGTTGGGGGAAGGGGGGGGGGGGGGGGGGAAGAAGAAGAAAAAAAAAGGGGGCGGGGGAAAAAAAAAAAAAAGGGGGGGGGGGTGGGGGGGGGGGGGGGGGGGAATTTGTTTGCAACATTGTGCAGTGACATTTCAAAATTTCTCGGAAAAGAACATCCGTTTTGAGGTCTTGTTGATGATTTTCTTCTGTTTCCTTTTCTGTTTGTAGGAGAACCCTGTTGCTTTTATCGTCAAAGCTGCACAGCATTTCTCTTCATCGTAACATTGTTGTATGTTTATTATTTTTCGTGCTACATGAGACATGAACTGCGAACTCCGTACCGCCCTCCTCATCCCCAATCTACTCACCTGCGCTGTCGAGGCGCGTTTAAAACACTGGCGCAAGGGAACTGGGTGCCAAGAAACGTCAGTGATGAAGTTGTACGAAGCAGAAAGAGACTGGATATTATGCTGCGCGAACGAAAGGGCTGGCCCGATCGCTTATTTCACGGAGATCTTCGTTGCGGGCCATTATTTCCGCTTCCGCGTAAAATAAGGAACCCTAGCAGACCTTATGTGTTAGATATACAATCACAGTGCGATACGGATAGTGATAATTACTGTTGCCATGGTAACACGGGCTGGTGTGGTCATGGTGACAAATTTTGCGATTGTCCCAGTTGCATAAATTACAAGTCATTCATCTCCGCTGAGCTTGCGCAGTGGCGGCCACACAACGGATGTCATGTTAAGAACTTCACGCAATCTTCGGCGTGTGAGTCGATGTCACGCGGGATAAGTAGCGTGACTTTTGTGGGTGATTCTCTTGTGCGACATTTCTTTTCGGCAATGGTGATACTCTTGACAAACGATCCGCTATATGGCGCATTAAAGTTCACAACTCCGACCAAGATGCGTGACATCTGCAAAGGTGACAGTCAATTCGTGGACAGTATCTGTCACGTGCACACCGCCATGACGTGGCGTGACATTATGGACAAACCAAACTTCTGCGATGGCTGGGCAAGATTTCAAATGTCTTACGTTAAAGCCTACAAAGTGGAGACGGCAGGGCTAGCCCTTCTTGCAATCAAAAAACTCTTAAACAAAGTTGGTTCTATCGTCCTAATGGGAATCGGAATTCACAACAACTTTAATGCGTCAGCGGTTATCAAATTATACCTTGAGCCCGCAGTGCAACTGGTTTCGACGTCCAAAAATGGTTGGCCGCACCTTATTTGGTTATCAACCCACTCGATGGGCCCCTTGAAGCCAATCAACTATCACCGTGACCAGGGTAACCCAGCAATATTGTCGTTCAATAACAACTTATCAAAATACTGCAATCAGCACAACATAACGTTATTTGATACTTTCAACATGACGATGGGTGTTCACAGTTTTGACGGTACACACTTCGGAGTTGGTGTAAATACCATGAAAGTGCAAATCCTCTTGAACTATTTAGAGGAAAACTTTCTAAGATGACAAACAAGAACGAAAAAAACGATTTTATTAACTTGTAGCTTTTCCCCACCCCACCCATGGCGAATTACAGAGTGTTGACCACACCCGTACGGCAAACTTCCCCGCGTCCCTCTACTCCCCTAGTCTCCTTCACCGTTGTCACAGGAGGGCTTGTCACGCAACGGAGAAGCGTTGCGTGACTACCAAAATAAACGGACAACTACTCCCCTCTCTTGGAATATTGCAAAGTGTCTCTTGCTGTTCCTTAGAAGGAGAATTTTTACTTCGATGCAACACAAACCGTTAGAAAATGGTTTAACTACGACATAACTTCTAACTTAAAAATATTATATTATAAAAAATAAAAGCTTGAATGCAAGAGACCACACAACGCAGACCAAACTGCAGCATAAATCTCCTACGACAGAGATACTAGTATATAGACTAGGCGTCACTTTAAGGCACAAACAAAAAATTTTAAATGTGATGTTTGTGGCGCAACATAATGAAGTAACAATCAATAACAGCTTTTAAAATTGGAATAAAAACTTTAAAAACCATAAATGGCGACATACGACATAGGTTTCTCTCAATTTCTGAAAAGAACGGATGAATACTGTCAAGAGAGTGACATAGAGTCGTCTCTTAATGCTTTGTACGCTATTTCTCGGGTTTTAAGATGGCTTTATCATGCTACTTGAAAAATCAGATGTATCCGAAGCAAGTTTGGTAAACAAGACCATGATGATAAAACCCATATTCGCAGGACAATGTTACAGGAAAACTGATAGAACTTTACACTTTGCTCAATAACAGCAACATTGTGTGTAATTGGATATCGTATCAACACTTCACTGTTTTCTCTGTAAATAACGAAGCTCTATGTATAGTAATAATTTTGTAAAATTAAAAAAAAGGCAAATAACTTCTGAACTGAAAAATAAAAAGACAGCTATTTTTTCGTTATCGCTCTCTTGCACAGTTTCGCAGGGTTTTTTTTTTTTTGGGGGGGGGGGGGGTCAAAAAGTAATTTGACTATGTTCTTGAGTCTAAAACTGTTTTGAAGATTTTCAAAAATATTTTTGAAAAATTGTTAAAAACGCTACTTTCCTAACAAATCTGCATCTCAAATATATTCAGCCAACTGCTTTTCTCAGCAATCTGAGTTCACAGATTGGACTTCGAAATAAAAAAAAAACGTCAACTGGTCTTTATTGCCGATGCAACTTGTCACGCAAGAAAATCTTATCTGGCACTGTATTTTTATAGAACATAATTTATTTCATTTCTTTTTGTCCCTGTAGACATAAAAGATCTTGTACATACCGTATTTGTGTCAAACAATAAATAAATTAATAAAACCTTTCATTTACAAATACCATATTACAAACCATGACAAACCATGGAGCGATTAGTTCCTAGCATCTTAGCCAGGGTATCAGTATGAAGGTTATCCTTTTCCTAGGTATTATTCTGCGATGGATTAAAATTCCATCCTTTTGAATAGGAGCAATTGTAAGTTGTTATTGTAAGTTTCATGCTACAAAAACTTGCAAAGCATCAACAGTAACCAGGCTAAGAACAGACTTAATTACCTTGTTAGTGATGGCAGACATTACATCTCAAATGTCTAATAGTTTTCTATTTAACAATAGCAGAATTCATATAGCCTAGCACTTATAAAACAGTGGGCAGGTCAAGGAAGCAGTTCATAAGACGTCTTTGCCCTTGCTAAGCTGTCCCTCTTTTTTGAGATGTAGTACTTTCTAGATCAAATATGCCAATGTTGAAAGCGTCGCTTCATCTCACATGACCACCAGTTTTCAAGTCTTGATTCCAAATTGATGTAAGACAAGGATCTTCAAGACTCTGCCAGTAACTTAATACTGATCTTTCCATATTTGTACAATTCCTGTAGCTCTTGAATATCAGTATTGTAAAGAATGAAAGATCACTGACCACATATTCTGGTAATGATGTCATAGCATTGTAAGTATCTGATCAACTGCTGCCGAGAAATCCTTACAGACGGCAAATGGAGCTTTCTCCAGGCGATGTTCATCCCCATCTCGGTATTTACCTAAAATATCAATTGCAATTCAGTAATCAAAAATAAAACAGTAGTGGATTTTGGTTGTATTTTTCAAATCATATATTCAAAAAATTAATTATAACTCACCTGTTTGTACAAGAAATCCTTTGATTCCAATAGCTTCTGCTCCACCAATGTCATCTCTTGCATCCTGTTGATACAAAATGGTTTATAAATCTACACTGATAGTAAAAGTGTAGCAGTACAGTTACCTCCTATGCAGATGCTCTCTGTGTCACTTGTTCGTAATCTCTCCTTCCCTAGGCATTTTCAATGGGCACATGCCTTATCTCTACTAGCTCACGATCAAGAAGATTTGCCACCACTTCAGGCAGCCTCACTCCCAATCCCTAGAAAACTTTTTCCTTTCTCCACAAACCTCTTTCGAGTTCAAATGCAAAACAGTGCTTGCACAATCAAATTGGCCTTGCTCACTAAAAGCAGCATTAAGCTACCTTATTGTTACTTATTTTCGCGGGACCTAATTTTCGCGATTTTCACGATTTTAAAAAATCGCGAAATTAAAGACCTGCAAAAAAGGTTCTCGCGAAAAATAACGACGCAAACTTTAATACCCTTCTATATAACTTGTTATGACTAATCAACGTTGCCGTCAGTTTACTACATAATTATCTTGGTACAGTCATCAAAAAAGCTCTGCTTTGAAACATGCCAAACTGTTTTAAGTTTTTAAGTTTCGTTTTGTTATATGGTTTTGTTCAGTGTCATTGGAAACAATTGCTGTGAAAAAATTAAAATCAGTTGTGCAATTTTGAGACTTACTGTTTGTTAATGCAGACCAGTATTTTGACAATTTTCGCGAAATTTAGTTCCTTTGATCGTACTTTTTTGGCCAAATCGGGAAATTTAAGTCCCGCGAAATATGCCCGTTCCATTTACGTGAAATTAAGTTCCCGCGAAAATAAGTAACGATAAGGTACAAACAAAGACATCAACAGAAATGCTTCATAGGCAGATCAGAGGGGAGAGGTTTAAGGGAATTGCACTCCCCATGGGAAGTGGTTTGTCCTTGTCGCCCCTTTAAAAAATATCCCTGTGTATCTAAAAAGCTCAGTAACTAACAGGGGACCAGCATTCATACTTGAATCAGAAAAGCTTAAGAAAGACATCTCAGACTTGACTTACATCCCCAATCATGACTGCAGATTGTGCATCACATCCCATTTCTTTCAATGCCTGCTGGAAGAAGGATGCCTGTGGTTTACCAACAACTTCAGCTTTGACATCTGTTGCATATTCAAGGGCAGTTACAAAGGGGCCTGGGCCTAGTGCCAGTCCATCTCCTCTTTTGTAGTACCGCACTTTGTGAATTGCAATTAGAGGGCAACCTTCTAGCAAAAGCCTGGAAAGCATGAGATTATTAAGTTAATTGCTTGTATCATTGCAAATGGCATAGAATGATGCCTTGCAATGGTTAGTCAGTCAGTCTATCCATCCATCCATCTGTCTGTCCATCTGTAAGTCTGTCTGTCTGTCTGTCTGTCAGTGAGTGAGTGAGTAAGCCAGTGAGTGGATGAGTGACTCAGTCAGTCAGTCAGTAACAGGAGGTTTCAGAACCAATCAAGTTCGCACTTAGCCTCCCGCACAGTCCTTCTTAGGAGTGATCATGTTACACTCCTCCCCTTCTTGTGGGGAGAAGTGTAACACGATCGCCCCTAAGAACGACTGCGTGGGAGGCTAGTTCGCACCATCTGAGAGCTTGCACCCATCTTCAGAGTATACTTGTTGTGTTTGCTCCCAAATATGACCGTCAGTTCAATCAAATGTACTACCTAGAATATTTCTTGTTATTTTAGTGTGAGCAAAGTGTGACTATGTTAGCGATAGGTAGGTTCGAATGCCAAAAAGGTGGGTGAGAACTTGGACAGTGCGAACTGGGTTGGGAGAAAAACCTCCATCCTCCAGTCAGTCAATCAATCAGTCTCTGGGCCTCTTAACATGAGAGCCAAGATGAGTATTGTCCCGGGATGAATTTCGTCCCGCGATGAAAAAAGTTTCATTTTACATGGGTGTGTTCATCCCAGGATGCCGGGACGTAAGTTGTCCCGCCCGAGTTGATTTCATCTTGCCTGTACTAACATTGCATTACATTTCATCCCGGAAAGACTGTTTACATGGCGTTTTTCGTCACGTTTCATCCCAGGATGACATTTCATCCCGGTGCTCCGGACGGGGATGAAATTGTGCCGCGATAAGTTCATCCTGGGACGAAATCATGTAGACAGCAACAAGAAAATGACCAGACACTGATTTGAATTCATCCCAGGACAAAAGTCACCCGGGACTAAAACCCTCTTGTAAAGAGGCCCTCTGTCAGTTAGTCAGATGGGTGCGGGGTTATTAGATAAATTCAAATTTGATTAAAACTTCAGATACTCATACAGGTTGACAGGTCCTTTACCTAAAGGCCTTGTTAAGCAACTCATAATTGAAGCAATCAGGTGCAAGTCCTACAACTACAGCATTAGGATTGTTGACATCAACACCATTAAAATCCTCGATCGCGTCTTCTTGCAACAATAACATTGGACGAAGGTTTCTCTGATCAACCAATCGACGAGCTGCGGTAAGCGAAGTAAAAACTTCCTCTGCCTTGATATCGAATCCTATGCCAGTCAAACGTCTCAATAACGTCTCTTTTGATTCTTTTGTAGTGTTGGTAACAAATCGCACAGAAACTCCTGTTTCACGAAGTCTGCGAAAAAGACAAAATCGCGTGAATTTGAAAGAACATTTCAATTAGGATCTGCAATCAGATTTCCAAATTACAACTCCTAAATGACTCTAAAAAACTATGGCACCAATATACCTTTTTAGGGCGTGGATAGAACCAGGAATTACTGTATTTTCAACGTGAATTGTACCGCTAAGATCAACAAGAACTCCACGTATTTTTGCCGCCATTTTGTATTTGGACGTGTGTTTGCTGACCATTTGCGGGCGTTAATTTGGGAACTGGTGTCCAGTCTCTCAGCCATTCCCAGGCTACTCTTACCTTCCATTCATTTCCAGAAAGGCGAATGTTGTGAAAATGGAAGCATTTTGAGCAGGGAACACCTGACTATTGAATGTCGTAGTATTGTGCAGATTTTAAAGTGAATATTAAACTATGCCAAATGTTGATTTTAAAATTAAATGTTCGCTTTATTGAACTTGAAAATTACAAAGATGTATTTTAATAGAAATCAGAAACAAATGGAAAATAAAACAAAAAGAAACAAAAAAAGCAAAGCAAACTGAAAAAAAAAAACAAATTATTCAAGACTTGAGTCATATTTCGGAATAGAAATGAGCGACAGAAATTTTACACAATGTTTTGATGTCGTCATGACATCATTTTCATGTGACAAGAAAATAACGGTTCAACAGTGTTATATATGCGGTGAGAGGTGTGATTTTTCATTAATGTTATTTTGTCACTTAAAAATGACGTCAAGACGACATCGAAACATTGTGTAAAATTTCTTTCGCTCATTTTTATTCTGAAATGTTTATCAAAATTTAATCTCACTTGAGTCATACTTTTCAAATGTGATACCAGAAAATATCCATACCCATGCACCCTTTTAGAGGGTCACTGGAAATTTCAGTGGAGACGGGGTCTTGAAGGCCAAAACATTTACAGTGCGACTACTCGAACCGGGGCACCCTGAACAAAATTAACCAATCACAGTGTTAATTGAAAACAAAGGATAGGGACATTTTTTTGCAACGGACCAATAACGTTCCAGAACGTAAACAAAAGATTACCTACAAAATTTGAAGTGTCAAAAACGTTACAAACAGATGCGGACCTCTCAGGAAACTTGCCTTGTTTTTGATTGGTTAGTTTTGATCCTTAATTTCAATGGAGTTCTCGCGATTACATTTATAAAAAAGCTTACGAATCAAACCATGAATCGTGAAATTTTGTTCACGGCCAGGAGGTGTGAATTGAAGATTCCACGCTGTGTTTACTAGTTTCACTCCAAAATGAAGACCGTGAAATCAAAATCATGCCGTAATTATTTTTTATTTCGCTCCGTCTGTTGCCGTGAAATTGATGCGAGTCACCATGTGAAATGTAAACATTACGTCGAATAATGTTGCGTGTTCACGGACTCATTTTCTGTTAGTTAGTGCTCACAACATGCAATTCCATCCCATTTACGCGTCGTCGCTTGTCGTGAATAAAAACGTTCTTCATTATTCTTTACTGTGCTTATCACCAACGAAGAGCGATTTAATTTTATTAGAAAATTTCCTCTGAATAAGTTTTTTAGCCTGTGAATGAAGACTTTTGATCACAGTTTTTGATCGAATAATAAAACGAGCGCTGAAATTCGGTACACTCAGTGAAAATTTAGGATCGAAGCTAACCAATCAAAAACAAGGCAAGTTTCCTGAGAGGTCCGCATCTGTTTGTAACGTTGTTCACACTTCAAATTTTGTAGGTAATCTTTTGTTTACGTTCTGGAACGTTATTGGTCCGTTGCAAAAAAATGTCCCTATCCTTTGTTTTCAATTAACACTGTGATTGGTTAATTTTGTTCAGGGTGCCCCGGTTCGAGTAGTCGCACTGTAAAGGGAATTATGAAGTTAAACAATAATATTTTCCAAGAAAAGGGGGGAACCTCATCCTCCTGGAAAAACATTTCAAAGGGGTGCAAGAACTGGGAGAAGAATTTAGCATCAACGGGTAACTTGGAATTTGAAGGTTTGGTTATGGGGTTAAAAAAGACCTTTATACGTAATAATGTTTTAGCCCAAGGACTCAGGATTTACATTTGTTAATAGAAAAGAAAGAGTCTGACACTGCAAAACAATAGCAGAAGTTAAAATCATGGCTTTTAAAACCTTTATTGTGTACATTTCAAACTTATTTATATCAATAAATTAAATCCCTAATAAAAAAAAATATTTTACAAACTTTTTTTCACGTTTTTTTACAAAATACAATGTTGTTATAAAGCAGCTTTCAAAATTCCCCAAATGTCCTGCAAGGGTCATGTATAAGATCAAAGAATAATAGTTAAAGGTATTTCATTGTAATGGACAAATAAAAGAAAGCTTAGCTTTCATATATCATTCCCTAAATTAAGTCATTGCTAAAAACAATAATCTTGCAGGGTAACAGATGATGTAACATGTACAATTTCTCCAATTATGATACAATAAATTATAATTTTAAAAAATCCTAACTGCCCTTTATGTAGATCAAAAAGTAAAATGTTAGACTAATAAAATGACATCATTTAATTAAGTTATAAATCAAATTACAGAGCAGAGACTTGAAATGTGAGCGAAAAAATGACACATGACAGTATTGAAAACGAGCATATCAAAAAAATGAAACGTAAAACTGCAAGGCTGATCGAACTGCGTAGAAAACTTAATGCGGCAGAGACATGATAGAGACCAATCCGAGAGTCAAGAATGCATAACTGTAGACAGCTGTTTCGGACTCTTTAGTCCTGGTCAGTACAGTATAATATGCCACAGAGAACAGAATGTGCAGCCAATGCGAGTCAACTGCTACAATCCTTGTGCGCCCTCTGCTCGTGGTAATGACACCAGATAAGGTCTCAAATTCGAAATGACTGTCCATGTTACAGCGTGTGACTGCAAACAATGAACAAAGAACATTTGAAAATATCAGGTCTCTGTCACATTAAGATAAGGAGGGGCAAAACTATCCGTAAAATAACATGGCAAGTAAAAAGTGTTGTTTTGAATCATGGCTGTGATTGGTTACTTGTACAAAAATGGTAGGTAGCAATAATGCAAAAAATCTTTCTCCTCACACTTCAATTAAGTGTTCACCCTGTAGCTAAGTTAGATAATAGATATTTTTCAAAGACACTAAACATCAAGCATCAAGGGTCTGCAATATGTGCAGAGAGCTATGTAGCTGTTGCCCTCTGCACACATTGCAGACCTTTCATACTAGCATTGTATGCATGCAATGTGCGCAGAGAGCTATGTAGCTGTTGCTCATGCACACATTGTAGACCTATCATACTAGTGTTATAGGCATGCAATGTGAGCAGAGGGCTATGTAGCTGTTGCCCTATGCATGCATTGCAGACCTTTCATACTAGTGTTGTATGCATGCAATGTGTGCAGAGAGCTATGCAGCTGTTGCCCTATGCACACATTGCAGACCTTTCAATTCGTACTAGTGTTGTAGGCATGCAATGTGTGCACATAGCTATATAGCCATAGAACTTTGTACATATACCTGATTGAAGAAACATTGACCCGTGAAAAGCACAAACCATGAACGATTAGACCGAATGGGATTCTGGGTAGACAGCATTGGTGAACTTAGTAATGTTCAATTTATTTATAATCAAGGCATTTTTTCTTTGAGAGTTTTGAAAGCATGATTTGTGCAACCTGTCTTATTATTATGTTCATTCTGTCACAGAAGACGATTACTTTTTTCAATTTCCCAGTAAACATTTGGGTCGCATTGTTTATCGTTTATGCTTTTAACGGGTCAACGTTTCTTCAATGTGTGCAGAGAGCAATATAGCTGTTGTTAGAAATTTATTTGTACCAAATTTAGTGTGCATGGCTCCTTTGACTAGACCACTCTGACAGCAAAAGCCAATTGTGTTCAAGAAAAAAAGGCAACTGAAAAAATGCCACCTTTTCCCAAATTAAACAGTATTAAAGCCAATCAGTGATGAATTTATTACAATAACATTTAAACATGAGTTCAAGTAGTTTAAACCAATCTTATTGGTTGTCCTGTAATGCTGATTATCTAGGTTCCTCGACCCTATTACATACTGTATTTCCTTGATTAAGCCCCCACCTCCCCCTGCTCCATCAAATAAATGTTCCCATAGAATCATGAAGTTGAATGTTCTTGCTAAAAATAAAATAATTTTATATTAAAAAGAGCTGGTGCAGTCATGGAAATTAACAAGGAAAACCCAAAACTTGAAATGTGTTGTTCCAGAAAATATCCATACCCCTCCCATGGAAGGTTTTTGGTTTGAATCCCCTCACCCCTATGGAAATTCCAGTTATGCTCCAAACTTTCTTTGAAAAATTTTGCCTTTCAAGACTTCCCACCCCCACCGAATTTCCAATGACCTTCCATGGGGTGGGCATGGAAATTTTCTGGAACTGCATAATAAGTGCCCAGCAGGTGCTTAATCAAGGAAATATGGTATTATTACACAGAAAATGATTTGTTCTTCACTAGCTATCTTACAACAGTTATGTAATCTTTAGTTCTTTGAAGCAGTTGGCATTCCTTCCTGAAGAATACTGGACAGTAAAGTTTTGTCTTGAAGTGCATAGTCAACCTCTTTCTCTTCTATTTTAAGTGTCACCTGGAGGTGAAAAGAAGAAAATTAATAAGAATTATTTCTTCCCTGTTGCCTTTAACTTCTAGTATGCAGTTGATGAACTCATGGCAACTTTTTCCTCCAAAGACAAATTTTTACCCACTAAAATGCCTTTTTTTGTTGAGGCAAGGAATTAAATGGTCTGGATAAGCTGATAAAAACTTTCGGAATTACGGGACTGAAGGAAAATTTTAGCTGGGATGGTGGAATCCAGAAACCCTATTGGGCACCCTCGTTTATAGCACTTCTGTTTTTTTAATGGATCGATACTGTGTGCAGTTTGTACCCACTCCATATTCGGTTAAAAGTTAAATAATGGTATCAGACAATTCCCAAAAATGAACACACTATAAACATCTTGGGTTACCATAGTAATAAAATATAACCTGTCAAACACACCCTTAATTCAAGTTTTAAGTGATTTTTCATCCTCTGGAGAGGGGGTGAGGGCAGTTAAAAACCACCTTTAAATTTAATGTTTCAAAAATTTGATGAATTTCTAACTTACCTTCATTGATCTTGTGTCCTTAGCTCTCTTGATGCCAAGAAGTCCTCTGGCCTCAAGAATATTACAAAGTCCAAGAAAATCTTCCTGACCAAGCTGAGAAACTTTTCTTCTGGTGCATATTTTACAGTATGTATCATGAAACTGCAAAGAAAATGCATTTCCACACGGTTAGTTTCCATTTAAAGTGTCATAGGCCTACAATGTGTGCAAAATATTTAACATCATAGGTCTTCAATGTGTGCAGAGTATCAAGTGTCATAGGTTTGCAATGTGTGCAAAGTACTCAGTATATAAGTCTGCAATGTGTGCAGAGTATCAAGAATCATAGGTCTGCAATGTGTGCAGAGTATCAAGAATCATAGGTCTGCAATGTGTGCAGAGTATCAAGTATCATAGGTTTGCAATGTGTGCAGAGTATCAAGAATCATAGGTCTGCAATGTGTGCAGAGTATCTAGGAACAACGGTCTGCAATGTGTGCAGAGTATCTAGTATCAGTTCTGCAATGTGTGCAGAGTTTCAAGTATTATAGGTCTGCAATGTGTGCAGAGTACCAAGTATCATAGGATTGCAATGTGTGCAAAGTATTCAGTATCATAGTTGTGCAAAGCATCCAGAGTATCTGATATCCTAGGACTGCAATGTGTACAAAGAGATAGGTAATTTTTGCCAAACTCAAAATCAAATCATTTTCCTTTATTAATTACCTTTCCTAAAACAACCTCTTTGGTGTTCCTTTCTTTTGTCATTAACAGGAAGGTGCAAATAAGAAGTTTTTGTTGTAATGGAATCGTGGGTTGTTCAACTCCTGGGCCAGCCACTAGACGAGATCCATAAACTTCTGCTACAACACTGGCAATTTGGGAGATTCCAACTTTTTTAGGCTTTGGAGGAGTTTCAAGTCTTTTGCAGGGAGATTCAGCTAATGAAAATGAAATATTTAAAAGTTAGTAAAAAAAATACATTTAAATTCTTCATAAATAAGTGAACACTAAATTGACACTACAGTAAAGATCTTAGTTATCTAATAAAATGAGAGTTTAGTAAAAATACGGCTGAATCAAAATTCCTTTAATTATTGAATCACCTTTCTTCACTGGCTGCAAAATCTGTTGTTTTCTTTCTCCAGATTCTAAGACTTCTACTGCTCTCCTGGAAGATGATTTGAAAGATTTAACATCATCAGAGATCTCAGGTATTTTTAAAAGTTGACAGAAAATTTCATAATTTAAACACAATTTAATATTTGCATACCCTGATCACAAGCCAAAGTATGGTAAGTCTTTAAATTCTAGGAATCCACCCGGCCACCCAGATATCTCTATATATATACATGCATTAATTTTAACTGTAATCTTTAATTTCACAGATTGTCATGTCTCTTATATCTCTGGTCTTGGAATCAAAACAGAAAATAAGTCCCAGTAATTTGGAATATGAAACTGGAAAAATTTTTCTGCCCCTGACCCCTACCCACAGTAATTTTGCACTCTCCCCAGTTTTCACTCCATTCATGAACCAAAATGGTGGCCCGTCGGACTCAGTGATTGACCTCTATAGCTTCACAGAAAAATAGGGGACTGTATACAGTCTAGGAACTACCAAACCAAGAAAACTGTTACCGTAATTCGTCATTACCTGCAGATGTCTAAGGCTTTTCTCATGTCACCAGCCATGGCCGACACCTTTCTTGCACAAAACTGTACAGCTGATGCATCAAGAACGCTACTTCCTGCTTCAACCTTGAAACAAAAATTAAGAATATTGTTATTGTTACCTACAATTTAAAGAACCAAAACATGAATTTGACTATTGTTTGTGTTGTGTAGCAGCTGTCAAAAGACTCTTACATGAATGGCCCACTGTTCTTCAAGAGAATAATAGAACAAAAAACAGGAACAATGCCCCAAACCTCCAAAACAATAGCAATTACAACACTAGACAGCGAGTAGAATTTCAAGCTCACAAGAGCTGCTACACTACTGAATAGTTTACAGCCCTTTCACCTGCTGTCTATAAGAATCAAATGATTTTTTTTCCACCTCTCTCCCTTGTCACGTTTTTGTGTCCTTGTACCCCTCCCCTGCACTCCATAAGAGTTTAGAGAGGGAACTATTTTCTTGAACCCCATTTGCTGCCACCTTGTAAGGGGTTTGAGAATGGCTTTCAACTTACCAATGATAGTCTTGCCATATAACCCTGCACTCCATAAGAGTTAAGAGAGAGAACTCTTAATATTACTTGAATCCCATTTGCTGCCGCCTTGTAATGACCCAAATCTACGAAGGATCTCCCCTCACCCCTCTGTGAGAGTTTGAGAATGGCTTTCAACTTACCGATGATAGTCTGTCCTGTATAATTTTCACTATCTGCTCTCTTGTGTATGGTGCAAAGTGAAGAAGCTCTGGTTTACCTTGTAATTCAAAAATTACAAAGTATATTAGTCAAGGAAATATGTTTTTGGACTCAATTTGGTATATTGAAGTTCTACTCCATTAAGCGAGGATTAAATACATGAAATCTATTACTGAAACAAATTGAAATTTTCAAAGTGTTAAGTTAAACATTTATTCACTTAAAAAAAAAGATACTTACATTTAGGTCTAGCTTGCAGTCGGGGAAGAATTCTGTCTGTTAAATCCAAGGCATTTGCAATTCCTTGAAGAAAAAGTTGTTTAAAAAAACTAATTATAAATTTTGTACCACAATTTGGAAAGAAAGAAAAAATGTAATGGTACTGGCATCTACTTACCAATTAAAATAAGCTTTGATTTCGGCAAAGAGGGCCATTCAAACATGGTGTATAAAATTTCTTGGTGTTTTGATTCAAGTTGATCCATCTCATCCAAGATGATGATTCTAAAAAGAAAAAAAAATAGTCAAATTTTTCAGACATGACATTTCCACTCTAATGTCACATAGAATGACTGATCTAAATCCTAATTAAAATAACAATAATTAGAACCTATACCAAAGTGCAATCATGTGATAAATGTATAATACCATAGGCCTTAGCAGTAAAATAGAGCAGTATGTAAAAGTGTAGGAATCATAAAATGTAATGTACCTTGTGAGTTTTGATGAAGAAAATTCTTCTTCCAGAAACTTCTGTGTGGTCTTTGCTGGACAGTTGTCTTCACCCACTAGCTCAACAGCTATTTTCTTGAAAATATCTTGAGGTTGTTTTAGGGCCATGCAGTTGATGAAAATTACTTGGCACTTCTTGATCTCAGCCTATGGAAAATTAGAGATACATAAAAGTTATTTTATAAAACTCAGTTCTAAGAGTGACAATCATCTAGTAGTGATTTCACCTTACAGTGTCAATACATTGTCAAGTCAACATGTGGTGAAAATATAGAAAATCATCAAATTTATAGAACTACAGTTGGACCACTCTACAAAAGCCACCAAGGATACAGTGTTAGGGGGGTGTTGCAGGGAGAATTTGAAAAGATGCAAAGAGGGATTAGAGCAGTATTCAACATTCTCGTCCCCAGAGCCACTTGTCCCACTTAGCCGGTGGAGCTTGTGCACGAGGAACAAGTAGTCTGGGGACACATGATTTGATTGGCTGGATTTTAACAAAAGCAAAAAGAACTTTTTAAAATCCCTTTGGTGTATGAGGATTTAAAACGGTTGATTTGATTGGATAGATTTGAAACTCCCTTTGTAAAAATCATGTGTCCCCAGAGCCACTTGTTTCTCATACACAGGCACCACCAGCTAGCTAGGAGGGACAAGTGGCTCTGGGGACAAGAATGGGTGTTCAACTGAGTATTAAAAAGCCAACACCAAAGTAATCACTCTAGCCAATCACAATAAATACACACAATACAGTGAACCAATCAAAATTCAAAGCAACTACATGAGGCTGGCATGGAGCATGGGAAAATGTGTGTAAGAAAAAATTTCTGGTTACCTTCATCTCAAGCATGATCTTTGTCAAACAAGCTGTTTTTCCAGTTCCTGGTGCACCTGATATGTAAAGACTTCCTGGCTTTCCTTTTGGCAGATGATTTTGCAGAAAAGTTCTAATTTCTGTGATCTCTTTCTCGCGACACAACAAGTTGTCTGGGTGGGAAGAATGGAGAACTCTCCTTACTGTGGAATATTGATGACCTGAAAGGACAACCATTCCAAATAGGTAATGATTATTTTTTGGTTTCTCATCATTATTCAGGATAGTTGTTCCATATGGCATGAATACCGTGAACAGGCTTGTTCAGTTAAAACTGGTATACAAAGCCGGGTTAGCAAATTTACGGTGAACAGGTTAGCACGGTTGTCTCTGAACAACTGAAATTAAGATGTTGAATTATGCCACTTGAGCAAGTTATGTGACTGTTTATATCGCCATCATACAAATTTAAAACTAGCATATGTGCAACATAAACAGCAACAGCATGCGCATCCACTAACACTTAAAATTTTTTATCAGGGAAACAGTCGTTTTGCTTCTTTACTGAAAAATCAAATCATTTGATCATATGTTTCCCCATAGTCTAAAATATAAAGATAACATAATTGAAAACATGAATCATTTATCCATAAGGCAGATTACAGAAAGTGTGTAGGTATGTGAATAATAAAATTTATTATATATTTGAATATGTTTCTTACCATCTTGGCGAGCAAGGGAAAGCATCTGCTTTGCTTCTGAGGTCTTTGTTGCTGGTGATTTTGTCTTTGGTGTTTCAGGATCTTGAAATTTAGAAGAAAGCACATTAGTGTCAAGTTTTTAAATAATCTAAAATTATCTGTATTATGACATTCTGCAATTAGATACCGGGTAATTCCTTATTGCGGTGCAAGTCATACTACTGCCACCCAAATAAGATTTCTATGTTGTTTTGACATTTTCTTAACAGCTTTCCAATGGGTTCTGTTGGCCAATCAATGTCTGAAATGGTCAAGGGTGGTTTGTTGTCATAGCAATGGCATTTGTTGCTGTATCAACTCCTGCCCAACCCACCCCTTGATGGGCCAAATCAAATAGAAGCTATCACAAAGTTGTTAAAAAAAGATGTCGAAAATTATTTGCAACTTTGTCGAGTGGTTAACAGTATGCTACACATCTTCAGTGGTATGATTAACATCCTCATCATCTTGGGACAAACATCTTGACAAAAAACGTACTTCTCTCAAAGAGAATTAAAAAATATATGGAAAACATTAAGGAGAATTTCAATGTTGGTCTGTCATTACATACTATCCTGACCTGCAAATGAAAGCCTCTTTTTAGGATCGGCATTCTCTGTGTCACTGGAAATCACATCTTCAGGTTTTCCTTTGTTGTTCTTTCTCTTCTTTGGAGATACAGTAACTGGGGTTTGAGAAGCTGAAAGGAAGCAAATCACTTTTGTAACTGAGTACTAGAAAGACCTAGAAAGACTTGAAATTAAGATCTGATGTCTTCGAAATCATAAGCTACTAACAATAAAACGGGTTCAGAGGTTGTCCTTTGAAGAGCTTTCGAGAGGCAGTTAGGGTTTATGAAAAAAGGAAAAGCGACACCCGAACAACGGTTGTGAAGGAGTTCACTGCAAACCGTGGCGGCATCTTGGATGAGTGTGACACGATTTTTGTGGAAATTTAAGCTTTAAAGTCTCGATGCAATAAAAAGGAAATAAATGCTATCAGAAAGGGTTTCATATAGTTATAACAAGCGAAAACAACCCAGTAAATTTGCACTCCAGTAGAGAATGGGTCAGATACTATAAAAGCTTTTGTGTTGCGAAGCTGATGTTTGCATACAAATTAGCCGACAACCGTAATCGAATTAGTCCTTGTAAATGCCAATCGACGAAATTACTAGCATTTTAGGATAGAAATTTCGACATAAAGTCGACAATGTTAACTCTGAATTGTGAAAAAGGCAGCGTTATCAACGATCTCGAAATTTTCCCTGTTAAGTTCAACATGCGTAAGCTTTAATATTGCGCGGGAAATAATAAATGGCTGAAGAGGATTAAATGGCCGTTGTAGATTTCAATTTAGAAATGTTGTCGATTTCTGTAGTAAAGAAATCGGAAATCTTTACATAACTTACTGAGCTTTTTCAAATTGAGAATGAACGAATTGAAATAAAGAAGGACAAATGTCTTGAGCTTACCTTTGGAAGGTTCGCGTCGCTTTCGAGGTGAAATCGAACACGCTTGCGCTTGTGGTTGCTTGCTTCGACTTGTCTCGATCGTTCCTTCGATTTCCTTCTGCTGCGATCGAGTCTTCCGAGAACGGAATTCGATTTGCTTCTGACTACTTCGAGTAACTCGAGGCATCTTAACAAAATGGAGAAGAATAAGAAACTACAACCCTTGATTACTCGAACGATCAAGCGATGAACGAGCTAAACTTTGCATATGAAATGAATGAAAGCATCATGGGGACCTAAATATTCGCGCGAAAATCACTCAACCAATCAGAGCGCAATACAGGATTTTGACGCCGCGGGAAAATATTTTCTGGTCAGCGATGTACTCCAAGAAAGCAGCTGACCTCCGCCATTTTGATTCCGAAAAAACTGAAAAGACGAAGAGAAGAGGAAGGCTTTTAATTGGAATCTAACATCTGTGAACTCACAGTTTGCGCCAGTGGATATAAACAATGGCGGATGAGATCGAAGGGCTGAAAGCTAAGATTAAAGATCTGGAAAATGCGCTTGAAATCGAACGAAAACGCAAGGGCCCGATGAGAAAGAAAATTGGTCAGATGAGCTCCGAAGTTGTCGACAGCAATCCATACAGGTTAGAGAAATGATCTTGAAAATTTTGTCGATTAACTTAGGTGTTAAGGTGGAAGGCAATAAAGGAACAACCACTGTGGTCATTAATTTTCATTCTACGGTTCATGTATTGTTTTAACATTTATTATGTGAGATCCCGGTGGTCGATCTTGAAGCGAATCTGAAGACCATCGAATAAACAAAGAATTCTTGGTTTTCATGTTACGTCATAAAATTCTGAAATCAAAATTGACTAGGCCTGCTAAATTTTCGTTGTCATTAGGCGAAAGATAAACTAAAAATATATATTTTTGCAAATTTCCAGATCGATAGTGTCATTCGTTTTTAAAACAGAGCATTTTGAATATTTGAGTTCTCCGTCGTATGTGACATCAAGCTGAGTGCCGTGACAAAGCTGTTTTGTTTGAAAAAAGGCCTTTCCTTTCCATTTTGTGCAGATTGAACATTTCAGATATAATAAGTGGTGTTTATGTGAAAGTGTACTAGCTCTTAAGCCAAGGATGGCCGCTGTTGTAAACAGAATTGAGTTCCAGATGGTTTCTCTGACATCACGGCGGCCATTACTGTGTCCCTCGGCAGGACACAGTTATGGCGGCTCCATACTAAGCTTTATAAATTTGCGTGGAAAGGTTCGGAAAATAACTCGCGAACGGTACACCGCACAGACCCGAAACTTGGAGGAATTGTTTATCTATTTATCATCTATAATATTTGAAATTCATAGCTTCTGTAGTTGAATGGTTTCGAATTTATTTTTTGATTGCGTGACAGTGAAAACCAGCAATTAGTTACAGTTTTTTGGGTAATGAATTACCTTCTTGAACATGTATTTAAAACAAATAAGTCAAGAAAAGCCCTTCCCACTGGTAGCAAGAAAATAAATATAAACGTACGTAACACAATACAAGGTTGTTGGCAGTGTGTTCACAAAAGTAAATAATTTTTAAAATTTTGTGTAAACGCAAGTTTAGCTTAATTTTTTTCTTGATCATTTTGGCCGGCTGTTCTAGTTCCAGCATATTCTGGTTAAAGCTTTTTTACTCGCTTCAGGGCGTGCTAAAAGCAAAAAAAAAAATGTTCATATCGAATTACTTGTAAATTTGTTTTTTTTCCTGAGGTAAAAATATCACAGAATAATTCACAAATTCTAAAACAGATGAAGAATATGTTGTAATCAAATTGAACGGTTGTTGTTGTTAATAATTTAAAATTCTGCGAGGCTTGAGGTTTAATCCCTGTATAAAGTCATAATGTGTGTTTTAAGCTCATTCTTTAAAGTGCATAAAATTATGTATATGTTACTCACTCAAAGTTTTAAAATTATGTTTATATTTGAATGATTTAGTAATAATTTTTTGTGTTGATTCTCTCCCTTTCGCGAGCAAACAATACAAATTTTGAATACACTGTGGTCATATGTTGTATTTTGTCATTCAATTGACATACAAGATAAAATTATGTACCAGAGTACTTTGTAAATTTTGCAGTGTACAGGTAGTAAAACCCCATTCAATGCAAATGCAAGATGAGACATTGGGTGTTATTTTTCAAGATAATGTTTTTATGCCAGAAACACTGTTAGAATTCCATCCATTTTATATAAAATATATTTTATTCGACGTATAAAATGTGAACCAGCTGCATCCTAAGTCAGTAATACTCAAGAGTGAATTTCACCTATCTTATTACATGAAATTTAATTCACAGGTCATGAATTTCTGCATTTTTGTGAAAATTTGATATCACAAAAAAATAAATGTTTTTTTTACTGGAAGAAATGTTTCACAAATTCTCCAAATTCATGGAAATTACATGTAAGCTCCACAAAATGTTACCCTTCCAAAATTTGGGTATTAAGTTGTCACAAAAATTTAATACAGTATAATAAGATACTTGAATTAATTCCTTCTCCCCCACTGAGGAATAGAGCTATAAAAAATTGAATTCAGTCTTTTTAATTGTTCCTTAGTTTCAATTTGCACTGCTTGCAATAGCCTGCAGCATTTCTTAAGGGCAGCATCTTATGTGTGCAGTATTTTTTAATATACTGTACAAGTTTATATTTTTTGTGCCTTTTGCTAAAGGGTGCAATGGCCCTTAAATCGTCCAAGACTTACTTGTAGATTGGAGTATACATGGGTTTCTATAGACTGAACATCAGCAAACGGGCAAAGTGGTCTGATGGTCAGTGTGCAGTGGACTCCAGATTGAGTAGTCCAGGTTTGAATCCTGGCCGGAGTCACTGTGTTGTGTTCTTGGCAAGACACTTTACTCTCATTATGCCTTTCTCTACCCACATAAATTGGTTCCAGTGACTTAAATGCTGATGGGGACGGGCGGGGCAGGGGGTGGGGGTGGTAACCCTGCAATCCGCATGTATCCAGAGGTAGTAGAAATACTCTTAGTTACAAGTTTCATGCTACAGACACTGGCCTGATGGCATGGGCCACTACACTGGACCCACCAAAACTGAAAGATAATTCAGACTGGATCTACCAACCTGATGAGATCTACCAGCCTGACTGGACTTGCCAGTCTGATGGGACACTAGAATGGACCCACTGGCCTGGCGGGCCACTTAACTGGACCCACTGGCCTTGTGGACCACCAGACTGGACCCACCTGCCTGATAGGCCACTGGACTTGACCTTCAGACCTACTAGCCTTATGGGCCATTTTACTGGACCCACCGGGCTGTTAGACTCAAAACACACACTCACATTGTAACCTTGCCTTACAAACTGTTATTATTTACGGTGGCTGAATACAGTTCTTACGTGGCTCAAAGGCACGTGCTACGATTTTCTGCTTGACGTCAATATTGCTTGCGTGAGCTAAAATGGTGCAAGCAACTCTAAACAGAAAAACCTGGGACAGAAAACAATATGACAAAAAAGGTGAATAAACAACCGACAGAGAAGTTCTAATTCTGTCTTTCATTATCGCTCGCTACGCATGGCGTCATATTAGCGCACGCTCGTACACACAATTTGTTTCGCTTTGGAGGTCGTAAAAGCCAGATTTTGATCCAGATTTTCTCGAAAACCTACCGTACAACCTATTATGAAACTTACACAATTAAATTTAAGGGGTGAACCACGTCCACAGCCAAAATTTTGAAAAAATCTGTAAGACAGATTTTGAGCTATTTTAAAAATCGGCAAAATATCACATTTTCCTATTTTGCGAAAAATCTGTCTTACACATTTTTTTATCATTTTGCATGAATGATAAATCAAAGCCAATTTCTTATTTCTGAAATTTTGAGGTAGGGTCGTATGGGTAGATTTTGAGAAAAACGCCGTTTAAACTACTAATGCCAGTCCCCTCTTAAGCACTCGACTGTTCATTTAAGCTGTTTATTAGCATTTTTATTTTCCAAATATTGCAATTAGATAATTTTAGGATACTTGATTTACAGTGATAAGAGAAAGACAAAACTTTTCTGGAGATTGTACAAGAGAGTTAATGGTTGGACTGATTTGCCCTCTCAAAAATGTATTAAGGACGTTTGCGCCAAAATTTTCTACTCGATAGATTTCTTTAAAATTTTAACTGTGGTCAGATAATGAGTTACTTGTGTCAGAAATGCAAAAAAAAGTTGGGGTCACCGACTTCGTTTTGGAGATAAAGCGTGTGGAAAACTACAGTTAACTGTGAATTAGAAAAATTGGCGCACGTTATTCAGCATGGTTTATAGGGTTTATAGTTAAAAATATCGAAGATGAGTAAATGGAGGCAAACGATCTTATTCACATTTTGGAGAAGTGTTTCTGTTGCGTAAGTAATGTCTAGTTTTTCCATCTTTTTTGTAAAATTTAACCCTGGAAAAAGGCATTTGAAACCATCGTACGGCAAAAAGAAAAGCTCAAAAACCGGGAAATCTTTTTTCCGAGTATTTGACTTGTGGCCACTTCTCCACTTATTTTCAACCTAATAATGAGTGTGTGTTTTTTTGTTTTGTTTTATCAGTCGATTGATGGCATTGAAAAGAATGGGAATAGTGGACAACTATGAGGTGAGACCTACTACTGTTGTAGTTCTAGCTTTTAAAGTCTGTGGATGAAACCTAAGTGTGAAACCATTTTACGTGTATATTTTATAAATGCAAGCTATTGAGCAGTACTTTCATGTGGCACTGTTTATTGTGCTACACAAGGTGGTTGTAATTTTTAAGTCTGTGAAAGAAACCCTAGTGTGTGTGGCCATTAAATAAAGCTAGCAGTGCTTTCATGTGGTACTGTTTATTATGCTGTTCAAGGTGGTTCTACCGGTAACTTTTAAGTCTGTGGATGAAACCCTCGTGTGTGACCACTCAAATGGACACTATTGAGCAATACTTTCATGTGGTACTGTTTATTAAGCTGTACAAGGTGGTTATATCTTCAAGTCTAGATAAAACCCTAGTGTGTGAAAGCTATCGAGGAGTGCTTTCATGTGGTACTGTGTACTGGTACTGTTTACTGGTACTGTTTACTATGCTGTTCAAGGTGGTTCTAACCTTTACGTCTGTGGATGAAACCCTAGTGTGTGACCCTTTAAATGCAAGCTATTAAGCAGTACCTTCATGTGTTTATTATGCTGTTCAAGGTGGTTCTAACTTAGTCTGTGGATGAAAGTACTTTTAGTGTTCAACCACTCGACTGCAAGGTACATCCCTTGTTCATCCACACGTAATACTGTGATTTCTTGTGGTACTGTTTGTGTAACAATACAGTATTGATTTTTTCAAACTGATTTTTTTTTTCGTTTGAATTTATGTAGAAAATTCGTGACTACACTGTGGTGATTGTGGGTGTTGGTGGAGTGGGCAGTGTCACAGCGGAAATGTTAACAAGATGTGGAATAGGGAAGGTAACAAACCATTCTTTTACATAAATTATGTGTTTTATTGCACCATTCAAGTTGTACATGCCCATTAGAATTTTTTCTAAATATATTTGAATTCTTCTTTTTTCACAGCTGTTACTTTTTGATTATGATAAAGTGGAACTTGCAAACATGAACAGGTAAATCTAAGCATAAGAAGAACACAGGGAACAAGTTTTTTTTTTTGCCTTATTTCAGGTTCAGGGAGCAGGAATGGCACAGTGGTGAGAGCGCTTGCTCCTCACCAGTGTGGCCCGGGTAGTGATTCCCAGCCCTGGCATCATATGTGAGTTTTTCTGCAGGTTCTCTGACTGGTTTTCCTCTGTCAACAAAAACCAACACTTCTAAATTCCAATTCCAACGGGAACAGTGGATAAAGAGCCACTCTGTGGAAATGCCAGTGCAAATTCTCATATTTACTTATTTATTTATTTATTTATGTATTTATTTATTTATTTATTTATTTATTAGTTATTTATAATAAGTGATTTTATAATTCATAGTAAACCAGATTACTCTTTCTCAAGAAAATTTAACACTTTTATTTCAGGTTGTTTTTCCGTCCTGATCAGTCTGGAATGAGCAAAGTAGAAGCAGCTGTAAACACGTTAAGGTGAGCAGTATTGTTTGATTAGACCCAGAATGCTGTAAGCCTCAATGCTTTCTTCGCTCTCCTCTCAATAATAAGATTAGTTTTACTGTAAGTCAATAAAATTGTGACCCTCCGTACGAAAATACCTCTTATCAAGCATTGTAAATTAGTGAAACCGGGTTTTTAAGTGACCTCAAAACACCCTAGGTTCGATTTCCAGCCGCTTTTTCGGAAAAATGAGCCCACAGTCATCCCCCATCTAACTCGGGGAGGAACAAAGACCAGACCCGAGAAGGCGGTGGAAATCGAGCCTACAAACACCCCAAAAACGCTTTTGTTGATTAGATGTGTTTTTCCTAAGGAGGGGTCACAATTAATCTTGCAGGACATCATTCTTCTATTGATTATAATAAGAAACTCAACCATTCCATTGGAAATCCACAAATCTGATTGGTCCTCCCATTGTTTTCTATTCGCTGAAAGAGCACCATCATGTGTGTGTGTTTTTAAAGGGACAATTATCTTGATTTTTGGCTCAAAAATACACAAAATTGTGGGTTTTCAACTGTAATACTTTAGAGTTTCTGCTATTTAGAGCAATTACACTACTCGCCCTCATTTTTCTTTGAGCGATAGTCGACTCGACTGCGCCTTGTTGACTATTCACTCATAGGAAATGTATAGTCTAGTAGAGGGGGGTGAATAGGTTTGCGGATCGACGGATTTGGCCTTAAAAAGCGCACAGATTGTGGATTTTTGCAAAATATTGAGCAGATTTGCGGATTTCGAAAATATAGCGGATTGCGGATTACCTGAGAATTTTGGAGCAGATTTCGGACTCTTCATGTCAGGAAGTTCAGATCGTGGATACTAAACGACGTTCGGATCACTTTGGTCGGTCTTTGTCGGTATGTTGGCGGAATTGTCGAAAAAACAAGCAATGAAAAAAAACTTCTTGAAAAATTGGCATGAAAACAACATTTACTGTCCGTTGGAGTGAAACAACAGTATACCACACAAAGTTTTCATGTAATGTGGATTCGGATTTGAACTAAAATAGTGACGGATTGACGGATTTAGTCAAAAAATAGCCAGGATTGGCAGATTTGCGTACCCTTATTCACCCCCTCCCTAGTAATTATTTTTAAATACCATATTAATTCCCATCCTGATTGGTCAAAAGCTTAAATATCAAGTAAACCATATGGATATTACAGAAAAGCAATATGTTGCTGTTATGCAAGTACAAGGCTTTGGATTTGATATTAACAATACAGTCATATTTGTTTTATTCAAACTGTCTTCTAGAGATATTAATCCTGATGTTGAATTTGAAGCTTACAACTATGACATTACATTACTGGAAAATTTTAAGCACTTCTTATGTAGAATAAGGTAAGCTGAGCAGTTAATGTTAGTAATAAAAAAAATAAAATCATTTATTGTTATTTCAGGCTATATATGTTCACGCAGGACTGATCCAAAATTGAACTGGTGAACAGACTGGAGCTGCCTGTTTACTGAGCACATTTCCTTTAATAAGCTAATAATAAGCTACTCATGTGTGAAATACGCAAAGTGTATCTTAAGCTTTAAGTTTGGTCTAAGACTAGATCCTTTTACATATAGGAGGGTCCCACTTTGCGAGCATTCCCTAAACAGACCAGTCTACATATTAGGTGTTTTGTTGAGACCACATGCAGGTCCAGTTTGGGGCCCAAGTGGTTCCTAAACTGGACCATCCCACTTTCTGCAGGTCCAAAAATCAAGCCAGATTGCAACTGGATAGTCAATTGGTCCTATATGAATGAAAAGCTTGCTGGTTTGATTTTAAGCCCAGATCCATTTGGAACAAGATACATTTGGACATACATTGTAGTCCATCCTGTTATTTTTTAACCCAATTTCTTGTTAGCAACAACGAATGTAGCCTCCCACACAGTCGTTTTTAGGGGCGATTGTGTTTCACTCCTCCTCTAAAAACGACTGCGTGGGAGATTGAGGCTACATCGAATGCAATGATAAGGTACATTATAAATATTCAGGGGTGGGGGGTGGGAAAGGGTAAGTACTTGGAAATGTTTGGGTGGGATTCCTTTGTTAGGGTCTAGGAACCCTACCCCATCTCAGATCAAAAAAAGCTTGCTGCAACTACCTCTCAGACTAAACACTTTATTTGTATACCCCATGAATGAATGAATGATAACTTTATTTCAACTCGGGTTGATGAGCAAGATTATGCTAATTTACCGAGAAAAATAATATTTAACGATAAGAGACCTCTCAGACCTTAAGTGAATAAAGGTTTATTATTTGACTTAACTTTTTAAAGGATGAATATAATTTATTATTGTAGTGTAATTTTTTTTTGTCATTTCTTAGCCATGGTGGAAAAGATGAGAAAGCAGTGGACCTTGTGTTAAGTTGTGTGGATAACTTTGAAGCAAGAATGGCAATAAATACAGTAAGACATTGACTCTTTCATTTGATTTCCATTCATTTCTGTTGATGTTAGTTCTAAGAATTAGATAGTACATGTACATCAAGACAGTTTACACTTGAATGTTGAAAGTAATTCACGTTGGCTTGGTTCTGCATAACTATGCTCAGTGATTGGTTTAAAAAAAACTCGCACCAATTTCTCGACCAATTGTGACTCACTCTTACACCTTTTCCTACTATATGTATTTACTTCAAGTTTTGATTGGTTCAATGGACTGTCTGTGTCTTTTGCCAGAGTGTTTACTTTGGTTTTGGTTTTATGATACCCAAATGAAAACCACTCTATCTTTAAGTTGATGATTTCCTTAATTATTCCTGTCACCTATTTTGTGGTTCGACTTGTCTTCTAACTGTTGAAAATTAGTAGAAATTGTGCTGATTAATTCAGTGTGGTATTGATGTTGGCTTCTACAGTAAAAAGATTTACAAAATATCTATACCAAAGGCTGTTGATTTAGGCTTACTTCTTGACAGTATTCATACTGATGAGTTTGTTTTAAGAGTAAATCAGATGTGGATTTTACCTTGGGAATTATGAGGGATCTATTAATTAATTTGGTCTGGACATAATAATAATTATGCTGTGGATGGTACTCCTTTAATTGGATTTCGTTTCTGTTTTTCACCAGGCTTGTAATGAATTAAACCAACCTTGGATAGAATCCGGTGTGAGTGAAAACGCTGTGTCTGGTCACATTCAGTTTGTCATTCCTGGAAAAACAGCTTGTTTTGCGGTAAGTCTGCCGTCTACTACATCTATCTGTGGTGGCAGTGTGGCCGGGTGGTTAGAGCTCTGGACTTGAAATCCGGTGGTCGCGGGTGCAAGTCCCATTCTGGCCACTAGCTGGTGTTGTTCTCGATAGTCCCAAGTTCAACTCCTTCGCTGCGCTTGTAAATAGCCAAATGGTCTGCCTCCTGCCAGATGGGATTTTTAACCATGTTAAGTTCATTTACAATTCAGTTTGCGGTTTCTGTTTTGTCTTGATGGAAATGAAAGCAATGACCAAAATAATGGTACAGAATTTTCAAATGACTTCCAATCAGAATGAAACGACCACCTCAAAACGTAGTCCACAATTTTTGAATGAATTTTCTGGAAAATTACATTTCCATTTCCTTTCCAACCAAAATTATGGGATTTTGGTTAAATGTGAGTTCAAAATCCTTAATTTTGCATCCCAAAGCGAGACGATAAGCATCCTTGTACCTTTCATATGGGAGTCCCCACAGGGGGCTGGGGGATGGGGGTAATGTCAAAAGTCGGGCATTGTAATGTACATGTGTACATGTAAGTACTGGTATCATCAATGTTGTGTTATGACAGTGTCATTTTTCCTAACTGTAGTGTGCCCCACCTTTGGTTGTGGCTTCTAATATTGACGAGAGAACACTCAAAAGAGAAGGTGTGTGTGCAGCATCTCTTCCCACAACGATGGGCATAGTAGCAGGATTCCTTGTTCAAAATACTCTCAAGTAAGTTCCTACGTGTAAATGACCTGTCATTGTTATTTAGCATAACCCAATCACTGACACACAATGTGATTGGCTACACAGGTGCCTACAATAAATCCATTGTAGGCTCTGCTATATAAACATTGTAGTCAGCATCGAGGACTAAAAGTATTTAGACAGTTTCTGCTGAATATTTGAGCAATAAAAGCAAAAATAAAGTTACCAAAAAGAGCTCATAGCATGGTAACAGTTTTTAATACAGTTAAGGTGTCTCGACCCAGTATTTTTCTAGCGATACCTACCAACTTTAAACCCCTCATACCCGAAAAGGTTAAGGTCAATGACATATCCATTATATTACATTGATTACACATAGACTGAAATGCAATATGATATAAATTTTTTTAAGATCGGAATGAATATCACGTGACTGTGACGTCGCACTAGTTTTAGCTCAGAACCGAATTCTTAGCCGGTAAACGCATTTTCTCTCGAGATCCTTCACGCTACGTATACCTTGGGTGTTTGCCTTCAGCTCTGCGAAGTTTCATCAAAATCTACAAGAGGAATTTTGAAATATCTTGGAATTTCTATAAACATGGTATAATTTATGCATAAAATAACGATAAGACTTCCTATAAAAAAAATGGCTACTTTTTTATGTCAAATGAAAGTCTTTAGCTCACATTCCTTTAACAAATGTCCCACAAACCATTAGAAGTAGGTAGACTTACGCGATTTCGAAAAATATGAGAATGTCTGAATCGTAGTGAAACTCAATGTTGAGCTTTATTTACCATTGCTAAGGCTACTTTCGCGAAAAAAGCGATTATTTCAAAACTCGTCAATGAATTTTCTCCAAAATTTTTCAGAATGACAATTGATCAGCACACTACACAATCCCTGAATTTCATGCTCATTGAAAACTTCTAAGGCTGTCTAACATAAACCGCAAAATTGGGTAAATATTGAAGCGATGGACATTTGTTAAAGTAATTAGAGCTAAAGACTTTCATTTGACATAAAAAAATAGCAAATTTCTTTATATGAAGTCTTATTGTTATTTTATGCATAAATTATACCATGTTTATAGAAATTCCAAGATATTTCAAAATTCCTCTTGTAGATTTTAATGAAACTTCGCAGGGCTGAAGACAAACACCCAAGGTATACGTAGCGTGAAGGATCTAATGAGAGAAAATGCGTTTACGGGCTAAAATTCGGTTCCGAGCTAAAACTAGTGTGACGTCACAGTCACGTAATATTCATTCCGATCTCCAAAAAATATATATCATATTGCATTTCAGTCTATGTGTAATCCATGTAATATAATGGATATGTCACTGACCTTTAGCTTTTCAGGTATGAGGGGTTTAAAGTTGGTAGGTATCGCTAGAAAAATACTGGGTCGAGCCACCTTGAGAGGAACTTTCTGAAACATTAGCTCACAAGCTGACCCTGAGTTCTCCATTTTAGTTTATACGAATGTTTCGGTCAGTTCAAAACAAAATTAGGTACATGTGGTTTAAGCCCTTTTTACCCAGTTGGACATTAACTTTATCAAGTATGCTATAGAATTTAATGTTGGGGTCACTTGGAGAGATGAATTACAGTGAGATGTTTGAACCAGTATACAAAATGTTACCATGCTATGAGTAGATTTATGGTGATTAAGTTTTGCACTTACAGTATTATTCAAACTTTCAGTGAAATCGGTCTCAAAAAAAAATCGTCATTAGATCAGTTTTTAATATCCTATGTTTAACAGAGCAGTCACTGGGTTGTGCGATTATTAGACTGCTTGCACTCACTTTCTATTGACTTTTAAAGTTGGCCTGAGGCTTCACCCCCCACTAACTATAGATCAGCTGATAGAAACTTGTCTCAAGTTACTTACTTATTTTTTGCTTACTTTTGTTATGACAGATATCTGCTCAAGTTCGGTTCAATTTCTTACTATCTCGGTTACAATGCGATGCAAGACTTCTTTCCAAGCATGATGTTAAAACCAAATCCTGGCTGTGAAGAGATGGTTTGTCAACAGAGACAGAAAGAATACCAGGTACTGTTATCATAATGTTGTCACAAAATCAGATTTTTGCAATATTTTAAAAATGTAAATATTTGATGTTAGTATATACGACACAAGTGAATAGTGCTTTGCGCGCACACTGATTGGTTAACTCAGAGGTGATTAGCAAAGTAATATTCACCTCCGAGCAGCTAAAGAGAAACAAAGTGCCTTCGCTCGTCGCTTTGTTTACCGAAAGTGATGTTTTGGTCCGCTAGTTATTCAACTTGTGTGGTATATACTAAAACAATTATTCACCTCAGTGTTGGTGAATGTGGTGGATATTTACCTCCACTTCGGTGAATAATATTGTTAATTACAAAAATTTTGTGTAATAAGCTGATCACACTGTCTTATTGCATGTATGTCTGTGTCTTGAACTATTTAGGAATCAGATGAAGCTAAACGCGAAGAAAAAGTTGCAACCACAAACGAAGAAGAAGAAGAAGTGAAACACGAGGACAATGATTGGGGTGAGTGTTGAGTTTGTGAATCAGTGTTTTCAGTGATATGAAATTGAAATGAAATTGATGAGAGATTTAAGATTCTATCTCCTTATTCATTTAAAAGAGAATTATCATTGCATTTCATTAATTTCTATTAAGTTTTTCAACTAATAATTTAATTTTGGTATTTCTGCCATTTTTCATTTTTTTTTCCTTTTTCTTTTTACTATTATCTTTTTGCTGTTGTTGTTGTTGTACATACGTGTTTAAGAAATATTTGTTCTGTAATCTACCACTTTAAATAATTGTGTAAAATTGTAAAATGTAAAATGCCTCTTTTCTGACATTGTATTTATTTTAAATTAATAAATGGTGGTCACCCAACTAGTTTAGCTTTTTAGTTATTTTGGGTGACCAGCAACTGTTTGTATTTTTAATTTATTTATTGTTTAAACATTTCTTTGTAATTTTACAGTTCAAATAAACTTTGTTGTTGTTGTTGTTGTTGTTGTTGTTGTTTATATGCAAAGTCTGAAATTCGTAAATAAATTAATCCAACTAACGGTGCCTTTTTTCGCTGCCGGCAATCATAATTATGGGGACTGGTAACCAACCATGAAGAACAGAAACAAACAAAATCGATTGAAATCCGAAGATGGATTGAAATCCACCAATCACAGCTCACTAGCATGACCTTCTGAACTTGGGGGCGCATTTGCATGAAACCAACACTGGTATGCATCGGTTTTGATTGGCTCATTTCAAACAGCTTGTCAAAAGACCATGTTGAAAGACCCATGTAAAAAGAAAGCTATGCATGAAACACTGAAAGCAGGACGGTGTAAACCAAAAATAAATTTGAACACAACATAGAGGATCGGCAGTGACGCTATCTACACTGCCGATCCTAGCAGAATGGAGGATGCCTGTCACATATGAACCTTGTAAAAAATGGCCTTGCGCACCATGAGTTCTTGTAGCTCAGTGGATAAAGCACCTGCCCGGTGTTTGGGAGCTCATTGGTTCAATTCCCGTCGGGGACTCAGATTTTTTTTTTTTGTCCCACGCTTGCGACATGCTGAATATTTCATCTTTCACATTTCATTTACTGACCTTAAAATTTACCATCTTTCTTTATTTATCACCAACATAGACATTGTTTGCAAGACATTTCTCATACTGATAAGGTCCAAGCTTTAACTACATGCATGCTTATGACATGCATGATGTCTGGAGCAGAATTAGGTTTTGATAACCAACTTTGCATACTTTGTACTTGTAACTTGCAGGAATCACATTGGTCGATGAAGCTAAAGATGACGATGAAGAGGATGAAGCTTCACCAGAGCTTGTGGCAGGAGTACAGCTGGCGTATTCTAAAAGAAAACCAACAAGAAAGGTACATACAATATGAAATACAGTCAACTCTCTCTTAACGGACACCTCTATAAGACGGACACCTCCATAAGACGGACACCTGGTGATGGTCCCTGCCGTTTTTCAGTCATTTTACTGTAACAAAACTCTCTGTAAGACGGACACCTTTCTAAGACGGACAACGGACAATTTGAAACCGCCAACGGACACGCACAAAAAGTTATTTTTATAGTGAATAATACTTCGAAACTTGGTATCAAGCTATAGCATAGTAGATCAGCGCCTGTTGAATATCAAACTTACCAAAAACAAACCGCGGCTATAACGTATTCCTTAAGTATATGGCACCAAAGAGGTAGTTTTATACTTACAGTATTACCGTTTGTAATGAACAAACAAGTCGAATTTCTGATATTATTTTTGTTCCACTTTATAGGTTTTGCTAAAGTAAGCGACTCAACACAGACGTGTATTCGTTGTACATAGCCGTTTAGCTTTATCTTCTCAAATTTCTGGTGTCACATTACCTCGACTCTCTATAAACCGGACACCTCTCTAAGACGGACAGTTGGGGCCGGTCCCGACGGTGTCCGTCTTAGAGAGAGTTGACTGTACTTGTAGACACTCAACCATGTTCTAATGAAAATCCACAAATCTGATTGCTAGGGATATACAATGTTAATGGTTAGAACCAAATTTTCCAAGATCACAAACCATATTGTTTGGTTGTGGTGGCGGGGGGGGGGGGGATCGGAGGTGGGAGGAAGGGGGGTATGTGCCACTTTTCATTAATTTGTTTTGTGTTGTATGCACTTTAAGTTACCTCATCATCTGTGCCTTTGAACTGTTAGGTTTAACTTAACTTGCTTACTTGAATTTCTCAGCAGATTTCACAAGAAATCAGCAGTGAAGGACAAATATCAGCAGACGATGAACTAAGCGTAGAAGACCTGATGAAGAAACTAAAGAGTATTTAAAAATATCAGTAAAATGATTTATGAATTAATACAGTTACTACCGGTAATACAGCATCCTAAATATATTATTTCATGATCCTCATAAGAATAAAATAAAAAGCATTTGTGTGATGTTCGTAACGTAACAGGCATTGTGTGACATGTATTGCGTGACATACATTGCGTGATGTACAGTCGGGCAGAGGTGTCTGTAAACTGTATTGCATCAGGATCAAGAAAAAAGCTAATACTGTAATTGTAGATAGAGAACGACATTTCTCAGTCACTAAGACAAACCAACTTACAAAGCTCAGCATTCCAGTCACTCTCTACAGTTGGTCTAGTGGTTAGCACATTGAGCAGTACTTGTGTACTGTTTATTATTATGCTGTACAAGGTGATTGTAACTTTTAAGTCTGTGGATGAAACCCTAGGGTGTGATCATTCAAATGAAAGCCGTTCAAAGCCATTGTTCACTAATTTTAAAACAAAGCCCCAAGTAACTATCAAAGGCAATATAATAGGAACTGAGAGCAAGCAGTCAAACTTTTTTAGCATAACCCAGTGGCCGATCGATGAAACATAGAATATCGCAGATATCGATAACCTAAAACTTATTTATTGGTCTTTTGTTGAAAACCTTGCAGCATTAATGGCGGAATAACCATGCACACTTGACACCTCCCATCCTCTGACAGTAGCTGCCTGTGTAGCCAATCAGATTATCTCTGCCAATAGTCAGCCATTGAGTTAAAGCATAATTTTATATTTACTTATTTTTAATAAGTTTGTTTAGGTAGATCAAGTGTGAATTTTAGGAAAATCATTAAGCTCCTTGATTATTTTAGCTTAAACAGTTTTAAGAATTTTTTCATCTTTGCATGAAAGTGAGAAGAATAGCAACCGATCACTAAGAACAATTTCTTGATACTGAAAAACATTCTCCCAATGGAACTGTATGGAGGTTAGTTAGAAAGGTTTTAACAAGCTTTCCCTTTTACAAAGCATAGAACTATTTATTGAGATTAAATTATTTTGTGTTCTTGTCGAGTCGTTTTAACCATGTATCACGTGGCTATAAGAGATGTAAAAGAGTTGGTATAGCAAATAAACAGAAGTCTTTTCAATGTTATAAGGTAATTCCTTTTTATTAGTAAACGTTTCCTTTTCGGGAGGCGTGGTGGCCAAATGGTTAGAGCGCTCGACTCCGAGTCAAACGGCCCGGGTTCGAGCCCAGGCCGGTGCGCTGCGTTGTGTTCTTGGGAAAGACACTTCACTCTCATAGTGCTTCTCTCCACCCAGGTGTATAAATGGGTACCGGCGATGGATGGATTAGCATTGCATCCCGGGGGGGAGTTTCAATACCCCTAGTCGCTTAATGCTACAGAAACCGAGATAAGCTCCAGCTGTATGGGCCAATTGGCTCACGGTCGGACGCAGACTTTACCTTTCCCTTCACCCATTCTAAGACCATTATAACTGGCCATTGTCGTGTACCCGATGGAATTGAACCAAAAATGCAATGGAGACTAATGCGAGAAATTTTTTCAACTGCAAATGACCTAAGTGGTTTCATAATGTTCCCCTGCAATAGTCTCTATTGTAAGCTACTTCAGCTATGAAAATACCAATTAAAACTGGTTAAAAGCACCGATTATATGTACAGCTATCACAGGCACAGTTTTATCATGTATATCAACAAAACATCACGCCTATTTAAGATCGGCTTATATTCGCATAAGAATTTTTCAGTATAAAAACGATAGGGCGGATGGGCTCAGAAAACAGAAATGTGTGTGGATTAAAGCAAGAGATTGCGTAATGAGAGAAATTCAGCTCATACATTGCATTACTCACGCAAACATCAGTCTTGTGTGTTTTTTTCTTGTCTGTTTTTCTTAAGATTTTTTACTGTGCGGCGCCGTGCCTTTCTAGCCAAAGAACTGAAAGAAATGGTTAAACATTAACCGCCTGGTTATAAGCTGCTTAAAGCTTCTTGATTAATTTTGGCCTGTAACGGAATCGATTAGCAGCAATTTTGCTTCATTTCTGTTACATTTTTTCCTTTTTATAGTCCAACGTACAGATGAGAAAAAACGAACCCTCCCAAGGGTTTCAGGGAACAAGGGAACATCGCCATAAAATAATTGGGAACAAGTTAACAAAGGGAAAATAAAGCTGGGAACAGGGAATAAAAGCTGTGTTTATGATTTTTAGGGAACAGCGCAGGGCCGTAACCAGATCTTTGCCATAGACGAGGCAAGAACTTGCTAGGGGTTCTGGGGGCATGCCCTTCAATAAAATTTGACATCAAGAAGCTCTTAAACTCTTTAAGAGACATTTTTCATGACGCATTTCTTGAGAAAACTCAAACTTGTTAAACTGCAGATTATTTTTCCAACAAAACTTTTTTAATTTTCGGCGAAAATCTAGACGAGGCAAGTACCTCGTCTTGCCTCTTGCTTGTTACGGTCCTGCAGCGATCACAAAAATCGACAAAATACTCTTAGGGAACGAGGGAACACAAGAAAACTCAGGTTGGGGGCAAGGGAACATGGTACCCCACCCCCCACGTGGGAGGGCTCAAAAATTAATGAAATACATGCAGTCGACAAACAAACAAACAAACAGGAATATTCTAAAAACAAACAAACAGCTAGGAAGTTTACTCCAGAATGGCCATTTTTTTTCTTTACGTCAAAGTTTCAGCTTCCAACGAGCGCTAAAACCCTACAAAATCCTTTTCTGAAGTAACCCAAAACTCGAGTACTGAACGCCACCAGCTTGGAGATGGTTATGTTTGCAAGACGTCAAAGAGCTCAGTCTGAAGTTTGGCGGGAAAATTTAAATACTAGAAACTCCTTGTTTCTTTGAGGGGTTTTGGTTTGTAAATTTTGGTGAATAAGATATCTTTTTTAACTTTTTCATTTGCGTAAAAAAAATATGGCCATTTTGGAGTGAACTTCTCCTTTAACTTTCTTGTAATTCAAAATTGTTCTCAGCGGCAGATAAATTTGCATTTGGCCAATCGTAATGCGAGTAAAAATTCAAAATTAATTTATTCAAAAACTACTGCACGTGTGAAACTTTGCCTTCGTGAAGCTCGTTTCGCTGCAGTCGCCGCCGTTATGGAAGCTTTTCGAAGTGTTTATCCAAAACTGAAAATTTTAAGCGAATTATAAGTTACGGGAGGAAAAGAAATGCCGTACATTTTGTCTGAGAAATGCCCTCAACTGGAGACAAGCTGGGAGACGGTCAGTACTCTGGACTACTGCAAGAATTCAGCAAACAGTTAAGTTTACGTCGTTTACCACGTGGATGGCTTCTTTCTTCGTAAGGTAACTATATAATGTAATTTAACGCTTTATATCACTTTATTTTTGTTATGGTTGTTTGTGAGACCAGGAAAAGTTGACGTTATGAACTGTATTTGTTATCAGTTGAAAGTTGATAAGCAGTTATATCGGACTTGTGTGCATAATTATGTGTTGATGACGTTTTACATGTCTTGGTATTTAGGCAAAAATTCTCATAGTTTTTTAGTGATAAATGACTCATCTTAAGCTTTATTTCAACTCGCTGAGTACTTTCAAACCACCAAGCATATTTTCTTCGTTGTTGAAACTTTAGAAAGCAAAACTCTGCATCTATTAAACTAGAAATATTTGACACTACAGCTGCCCCCGCTTTTTATCAGTTTTTTTTTCGCACATTCGTTACTACATTCAATTCTTTTGCTTGATGCTTTGACTCTTCTATCAACTTAATTGATTAGAATTAAATTTTATGTTTGGGACGTTTATGAAGAAAACAATCGCTGGAGGCTCGTGTTTTCTAATAGCGAAGCCGCGAGTGACGTCACGACTCAGACAAGACTCAGACAAACAAACCGAAATAGCGGACGATTTTTCTAAAACACTTTCTTAAACAGCCGGTATTCCTAAAGCACTTTTATAAAATGAAATCTTCGCCTGGATTCCTTCTATTTTTCTCAGAACACGCTGATGTTTTCTGAGCCTCGTGGGGGTTATATTCATTTGCATTCTATTTTTAGACCTCGCGCGCTTCGCTATTGTTCCTGGCCTTCTCTTCTTTAAGATGGAACAAGGACATACGCATTTATTAAATTAAGGGATTTTAAAAAATTAAGGTGGCTCGTAGTGGTCTATATATTCCCGTCTTTGGCATTCTATTGAAGCCTCAAAAATAATGCTGAGGTTAAACTTTTAATACATCTTTGTAAAGACTTTAGAACTCAACAAATTAAAATAACTGCATGTGACGTCAAGATTCTTCGTTGCCATGGTGACTAAAAAAGTGGTCAAAGATACCTAATTTTGGATATAGTCTAAATGAACCATATGTTCAAACCAGTAAGGTAAAGCTAGAGTAACATCTTTCTCCATATGAAACGAACCCGGCTTGATAAATCAATTTTCTATCAACTTTTATTGTATTCTACTGAACTAAAGGCTTTCTTCAAATTGGATACATTCAGTCTTAATATAACCATGACAGTCTGCCATTGTACTAGTTTTTACTAATTCATTTTTCTTTTCCAACAGTTTCTAGACGGTTTCGCTAACGATGGAACGACTCTCAAAAGATGGAAAGAACTTCTTTGCATCACAGCAAATAGGTGAGTACATAAACATTTTTTACTTAATAAATGAGATTTATCCCTTGGAATTGGGGATCTTAAGTCAAAAACTGGCACTGCGCGCTTTAACTATTGACTGCTTTAAGTACCAGAATCCTAACTTAACAAATCGGTTTTTCTTTCTCTGAAGCATGGGAGGCGTGATGGTCTGATGGTTAACGATTTGGACTCGGGATTAAACGGTTAGGGCTGTCCAAAAGATGCTCGAAATTTCCCAAAAATTTGCTCGAAGGTTGCTCCAAAGGTGGTCCTAAAAACCAAAACGATGACGTCATATTTACGTCATATTTACTAACAAGTTTTTAATGCTGAATGATCCGAAAGTTGAAGCATACTTTGAACTTTCTTGGAAATCTTCGGCAAATTTCGTTAATCTTCGGAAAATTTCGAAAAATCCTCGGAAAAAGTTCGTATGGCCTTCGAACAACACGCGGACAATCTTCGGAAATCTTCGGTCTAGAAATTTGCAAAAAGTTCCTTGAAGTTGCGCGAAAGGAAAAAAAGTGGCTCGATAGATGAAAAGTTGCCCAAAAGTTGCCGAGCATGTTTGGGACAGCCCTATGAACGGTAAGGGGAAACAGTGTTGTGTTCTTGGGCATGAATCTTAAATCTGACTGTGCCCCTCTACAGCGGGTTTTGGCAAAATATCAGGGCAACATGACAATACTTGTTCTGGGGACTAACTCGTGAGCGTGGGGACAAGCAGCCCATCCAAGAGGAATACCAAGATTTTCTAGTTGCTTTATAGGAAATATGAACGTTTACTCGTTTTGTCTCACGATGGAATCGCTTTGAGTTGTTGATCGCGACGTTTCGACTGTGTCCCCAAATTAGTATGGGATTTTCCCAGGCTATGTGGCCTTGACACATTAATAAAGTTTATCTATCTATCTAATACTGCTAGTCTTCATCAGGCGATGAGGTCGATTGTTTACGTGTCGCTATTTGTAGCATGTTGGCTCGCTGCGTTTCGTTTCATAAACAATCGACCTTATCGCCTGACGAAGACTAGCAGTATTGCAGTCGAATCGTTGCGATCAACAACTCAAAGCAATTCTATCGTGAGACAAACGAATAAGCGTTCATATTTCCAATCTTAAACCACGATGAACAATAAACACATCTTAACTGTGACATAGTTGCTTTATATTGCACAAAACGGGAATAAGACTCATTACTGTAGACCGTTTTAGCTTAAATGTAGACTTATTACCACTACGCAAAAACACGATTTGTAATTGCTGTGGATCATTTAGACTTATCCCGGAATTTTGTCGTCATCATTATCAATTTCCTAATTTTCCCATTGTTTTCTTCAACCGTTTAGAAACGTTCTGGACTATTTTACTGAAGATGGAAAAACCAGCAAAAGTCGGACTGGAAAAGACATTCTCTGCGCCGCACAATATAGGTGAGTTCAGTTTTCATTGTTATCAAATGTATATCGTTTAGCAGGGGCCCGTTTTCATGATAGAAATATCAACATGACCCGAACCAATTTTGGATCATAATTCGGTGCTCCACGCGAGAACTTAAACATTTAAATTCTACAACTGTCTCTGTTTAGGATGGGACAAGAGAATTTTCTCTTAGATGGGAGGAATGTTAGGGTGGGAAGAGGCTTAAACAAAGAAAAATTTGAAGCAATTAGTTTGAACTGAACTTCCAAATCATTTTTTTTTAAATTTAGCGAGTAGCTTATGCGTTTACATTTAGGTGAAATAATAAGTAGCAATGTTTTAGAAATATAGCGCAATGCGATTTAAAAATGTTGTTACACATGTACGCAAACTACTTTAAGTGTAGATTTTAATATTAAATTCAACATTTTTTCCTTTCAGGGTTGAAGGATAACCACAGACGATTTACAAAAGAAATCCATCAATTGCATTAAAATGTCCATGATGTCTGGCTGGTGATTTAGTGCTTTCAAGAAAGAAATTTTATACGGAAAATACAAATTGGAAAAAATAAACTAAGTCTTTTGGCGGGAAAATTTTTCTCGGATAAAAAGTTTGCGCTTTTAAAAGGGCCAAGAAAAAAAGTCGAAAAAAGACTAAGTCTGGGGTTTTTTGGCGGGAAAATTGTCCTTAGAAAAAAAAGTCTGCGCTTTTGAACGGTGTCTGGTTTTGAGTCAAAAATATACTAAGTCTTTTGGCGGGAAAAATCTTGCACTGTGCAAAAGATTTATCCCATCAAAAGTCAAAGTATATGTTTGATTTTCTGACTAGACTCTGTTCAAAATCGCAGAATTTTTTTTCTTTTCGGCAACCCTACATAGTCAAAATATAGTAAAAGAGATAGCCTATATTCTGACTAGTTTCCAGGCCCTTTTAAAAGCGCAATTTTTTTTGTTCATTAGTGCGCTCAATAAAAGACAATAAACCAAGAAACAATAGAAGTGCGGTTTTATTTCTTTTTAAGTACTATTATCTTATTACAATATTGTTAATTAAGAATAAAAGTTATTTACAACACTGACTAACAAGTAATAAACTTGACTACTTAATTTGACTAAAAAATTATAAAAGGCGGAACACAAAACTTGTAAACAGTACAAAAATTCTGCCAGCTTCAAAAGTTAGATTGTTGATCTAGAAAATCTGACTACCTTAATTCGAATTAGCGCAAAGATTGAGAGAAATGAGTAAAATCTTGCTCTGACAACTTGTAACCAAAAAATTACCTTTAAAAAATTTGGCTCGTTATAAAAGCAAAGAAAAACAATTCTAGTTTACTTATTTTTGGCAAGTTATAAATTAAAGCAGTTTTCCAATGACTGTCATAAAAACAGAACAAAATTAATCGTGCAGCAAATTCCTGCCGTCGCAGAAACGTACAATAGACCATGAAACCAAACCATGTGTTTACATGTTTTGGTCGCACATTCTATCGCTTTGTGACGGCAGTTATTCGCTCAGTAATATTAAATAACGTTGAAAATCTTCTACAAGTTACACGAGTTGTTTTGGATCAATTCTAATCAAAAAACTTTCAAATTTCTTTCGACAGTCATTGGAAAAGTACTTTTTCACGCCTTGAACGTAACTATAAATTAATCCAAGAGAATTATCTTTCTTGCCAGAAACGAGAAGAATGTTTTGCTTTTCAAATGTTTTCAAATTTAAAAACAAAATACAAAATTCTGATTACAAGCAATTTAGAACGATTAGTTTGTTTGTAATAGGCAATTAAATTGTATTCGATACTAACTCAAATGCTAGAACTTTTGTTACACTTTTGGCAACTGGATGGCAACTTCAATTTTGTGAAATCTTATTGTTGACGAGTGAAAAATGTTTTGCAGAAAAGATCCTTACCTAAATTAAGGTATATTACCTCTATAATTAACCTCTGACTATGTTTTCTTGTAAATTGAGTTCGTTAGTGGTCTTGTCCTTTTCTTGACTATGATCCACATCATTCAGCAAGCAGCGTTAAAGACACTGAAAAAAAAAAATAAAAACAAATGTGCATGTTAAAATAAGAAAGAAATTGAACTTGTTTTATACAAATAAAGATGCACTACAAAACGAGCTAATCTAGACATTTGCTTTATGACATCAGGGACAGTGGAGCAGGGGGACTGGGGGGGGGGGGCTTAGCCCCTCCCAATCTTTCCGAAAAAATAAAGGCTTTCTAAGAGAAGAGTCTCCAAAGCCCGCACTTCAAGTCACTAGTCAACCCCCCCCCCCCCCCCCTTTCCCTCCCCAATAAGAAAAATGCTCCGCGGTCAGTCTCAGTATTTAAGACCATTGAAAATTTACAACTGTGGAAGAAATATTTTCTTTGGTGACGTATAAACGCTTAGAAATTACGTTTCGTCCGTTGTTCCATACAGAAAGGCTGAGTGGTACAGAAAAATCTTTGTTTACAATATTTTCCTCATAAGCATAAGCGCTTCACTTTCTGATCGAGCTACAAAAATATCAGGTATGAATATTGAAAGTGCATGACACGATTAACTTTCGCTATAAATTTGAGCCTGACGTATCAAATAGTTTTTCTTTGACGCGGGTTTGAAAATTCAAAATTTTACAAAGAATGTTTGGGCTCATTAGCGCTTTTGCCACCCAGATATTTTGCAGTGTTAGAAAACTAATATATCCTTCAATATTACACGTAAAGAGCTGAAAATTTCACCGATTAGTAAATTTCATAAGCTTTTTAAACTTCTGGAGTTATTTTGGATATAACGGATATCGCAGGATGCCTTCTCTATGCAAAGTCGTATGTTAATGAGCCAAAATGTAGACATTGACGTCAGCAAAGATCGCCCTATAATGCTTTCCATGTTCCCGAGTTCACCTCCCCAAGATAAAAACGACAATTCTCCTCAATGATTTCCATACATTTCTTTGAAGCGAGTTTGGAGAATTTGATGATGCATAAAGACGATATCTCTAGTTGATGATTTTCGTTTTTCTCTTCACCTGTTTTTATATATTTTTAATTGACATTGTAAGGAGAAACTGCATGTTGATCGCATTGCAGGCCAATAAAGAAGGGAGAAAATTATTGCTTTTGTTATACCTTATTATAGGAAACTAACGCTCCCATAAATTAAGGCCTTTACAATTAACGCGACTAAAATTAACGCGAATTGGAGGGAAAATTTCTTTTGAATAAAGTAAATTAACGTAAGAGAGGGGGCAAATTTTCAAAATGAAGGAAATTAATTAACGCAATTTTGGATATCTAAAGATATTTTGGCCGCTGTACCGCCCTTCTGAAAGAAACAACATTCTGGAAATATTGTAGATGACATATCTTTGAGGCTTTACATTATAAAAGACTGAGAAAAGTGTACAGAAAAGAGAAGTTTATTGTTTCCTAGTTCCTATATGTGTTCGGACGTGTCCAGTATTCTTTCATTTTATTATAAATTTGATTATACTGCTGTGTTTTTTAAAACGGCAGCAAAAGAAAATTATTTAACAATTATCCTGCGAGATCGCGCGGAATGTCGCCTGATACTTAGCCGACGAGGCCGTAGGCCGAGTTGGCTAAAATCAGTCGATATTCCGCAAGAGAGCAGGATATTTTTTATTATTCAACAAATTGTCAACGAAACACGTTTTGCAGATGGATAAACTGTAATTATGCAGCGCTTACAGACAGGACGATTCGCGACCAACGTATATCGCAGGATATCTGTCATGTACGGATGACAGATATCAATAACATTTTGACCATATATGGGCAGCGCGCGCATTTGTTGAATAATAAAAACGGCTATACTTTTTTTTTACTTACGACTAATTTCAAGCTTTGGTCTTGCTCATTGTTGATTGACAAATGGCCCTGGTTTTCCTGGGAATCCCCTTTTGTTTTTTGTTTACATTCCGATCATTCCATTATTGGTAAAAGATTTGGTGGACAAAAATGTCAACAAACGACTGAATTTGCCCCTCTATAATAGAATCTGTGTTCTAGAATTTGGCTCTCGCATGATCGCTGGACTTGGATTATTTTAACTCGCCATACGGGCTACAAATGTTTCTCGGAGAGAGAAAGAGGCCACTTAGTCTTGCCTTACAACTATTGATGCTTAAATGACCTAAATTGTTTAAACAAAACGGGAAAATACCCTTTGTTTGTTAGAGTGATCGACACCTAATACATTGCCATGGTTACGTGGGTTAATAACGTGTTGTTTTGATGTGTTGCTACACTCTCAACACCGTTGCCATGGTAATAAAAAGAAAAAGATTTTGAATTCCTTTGAAACATGTCACAATCTGTACTTATAAACTTGCTTTGTCTTGTAAAGTGATCAACACCCATTTCTCCTTGCAATATATCGAACACTGCAATGGAAGCAGTAGTCGCATGTACACATTGCGTACCTGTTTTTACTACAGCAGTAGGTTTCTATGGCTTACCTTCGCTTAATGTTTCACAGGTGTTTCCTCCTGACCCTCCAACGTCTTATAAAGATTTTCCTCCAGTAGCAGTTCAACTGAAAATAAGAAAAAGAATTCCGGAATGAGTTAATGCCATCCATTTCCACACGAAACTTTCTAACTGATGGATTGCCAGGGAAAAGAGTTCGAAAATCTTTGACAGCTTTGACAAAAGGTAATCAGAAGCGTAAGATCTTAGTTGTCTATATTGTTCACCCTTTAATTTCTAAAAGTTTAATTAACATCTGACGTCTTCGTGCCCTACTACAGTGGAAAGATTCTAACAATAGCCACATGTACACATTACGGACCTTTTTTTACTGCAGCTTACCTTCGTTTCAAGTGGTTTCCTTTTTGCGCTTCCATCCAAAATGCATCTAAAACGGTAATTCGTCTAAAACTGAGAAAAAAAAAACAATGCCGCAATGAGTAACTAGTAAATACCAGTGCACTGAATCCAATCATATTGCAAATAGAGTATCATATTGCATAGTTAGTAGAGGGAGACTATGCATATTGTGAGTCGTCTAGTATTGCATTGTCATTAGTGTAGGCAGAGTCTTGTATAGCTAGGAGCAACATCGCTGGCGTAAAAGTGAAAGAGTTTGCTCTGAAAAAAATGGTTCTTTGACAAATTTTGAATCCACTCTATAACAGAGAACTTACTGCTCACATTACTTGGTAGGATTGTATCGTTTCGCTTCCCTAGCTTGCCTTTCCTTTAGTCTCACATTATCGCACAGTTTGAACTCTTACCTCGTGAGGTCTTCCAGGTGTTGTTAGTAGCTGAATCAACTCGGCAGTGAGTTATAGGTCGACATCCGGTCTTCCAGAGGAAACTGCTTAAAAATGTCTTAAGCTTTCGACGATTGTTGTGGCTGTGAACTTACATTTGTCAAGAAATTTCCTCCCTTCGAAGAAGTCGAACAGCTCCAACCACGAGGTAGTGAAGAATAAAATGTAAATGAGAAAAATCACACCTCAACGTTTGCACGTGAAATCGCATTGCGAGGATCCTGGATCCTCATGAGATGAATTTATTTAATTTGACAATAAATGCCAGAGTGAGGCCCCATTTACTTTAGTGGGTTTTTGGTTTGAAAACGCATTCTTTTTAATATGTTTTTGCTTATGGTCCACATTAAAACGACGGAAACACTGATCGTTTTATCGAAAACAGAGGGCGCTTTCCATTCGACCAAAAATTCCGGAAATTTTGGAACAAGGACGAATGGTACAGAAATTTGCTCGGAAAGTTTGACTTTCCGAAATGCGAACCATTCAACCGAAAACCCCGGAAATTCCAGAAGCAAAATCAAATGGAACTGAAAGTTCCCGGAAATTGTTTTCGAAAATTTGGGTCTACCTTGCGAGGTTGTCCTCTTTTCCGGAAATTTTGGAAAAAGCTACCATTTTACACTCAGCCTAAGTTCCTTCGGCAGAAAATTTAACGATTTGTGCAGCTGAAAGCAGCTACATGTGTTAAGGAAGCATTCTTGAAACTCCAAATAAAAAATTTTGGTGAACTCGGTTGTTTTTCGTTGTTGTTTTGCAGGCGGCAGCAAAGAAATGTACAAATATTTATAACGCGCGTGCAGGCTACGCCATTGTTTTGCTCATTAAACTTTTTCGGGTTGGCGACGTTTTCGTTGCTTGTAGTGTGCCTTTTGAAAGGTCCCTGTATTTGTTGCCACGATGTCATTCATGGCGTTTATTTTCAGTTCTCGGAATGCTTTTTATTTGCAAAAATATCGAGTTATATGTGCAGGAAACCGGCAACAGTGCATTATTTTAATGCACCGTAGAAATTTCCATATTAGACGCACTACCTGACCATATGACATATGCAAATTTTGTTTTGCCTTCCGTGCAGTCAGCCGGAAAAGTTGGAAAATGCTGTTCCATTTGCCACTGGAATTTTTCGGAAACTCAAACCAGAATTTTTGGTCGAATGGAAAGCGCCCAGAGATTTCGAAAACGCTTTCTTAAACTCATTAATAATTCATTAAGTTAAAACAAAGAAAATTATAACCGTGACGGTGGTTTGGAAACCCGATCTTAATTAGCATAGATTTTTATGATTTTATTTCTCCGTAGTTTTTGTTTCGATTGAGAAGATATATCAAACACTCGAGACAGTGTTTCATCGGCTATCCAAACACCTCGAATTTCGTCAAAAATACTCCGCTGCGCGTCGTATTTTCAACTCTCTTCTCGGTGTTTGGATATCCCGATGAAACACTGCCTCTCGTGTTTGATATATTACTTCAAAAGTGAAGAGTTGTAAAGGGACACTGTCACGAGCTTCACTTCAAAAATTCAGGAGCCTAAAGACGTATGGAAACCTACAAATAGTGGTCTAGTTCTGTTAAAAAATACTTTGCCAGTGTACTGAAGCTATAAACAAGTGATATTATTGTTATGCCATCAGCAACTTTAGATCTCAACTTGAAAAAGTAAAGCTGAATTTTTCAAGTCCTGCCCTGGTGGCCTGGAAAAACAACTAAAAAATAGCGGCTCCCCCTTTATCTTCAACAACAATTTACTTTATATCTTCATCTTGATGTTCTAGGGCCATTTCGTGAACGAGCGAGTCAATTTTAGTACTTTTTACTGAAAAAACAGAATCGAAACAACAGGGTTCACCTTCATAAATGGTCAGTTTGGTCACCACTCTGTCTATCGGTTACATATTCGTGCAAAACAATTGTGTACACGTTAGAAATGGCGCCGACTACATATCTGTTGTACGAAAGTGTTGAATGCGCGGTAAATGGAGGGGCAAGGACGAGGTTAGATTTAGTGAAACACAGGGAGATATCGGGAGCACAGGGTTTACCCTGGGAAAAACCCAAGGGGGAAGGCTGGGGAACCGCACGAGAAAATGCACTTGGTAACGGGTTGGTTACCTATACAGGGAACTCACTGGGACCCCTAGGATTTTATATTGCTAGTGAAAAATGCGCGAGACGTGAGACATTTTTAAAGACGACTTCGCTTTATTCTTTCTTTTTTGAGCTGCATTTTATTTACAATGGTAGAAATAGTTCAATATATATATATATATATTTTATAAAATCTCTTTCTTACAAGATGTATTTTTAGTTAATTACTTTATTATTTGTTTTTGTAAAAGACAAAATATTTTCTGGTATTGCCTTTAGTAATATGCTCCATAAATCAAAAGGCTTTGCTGCTAGAAGCATATATTTCATTTGCATAAATAAAATCTTTTCCTTTAAATATATAGTGGATAAGAAAATGGAGGTGTCGTGGAGAAGCACGACCTAACACTGCGACTGCCTTAGGTTGACATATATATATTTTTTTTCAAATTTTTTTATTGGTTTACCAGATTTCTCAGTCAATCACAACGCCAAGAACTGCACGTGCGAATTTTCTGTCTCAATGTTGCTTCTCTAGACCTTCTAGCCAATCAGAGAACCCAAACTTTGCCTCGAGACGAGTGCGAAGTTATTCGCGCTCGATCTCGCTCGCAATTTTCGCGTCCCGGTTCCTTCCACTGGTTTTAAGCAAAAAGAGGGACTGCTCAGAAGGGTAAAAAATAATTAATAAAAAAATATATCAAGAGAAAATACGGAGCACTCGTACGTAACATTACATATTTCATTCAGTGAACAAAGACCTTAAAAAACGCAAGACTTTTCTACAGTTACTGACTCTCGCCACCAGTTATTACATGGTCCAATCCTCGTTTACGGTTATAAGCAATAGTCGACAGAGCCTAAGGTCTGGTGTTTAATTGTATTCATTTTATCATATAAACATTCATAAATATATTATCTTTTCTAGTTGGTGTAGTTTTGGTTTAGAGTGGTTTTGTAATGACTGTCGTTAAAGCCAAAACTGAAACCAATTGAAAGTAATTTTGTCTGGCCAATCACAACAGACGAAATAATGCAATGTGCCAATCAGAACTCGAAGAAAATCACGCAATTGATGCCAAGCGCGGGAAAACAGACGAAACTCTTGTCACGAAATCTTTTGGTTTTTCGTCTGATTGAAAGGAAGACATAGCATGCTTGCCCCGATTGGCTGACTGCTGCAGTATTTTAACCAATTACAAAGCCATTCAACTGAAAGACGTTCTGTAACAACAAACCAATCAGAACTCAAAAAAATGAAATGCATTCAGATCCCGCGCCGAGCGCGAGAAAAGCGCGGGAAATTCGCCCACGCGTAATCCATCTTTTCATGTGATTGGCTCTACGCGTGATTAGCTAGAGCAATCAACACGAATTTTTGGGCACCAATCAAGACACTGCTATCGGAAGTCATTACAAAACCACTCTAACGGTAGTAAGTCGGCCATTTTATAACGATATTACTCTGGATATACTGTCATGAGTCTGTGGAGCCGGTGAATGTTTTTTCAAACTGCCGTTACTTAGTACACTGAAGGACGAGCGACGTGAGAGTCCATGCTGTGGATCACTTTCTCTGATGTCGTTGGCCCGTTTGTACAGCTGGGCAGCTTTTTCTGGAGAATCCTAATAAAAAATAAAGGAAAATAAATGAGAAACAACGAGTAGCTTCATGACTATAGTATGTGACCAGTACTTGCATGTGGTACTGTTAATTGTACTGTACAAGGTGGTTCTAACTTTAAAGTATGTGGATGAAACCCTAGTGTGTGACCATTCAAATGAAAGCTTTTGAGCAGTTGTTTCATGTGGTACTGTTTATCATGCTGTACAAAGTGGTTCTAACTTTCAAGTCTGTGAATGAAACCCTAGTGTATGACAATTCAATGAATGATATTTAGCAGTACTTTCATGTGGTTCTGTTAATCATGCTGTAAAAGGTGGTTTTAACTTTCAAGTCTATGGATGAAACACTTGTGTTTGACCATTCAATGGAAGCTATTAAGCAGTACTTTCATGTGGTATTGTTTATTATGCTGTACAAGGTGATTATAACTTTTTAAGTTTGTGGACGAAACCCAAATGTGTGACCATTCAGATGAAAGCTAGTGAGCAGTACTTCAGTTTACCAAACTGTACAAACTGGTTCTAACTTTAAGTCTGTGGATGAAATCCTAGTAGGTGACATATCGCATAAAAGGAATTTGAAAACACTTTGGCAAAATGGTTTAACAACATATTGAAACACATGTATTTACCAGGTCATAAGAAAGCTTTGCAAGGTTAACAAGTGCATCTGCTACTCGAGGGTGTGATCCACCTAGCGTGTCTTCATAGATTTGTAGAGCTCGCTCATACAGTGGTAATGCTTCTGACTGTCTGTCCTGTCAATCATAATACGGACAGTAATCTGTGAATCATTTGTCAAATAACCCAACTGTGTCAATGTATTTTGTAAAGTACTTCTAGTAATGCTGTGTGTTAGAGATTCCACCCGCGAAAAAACCTGCTATGAAAGCTAACTTTTGATGAATTCCAGCCACATCGAATATAACACTGCCACATGGGGTCAGGTAAAAGAAATGTATGGGAATCAGTTAGGAGAATAACGTTTTTCGTCAATTTACCTGCAGACATAAAATAACAGCAAGGTTGTTGAGAGCTGTAGCTACACTCGGGTGTGATTTGCCAAATGTCTTCTCCCTGATTTCCAGGGCTTGTCTGCAGGGGCAAACAGAACATCATGAGAAAGAAGTTTTTTTCAAAGCAGTTAGCTTTTTAGGTTAAATGTTAAAGTCAGTTCTAATTCTGTAGATTGGATGCGCAAGATGGCCAATCACTGCAAGTGCTGAAGTCTGGTGTCTGTGGAATGAGTGACCATGAGTGAGACCACCAGTACCAGAGTAGACAGAAGTATGCGTACAAGAGTAAAATTTCTTTTCTTACAAATCAGGACCTTGAAGAGGCTTGAACGTGCACGTTTGACTTTCGATGCAGAGTCTAAGTCTAACAAACTAACGTAAGACTACTGCATAATTGTGTCAGATGTAGTATTGTAACAATGTTTATTTCTCAAAACATCATAATTCAAAACAAGGAAGAGGAATTGCACCTTACCTGTATAATGGCTCTGCAGCAGAATATTTACCCTATCAACAACAAAGAAATACATTTGAACTTTGATGCAACAAGTGCGCCAAGTCCTCTCTTACAACTTTCTCATAAGAGGCAACGAGTCAGGGAAGATAGTAAAACAATTGTGATGAGAATACAACAAGAAAAAAGTTTGCACGTTTCATATGCTTAACTGCCTTAAAATAGATGTTATCCAAACAGAATTGAGATGGCATGGAGATGTAAATTAGTAGTAGCTTATTTATTTAAATCTGAGTTTACCTAATCTAGAAGAACTCTCATACTAACTTGTTTTCTGTAAAGCACTGCCAAGTGTTTGATGGTAGATGCCACACTCCCATGATGTGGTGGAAATGCCTGCACAGGGAAAATTTTTCAAAGAAATCACTTTTACATTATGAGCTCTTAAGTCCTCCTATTCACAATCAGCAATAAAACTCTTAATTCCTGTTAGTTAAACAAATTCATTTGCATGATGAAAACAAAACTTGAAGATTCAACAAAAATGCCTCACCTTCGACAATGATAAATAATAAGTTGCTTTGTTCTTATCTATATCATTCGAGTTAAAAGAACCAAATTTAACATCACCATCTTCCTACCTTTAATCTTATCTGATAAGCTCTTGCATAGAGAGGCTCTGCCTTGTCATACCTGCCAAAAAAAAATTATTAAAAAAATAAAATCACATGTCAGCTTCTTTTAAGACAGAACAGCTGACAATTTACTCCAGTTAACATACACTAACCATTAAGCACTACACTCTAAACTATTCATTTATTTTGAGTAACATATTTTTTTTCCACTCAGGTGTCTGTGACCAAAGGCAGACCACCCTATGTGTTCGTGGTTAATAATTGTTCACCTAAGACGAACAAAAGAAATATGCTGATATCTATGAGAGTTATGAATAATTAAGCTCTGAAAAATTACATTTCTAAATGAATCTCGTTCTAAATATTTCGATAAAGGTGAATTAAATGTTAATCGACTCGTTTGAAATATTTAGAACGAGATTCATTTAGAAATGTAATTTTAAGAGCTTTATTCATAACTCTCATAGATTGCAACGTATTTCTTTTGTCCGTCTTATGTAAACAATTGTTAACCACGAACACATAGGGTGGTCTGCCTGTGCTGTGACCAGGAGTTAACCTGCATACTTCGGAAAGTTAACACACTTACATTTTTTGATCATTGTACAGGGCTGCCAAGTTATGAAGAGACTGTGCCACATCTGGGTGATCAGGACCCTGTACACTTTCACGCATCTCCAGTGACCGCTGAAAAAATGACCTGGCAGCTCTGTTGCAGAAAGAAAGGAAAAATGCTTTGTGATGTTGACCAATGGAAAAGAAGAATACATCTGTTTTGTATCTACTATATTACGTAATTAATTACCTAACCACTTTGCACACATCTCTAAATTTTACAAAGCAAAAAGTTTTCAATAACTAGTAAGTAGTTTTTCTTAGTCTTAGTCTATAATTAATCCCTATAACTCGACGCTCAATAACCCAAACCTCCCGCTAACTCGAACCTTTTTCAATTCCCCTACAGGTCATTTTCTTACTAATTTTACCCTCGCTAACTCGAACCCCTGATATCAGCTGTATGTTGACAATTAAGCCACTCATCAGTTTTTTGCGAACAGTTTCAATGCCAATACATGCACTTTGACATGTGCAGTGAATGCTAGCTACCAAGAACTCACATACAAAATTACCAGTAGTTACTGATAACCTCAACATTTACCATGTAAAAAAAGCTCCACTGAGCACTAATAGCTGTAGAATCATTTTAGCTGTTGAACTATCTAGTTTGTCAAGGCCCTAAACATGGTACAAAATTTGATGAAAGTGCCTCCAGAAAAAATTTAATGTTTAACTTACTCATGATTATTTTGAAGAAAGTACAACACTCCCAGTTCATTGAGTGACCGCGCCAGTTCAGCGCTGGGTGATCCACGAGCCAGCTCTTCCACTTGGAGAGTTTTCTTTTTTAAGTCACTGAGATCAACCTAGAGACAAAATTGCAGTTTTTCAACTAGTGTTAACTTCAAGAAATCCCCCCTGCTCTAAAGGCCCGACATCTAAAACCTACATGTCAAACTTTCTCCAATAACGAGTCCCCCTTGGCAACTCCCCCAAATACTACTTTTAAATTCGTCTCCCAAGTCTAACTTAAGAGCTGGTTTGCACTATATTATCATCATGAAAATTTAGCCCTGCAATGCCTACCTAGGCAGTTCCTTTCATGTTTACTTATTTTATCAAATATGTGGTTGCAGGGTTCCCTCAAACTTTTTCTATCAATTTAATCTTGTGTGATTGAGGTGGCAAGGCCTCAGAAAAACTGACTAAAATGTGACTACAACCTTGTGTAAACTGTTGATTCATGCAACAGATCCCAAAGCAATGCGAAAACAAACCAGAATGAATGAATTAGAATGAATGATTCAGAATGAATCAAGGGGTCTCTACAACATTTCTGCATATAAATTTATGCTTCAAGGGGACTCCTTCAGATGTCATGTCCATTCAACTTGAACCTTCGTTAGTACTGGCCTTTGACCTCAATTTACAACAAGTAAGAATAAGAGAGTACAATCAAATATTGTTATTAAGTTGCCTTTCAGACTTACTGATGAGTTTGCTTTCTGTTTGATTCCCTCTGCTTGTTTGTGTAAAGATTCTGCCATAGCATGCCTGGAAGATAACAATTAATAATTGTCTGTTTAATCAAAGAGTTGTTACGTGTTGAAATAGAAACAACCAATACAAAGTATTTGTCAATAGGGACACTGTGGCAAGACGTTACACAGGAGAGATTGCTAATGTGTTGTTCCAGAAAACACCCATACCTACCCCACAGAAGGTCAATGAAGTTCCGAGGGCATGGGGGTCTCAGAAGCCAAAAAACAATAAACGGCATGCAGTGCATGCAGAGGCGATGACGTTTAAATGATTGTTCAACAAAAAGTTGCGTTATCTTGTAGTGTGACATTCGATATACGATATTCCACATTCTTACGAGCGACACGCAAGGTCAAGCGTTTCCATTGTATTAGCAAATGTAGAGAAGTGATCATGTCTGTCCACTGAATTCAATAAAACTCGCAAATACATAATTTGTCTCTTTCGTTCATACTTTGTATCAGTCCTTTCTAATTTTCCAGGAGTATTTTGCTTCGTGTTTTTTGCAGCGATTTCTTGTTAACTCATTCGGTTCTATTGAGTCCTATTAATCGGTCGATCGCAACAGAATCGAAACAGAAAGTGGTACAAATTCCGCCCACTGCCTCTGGCATAAGGCTTGACTGACGTCATCGCCTAAAAAAACCTTAAATGGGGGAGGAAAAACTTTGAAAGTCGGAAATTTATCATTACAGCAATTATTAACAAATTCTAAAGAAACGTTGTAAATCACTCCTTACTTCTCTTGTTTCTTGTACAAAATAGCCAAGCCTTCTAAATCCTGAAATAAACAGTTCAAGGTTGGATCAGTAAATCTAAACCACAACACACAGACCAAAGAGCGATTGTAATATAACATTTTACTTCGATTTAAGTACCTTCACAAGTGATGGGTGATCACTACCAAGAGAATTTTCTTTGATTTCAATAGCATGTTTGAAGAATGCTTCAGCTGGACTAAAAATCAACAGTACAGAGAAAATTAATATTTAAAGTAGAGTAGAGTAGAGTAGGGTAGAGTATAGTATAGTAGAGCAGAGCAGAGCAGAGCAGAGCAGAGCAGAGCAGAGCAGAGCAGAGCAGAGCAGAGCAGAGCAGAGCAGAGCAGAGCAGAGCAGAGCAGAGCAGAGCAGAGCAGAGCAGAGCAGAGCAGAGCAGAGCAGAGCAGAGCAGAGCAGAGCAGAGTATGGGAATTAAGGTACATTTCATTTATATTTTCACAATTACCTAAATTTTCCCCACTGTGCATTCAGACCAGCAAGATGATGTAATGATTGTGCCACAAGTGGGTGATCTGGGTCCAGTACTGTTTCTCTTATCTCCAAAGCTCGTTGAAGCAGGGGAGCAGCCTGGTGACAATTAAACTCAAGATTAAAATGTTGTCTTTCTTACTCACTCCCATACATACTACTTATTAACCGAGAGTGAGGTCATTACAGGGGAATCTCAGACCGAGGCCTTGATGTATTGACCGAGCGGTTGCGAGGTCAATACATCAAGGCCGAGGACTGAGATTACCCTGTAATGACCGAACGGACGAGGTTAATAAGTTATTTATTATATGGCCTTTTAGCGCTATTCTAAAAATATTTTAAAAAACACCGAGGTGAAACTCGCTCTCGCTCTCTGTGGCTCTCTTCGTCGCTCATACTAAAGAAGTATCGGTATGCTAATATTTTTCTTTCAGTTATTAAAAAGATAGTTACATTTTGTCCGTATTTATTGTCGTTTTCGCAATTGCGTTAGTAGCTTTTACTCACAACTCAAAAAACCGTCGAGCCGAGAAAATTTTTCATAATGCCCGGTCATTACAAGAAAATAATGCCCGCTCAGCAGCCAATCAGAGCGCGTGTACTATTGTAGCCATATAATAAATCAAAACAATATCCCCTAGTTGATGAATTTCTTTATTTTTATCACCTATCTGCCTGATGATGCATTGATAGATCATATACAGTCATACGACATGTGCTGTGTTTGGCAAATCTTCATTGAAACACTTGAAGAGATGCTAATTCTCATTAACGGTAATGGTAGCCAACTAGCCACAGGCTAGTAGAAATGCAGTTTTGGCTAGTAAGTTCTGGGCTTTCACTAGCCAAGATAGCTATAAAAAATTTCAGGAATTTGATTAAGAAAAAAAAAACATACATCCAAATTGACTCCGAGAGAACAGAACTCTCAAGTACACTGTCATCACATATAAAATTATCAAAGACAAGCTGAAATTACCAAAAAGTAACCTAAAATTAACCCTAAAGAAGATAATGGTAACAGAGCCAGTGAAGACGGCAAAGTGCAGGATCTCTGCCCAAACCTACATGTAAGTTTTCTTGAGAATTCTGGCTAGTAGAAAATTGGTTTTGGCTAGTAAAATAAAAGCTATCACTACCCAATAGGCTAGCTAGCAAAAAAGTTAGTATCGAGCCCTGATCTTAGGAGTCCCAACCCAAATAAAGAGGTCAATGTTAAACCCCAGGGCTCATTTTATTCTCCGAAATAGAATGTCATTATCAACTTGAATTGTTCTCTCAACCGTCATGTTGGAAGGGACACTTGATGCCAATCTGCTTTATTTCTGCTTTAGTTTACAGTGAAAAACTAGGCTTACATCAGTTGTCAAGAGGCATCACAACTTTTCAAAAAAAAAAAAAAATCAAAATATTGACCAACCTGGCTTAGAAGCCCCAGACATTTTAGAAACAGACCAACAACCTCAAACATCTCCGCAGTTGTTGCTGTCAACTCACCTTCTAGTGAAACCAAAAATAAAGAAAAAAAAAACACGTCAACGTAAGATTCAATAGCACCACTTGAAAAGCTACAATTTAAAATTTCCTCTATGCATTATTACATGTAACTTAAATACATTTTGAATCTAGCTGTTTTATGTAACTGAAAAGAGATTTCACATGAACAAAAACTTTTCAATATTAAGATTAAAACATTTAGCACTCACTAACCTGCTTCAATCTTTTTTATCACATCAACATATTTCTTTCCTAAGGATGCTTGGTCGACTCCGAGGTAACGCCAGTAGCTTATTAGCTCAGACATGCGACCCCTAAAGGATGAAATACAATATTAATAACATAGTCAGTGAATGTTTAGTACCATAAATGCCAAACTGAAAAGATCTGGAAGTTCCCAAATTATGTCAAAGGTATTGCATTTTCTGGATTAAATGCTGGGTCTTGAATAAATACCAGGTGTCTAATTGAAGTTATAAATTAGCCTATCAAACATAATTTTATTTGTATAGGTAATAGCATGAGTTGCAAATAATACCAGTATTTGCAAATAATACTGGCTCGTAATATTTCAAAATTGTGATATTTAGAACAATTTTGAAATATTACGAGCCGGTATTATTTCCAAATACTTTATCAGCTCAGTTAAACCAAACAGAAGTGTTTTGCTTTCCATATTTGTAGTTTTCTGTTAACTTTGACAGCTAATCTCATTACAATGTCCTTTTTTGTCCACACGCTGAACGCTAGAATTGTCCCCCATCTTGTTTTTTTTTTTTTCAGTCTCAATTGTTACACTTTCCATATTCGGAAGAGAGTAGTATGTCAAACTATTGAACTACTACTCTGTTCCAAATATGGCAAGTACAGTTTGTTTTGACCAATCAGCATTTAGAAATTTCTCAGGTTGTATTATTTGGGTATAATAAGCTGTAGGCATGGCAACAGATATGTCTGTCAAAATGAATAAAATCCCTTGCTCAATAAACACCAGGAATCAAACAAATGCTGGATCCACCAGGCAACACTTGGTTATTAAAAAAAATAAATAAAAATAATAATATAAAAAATATGGGCCTTTGGATGCTATTCTGCAACCTCTAACAAATGGCATAGGAATACAACATAGTGTGAATACACAATAATATTGTGAAATTTTGTCTCTTAATCTTTTTCAAAACAAATATTTATGCTTGACTGATTGATCAGAATTATACAGAAGAGTTGCTAAAACTGCTGACATGCAGAGTGAGAAAAGTCATCAAAGGGTTGTAAAGGGAATAATGTCCAAAAACATGTATAAACTAAGGTTCTTTACCTTTCAAAAAGTACTTTAAAAACATTTGCATTCAGTAGACATTCTATTAGCTTCTCCTTTTTGCAACCTTTCTTTAGACTCCACAACAATTCATCAGTAACTCTCCAGCTCACTTGGTTAACACTAAACAGAATACACATAATGGTTATCATTACAATCAGTAGCTAGATAAAGTCTGTAAGGTCTGCTATTATCCTAGAAGCCTAAAGCTTCATCAACGGCAGGGTAATTAACTCCAGTTTTCTAAGCATTGCCAGTGACTAGGTGTATTGCTATTCCCTGTGGATGGGATGCTAGTTCACTGCCGCTTACTGCAGGCATTTTGTCAGGTGTTTACTGCTCTGTAAGAGCAAAGTACATTTGCCTAAGATAGCACTTGAATCTTGAATCTTAAGTTGTTAAGACAACTGAATTATTTACTGTCAGAACAGTTCTCACATCTCTTGCCACTCTGCTTCCCATAAACAGACGCCTCCCTTACAGGAAGGGTTGAGTGGAGGGGGCACGAGGATTTGAACCCCCTTCTTGCTGTACCTTTTACTCCCAGTTCTTGCCCCATCTTTGTGGTTCCTAACTCTTTGCGCCATTTCTATTGCAAAACATTACGCAATGTTGCAAATTTTTTCCCAATTTCTCTCAGTTGCAAAATATTATGCAATGTTGCATATTTTTTCCCAATTTCTTTCAGTTCCCGCCACCTTAAGAATCCCACTTCTCTTCTCTCTCCTTTTTGTAGAGTTCTGTCCCCTCCCATACCCTCCAGGTACCTGCCCCCTTGCCCCACTTCCACCATACAAACACACCAAAATGTCGTCTCATGAGTGTCAAGTTATGCACATGGCAGGCTTGACTGTATTACACACCTTAATTTTTCCTCAAAGAATTTTGTAAAGGATTGCTGTGCCTCCTCAATTTCCTGCAAGTCCTCTTGAAATGAAAATGTTTCATTTACTGCTTTTATAACCTGAAAAACAGCAAAAAAAAAATGCTTATATTATAATTTTACTTTTTTACCACATAAAATAAATTAGGGTACAACAAATGTAATGCAAAATGTAAGCTGGATTGTTTTTTTTTTTTGCAGCAGATGTTTGACTTCTTAGTCTGTGATTGGGTTCGTATTCTGATCAGTTTCAAAAAAGAAAATCTTCCAACAAGTGCAATTATGCAAAAATAATGTATGAATACTAGTTAACAGCTGACCTGTCTGTTTGCAAAGGACATGAGTCCCATTCTTGTGACGACAATACAACTGTGGTGCAAGGCATCAGACAGGTTTATCCAGTCAGACCAGTTCATAGGAACAAGTTTCAGTAACTCACACTCACTGATACCATTGCGAGACAACATGATAAGCAAAAAAACCTACAAAACAACAACGAAACTCGATTAAGAAAACTGACTAAGTATGGTTTGAAACAAAGTCTGCATCTGAACTTAGTTGCCCATAAGGTTGGCATTTATCTCTAGTTTTACCCACTATGAGTATTCCACTCTCCCCTGGGTGGGATGCTAGTCCATAACAGGCTTTCCCCACCAGGGTGCATTCCATGTACGCACCATGCCAAAGATACACCAAGTTTTTTTAATAGGTCTATGCCAAGGTTCTTTATCATTCATACCTAAAAAAAGTCATCTGTATGCCAGTTAAAAGGTGCCGACTACGATCGTACGCCAGTACGCTACCCAAGTTCGAAATCCACACCAACAATCTTGGGCATGACCCACGAAGAATACTGCCTGGTTTCCCCACCATTAAATTTGCCATAAATGTATACCCCTTGGCGCAGAGAGGCACTGTGAGTGTACTAAAGTGACGTGCCCAGAAAAACAATGACCCTGGCCAGGGTTCAAACCCGCACTGCACAGTTTCGGTTCCAGCACACTAACCAATAACGCCACCCAACTCCTGCCATGCTACCAGTAAACCATGTGAAAATTGCAAGGCAATTAAGCTGGCCACACATACATTTCTTTGCTTGATGGGTTTAATAAACCACTTGGAAAGCTGTTAGAGCTCTTAAGAAGCTTGTGAGCACAAACCTTTCTTAATTTCTGTTCAGACGAGAGATGACCAAACTGCTTTTCAATACGGCTCAGAATGTGACATAAAAGATCAACAGTGTGCTGCAAAATACAACATCATGCAACTAATAAGAGCAATACATTTAATTATGATAAGTAATATTAGTAAGAGGGAACACAGAAAACAAATGAGAACGCAGTTATACACCTGACCACATTTACCTTATTGTATTACCATTTATAATTATTGTTGATTACATATAGGTGTGACCAAGTTTATCTACTATGTATGCCATCCACAAGACTAATAATAATTATTTTACATCTTCAGGGTTTGTACTCTTTTGAGCTTTTGAAATTCCATGACTTTCCATGACCTTTTCCATGACTCTTCAAAGTGTTGACAATGACCTAAATTTGACCATTTTTCTTGGACATTTTCAAAAATTATCTTGATTTCAGGTAAGTTTTTACCCTTTTCTTCACAAAAAAATAACCTGCCTACCGTAATTTATTTTGTACAATCAATGACATTATTTTTACATGACTTTCCATGCCTGGAAAATGAAATTCTAAAATTCCATGTCTTTCCAGGTTTTCCATGACCCGTATGAACCCTGATCTACCTTTTGGCCTTTAAGTTGAATTGTTCAGAAAATAATGTCCTAATTTTAGCAAGGTTTCAAATTTGCTGTATTATTGCAAACTGAATAAAGTGAATAAGGATTTTTTGAATGATTGAATTCATAATTACCATTTTAGACAGACAAACTGTAAAGTAGTCAAGCAGAACCTTCCTATCTTTGCACCTAACAAAAAGAAAAAAAAAAGAGAAATTAAGATTGCAAACTAAGAAGTATTTTGTTCCAATCAGAAAGGAGAATTGACATCTGGAACACTAATTACTACTTACTCAGCTAATTCTGCTGCCACAAGAGATAAAAACCTTGGATTGCATTTGTCTTCAGAAGAGGAATTGAGAAGCATTTTATTCACCTGTTAATATGAGTTGAAAACGTTAAAACATTGCAGGTACTATTTGATTAAACAAATGTCAGGTAAATTTATGCTTGGCAGGTCTAGATCAAAATTGGGACAATGTTACATACTGCCTCTATATATCTCAGTCTCTATAGCACTGTTACCAGGAGTAAATTTCTTCTGTATTAAATTAGCCTGTACCAATTCATAAACCTGCCAGCTGTGGGTGACAAGAGACACTGCAAGAGTAAAGTGTCTTGTTCAAGACCACGCACACTCACAAAGAACCAGAGAGCGCTCAACAATTCACTATCCATGAAGACCAGTGTCACCACATGGGCCCATTGGACTGCAACTTTACTATTAGCATAAGACACAAACAAAACCAACATGGGGGATAAGGGCCCCCTCCCTCCCTCCCTCCCTCCCTCCCTCCCTCCCTCCCTCCCTCCCTCCCTCCCTCCCTCCCTCCCTCCCTCCCTCCCTCCCTACCTACCTACCTACCTACCTACCTACTTGCAAGATCATAAATGCAGTGGCTTACCTGTTCCTGGGGTATGCTGAGGGCATGGTGATTGATAGAAGACAGCAACAACTCAACACTTCCTTTGAAATCCAAAGAATGAAGTTCAAGTGAAGACCAAGATCTGAAGAAAAAACCAAAATACGTTATGATTTATTCTGTATCCAGAAATAAATTGTCAGTAAACTCAGAGACTCAAAGGACAGTGCAGAATGCAACGGAGTCGACAATTGAAAGTACATGTATTGTTTGATGTTCGTGTTTTTATTTGCCTTATTTTACTTGAAATTAGATGTTGAAACACCACTTGTATTCTTTCCCAGGTTTTTGTTACGCTAATCTTTGCAAACGTAACACAATACTTCTGTTCGTTTGTAACAAGATACTTTTGTTATTTTCCTTGAAAATGCCGTAACGTGACCCTTTGTTCGTTTGTCTCTTTTTTGTTTCACGGCGACATCGCTGGCATTTGTCTTCCTTTCAATAATGAAGCCAATTATTTCACTTTAATTTAATTAAGTTGCAGTTTAAACTGCACGAAAGACGTTTCTCAAAAAGTAAAGAGCAAATCTAGTCAAAAAACATCTCTTTCGAAAGGTTTTTTAAAACGCAGTACAGCTAGGATAATTGTTTCCTGGTTATCAGGAGTTTCACGCCGAAAATCCCGGTGCAAGTTTTTGCATTACTAATTACGAAAGAGCTGTGAAAGTCTAAAAATCTAATTAAATTAATTTGCGGTTTTCTCTTGGCGCCACGAAGTCTGCAGCAATCCTACCACAAACACGCAATACACGCGATGTTCATGAGAGTTCCAGCAAAAACGTATACTAAACTGCGCATGCGTTTGGCGTAAAGTACGTTGCCTTAGAACGTCGAGTAGTACCACAAGGAGAGCAAAGGGTTTTCTAAAACAAATATATACCTTTGAGATCTTATGTGAAAGTAACGCAGATGTGCTCCAGGTTTTACCTAGGGGTACGGTCAGGTGCTCCCCACCCCACCCCCTTCACAAGGAATAGTTAATTAATTAATTGATATTAATTAATTAATTGACTATTAAAGTTTACACCATAGCGCTTTAGGGGTTTAGGGCATTAGGGGTTTAGGGGTTTAGCGTACGACAGCCCCAACAAACCATCACAATAGTGCATTCTGCACTAAAAATGATTGATCATTGATTAAAGTCTATAGTTTCGAAATACCGAGACAAATTCAAGTTTCTGAACCGTTTTCAGCTTGCAACTGCATAATACAAAAATTTATGTACTCTACAGCATTTTGCATTCTGTGATGTGTTACAAATTCAAACCACAAACCTGGAGCCAGGAAATTGAAATCAAGCCTAAGGGCAGGGTTTACCCTTCCTTATAGTCCCAGAGAGTGCACTCTAAAAAAAGCCTGCTATTTCAGTTGTGTGTTATTTCTATTTCCTCTTACTGATGTAAATACTACATATTTGGCAAAGAGGGCTTACCTCCAATTTACAGGGCAGGTGCTTTCTGTAACTGACAAAATCACCCTTGCACCGACAGGCAAAGGATCTAACAACCACTGCATGTGACTGGGAGCTCCCTGTAAAAAATTAAAACATTAACATTTCAATTAGATTATTTATAACCATAGTTATGGAGTCAGCTGCTGATCAGCGGATCGCATTCTAGCACATGTATGCAGAGTCCATTCATCTACAAGAGAGTTTAGCCCTCATGGATCGGTTGCTAGTTTTTTTCCTTCCTTTTATCCCTCCCCCCTCCCCCCACCTCACCTGGATTCATCAGGGATCCCTTTATGAGGTTAAGTCACTGTGACAGGTGCCAGGGGGTTGGGCTGTGGATGGGGGAAGTTGCCATGGTTACCTTTACCTTTGAATTTACTTATTTTCATGTTTGTTGTTGCCCACATCGCTTACAGATGGCATCTACCCTCCACACTTTGCTTGTAGATAAGTTAAACAATTTAACTTAGCACCAATTTGTTTCAATGCTATCAAAATCCCTGGAGTTGTTGAAACCATGGTTAGGAATTTGAACCGGCTGTGGTACAATCCTTATCATGTGATTGAAAAAAATTGTCACGTGGTTTGTGTTTGCGAGCATCTTGTCAGCGATGATGTGATGTATAATGGTCACTCTATGGCCATGTAAACATTGTTTTTCCAGAATTTGTATGAACAATAAGCAAGCTAGTGAGGCAACAGGGTTGGAACACTCATGAGATGAATTCAACCTTAAAGAAAAGCAGGTTTCGTTTAATTTTAAAGGGTTCCATGCTGTTTGGCAACAGAGTTTTGAAAATCACAAAGCTCTTTGTTGGCTTTCCTGTTGAAAAGTAGTGTTTATGTGACAATTTTTTTTTCAATCATGTGATAAGAATTGTGCTGCCGCTGGTTCAAATTCCTAACGGTGGTTTAACCACTCCAGAGATTTTAATAGTATTAGAGATTTCTTTTACTAATGTACCTGTAATCTATCAGCTGAGTCAATCACAAGTGTCACTCCACCATGGACTTTGGATGCTGCTTTTTCCAGCCACCTGGGAAACTCCTCCTCCAATTGGCCTGGGTCACATGACACTGTACGTGATGATGCCAACTGCTTCATTAACTGTCAGTCAAGATAACAAAAAGGAAAGTAAATATTTCTATTTAACTGCCCTGCGCATTTCTTGCTCTGCACCGGGTTTATTTTTTTTGTCGGTGACCTGTCCCAAACCTCCACTCGGTCATTCTTCAGGTCACACAATGTTTAGAAGCTACAAATTAGCTACAAATGGGAAATTTTCTTATACTTTCGTCTCACAAAGTATGTTTAGTGCGATATGTTCGATTTTGAAGCGTTTGAATCAAAGAAAATACTATAATTTCACGCTATGAAAGAAAAATACGCTTTAGCGGGCCAGAAGTTACTTTTATTTAAACACCATTACGTTTGTGTCGTGGAATGTGCTTGCGTTGCAGCTTTCACTTTCACACAATCGGCCAGAATCACGCAATGTTTTAAAAGCTTTAAATCTGATACAAATGGAAACTTAACAAATCCTTTGGTTTTAACCTAGCATGTTAAGTGTGAAATGTTCGATTTTTTAGTGTTATGTATTTTTCAAGCTGTGTCACCTAGAAGATTTCAGAAATCTGAAGGAAAAACACCGAGACAAACATGCCCTGACTTGTAAGGCTTACGTCATTGGTAAATTAGTTGGCTGGGGAATTTCCATTCAGCTTAAACCAGCTCTAGTGTTCTTCTTAAATTTGATTAATTATTTGCTTCAATATTCCATTCTTGGAACGAGTAATTCAATGTTTAAACAGGAATTTGATGCAACACTAGATGCTAATTTAAAAGATCGTTTGGCTTCACGGATCAGGATCGTGGGAACTTGGTCAGCATTACAATATAAGAAAAATAATTAATTGCAGATGGAAATACTCAACCATGAAATGTCACACAAGGTGTTTTCTTACCTTTTGTTTGTCAGTCGCGACACTTTTGACGCGGGTAATGGGGATGGCGGAGGGGGGTGCATTTTTTGTCCCCCCACAAGGCTCCCCTATGCTGGTCACGTGACCAGTGCAGTTTTAAGCTTTAAGAGCTTCTTGTTTAAAAAATCAGCTTGTCTGTGTGAATGAAACAATTTGCAAGGAGTTAAGTCCATCAACTGACCTATCACATGCAAAAATTTTGAAAATAAATTTAATAAGAATGTACCCAGTATAGAGCAGTTTTCACTTGACTGTTGAAAGCAATTTTGCATTTATTTTGGTTTGGCATAACTAGGTTCACTTACATGTAGTGATAAGTTTAAAAAACATGCATCACTTTCTCAACTCATCACTGCACTTCATGCAGGTTACATGTATTTGCTATGAGTTTTGATTGGCTCAGTGGATCATCTGTGTTCTTTGCAATTGGCCAGAGTGATTACTTTCATTTTTAAGCGATGGCGTGACATCGCTTTTATGCCATCGCACGATCGGTTCGTTTTGTCTGTTTGGCCCGATCGAACAGAAATCAAGTTTAACTTAACAAGAAATCGCTGCGTAAAACACAAAAGCAAAATACTTCTGTGCAGTTAGAATGGAAAACTACAATGTATGAACGAAAGAGACTTATTATATATGATGGAATCTATTAGATTGAGTAGACAGAAATTTCTAATTCTTAAAACACAAAGGGCCGCTGTGAGCAAGAGACCGTTTGACCTTAAAAGCTTGCTCGCGCGTATCGTATGTCGTTTATCCGTGATATCACACTGCAGTATAACGCAATCTTTGTTGAGACAACATAGGGAAATCTAAATAAATAATAAAAATATAAAATAAAGTATTACTGTTGTTCAACTGAGCAAATCTACGAAGAAAATGTATTATTTGCATCCTTGGTCTGTGAATTCATAACAACTGCATTTATTTGAATTCCATCAGATCCTCGGACTATACTATTTATACAATCACTAACATTGCTTCTTATGTTAAAAAAAATGTAAGATGCAGTTGGATAACAGTCTTTTCGACACACAAGGTGTCAGCTACTATTATTTACTTTAAGTTTTCCTCAAAATTATGTAAGACCCCTCGTGAAACGCCATCGCTTCTGCATGCATCGCGTGCCAGTTATTGTTTAAGACACTCAATCAAAAATCACTCTAGAACATACTTAGATGCACTGTAAGTTTGGAATGACCTGCACAGCAATCTTCTAACCTGTATGGTAAATCTTCTCAGCATCAAAATTGGATTGGCACTAGATGCCGACGCCGGACCAACAAAGTGATAAAGGACAAGTCTTCCAGAGAGGCTGCTTTGTTGCAGAGCTATCCTAAAAAACATTTAAATATAAAGCTTTTTAAAGGGACTGTGTCACGGCTGATTGAAGTTTATTTTATTTAGTTTTGCCAAATACTTACTATGAATCCTTAATGTTTGCAAAATAATTACTTCTATGAATCTAAATGACAAAACCATAGCTTTATTGAAATCAAGTTTGTCTCACGGGCGATAAAATTTAAAGTTTCAAGTAAACGAGATTAACTTTGAAAACTGTTTCAATCTTCGTCACTTTTGGCCATCTGTACCTTCTTTTGTATTTTTTGGGTTATCGAAATGTCCCTTCACTGTTTTAAGAGGTTATTTTTATATTTCACTTAACTTGATGGTCATTTTCCCATGCCTTAATTCGGCTAAAATTTGTGACCCAGTCCTTTTTAGCCAGCACTCAACCAACATTTTTCTAGTCTCAGGAATGCTGTGCAAACATGCAAAATAAGTTAAGTAATGATTGGTTTTGTGCTTTGAATTAAGCTCTGTGAGTGAAGCAATACATCGACACAGTAATTCAGTCTGTCTGTCCATCCATCATCTAGCTGTCTACAGTAATATTGTTTCAAAACATGTTGAGTGCATAAACCATAAGAAACTTGGTGATAAAAACTCAACCCTTACCATTTGGCCAACAGAAGTGACTTTCCAAGGCCAGCATCACCCTTGACGATCATTGGAGCTTTGAGTCCTGCACTTGACACATGTTCATTGAGGTCACTGTAAAACTGTCAATAATAAACAGCAAGTAATGAACTATTCACTGGTTGGTGTGCACGTAAAATTCTTTAAAAAAATCCTTGGACTTATATTAATTCATGCAACATCGCTTACAGGTGGACTTATTTTCTATGAGACCCGCCATGTTTTTTGCTCAAATTTCTGAGCTGTTTCATAATATTTCGAGTTCCGTTAACCCAGTCACTCTTTTGTGGGTATCATTGACAAGATCTTTTCCTCCAGTAGAGCTTCAGTATGAGTGGTGCCCATTCTCGTCCCCAGAGCCGCTTGTCCCTCTTAGCCGGCAGAGCCTTGGTGCACAAGGAAAAAGTGGCTCTGGGGACACATGATTTGATTGGCTAGATCTTTAACAAAGAAACATTTAAATTTAGTGAATCAAATCAATCAGTTTAAATTCCCTTTGTTGTAAGGGATTTTACTACGGTTGACTTGATTGGCTAGTAAGATTAAAATTCTCTTTGTTAAAAATTTTGCCAATCAAATTATGTGTCCCCAGAGCCACTTGTTCCTTGTGCACCAGGCGCTGCCAGCTAAGAGGTGCAAGTGGCTCTGGGGACGAGAATGAAGTAGTGTCATTTTTGGTCAAAGGGCTAATGCTTGTCACAGGTATTAAAAGGTTAAGAGGGTTATTTTCAAAACTTCAGGAGCGAATTAGACGGTACAATTTTGCCTATGATTATCGCATGCAACACGCTTACACCACGACTACAACACCAATCGCGTGGTGTAAATCAACCTACCACATCCTTACGATAGACGCGTATGCGTGTAAATGGTCCTAAGTCATGCTGTAGGCCTGTCGTAAGCTTGCCTCATTGAAGAAAGTCGTACTGTGTAAATCGGCCCTTACAGTAGATTGGTTTATTGTAAATGGCTAGTAGCTAAAATCTTTACCTTACTAAGTCCTATTTCACATGAGCATTCTGCAGCTGCTTTTAATGCTTCTACTTGTTCCCAGTCCTCTGCCACATCCCACAAGCAGCTTGTATCAGACAAATGATAGTCTCTAGGTGAAGAATGATCATCTGATAAGCCAAGCTCCTGAGTAAAAAGGTAAAATACAAATTTGGTTAGTAAACACAAAGATAAGAAAGTCTTGTTTCACCTGGGTATGCTTGATGGGTTTTGATGAGAAATTGAAAGGTAAAGGGATGCTTGTTAACAACTTTGAATTTAACCCTTTAAGGAGACCAATCTGGGCATGGCTCAAGCTTCTTTTTGACCCTAAAAGATACCATTTTTTTACGGTTCATAGCGGAGCTCCACAGCGGCCCAAAGGGCTGCAGAACGGAACCCCATATCCATAGAAAATCCATAGAAATAGGGAAACCATAAACTTGAGTTTTCATGGTCATCACGGCTAGTGGCATAGCTCGCAGGTGCGTATATCCATATACGTCTGTAAGTCGTCCACTTCAGAAATGGATTAATCCTAACCTCTTTGAGACTGGGCATCCACGTTATGGTCAATTGACAGCTTTCAATACAAGGGGTCTGCTGACCAGTATCAGATGACCATATTGCGGGCTCAGGTGCATAACTCATCGAGGTAACATGTTTTTATAAAGTTGACCGCTGACTGGAAAATTGTTTTATATTGGATCGCGGGCTCAAGACCTATTTTTTATGTCTATGGTCAGTGAATACAGACATTTCAACAAAGGGCAAAGTAAATTACCGGGGAGCTTCGCTTTTAGGCTTGGCTAAATCTATCTAATAGGTGTAGACAGCCAACACAGTATGACGGTCAGTTATTTCTTCACACACAAACCCAAGCAAGACCCCAACAGCTACAAGTATTGGCGTTTTGTCCTGTACATGTATGTACGTATGTCGCTTGGACCATGCAAAGTGTCTCTCTGTGAGTTGTGTCTGATAATAGGAGGTGTCCATAAGCAAAAATTTGTCTGTATAGGCCAAGTGTAAGCACAGCTAGCTAGGCATATATGTCAGTAACAGTAGGTACTTTAGAGCATAAAGCCAAGAGTTGCAGCCCCAGGATGTTTTCTAAAGCAAGACAGGTTTTACTTTCTTACCCTAACTAAGAACTTTTTTAGTTCCTGGTAGGCCAGTTCCGCTCCTTTCTCTGATGTTTCATAATTGTCAAACAACTGCAACAAAAATAGATTGTATTAATACAGTAATAATAATTTACTACAGGAAATTTTACAACAATTCTTGTTTCTACAATTACATAAGGGGCAATTTCTAAACAACCAAATTAATCTGCACAATTTTTTCATATTGTAGCGGATTACCCACTTATTACCTTCATGTTGTCTGTTTTTCTGATTTCTGTCTTCAACTGCTCAGCCAGGTAAATACTTTCATCTTTCAGAGATGGATTGCTGGTGATCAAAAAAGGTCAGTATCACTTTTTATGGCACGACTATGGTGGTCAGAGGTAAAGGTAGAGTCTGTGTCGAGTCTAGAGGCCCATACAGGCCGGAGCTTATCCCGGTTTCTGTAGCAAGACAGGGCTTTAGACTTACAGTAGCCAACTAGCCACTGGCTAGTGGAAATGCAGTTTTGGCTAGTAGGTTCTGGGCTTTCACTTGCCAAAATGGCTAGTTAAAATTTCAGGAATTTGATTGGAAGAAAACCATTCATTGAAATCAACTCCAAGAGAACAAAACTCACAGGTACACTGTCGTCACATATGAAATTATCAAAGACTGGACAAGCTGAAATTACCAAAACGTAACCTAAAGTTAACCCTAAAGATAATGATAACAGAGCCAGTGAAGACGGCAAAGTGCCTATGCCCAAACCTAAGTTAGCTTGAGAAGTCTCGGCTAGTAGAAAATTGGTTTTGGCTAGTGAAATAAAAGCTGTCACTAGCCAATAAGCTAGCTAGCAAAAAAGTTAGTTTCAAGTCCTGCACGAAGCGACTAGAAGTATTTCTACTCCCCCCTGGATAGGATGTTAGTCCATGGCAGGGTTACCCCCAGCATTAGTTCGCTGGTACCCATTTATACACCTGGGTGGAGAGAGGCACTATGAGAGTTAGGTATCTTGCCCAAGAACACAACACAATAACCACGGCCAGGCTAGGACCTGATTGCTCTATCCGGAGTCCAGCGCGCTAACCATTAGGCCACCGCGCCTCCCATAAGGCGGTCAGAGGGCCAATAACTAAAACAACCAATCAAGTTGTTCCATTGCCGGGCTAGACTGGGTATTGTCCCAAATGATCCTGCACCAGTCCAATATAAAAAAATTAACTTGACTTGCATGCATGACAAACCTTCTCGTACTTTTTACTGGTTTGCAAAACAACGTTAGGGAATTGTTTTCTGACTAAAACACCCGGGTGGGTGCTCGGTCAGAATAAAAACATGTTTTTGTTTTATTTTATTTCAGTTTATTTTCCTTATGTGTCAGCTATGAAACTCATCTTGCTCATGCTTACTACAACCTCTGCGAAAACTTTCATTTTACATTATTCAATAAATTCAAAACTTTTTTCTTTAAATTCTTAAACTTTTTTTTTACCTATCCCAATCTGGATCCTTGAAACAGAAGATGGCGTGACATCTTCCAGGGCTGCTCAAATGTGCTTGGTGGTATTCTTCATAGGTAAATCTAAGAATTACATAAAAACACAATATCAAATGTTTATCAAGCTGATGTGACTACCATAATTAATTATTGGTAATTAAGAGTCAGCAAAGTTTTCCAAGAAAGGTTAAATGATTCAAATACAGTTGAACCTTTTTAATATGGGCAGGGGAAGAGCTGAGAAAGTGGTAAAAGGTTTTCTCATGATCTGTGAGTTTATTTTCCCTCGTGAATCTTGAAATGGCTGTCTTTTCCCGTGAAACATGATTGAGGGTGGAAGAGGGGTTTTTCCATGATCCATGAAAGGCATTTTATTTTCTCAAGAATTGCTATTTTTTTGTTGAACTAATCACCAAAAGATGAGCTTGTGAACTGGTGCCTTACAGGTTGGTGGGGGGCCTGAGCAACACAGGCACAGCAGGGAGGTATCCATGACAACCCTGCGAGGGCAAAGATACGCTTGAAGGAAATCTGCACTTAAAAGCAAGGTGATCTGCAATGATCAGCAAAGCAAATGATCCGCAAAGATCAGCAAGTAAGGCAACCCAGAAATGATGCAGGTCTTAAGGCACACAGCAATCTCCTAAGATCCCCCCCGCAGGTAATGTACGCTAAAAGGGGAGATCGCTGACTGCATTGGTTCGAGATCAACTTTGCCTAAATTGAATTTAGCCACATTTAAACATGATCTAGAGCCTGCCATTAACACCCTCAGCTGGGTGTCCATATTATGAAAGTGACTGTATTGTAGAGACAAAGATTTGATAAATTCCCGTTTCTCTGGGACCAAGTCCATAATATAGGTAAAGTCTGCATTGAAGCCCAGTGGCCCATACAAGCCGGCGCTTATCCCGCTTTCACTAGCATGAAGCGACTAGGAGTATTTCTACTCCCCCTGGATGCGATGCTAGTTCATCACAGGGTTACCCCCAGCAGTAAATTTGACGGTACCCATTATTTTATACACCTGGGTGAAGAAAGGCACTTTGAGAGTAAAGTGTCTTGCCCAAGAACACAACACAATGACCCTGGCCAGGGCTCGAACAGGAGTTTAGCAAGCTAACCATTAGGCCACCGGCTTCCCATAGAGGTATCTGTATTGTGGAGGTGTCTGTCACAAGAAGAGGTTCAACTGTTGCACTTCATAATTATTCCAACCTGTTTGATTTTCCTCCCAAGAATGCAATGAATGCCTTGCTGTCTTTGATCTGCTTACTTCTCATCTGAACACTTGCAGCCAACTCCTACATGGATAAAACATCATTTGCTTTAAATAAATGATTCTGTTTGCTAGAAACAAATAAAATGCAAATCTTGTGTGTCATTACATTTCCTGCTCGTGACAAATTAAAGATGGACCATCAAGAAGTAGATCTTGAGCCTGACCCACAAACCAGGGTCACTCCTTGCTGGTGAACAAATCGGTAAGTGTAGCAGCTCTCGTAAGCTTGTTATTCTGCTAGTCCTATAGTGTAGCAGTTACTATAATTGTTTTTAGCACTACATGTAGAGGCAATGTTCCTGTTTGGTCTATTGTTCTCCGAAAGGGTAGCGAGCCATCCATTCATGTGAGACCTTGCGAGAGCTGATACCTGACTTGAATGAAGCAAAACAAGTACAAGGGATGGGCCCCATTCCCTCGCAGTTTGCTAATCTTCTAGCTTGTAATATAACTTGTTGCTTCACCACACATGTGAAAGCCACACAAGAGTGCCTCTTGCAGGCTACCTCTAGGCATGTTTAATGATAGATTGTCATGATAAATATTTCTTTGATATACCTCCTCATTCAATTCTTGCTCTGGATCATCCAAATGAACAACAGCCAATAACTTTCCCTGGTTTTCACAAAGCCACTCAAGCTTAGGGACGTATAACTACAAAGGAAGCAAAAATGGAAAATTTAATTGAATGATTGATTGATTGTAGGCTTTATTAACATTCTTGCTTTGTTGACACAATCTTGATTGCGTTGTTCCAGAAAATATCCAAACCCCTCTCACTGAAGCTTTTTGGTTTGAATCGCCTCCACTCCTCTGGAAATCCCAATGCCTCCATACTTTCCCCTCAGAATTTTGGCTTTTGAGATCCCCTACCACCTTGGAATTTCCAATGACCTTCCATGGGGTGGGTATGGATATTTTCTAAAACTGCACATTGTGAACTGCAATAAATGAACACATACTTATGGCCAACATATTTAAAAACACATTATAATTACAACTGGTCTGCCTCCTTCCAGTTGGGATTTTTAACCATGTTACATTCATTTAAAATAAATTATGTGTTTAAGTGTTTATTCACATTGGCCCTAAAAAGCTCCACTTAGGGAGTGGTCAATTAAGTATTTTATGACTTATTATTACATCTTATTAACCCAGAGTGAGGGCCACAGTGGGAGAATATCACCTTCTTAAGGTCTTTTTGGTACCGACCAAGCAAATCGAAAAAATACTACTAAAATGCTTCAATGTTGCAAATTTTATGGGGGAACACGACCACTCTCCCCTTAGGAGATTGAGTTCTTCGGCCTCATATAACATTTTGGACGCCAAATTTCCAAGACTAATGTGAACATCAAGATAAGTATACCCCTCCAAATTCAAGAAATACAGTGTGAATTAATTATTTTATTTAGGCTACAGTCCCTAATACTATTACCTGCTTTAAAAGATCAACTTCCCTCTGCATGCTGCTAGGTGCAGACACATACACTCGGATAGCTTGCTGCTGGACTGGAGCTTGGAGACTTGATGATACAAGCTGAAGAACTGATGGTACCACTGCATTCCAGTCATCTGAATTTTACAAGATGATGTGATTAAGATTTGTGCATATTTATTATGCATGCCTTGTGCTGTAAGCTCTATCCCATAGTTGGGGGAGGGGAGGGTGGGTTTGAGGAATGACACATAGGACTGAACTTCTTCCTTCCCATATCTTTTACCCCCAGTTTCCACCCCTTTCTCAGTGGTCTCTCTATTACAAAATATTTTGCAATGTTACATTTATTTTCTGTTTCTCCTGGTTTTTACTATTGAGTTATTCCCAGAAAAACACATACCCCCCCTTTCTTAGAAATAGACCCCCTCCCCACACCCACATTTCCAGAGTCCACCTCCCACAGGAATTTCCCAGATGCCATCAATTGGGGGGGTGTGGATTTTTTTCTGGAATATTCCATTTTGGAAATCTTTCTTCCCACACTTTCTTCTCCTACCTCCCCGCAGAGTTCCCAGCCCTCAGGCTCCCACCCCAGCTGTCCTTTCCCCTATTTATTTTCCAGCCACCTCTTAGGGTCTTTAACATGTTGTGTTTTAAGGCAAGACACTTTTCTCTTACAGTGCCGATCCATGGTAAATATATATAGGGGTACTAGCATACTACTGGCACACCCTGACAAAAATTCTGGATGTAAATGTAACCTATCAATATATTAACTAATCCAGAAAATATGGCTGAAAATTGCAGGAAAATATGACTGAAAATTACAGGTGCAGTCAATTTTCAACAACAGAAAACTGAGCTCAGGACTTGGAAAAAGTCCTGTACAGCAGTCAGGGACAAGTAGATTTTTCTGCTTGGCAAGTTTCTTTTCATGTTCACTTGTCCGATGGGCAACAGCCCAGGCAAGTCATCTGCTGACTTAATCATAAAAACGTAACTAAAGCAAGCATGCAACTGTCCCAGGCAAGTTAAATTTGAGAGCTGCGTGTCAGAAAGGCAAGCTGTTTTTCAAGCCCTGCTAGCTAAAAGCTGCAGACTAACTCTCGTTTCCTCCATCACAAATAAAATATTATTGGCAAGTGATTAGACAAATCAATATAATTATACCTCTGCTGATGTTTGTAAAAGGACCCTCTCTCTCCAAGGGACTATGAAAGAACTCAGGACCTCGAAATGACGTCACTTGGGTCAAACTGTCGACACTTGGATCACTCTCCAAAGACGAAGTCCACCAGTCTGCAGTCGTTTTACCCAGCATTGCAGATCTGTTTTCATCATGAGACCAAACATAATGCTGGAACTGTACTTCAAGCTCACGCTTTGCTTGTAATACATCCTGTATCTCACGCTCTTTGGTTTCTCTGAAGATCTTGAACTGCCGTTGCACCTTGTCACGTTCTAACAAAGAAAATCATGCATGTTACTTCTTCTCGTAAGCACAGTGCAACTCTGGCTTAACTTACTCACTCATCCAAAATTGGTTTTTCATGTGACGAATTAAATTAAAGCTCAGTCAATGTCAGTTGGGCACTTCAGGCTAAATAAAAAAAACTTGCCAAAAAAGCAGAAAAAAGCGATCCTGTGCATTGAAAGTGGGAAGTTGTGTTATATTTTCATTCTGAAGATCCCTAAATGTTTTTCATGTTTCTTTAGGAAATCAACTTGGTTTACATGAAGAAATACTTCGCCATGTTTTAGTGTGGGTTTACAATGGATTTTGCGTACTAGAAATCTTTCAAGATTTACAATCCCTGAAATTCCACCAAAAACAGATAGCTTCGTACATGTATTGTTTTTCATGTTATCACCTCGTGCCTGCGTGCAATCAAACATGTCCGGGTCCACCTCATATGTTGTGCACAGGCAGAAGAAGCCAGAGGGCAATTTGCAACAGGAGGAAAATAAACCCATTCCCATTTTTAAACTCGGGCTTTTCTACATTCTTTGTAGAAGTCCAAGTAATTAAAGCAGTGAGAATGAAGTGAGGATATTCTTTGGCCCACAAGATAGTCATTGCAAACATTACTACAGTGGAATTCTAATTTTTTCGAACCTCCAAGGGAAACGGAAATTGGCCAGAAAAATCAGGTAGTTCAAGAAATTGGGGGCCGGGGCAAAATTATAGTGATCACGTGAGGAAAGGGTAACAACTTTTGTTTCAAGTTATCGGGAGATTCGAAAAATTGAGGGTTCGAGAAATGGGGATTCCACTGCATAACAAAATACACGCTCTGGGTTTGAAATGATTTACCAAGCAAGAGATTCTTTGTATCTAAAAGTTTCTTGAAAACTGAATAATAATACTCCTTCCTTAGTCATTAACCTCTTGCACCATAATGAGGAAAGATAAACTTCTTTAGTTACAATGACACTAGCAAATATTGTAAAAATCTTTTCGAAGAATGTTAACAGTAGATTACAGATCAGGAGTAAATAACTAGTTGGTGTGAAAAGGTTTACAACAGTGGAGAACACAATAAAAATTGCTTAAAAACCCAAGAATTCTTTAATTTAGTGATGACGACAAAAGTTGCCAAGGGGCAGAGAAAATCAAGAAAGTGGGAGTTTTAAGAGTTTGAATGGATGCAGGCAAAATTTGACCCCAAGCCATACATTTAACAGTCTCCATACAGTCATGTAGTTAACCAAATTCACTTAAATTTTGGTTTCGCAGTAGTTTTAAAGCACACTTCTCATTTTTGATAATGGAATTCCACTGTTACTAGCTGTCTATTGTATAAAGGGTTACTGATTTTCACGTGATGTTTACCCAAAAGGAATGACAACATGTAAAGCCATGTTCCCAATTAGCACATTCTGGTCTGCTGGATCACACCAGTCTATTAATAACTCCATTGTTCTCTGTAACTTGGATCATTGTCAACGATTGACGTTTACATGAATGGAATGTCATTATCAGGTGTATTACAAGAAGCAAAAACATGCAACCTGTCATTAAATCAACAAGAAACAATCATACCTGTCATACCTTAGGTACAGTGATAGATCAAAAAACCTCATTTTTTTACATTTACCCACCCCCTTCTACAGGTTAGCAGGTGGCTATAGAGGCTACCTAACTTTAACAAAAAAATGTGAACAACAGGTTCAAATTAGCATCACAGCCGATTCGAATCTTGTGTTTTTGGGAACATTTTCAAGTTGCTAAACTTTAAAGATATTGTTAATAGCTTGGGGTCAACTTTGACCACCCAGCCCTTTGCATATTATAAACTCTCTTTAATTTAGAAACTACAAACTCTCTCACTTTCTTGATTTTCAACTTTGTGTACTGAAACTTTGCATGTGTTCTAAATTGGACCTACTTTTCTCAACTTTGGAAACAAAGTTTTGGTTGTTTGCCATTTTCAGGGATGTCTAGTTTACGTGACTTTATCATAATGCCAGGGATGAATATAGGACGGATTAAAGTTTCTTCTGACGTGGGCACATTGTGTCTACTTTTCGGATTTAAGGATTCAAAGTAAGACATTTGTAACTGATAGAGATCAGAAACGATAAGTTGCAGATTATCTGTAAGTGCTTCTCTGAATCAGAAATACCGATTGAAATAAAATTATAATAGAAATGTTTCTTATCCTTCACGATCACCAACAAAGCAAGCTGGTCAGTCAGCTTTTACTGAAAACTTACAGTGTATAGATACTTTTCCCCTATTTTTTATCTAAAAAAAACGTGATTCCGTGACTGGAATAATCTTAAAATCAAGAAAATACAAAAAGTTCACAAGTGTGTTTTTTGGAAAACAATTCAAGTATTACAGAAATAGCTGAAAAATGACACATTGTCTGTCATTGCGTTTGAACAGAAGGTCAGATACGTGATGCACTCACACGTTAGTGAAATCTTTTGAAAATTTTTAACCAAAACTGTAAGACCTTTATGTTCAGTCACTTTTTGTTCCAGGGTGCCCGAATGCTGTTATGTAAGAAACCTTGGGTGCCCAGCTCATACAAGCTTTTATGATAGCAAAATTATACAAGTTGCCCAATGACAAAAGTTGGTCACCTTTGGCACCCGGGCTATGCTAGAACACCGCTCTGAGTCATCTTCCTTAATAAGCGACTAGTTCACTTGTGAATGAAGGGTTGCATGTATGTCAAACCCAAAATTACTGACAGAAGAGAGTCAACAAAGTTGTCTAATCCGTGCTAGCAGGATTGTCACTACTTTTCATTGCTACCTGATCCTCCTCTGACAAGACAATCCATGTGTTTGCGTAAGCTCAGTGAGCAATCAACAGATAGACAAGGTGACAATAATATAACAAAAAAAACTAAATACCTTTACTGTTTCAACCCCCACCCCCTCCACTTTCCTCCACCCTCTCCCCTCCTCCCACCTTTCAATAGCAAGGTCTTACTGGCCTTTCAATAGCAAGTGAACTCTGCTCAATCAACAGTTTACATTTTTCGCTGCCGCCAATCATCTAAGAGGAAGTCTGATGAAACAGAAGTTCACCTCAACTGGTTCAAATGGTCATCTCTGTCAGTTGTGATTGGTAGATTTCCATTCATTTTCTTTGTTTCTGTTTTTTAGGGTTCGTTGGCTGTCTCCATAATAATGATTGACAGCAGCAAAACATGTGATCCGTAGTTACGTTTTGAACTTCCGAGTTTGCCAGTTATTGATCAGAAAGGCTCTACAATTTCCGTGAAATAGCCACATTGCTCAAGAAGAGTGCAAAAATAGGTTCCTATCTTTTATACTAACTTATTTTATGGTTTCGTGATGAGTTAGTTTGCTTGTAAGAGACCTCAGAACATACATTTCAATCCATTAGCTTATCTTTAGCTTTTATCACATTACTGGCTAATCCACCTGGAAAAATGCCAACTTGCTCTTACTCTTAAACTCCACACTTTCTAAGAAATCAAAACTATTTTTATACCCCTGAATGAGGGGGGTTAAGTAAAAGATGGGCTACATGCCAAAGAAACGCAACCAACCAATACGAAACTCTGCCAAACTTAAGGTTACCGTATACCTTTGCAGGTGTCCTTAGCCAAAAAATTATAAGCGTACTGTTTTAAACTCAGCCACCGCAAGCTATATATCAATACAAAGCTAATAAAATGTACTATCCGATAAAGATTATTTCACTTCCATCCTATTTAACCGCACAGAAAAAAAGGCTCGAAAACCCAAAATGAATGGTATTGCTTCTAGTGAATTTTTTGGGTATTGAATTCAGCCACATGAACAAAACTTCGGTGTAATATCAGTCACAAGGAGTTAATCTTCAAAACCGTGTGTGGCTTTAGCGATATTCTGCCAATATCTGCCAATTTTGGGTATCAAAAATTTATCAATACATCTAACGAGAATGGGCATAGTGGGAGATCTATTTAAAAAAATAGAAATCCCTCACACAGTTTTTTTGCTAAATATCTTGGGAATCTTCAGACCAAATTTCATGGCAATCCGTAAATTCTCATACCCTAAAAATTCATTTAAAGCGGGGACACTTGCATAAAAACAAAGTCGCTTTTTTTCACTTTTAAAGGTTTACAAACATTTCACACCTTTGCTGCGCCATACGTCAACACTGTGGATACCGGAGTTGCCTACTGGGCATAAACCAGCCAGTAGAAAACCAGGAGATTCCAAAAGAGTTCCAAGAGACAATATCATACCCTGTTCTAGATCAAGAGCCCAAGATCATGACCCCATTGGACGGCACATACCCATATAGGTATTTTGGGAAGAACCCCCCCCCCCCCCAACCTCCCTCTGGGCTATTCAGCACATTTACCACACTGCTGTCATATGCAAATCAAAGTAAGATAAATTATAAAGAAGTTGTAAGTTATAACCGGTACACTAGCCGCCACATGAGATTACACATACTTGCCTGGACCGGAATCCTTGCACTTCCTCAATGAATACCTCTAACCATCACCAGCAAATCCCCTCTTCTCCCCATGCTCATAAAAACATTTACCATTTTATCATGAAATGTCTTGCATTTCTTCTTGCAATGATCAAAAACACTCTAAGCACTTTTTAACAAATGTTCAGTCAATTTTCTATCTGTTAACCAATTTAATATGATCATAAATATTTGCTGTGCTACAAACAAGAGCTGAAGGAGAGTCTAAATTAAATGACATTACAGTTGGACTTCTACTAACAGACACCTCCAGTAGAAGGCGAACACCTTTGGAAAAAATAATGACGATGATGATGATAATGATGATGATGATGATGATGATGATGATGATGATGATGATGATGATGATGATGATGATGATGAACCACAGCCACATACAAACACTATATTTTCAACCTCCTTTAATAAGGCGCGTCTATAAGTGAACACTTTTCCTGGTCCTAAGGTGTCTAATATTTTTTTAGTTTTTTGCTGGTGAGAAGTTTGATTGTACTTTAAATATAAAGGGATTATACTAGTTTCATATAGGAGACATGGTAGCCTAATGGTTAGTGCACTGGACTTCAGATCGAGAGGTTCGTGTCCGAGCCATGGCCAGGGGCACTGTGTTGTGTTCTTGGGCTAGACTCTCACAGTGCCTCTCTACACCCAGGTGTATAAATGGGTACAAGCGAATTTATTGCCGGGGGTAAACCTGTGATAGACTAGCATCTTAACCAGGGCGGAGTAAAAATATTCCCAAATTTTGTTGGAAAATGGGATAAAGCTCTGGCCTGATGAGCTCTAGGCCGAATGCAGACGTTGCCTTTTTCTCACTAGGTTCATAATTTGAACCTACCCCCTAAACATGACGATGCAATTAATACGAATAAAATTTTATGGCCAAAATGAGGGGTGGTATTCAAATTTAGCATTTGTGAACTGCTCATTCAACCTCTTGCAAAAGAAACGTCTAAAATTCAAATTCAAAAATTCCAGATCAAGGCAGAAGCTGAAGTGGCCTGTACAGACCCAGAGCAACATTGTCCAGTTTCCATAGCATAAAATGACTAGGAGTATTATTGCTAGCACTGTTCCTGGAATGCTAGTCCCAGTTACCCCCAAGTCATTCTGTCAGGTTGTTAAGGTACTACACCAGTACTCATTTATACTCTAGTTAGAGAGAGCCACTGTGACAGTAAAGTGCTTTATGCAAGAAAACTTGTAACGCAATGACCGTGACCAGGGGCTCGTACCCATCTACTGCTCAATCCAGACTCCAACTCACTAACAATTGGGTGACTGTACCTGCCAGCAAGGTTAAGTCTCATTTGTATTTTGCACAAAAAACTTTGCCACTTAAGACTCCCATCTTGTCCTTGTGTTTATGTCTTCAAAAACATTATTCCAAGTCTCTAACTGGTATATCCTGTAATCCTGACCCTGACTTTAACCCTGAGATAAAGGTAAAGCCTGCATTGGACCAAAGTGCCCCATACAGCTAGAGCTTACATGTATCTCGGATTCTGTAGCATTAAGTGACCAGGAAAATTTCTACTCCATCCTGGATGGGATGCTAGTCTATTGCAGGGTTACCCCCCCAGCATTAAAGTCGCCAGTACCAATTGATGCATCTGGGTGGAGAGAGGCACTGTGCATGCTGTGCTTGCTTAACACCACAATAAAATGACCCTGGCCAGGGCTTGAATAAATTGTAGATTAATTAAAAGTGACTACACTATGATCCAAACATATTCACATACAAAATGCAAAAATCCTTCCAATAAGATGCCCCCCCTAATATGTAGTAATATATAGCTCATGGGCTAAGATATACTTCATTCCATTTGTATAATCATAATCCTTGTATTGTCCATAGAGAACATTTGGTATTTTATGTAATTACTGCATGCTCAGAGAGTTGTGTAGTTTATTTGATTATTGCGTTACTTATTCTGTGTTTCATATCAAAATCCCTTCCAATTCTTCTGATCATTTGTACCTCAAGACTAAAGCATTCCAAGCATCATTATTGTGCATGTTGTTGCCAAGCAACGTGTATCCGACGAAAAGTGTAGTATATAAAAGGACATCGGCATCCCAAACCAACACCCTAAATACAATTAGCTAAAACGACAACAATATAATGCCCATGCGTGCTTGAACTTTTGACTTCTAGAACTCAAATGTATCCACTGACCAAATCTAAAGCCACCACCCGTGGGGGGAGGAATGACTGGACTCGAATCCTAACACAAGCCAGATACATGTTTGACGCCACACCTTCGCCACACCTTAAGTCACCAGTCATCCCATTTCCAAGGACAAATACATGCCAAACACCATGATTGTAACTAAATTTTATTTACTTTAGGATCAGATTAAAAGATACTGTTATACTCTTGTCAATAGACCTCAGGATATCAAGAGAAAGGCCAGTGCAGTATTTCGTAATTTATTTTACCATGCATTGTAAAGCATGCACCTCATTAGTTATTGAGGGTTTAAAATGGGGATTAATTATTTGTTACATTCTGGATATTTTTGTATTTATTTGAAACAATAAACACTCAGTGAATTTCTTTAGAATCCCTGTCATGGCAAGTAACATTTTAAAATAAACTTTCCAGGCAAACTGTTCTAGCAATGAACAGTAGAATCGGAATAACTTACTGACAATAATTATTAAATAATAATCAATCAACTGAAGGTTGTATGGTGTGTTTGAAAATCTCAATGTGCTTACAAAATTAATAATTTAATATATTTAGAACAGAATGCAAACGGTCGAGTGTTTTTAAAACATAAAAGGAATGTTTCATGTCAAGTCAAAGTCGATACAGTTAGGGGTGATTCGGTACATTGTGGCAAAAGAGTTCCAGATTTTAGCAGCATAGTAGAAGATGCCAAATTGACCACAGGTACGGTTGCGGTTCGTAGAAATTGCCTAAATGTGAATAGGAAAAGATTGGAGGAGGGTGCAGTAAACATACTTGTGCGTAAACTGTAAGAAGAGCAGATAAAATAGTAGCTCGGCATTTGGCTATCAAGCATTTTATGAGTTAAAAGAAAAACTTCAATGTGAATGCGTGATTCCAACTTTGAAGTTAAGTGTTTTGATCACTTTTGTTATCGAGATAAGGCATTTTGTAGTAGTATTTCAGCCTGAAACCACCCTAATTTGTCCATCTCATGTTTTGGCAGCCTGCAAAGGAGTGTTCCTTAAAGCTGATCTTTCGAAAGATATTGTTTGCGTTCTCTTTATCAGAACACAGTTATTTCTATCTTGCACGCAACATCCTCGAGAAATCGTCTGTGTTCTCAAGTTGAAAGTAAGCTTGACTTTCTATACAGTACTCCATGGTTAAATACCCAATGAAAAACAATGAAAACAGTAATATTAAACGTTAACAATCTCATATTAAAAATATTCAAATGAATGGATGTCGCCTGGGGCAATATACAAGTGATCAAATTACCAAAGAATAGAAAGGTGTAATTATAAGTTATCTTTTTCAAACAGTGGTGCAAAAGATGTTTTGACTAACAGACAATAATCAAAGACGTAAACAATGAAATCAACATAATCGTACGATTGTCACGATCGATCTACAGTAAGTCTTATGTCAATTTCATACAGAGGTTAGGAAACTACTAGAAAATCAATTATTAATGGTAAATCATTTAGCAACATCAAATACCTGAACTAATAAGTGTAAATTTGAGCTTTTGACCATACGTTTTGCGATTAGACTTATGTATTCGATTCGGTTTATACACTAAATTTACGTGTCTATGTGCCATAACCCGAGCGCAAGTGATGTAATCAAAACCCAGCATAACCTCACCGTAAAGCTTAACGATTATACAAACATTAAGGCTTACATATAATCCTACCTTTTTCAAAAGCAGCGGCCCTCTGAAGCGCTTGTTCCTTTCCCTCCAAAGCCATAGCCCTTTCGTTCTTTAACTTCAGACATGTCGATTGTAGCGCCTTGATCTCTCCACGGAGACGTTGATTTTCGCTGTGTAGCTTCTCTTTGCGTACCTCAAGTTCAGCAATTTCTGTTAACCTGTTTTGTCGATAAAGTTCGAACTCTCTGCGGACCTCGTCTGCCTCGTTTTCTAGATCAACGGAGAAAGCGGAGCGAAGGCTTATGCTCTTGATAACAGGCTTGCCTTTTGTACTTCTTCTGCTTTTTTTCTTTCCGAACGAACTGCCTGCTCGTAACGAGTTGCTCTTCCGACTACTAGTAGGGTATTCAATGGGGACTCTCTTGGTAACCCCGCATTCAACTTCTTCTCCAAATTCATCATCGACTATGACTTTCCCTCCACTTATGGAGCTCGCAGAACCCATTACGCACCTCAACAGACTTCTGAGCCGTTTGCGTGATTTATTTACCTCTGGCACGACAAAATTTCATTCACCGTCAGGTTAAACAGTTGCCTGGCGCCATGTTGGAAGTCCGCCATGATTTCTGTGTGGTCGTGTGTAGGAATTCTGAGCATAGAATCTCAAAACAACGTACGCTGTAAACTGTAGTCAACATCCGTTCAAAAACACTACTTTGAGGGTATTACTGGCGATTTGTCCGGGTTTGCATGCTGTAACTACAACATCAATTCATTCCTTCGACGAATACTTGACACTTTCTCGCGACCCCGTTTGTTTTGCCTCGAAGTCAGCATGCTGGAACAAGTCATCAGCCAATCACATCACTGTAACTTATCACGAGCGGCGAAGCTTACAAATGCCGACTTCCGGTTTATTACTCCAGTTGTCACTCTTTCTATTGTTTTACTTGGCAGCGATAATCTAAATATACTGCAATTTCCGGAATTTCAAAGCAGGAGATATTAATCCCTGCAGTACTTGAAATTCTCAACTTTGACCGGGAGTTTGTGTCACAGGAAACCCCAAGCTCACAGGACCATCCCCGTTAAGAGGAAATACGTGAAGCGACGTCAAAAATTTTCAAAACATTAATTTCCGGACTTCAAACTCCGTTACAAGTTAGAGAATATTAAAGGCTCGTATACGTCAAATTATTAGCACTGTTGGAAGAGAAGATAAAGAGGTTCAAAGATTGGCATAGTGCAATACTTGTATATTTTCAACTTCTTTCGTGGGAGGGTCTGAGAGGTGGAGAGGTAACGGGAAACCGGAAGAAAAGAAGCAGGAAGTCTATTTCCGGGCAAGGGGAAAGAGGTTCCCAGAGATGATGAGGCTAAAATGTCCCATATAATATTATGTATATTGAAACCGAAAATTCCGGAAATGATTTTTTTTTTCTGTAAGAAGGGAGGTGTTACCCTGGGTACCAGAGGTTTAATTTTTTTCTCGCGCGCTGGGTATATAGTGTGGGTGTTGTTTTGGGTTGATGGGTACTTCGGACATGACCGACACCGGAAATCGCACAAGAAAACCTCTAGCACCCGGGTAGGGAGGTGGGGGTGGGTAACCTGCAATCTGGGGGTTCTTTCTTTTTCGCTGCGCCGGGAAAAAGAAAGAAAAAAAAGAACGGTTGATCCGTGGTCAGGTGGGGAGGGGGGCGGGACTGCAAGATTTCTTTGATTTAACCCTAGCCACTGAACAAAACATGCTGGGAGCAATTTATTAAATAATTTAGCAGAGTTTCGGGCAATATATTCTTTAATTTTTTTTTTCTGCAGGTTGTCTTGTGAGAAATCAAGTAATTTGTGACCAGTTTCTTCCTTCACAGCCTACAGCAGACATTATTAAGGCCAGTGCTGCACTCTCTCTCCAGAGAACATGTGGGGCGTGTCTTGGACACTACATTTTCAAGACTCCAATGGGGAAAGACTTTCTATTTCATTTCCCTCATTTTCTTGTTCCCTTGTTGCTCCCTGGCGAAGGCCAACATTAACACAAGTTAGAAATAAAAACAATTCACCAAAACATCCATACAACTATCAGTATATACTCAGTCGTGTTGTATTGGCAAATCTGCAAATCTGATATTTGGTTCTTCCACTGTTCCCTGTCAGAACACGATCATGTGCATGTCCCTCTTATATGTGAAAGTTACTAGATTGATTTGTGTTAAACATACATAAAATTGTAGGTTTTAAAATGCAATCCTTTGGAGTGTCTTCTAAAACAATTAGAATACTCGCCCTCATTTTCTTTGAGTGACAGTCAGCTTGGCTATGCCTTGTTAGGCCTGGTTCACATTAGCGACATAACGACATAGCGACATGAACATAACGACTTAAAGAAAACTTCAATTTTTTCCTTATGTTGTTATGCTTACGTCATTACATGTTGTTCCAACGATGTCTTTATGTCATGTTGTTCACACTGGTGCATTTGCGTGACCTTGCCGTTATGCCGTTATGTCACTAGTGTGAACCAGGCCTTAGCTATTTGCTTATAGAAAACATAGGCTTGTAGTCTAATAATGATTTAATATTAGAATATAGTAACCAAGAGATGCCTTTTTTGCCTCAGCTAGCTCAAAAGTTCTAGCACAATTTTATTTCAAAATATCAACACTGTTAAATTTAATATTTTACAGTGTTCCTTCATTAGGTTTACAACAATAACCTTTTGTATTCATAGTTATATCACAATATTTAACTTTTTTAAAGAAATATTTACAATACAGCTTAAACTGCCTGGTAATTTTTTTTTTTTTTATATCTAATTTATTGCATGTGAACATTGTCTCTTTTTGTAGTTGAAGAAAAGATGCAAGACGAGAAGTTATCCATCAAAGCAACAAATATATCAAAATATTATTTTTTCAGCGGAATGCTACCTAAAAGCTACTTTGGATATACTTCGCTTCAGCTTATCAGACAAAACCAAAGTATGCCTGAACTATTCAATTGAAAGCAACTAAGCAGTTCTTTCTATTGTCCATATGCTGTACAAGATGGTTCCAATATTTTGAGCTACTGTGGTCGGGGACGAAAATCGTAGTGTGACCATTGGGATGAAAGCTATTGAGCATTACTTTCATGTTGTAGTTTATTATACTGTACAAGGTAGTTCTATCCTTTAAGTCTGTGAATGAAACCAGATGTGATGTGTTTTGTTTGTGTTTAGTGTGTGGCCACTGAAATGAAAGCTATTGAGTGGTACAAAATGTACACAAGCTGGAACTTCAAGTATGCTGTGATCAACTAAAACTTAATAAAACTGTTTTTTTTGGAAGACAACAATGGTTAACTTAGTAACAAAACAAGTTTCGTAAATTGCTATTTGCCGTAAAGCTTGGATAGCAGTTACTGGAAAGGGATTTTGAGATTATCCATTATGCAAATTGATAAATTAATTTTAACATCATGGCTCTCCATTGAGTTTTCTGTTTCTTACTAAAATTGTGATATGTAAATATCAACCATTACAGCAGAATGACCTCATATGTCAACTCATTTGCGGCACCGGAATAGGAAGTGTACGAGGAGGTCTTTCAGGAATGTACAGCTTCTCCATGATAAAATTTAGACCTTTTATTGCCTAATGATAAAAAAAGAAAAAATATATATGTTAGAATCATTTTCCTGCTACCAGGTGGTAGATACCCAACAAAAATTCTGTGACATTTTCTTCAGAAGTCTACAGAACAAACTACAACACTCTTCCCAGCAGTGGCCAGTTTGCAAAGATACAACATAATATACATTATTGTTATAGAGCTGGAATATTTCCATGAACAGTGCATGCTCTCATCGGTTACTACAAGGTCACATGACATGTAACAATTAAACTGTTTCCTGCCAAAAGTCTCTGAGCAGGCAGCATTGCAAAATCTATGATGTCAGAGGGTAACATTGCAATGTTACCTGTGCACATTGATGTCTGTGTTGTGCTGTCTAATACGCCACTTAATGACTGGTCCCTCCGGAAACCAGATAGTTTGATGTTTCCCTTGAATCTCAATGTTTCCCTTGGTTCCACCTTAGGAAACTCTGAGATTCTCAGGAAACAAAATTAACGGTTTCCCTGAAAGTGTTAAAAGATAATAAACATATTAACAACATTAATCCTACCTTGGAGGCATTTGATTTGTATCTTTCTATACCAAATCTTTCTATTGCTCTCGCAAAACCAAACACACCAGATGAAATCCATGACTGTCTTTGACAAGTAGTCCTGAAATGAGAAACCGTTACAATAGAATGTTTTATTACCAGTTTTTATTGGCTATTTTGCTTGTTTACAAGTAAAATGGTAAAGATATTGGGGGGAAGCTTGTCACTCTTGGACCAAATTCCGCACATTTTTGTTAACTCTCAAGGGACTGTTTTAATTTCTCAAGGGATTTGTCTGTGGGTGTTCTAAGTGTCACTCGGTAGTAGTGCGTCAACACATGCAATGTCGTAGAAAAAACATACTTGTCAATTTTATAAACGTTATATAACAATTTTAAAACGTGAGTAGCCCAATTGCTACATTACATAACTAATTGAGAATGTGAAGGGTTCAGCGCTCGAAGGCAACGAAGTTTAAAGGATTAAAAATGCAAATTTGTACTGGTACAAGTCTTTCGGCGCAAATATTAATTTAACCTAAAACGATTAAGAATGCAAATTCGTACTGGTACAAGTCTAAAACGTTGCTAATATTTAACCAAAGGGAACTAATTTCGTGACAATTGATTATTTCTGCTGAGTTGCACAATTTAGAATTGCAACATCATTCAATGCAGGTGTGAAGTGATATTTACAAGTGTTTTTGTAGCCTGTTGTGAAATTACTTCCGGTGGAAGCAGTAAACGCTTAAAGTTTTTGCTTCTGTTCAGAAGTTAATGCATCACCATTAGAAAAAAAAAACAGCAACTGTTTTACTGGAAATGTAGCCATTAGAAATGGCATGTGTAGCCGTAAGGTAAAGAATAACGCAAGGAGAAGCGGCTTTTGGCAATATCCAAAGGAAAATTTACTTCTCAATGTGGGGTAAAGATTGCGTGACGAGACAAAAGGTAACTCTGTCGTGCGTAACCTTTATCGGGAACCCTGCATTAAGCCGAGTAGAAATCTTTCTAACTCGAAAGGAAACAACTATTTCGATTAAAGGCAAACGTCAAAGTTTACTATTTTTAACCAAGCCATAGTATATGAGTCGCAAAGCGCCCAGCCGTCGTGACTGACTAATACAGCATTTCCTCTGCGAAAATAAAAAAAATTGCTTGAACTGAAAGACGTTTGAATTCTTCCATGATATGTTTGAACAACAATGCCCAGGATAAACCTTCTACTCATACTTCATGCAAAAAAGTTGGTATCTCGAAGAGATCTTTGATTAGATGATCAAATGCTTTTATAATGATAATGATAATGATAATGTATTTATATAGTGCATTTTTCATATGTATATATATGTTCAAATGCGCTTTACACGTACTGTAATTTTACTACACAATTGTAAAGGCCAGACCACAACACCGGGAGCTTCGTGCCCTATTCTTTGCGAATAGTGTGTGGGTTCTTTAACGTCCCTTGTTATAAGACTGAAGATACAGGAGACAGGACCTACGGTTTATCGTCCTTTTCCGAGAAGACTAGAATGTCTAACCATTTGCAGATGAAATTACAAAGGCAGCACATTCTCCTCAGTTATTTTAAGACCCTGAGTGTTGGTCCGGTCTGGGGTTCGAACCCACGACCTCCCGCACAGCAGTCCGGCGCTCTACCAACTGAGCTAACCAGGCGGCGGTAAATATAATTAGGTAAATATAAATATAATTAATTATACAATTAGAATTTTTTTTTCTCAAGACTGGCACCCGGATAGGCAGTAGAGGGGATAAGGGGCTGTTTCTTAATCGGAATTTTGAGAGAGATCTCGAGTAAAAAGAGTTGTGCATAAATTTAAAAAGGTTATGCACACCCAGAGATCAAACTCTTCTTTCCTGTTTTTCTCTCTGTGAAGAAAAATCTGAGGAACTAGAAGTAGCTATAGAATGCACGGCAAAACTGTTCAATGTCTAATCCTAAGAAATTGTCACATTAGGCAAAGGAACTATCAGACCTAAAAAAAGAAAAACTTGAACAAGCAACTCACACATTTTGCTGACCAGGGCAGGTACCTTCTTGCAAAATTTAATCTCTTGTTTCAAAATCAAAATTTAATTGGCAGATGGCTTGTCTGGGTCCTCAGTGCCCATCAGGCAAGTGAACATGGAAAGCTACTTTTTAAGAGGAACAACAGTGACCTTCACATCGGACTGCAAGTACAAGATTGAGTACTATACAACTTAAGAATTTCAGCTATGTTCCCAGAGCCCTTACTCCTCTCTGTTGCTGACCAGTTGAAAAGGAGACTGGTACGACAATTGGAGAATCTTTGGAAATCTTCGGTCTAGAAACTGCTCCAACCCTCCAAGTTAAGACCATTTTAGTCGCCATGACGACTGACGACTAAAATTTTGGAGCTGGCGAATAAATTGGAACCAAAGTCGCCAGCCTGGCGACTAAAATTGAGAAGAAGGATTGAAAGCGTGAGCTTAATTTAGCGACTAAAATTTTTCACTGGCGACCAAACCTGAGCAGTTGGTGGTCAAATGGCCACTAAGGAAAAAAATAAACTTGGAGGGTTGTGCTCAGAGAACAAATCAAAGTTCTCTTCGAGATATCGACTTTTTTTTGCATGAAGTTAGAATGAGTAGAACGTTTATCCTGGGCATTGTTGTTCGAACATATCATGGAAGAATTCAAACGTCTTTCAGTTCAAGCATTTTTTTATTTTCGCGGAGTAAATGCTGTATTTGTCAGTCGTGACGGCTGGGTACTTTGCGGCTTGGTTAAAAAAAGGTAAACTTTGACGTTTGCCTTTAACATGTTTAATCGAAATAGTTGTTTCCTTTCAAGTAAGAAAGATTTCTACTCGGCGTAATGCAGAAAAATAACGCCTGATCGCAGGTTAGGTTACGCACGACAGAGTTACCTTTTGTCTCGTCACGCAATCTTAACACCACATTGAGAAGTAAATTTTCGTTTGGATATTACCAAAAGCCGCTTCTCCTTGCGTAATTCTTTACCTTACGGCTACATATGCCATTTCTAACGACTACATTTCCAGCAAAACAGTTGGAGTGGCACTTTGGAGGCATATTTAGCGATTGTTTCACAAAACCATGGCCAGATTGGCTCGGAATTCGAGAGAAAGCCTTACCTGTGCAACGTAGAAAGCTCAAACCGTGGTTTGAAACAAAAGGTTTGTCAAACAGAGCGATTATTCAATGAATGTGTAAAATGTTTTACTCTCAGTTATTGAATGGATTATAAAGATCATAAAGGCCCGATTTGCTGCCGGGATTTGCTGAAAGAAAACATTTATTTTTATGAGAAATGCAAAACGTTTACACTGTTCTTAGTGGCACATTTTCCAACACAACAGAGCTAACCTCAGATTTATGCCACCACAAAATTACACAAAGAAACGCTCGTCCGATCGGTCCCCTTGCGCTTGCCTGACCCGAATATTTTAAGAGGTCAATTTCGTTACACAATTGTCGCGGCAAATACTATTTAATATACACTGTTCGAGCTCGGCAGCTGTAGCTGCAGTCTGTAATAGTAATGGGGATAAATAATAGCTTTATTTAAATCAAACCCGCCGTCAATTCCATTAGAAAGGCGTTTGAATAGCATAATATTTTCGCGCTCTATCTATCATGTGTCGAAACAGATCGGATGGCCGGCGATCAGTGCCGTCAAATTCGGGAAGAATTCTGAACTTCTTGCAACCGACGATCTTTCCGGTGCCTAAATGAAGCAAACATACAAGTGCTATCCTTCGCAATTATATAATTCGATAGTAATTCGCTATCCGCCGCTTAAATTTCTCGGCAGCCTGAATAATTTTGCAGTGGAAATCAAGGTGTCATCACAGGCGGCCCAGGCTCTCTCGTTAATTATTTGCAACGGTCGTTGTCGGTTCGACTCAAGCGATCGAAAAATATGCTTCATAAATTGACGAATTTGAGATCTTTCGTTCCTAAATTACAATAAACTGTAAGCCATATAAATAAAGATCACTTACCTATTGTTGATTGTCTGTTATTGGCCGTGTTTTCACGAGCACGATTGTCTCGCTTAACATTCCTGAAGGTGTTTTGTTTACAGACTTTGTTAAGCGACTTAAAAATAATTGGTGTTTTCACGAGTAAGATTATATTTCATTTTTAAAATAATTTGACAAGAGCACACGCTCGAATAACGTTTTTTGAATAATGGCGGGAGATGCAGATGGAGCTCGCATGTATGTCCTTCTTCTTTTCATAATTTACTGAGTTTATGCGCTTACATGTAGTCCTGGTTGTGCTGGTTATGGAAGCCACAGATTTCGCAGGAAAAATTTACGGTCTCCGCGCCCCTACGGCTTTGCTCAAAATGATCATTCGTCACTGAAGAGATAACGAATGGAGACTTAGAGGAAATGATTTCTTACGTGAGCTTAATGTTTTGCATTTCAATGTTGAAAGAAAGGAAACTCGCTTCCCATGATTTGCTCTTTTGCATTCAGATAAGTTTCGCAGGAGGCATAAAAATCACGCGTGTTCTATTTCCGATTTGACAGCCTTGTCAGATGAATGACCGCAAGTTGCTTCTCATTGGCGGGAATTAATTACCGACTCGCTTAAGCTACCTGGTTTGGTGGCTTAAATTTAATGAGAATTGCATTGAAGTTTGCCGACTCGCTTAACTTTAAGCGAGTCGGAAAAGTAACTGTTTTCACGAGATTTCCGGTTATGACTTGCTTAGCGACCTGAAAAATCGCTCGTGAAAACACGGCCATTGTGTGATTTTGAGGGGTTTTGGGACGTTTATTCCCCACTTGCCGCTGACGCCCCCTACTAATACCAAAGAAAAAGACAAGGCATGCAGCTTCCAACGCCGCCAAGTCCCGACACGGCCCAGAATTTTTCCAATTTCTCGTATTTCCAGGCGTCGCTTCGCCATCCAGCCTCGGTCAAATATAGTTCGATAAATTACCAAGCTTTGGGCCGAAAATCGTGGCAATCGCCCGGTTTTAACGACCTAAACAGCCGCTGCGAATTTTCACATTCGACAAGAATCCGCCATCGTCAGTGGATGTGGCGGAAAGGCGGAGATCATAACGCCGTTATCAAATTCAAAGTTTAAAAAAACCGAGGTCAGATTACGCGTGCAAGCGACAAATGAACATTCTACCCCCTCCCTACAGTGCTAGGCGTGTGCGACGAAAAGACATTCCCAAAAGAGGAACGACAAAAGCTTATACCATCATTATGATGAACTTTTATTTCAATTTTAATGCTTTCATTACTACACTTTTTTACAATTACCATTACATTGTTTTTAAACTAAACTTGACCCACATGGGAGTCCACATGGGAATGTCTTTTTCGTCGCACACGCCTAGCACTGTAGGGAGGGGTAGAATGTTCATTTGTCGCTTGCACGCGTAATCTGACCTCGGTTTTTTTAAACTTTGAATTTGATAACGGCGTTATGATCTCCGCCTTTCCGCCACATCCACTGACGATGGCGGATTCTTGTCGAATGTGAAAATTCGCAGCGGCTGTTTAGGTCGTTAAAGCCGGGCGATTGCCACGATTTTCGGCCCAAAGCTTGGTAATTTATCGAACTATATTTGACCGAGGCTGGATGGCGAAGCGACGCCTGGAAATACGAGAAATTGGAAAAATTCTGGGCCGTGTCGGGACTTGGCGGCGTTGGAAGCTGCATGCCTTGTCTTTTTCTTTGGTATTAGTAGGGGGCGTCAGCGGCAAGTGGGGAATAAACGTCCCAAAACCCCTCAAAATCACACAATAACAGACAATCAACAATAGGTAAGTGATCTTTATTTATATGGCTTACAGTTTATTGTAATTTAGGAACGAAAGATCTCAAATTCGTCAATTTATGAAGCATATTTTTCGATCGCTTGAGTCGAACCGACAACGACCGTTGCAAATAATTAACGAGAGAGCCTGGGCCGCCTGTGGTGTCATTACCGGATCTTCGACTAATAAATTCAATTTTGGGCCATTTTTTGGATACCTTCAATCTGTTTTTCACTTACTAAAGCAAAAATGTTTGAAATCTATCATTTTTCGAGCCTTTCGATAATCTCGGCCTCAAATTGTGCCTTTCTCGCCCTTTTTTTCTTGTCAAGAAAGCGTCCCCTCCATACAAAGCCTTTGCCAAAACTGAAATTGTTGTCCGACTCACGCAGGGGGGGGGGGGGGGGGGGTATCATGTGGCGAAATCTATTTTTAGTAATAGTGCGCTTTGCTAGATGATGTTGCAATTCTAAATTGTGCAACTCAGCAGAAATAATCAATTGTCACGAAATGAGTTCCCTTTGGTTAACTATTAGCAACGTTTTAGTGTGTTCGTGCGGGTAATGTTTGACCTCCTGACCTCTTTCAGGCTAAATTAAAGGCACGGCGCCGCACAGTAAAATCTTTAGAAAAGCAGTCCATTGAGAAACACACAAGTCGTGTTTGCGTTAGTCACGAAGTGAACGTGACATGAATTTCCTTTACCACGTCATCTTTTGCTTTTTAAAACCACATGCCTAGCCGGAAAAATGCCTGCTTACGCATGCAAATATTTTTTTTGTTCCGAATGTTCAATAAAATAACCCAAACCAGTTCATTTAAAACAAAGCCAAATCACGCCAAAATAAAGAGTAGACTATAAAGGCTATCCCATTGTGTTTCTCCGTTTAGCGTCTTCCGACAAGCTTTTGGTAATTCCCCTGGCGCGATGACGTGTATCCCGTGCTTTGACACATTCTTGCTGAGCTTGCAACTTACGTTTCGATAACGTTTCGATTCTCAAAATACCGTAAACTCAAAACAAAAATTGGGATATCCAGAAAATAAGTCGTTGTTTTGCAATATTTAACACGTTCCGGGTAAATTGTACGACTTGTACTCGCTCCGAGCCAAACGCTTGAGTAACACAACAATAAATATTTCACACAAACAGAGCGCAGAGTATTCAAACTGAAAATAGGTGAATGATTATTTATAGCTACAAGCGAGAGATCGCGTGACATGGGTCTGACGTAGTGGTAGTTTTAAATAGCTTGGACATGTCCAAGCGGTCTTTATTTTCGCTATGTGATTTTAGGTTAAATTAATATTACCTTATTGTTACTTATTTTCGCGGGACTTAATTTTCGCGATTTTCGCGATTTTCAAAAAATCGCGAAATTAAAGACCCGCGAAAATTTATTTTAAACGTTTTCTATTGTATTTTTTATGTTAATGACGTATTTTTGGTCAAATCGCGAAAATTAAGTCCCGCGAAATATGCTCGTTCAATTTTCGCGAAATTAAGTTTCCGCGAAAATAAGTAACAATAAGGTAGCGCCTAAAGACTTGTACTAGTAAAAATTGCGTTCTTAATTGTTTTAAACTTCGCTGCCTTCGAGCGCTGAACCCCTTACATTCTTAATTGGTTATGTGACGTAAGATTTGGGCTACTCACGTTTTTGATTCTTATACAATGTTTGTAAATTTGACAAGTCACGTTTTTTCTACAAGAACGGAAGTGCTGAAGCACAACTATAGAGTGACACTTTACAAGTCACGCGCTTTGATCACCCACAGCGTAAAGTATTCCCTTGAGAAATTAAAACAGTCCCTTGAGAGTTAACAAGAATGCAATCCCTTCCGGTTCAGATTTTAGCCCAGGTAAACGCTATTCTCCTTCTTTTTGCTTGTAAACAAGCAAAAAAAAGTCGAAAAAATTGGTAGATCGGAAAAAAAGTCGCTCCAAATATGAAAACCTGACAATTATTTTTGGGACAGTCTTAGCCCCCCACATTCCAAAATGCTCTGCCGCCCCTGTGAAGGTCCCTTATTACTTGTCCCGGATGGCAGGATGGGCCTTCTTGTAAGCATTGACTATATTTTACAACCACAAGTATCACAATCTCCTCACCATTCCTTGTTAGTTGGATGCACTGAATAAACACATTTTTCTTCCACTACCATGAGTCTTGTGAATGTAATATTTCTTGTGTATGTTGTGAGAGTTTTAGCCTCAGGATCCACTACAGATTCTTCTACAACACATGCTACTTTTGAACTCACAAACTGTGAAAAAAAAAGCAATATAAACAAGTTATGACTCATACTGTAAAATTCTACTTATATAGGAATAAAAACTTGGATGAGTAGGTTGTGGTTGGACATGATGTCCCACAATTTTGTGATCCTAAATCATTTTACAGCAACAAATTATGAATAAAAATCTGTCCGACCACAATTTTGTTTTGTCCGACCAAGATGGTGTCTTAGTAGGACATATGTCCTTTCAAGTGAAAAAATTATTTGCAGCCCTGACCAAGAGTAAAATTGAACCACAACATTAACAATTTTATTTAATGGGTTTACGTCCACCATTGAAAAATACCGAATTAAACGGCAGACAACTGACAAGGATCGTAGATCGAAATGATTTTATATATCAGTCTCCTGCAAGTTTTACATTTTTATGAAGGGAACTTTTCAAGAACAACAACAGTTTATAAAGCTAGTAAGGCGCGAACCTTAAGAAGAGATATCTAGTATTAATATTAACAGGGGCACAGCAATGTAATAGAGTAATGAATGGAAAAACCTCAAAACAAAAAAAAAAAAACAGCCCTTACTCTTTCTGCCCATCTTGGTAGACTGTTTGTTTTTGTTGTTAGCTTTTTGGTAACAAGTTTGTTTCCAACTAATGACCTGAAAAGAAATCATTAAAAATGTTATTATACAAGTATTTTTGTATTGATGCTATGATCGCAAGCCTCCTAATATACAAAGTTAAAATCAAATTTGACACCTTAGCACCTTATTCTATAATATTTTAAAAGCAGTTCCTGTTACATCAATAGTGCACACTGGCATGTGCATATAAAAGAAATACAACAAAGCAATAAATATGTGGGATGTGATGCATGAAACGCTGCAAATAGTAAAAGGGAAGAGTTTGACTAAACTACAACACATGCACTGCATCACAGAAAATAAAATTAATTGTATTTTTGTAATGCTTTAATACATGCAGTCAAGAATTTTTCAATGGCGAGAATTCATTGTCAAGCATACCTAGTACCTGTTATGTTTATTGAAGTAATTCACAAACGTGCCAACATCAAGCAGAATTAATTAAGCTTACGCGAAGGCTAAACCTTCTGTATATAAGCTTACATAGTACGTATGTATTCGCAAATAAATATTTTAGGCTGTTAGTTACAGAAGCATTACAAATAGACGTGTTATTGTATGGTCAAATGTGAACACAAAACACAATTTTCGAAGCAACATGCTCGTAGCTTGAAGCTAATTAAAATTTGTAACGTCATCAATGCATGTACATTTATACAGTAAATTTGTAAACGCCGTGTCGCTTGTCACGAATTTAGCTGCCATTGCACAAAACGTCCCCAAGACTTAACCCAAACACAGAATCAAAATAACTGACGATCCTAAAACGTTACTGCCGACAAAATAACAGCAATGAAGTAAAAAATACGAGAAATATCTACCTGCTAATGATATCCTCCGAAAGCACGTGTCTGCTAAACGGGTTTGGATATCGCTTCCAAAAAGCATTAGTTACTTGATCCCAGTTGAATCTGAAGACAGCAGAATATATTTATGAGTTACCTAAACTCTTTGGTTAAGTTGTCATTGAATGTACAAAGCGAGAATCACTTACTTGAGCATACAATTTGTACAGTAGAACTTCATCTTGGATGCAAAAGTTATAAATATTACGAAAGAAATGATGAGGAAATTGCCTGGTCACCGAGACAATAGTATCCAGTTTTCGCGCGGTCAAACATTAGCCGATGAGAAACTGGTCCGAGTGGGCGTCGTCCACGGAACTTTCAAGCAGTTGTTTTGTTGTTTTTCTTGATGTTTCTCAAGTGGTGGTGATTGTTGTTGTTGTTGTTGTTTTTAAGGTTTAATTCCATTACTCCCTTCCTTCGGTTAACAATCTAAAACAATGGTTGTCGGTAATAAAATTGGAAAATAAATCTGCAATACGTGTGGTTTACACTGCGGTCAAACGTCTCAGGCAGTTTTTATTTCTATTTCGGGGAATTTCGTTTAAATCAATTCAAAGAGCAAGTATGAACAATGATAAATAAAATAGTTGCTGAGTTTAAATATATTTCCATTCCCTCGAATGGGCGAGTATTTTTACTTTTTAAACGCTCCGCAACCTAACCGAATGCTTTGACAAATGGCGCCGACAAGTCTATTTACCTGTTTTCAAACACGAAGAACTTTTTTACTAAAGCTTGAAAAAAAATTAGTAAACCATCATAATACCAGTAAAGTATTGATCTTTAAACACTGAAAATTAAATCCTTATCTTTGAAGTCTACACTGATTTGCCAAAGGTGGACCAGTCCGCGCGAGAAAAAATTGAGGAAGGGGGGGGGGGGGGCAACGTCTTGGAAGCTTGTGCAGCCGGTAACTGAGTGGTAGAGCTAGCAGCCCTAGGGAGCCCAGGGTCAGGGGTTGAATTGCTGGCTTGCTTTAGGGGGTGGGCATAGTGGAGTTTTTTTTGTGTCATTTTCATTAGACTTTGCCAGTCACAGCACTGTCATGGTATTTCAATGGTGGTCGGTCTTGTGTTTGGCAGCCAGCTTCAATCCTGTGGCAGCTTGGCTGTCACCGGGGTTGGCTAGGCACACCACCTAGCCCCCTGGTCTAGCTAGAGGACCTCAGGGGGAGGGAGGGTGGCTGTTGGTAAATTTCAAGCCTTTCAGTCAGCCGGCCGGGCACCTTTTGTTGAAACAAGGCAAAACTATTATAGGTACTTTTCTTGTTTTTTACATATTTGTATCGTTTGACTGCGGATACGTGTGGTTCTGATCTCGCTCTATCAATCGGGATATCAACGTCTGTTGTACAATTAGTATTGTTACCTTGAGCGAAATTGCGAGATAAATGTGAAATGGTTTTCTACCATAAATCAGGAATTTTTTGTAAGAACGCTTGCAAAAGTATGACGTTGCCACGAAAGGGGAGAATCCGTTTTATCAAAAATAAAAAACACGACACACAGACGTTTATGCCTCAGTTCTGTTCTTTTTTTTTAAGCGGGTAATTTCACGAATAAAACTGTACAGCTGCCGTACAATCAAACAGCACTTTATTTCTTAGGGCTGTCTCAGAGTTACAACTTTGCTTTTATCAAAACTCTGGCGGAAAGAGATGGGGGGACCAGGAGGTGCTTTAGGATAACACTTGTGGGGAGGTTGAAAGATCATTTAGGGTACAAAAGTTGCAATTCTTTTATTAGTATTGGGTTAAATTTTTGCCAGTACAGTATTTTGTGGAGTGAGTCTAGCTGTTATAGAGGGTTAGTGAGGTACTGTTGGGTTTTTTTATTTGTTATATATGAGCATGTTTAGGTGTATAATCACAAGGGCTTCCTTTGAACCGCAACGTCTGTTTTTCTTGGACTTTCTCCTACTTCCCCTCCCCTCCCCCACCCTGCAACACTGTTCAGTATTTCGTCGGTCCACAGACGGATTTCAGTTCGTTGAGAAGACGAATAATGAAATAGCAATTCAGCCGCACAACCCTAACATTGTGTAGCTTGTATTAAATCGCCTGCTTGTGTGTTTTCCATGGAAATTCTTGCTGTCGAGTATTTCAATCCTTTGTAAGAGCCGGCTGACTTCAGTTTGTCAAGAAGTTTTAATCTCTCTTTTGAGTGTTTTGCTTTTAACTCTTCAGCTAATGCTTTCATTCTAACTGTAAAATCTTCCACAGTCTTATGCATTTCGCTGCTCGTGTTGTTTCTTAACAATTTCAAATGGTCTCCTAATGGACAAAAAAAAACGTGTTAGCACAAGTCAGCGACATAGGCCCCGTCCACACTGACCCGGGAATCGGAGAAATTTGAAAACGCCGCGTAAAATGTTTTCCGTCCACATTAATCCGGGTAAATTTGAAAACGATACGCTTCATTGGTTAGCGTTTTTGAAAAGCCCCGTTTTCGGTGACCGAAAACGCCTTTTCAGTGTGGACGGTTGGCTTAACCGGGATAAAAAAAGATGCGTTTTCAAATTTTCCCGGGTCAGTGTGGACGGGGCCATAGTCTACAACTGGTCTAATCAAACGCAGAGACGCGCTTTTCTGCATTTTCCGCCTGCCTAAAATTTATATAAAGTAGTGAACAATTGCTATTCTTTAAAGTTTCTGATTGATTTTTGGAAAATTGTTGAAAAGTTTCTGATTAGTTCCGTTTGAAATGACGAATCAATGCTTGAAAGAGACATTTAGAACTAAAGGCGTCAACATGAGGAATGACGACATAGCAACTGAAACTATAAATTAACCAATGATGACTAGCTAAATCACGATTTCGTTTTGAACCTGATTGGCCCAAAAAGTTAGCATCTTCACCGTTATTGGCTAGAGTATGTTGCACGAGATAACTGAACCAATCGTAGAGCTCTGAAAATATTAGTCCAAAACAGCCACGCGACGCTTTCGAGCGCCATTTTAAAACGCTGTGCAAAAAAGTGACCTGCTTTTTTTGTTGTACTTACTTTCTGTGGCCACTCTTCGTCGTAACTTTAATCTTCTTGCTAACTCCCACAACGCTCCTGCAGTAAGAAACACTAGCAACAAACCAGACGCCAAAAGAAGACTTGTTTCGAACATCGCACTTTCACTGTCAAACAAGCCAGTTGATCTCTCCACAGCCAGTGGTATTGAAGACTCCTGGAGAAAAAAGTAGATCGATAAATACAGATCAATAACTTATAGTATCAATGATATAAATTTAGTTCAACAAACAAGCAGACAAATGCGTCCAGTAAAATAATATAAATATCACATTTCCAAACACCGAGAAAGGATTTCAAAATACGACGCGCAGCGGAGTATTTTTGACGAACTTCGAGGTGTTTGGAAATGTGATGAAACACTCTTTCAAGTGTTTGATATAATTTTATCTTCTCAAACTCATTAATAATTCATCAACAAAAGACAAAGAAAATAATAACCGTGAAGGAGGTTTGGATACCCGGTCTTAATTAGCATAGTTTTTTACGACTTTTATTTCTCCGTTAACTCCGTAGTTTTGGTTTCCATTGAAAAGATCTATCAAACACTCAAGACAGTGTTTTATCGGCTATCACAAACACTTCGAATTTCGTCATAAATACTTTACTGCTCTTCGTTTTTTCAACTCTCTTCTCGGCGTTTGGATACGAGTCCCGATGAAACACTGCCGTTCGTGTTTGATATATTACTTTTCAATCGAAACTAAAAATTGCGAAGAAAACGGTTACTAAATAAAATCGTAAAAATTTATGAAAGTGTATATAAAATTTTTTTTTTTTTTTATTTTTTGAACGACTCTTCTCACCTCCACAAATTCAACATGTTCCTGTATGGTCTGAAATATTTCCTTCTGGTGTCTTTGCATGTATTTTCGGAAGCACTGCCTCAGTTTTCTCGCTTCACCTCCTAACACTACTCCATACGCCGTGGAATAGTCGTAGATTTTGATGATTCGAAAAAAAGGTTTTTCAAACAAATCTTTTCTACTCCCCAGCACATAGGTATCTATCAGCGCTCCGCTCACATCACCTTTCAACAAGGCCTCAGAGATTTCATCATAACTCGCGTACGGTTTTTCTTAAAGTTAAACAGAGCAAAAGTAAGATGAGAAATTATGGCTCTGATTGTTCAATAACTTTTTCTGATTGTTCGTTTGTTCATATTGGTTACGGCCAACTAGGAAACCATGTTCCCTACGAGTGAATGCATGAACTATTATATTGCTCCTCGAATTAAATCTTATACATCGAAGAAGGTTGTAGCTTACAAGGAACTATTAAAGGAAGCACGACGGTGACAACAACGCCGACAACGTATCAAAACTTTAATTTGGTATTTTACTTGACATTCTAGTGATTATGTAATTATTTTGGAGAATTCAATTACTATACTGATGCAAATGATGCAATCTGATTGGCTCAGCTATTGTACACTGTCAGCCATTAGTGTACACATACTGGTGTGTTTTTGTTTCCATCATGCCCCGCGTTCCCTGTTTCCCACCTTTCACTGACAAAATGCAACGGCCTCTGGGTTGAGACAACTAAAACCCTTGCTCTTGTCATCGTATTTGTTATTCTTGTCTAATTCTAAACTTACCAGGATTAAGTCGAGCGTTCCGTCTCAATCCAAAGCGATACTCAAACGAATCTTGAATGGCAGCAATCTTTGAAGAAAATCAATAAATTACGTTTTACATCAAATATGAATCTGATCAGATTTACAAATCAGGAGCTGTAAGCCTAATGTGAAAAAACCTACAGATAACTGCAAGGAAAACTGAAACACGACTGCAAGTCCTTCCCATTAATCAAGCTCTAATTTTACGAAATTGTCGTTCCTGGTTTAGCCATGCAATTAATCCTGAGAAAATGCACTTAAAACAATTGCAGTTAGCAACAAATGATTACTATCGTACCAAGGGTCTCTTCGGTGTTGCTCCATCCTCCTGATCTTTGTAAGCAACGCCGAAATATTTAGGATCCTGGGCTGAACTATTGGGGCATCATGCAAAACACATTATCTCTTTATGTAAGCAAAATTATGAAAATTGTCATACCTTATTCCCATACAATTTGAAGTCAACATCTAGAGACTGAGAGACTAAGGACATTGTTACCGTGGCAACAAACAAACTCTGAGTAATCAAGCTTGTCACGACCCAGAGAACAGTCAATACACGTGCCATGGGCGATACGGCGAACTTATCACCATACCTGAAAGAGATAAATAGTTTTTTTTTTTGTAAAAAAATAAAAATTAGCAAGAACTGAGCCTGTAAGCGATAATAGTTGTTTATGTCGTCATTCAAGAAGCCATTCCGCAAACAAACATTACATACCCGACTGTTGTCATGGTAATAAACGCCCACCAGAATCCTTCACCAGGCCCCCGGGTTATGGAACGCGAAAACTGGTCTGGGTTTCCTCCACTTTCCTGAAAAAGACCAGTTAACATAATTGTGTCACACTTTGAATCATTCTATACGTTAAGTCTGTTCATCCACTTCTATCCTCGCCATCGTTAATCATCCTCACTTCCTATTCCTGTCTTGCGTTAAGTTCTTGTCTTAAAGTTGTAGTTGTCTAAAAGGTGCTAAGTCGCTAAATAAAGAAAAATAGTAAGCTAGTAAATGAAATGTTATTCATGACTTGAAATAATTTATTATTACGGGCTTTCTTTAAACAGCAAATTGAATGAGCGTTGGTGATTTCGCTGTCAAGGGAGTTATAAAATTTAAGTCTTTGGAGAAACAGAAAATGTCTTTACATTTTTAAGGCGTGAGAGTTTCCAGTGTTTTAAGTGTAAAATTAGTTGTTTTGATGAAAGTACTTGTTTCAAAGTCTTGGTGGTAAGCGATAAGGTCTTGTAAATAAACTGACCTAACGGTAACAAATTTACAAATTTACGACAGCTGCAACTTACCACAATCCACATAAGAAATCCCGCTAGCAAGGACATCACAAAAACTATCAACAAAGCTGGCCAGCAGCTAACCAGGGTGTTATTCAGAACATCGGAAGGTGAAGCACCGATATCAGTATTGACAATGTAAGCCACACCTGGCGTCTGGACGAGCGGCCAGTAACCAAGATCTACGCCATATTTATCTTGTTCCATGTAACCAGGAATAGGGAAACTGAAGTGAGTACCATGTGAAATTTTCTCCCTCAAATCTGAATCACTAGATTTCTCTGACGCGTCTCCGTTGCCATCGAGATTAAAATCGACAAATGAATGTCCATGAGCCTTGCACGTGCCACAGCACGCGACCACCATGTCGTGTATGATGCCTGGTAGTATTCCACCGGGGTGGGGTGCGTCCACGCTGGTTATGTTGTTATTTAGGTAAGGAGCTAGTTTGCGCCAGTTTGTTGTAAGGTGATTTTCACAACGACATGTTTCTTTGTAAAAGAAAAAGGGGAAAAATCGTTTATTTAAATGATTTATTCCAATGATAACAAACAGGTTACACTAGACTTTTTGATAGGTATATAAAGAGACTGAATATGAGTGTCGTGTTCGGAAAATCCTCGTAAAAGTTTCCGAAGAGCTGCCGATGATGTTATCGAAATTAGCACGAGCGCTCCGAAAATTGACACGCAAACAACTTCAGCTAAAAGATCGAATTTTAATGAGCCATCCTGAGTTGGCCCTTTCCATGTGAAAGGTAATGCATTAGGACTCGTTTTGAAACAGAGTAAAAGGCAATTTCTCACATAAATGGCTCGCTACCCTTCAAGAGAACAATAGAATAAACAAAAGGAACAATGCCTCCAGCCCCGAAAACAATAGCAACTGCTACACAAGAGGACAAGTAGAATTACAAGCTTACGAGAGCTGCTACGTATACACTACTTAACACCACAATAAAAATAAAAGGAACTGAAATGGTCAAGATTGGAAAGGGTTAAGATGGATTGCGAACTGCGGAATGAAGTTGTACCTTACGAAAAATCAAAGGCTCCTGTGAGCCAGCGCATGGATGAATTGGATTAATCCAGGTTTAATGCATAAATTATACAATTAACTGTTTAGCAGAACGGAGTGAGTGAGTGCCATTGAGGTCCATTACGAAACCTCATTGCATGACTGCGTCATCCATGAGCTAAAAATGAGGAAACAACTTGCTGACCTGCATAAGTGAAGCTTGCTGGTCCATCACCTTTGACGGTGAAAGCAGACACCCAAACGCTGTAGGTACCATACATAACCAGATTTTCCAGTAAAACCTGATTGGTACTTGGATTCGTTACCAACTCGTTCTCGGGATTGCCCTCGACACTCTCGTCTCCAATCGCTGTCAGCTGATAACGGACCCGGTACCCAGTCAGGATACCATAGTTATTTGACGGCGGCAGTAGCTGCCATTTGATAACAATTGAATGAGTTGTTTCCCAGTTTTCCGCTGTTAGTCCTGGTGGTGCTTCGTTGGGAACTGGATGAATAAGAAAAGAAACACGTGACAATAAAAACGTTTTTCCTCAAGAGGACTGAGTTCTTGATCCGACTCACTTCTACGAGAATCAATGCTGACGATTGAAATAAAGCGAATTTCACTTGAGTGCCAAAAGTAATTCGCGTTTGCTTTCGTTTTCCGTAAAAATCGCGCCTTTTTCTCAATTTATCAGGAGTAAAATCAGAACCAATCGTGACTCGCTCACGCACGCTTTCTCGTGCTTCGTGTTGGCAACATGCCTTTTCTTCGAGTTTTGATTGATTCATACAAATGGCGGAAAATACATTATTCTGTTTTCTTCATGTTAATTGGCCCTCATGGTCTCGATCACATCTGCAGAATTCAAAAGAATCTTTAGCTTAAAACAAGGCAATAAGGGCCAATTAGTATGAAGACAAAAGAATAATGTATTTTCCGCCATTTTGGAATAAGGTGTATTTTTTATTGTATTGTATTGTATTTGTCCTTTACGACTGGCCAGAGTGACTACTTTGGTTTTCATAGTGGTTTTACTACAATCAAAAGAAATTCGCTCAATGACTCTCCATTAAACACCGTTCTCGGCAGACAATACATTTTTGGTCAATGCTACAGTTAAAAAACTTGCATAAGCCTATGCAGCATTACGTCATGCTTCTCACCTCCCATGTCGGTGGCTGTCTTTAGATAATGAGCTGTACCATTCCCTTTTATGGTGTGAGCTTGAACGTACACGTCATAGAAAGTGAACTTCGTAAGTGACGTCAAAATGACGTGTGAAGCGTCGCGCGAAACGTTTCTCCAACCAGATGAATTACTGGAGTTATAAGTGATCCTGTAACCTGTTATAATGCCACCGCGATAACCAAATGGGACAGGACGCCAGCGTACTGTGATCGCTGTCTTGCCCAGTGGTGTGGCGGTTATATCGGCTGGAGGGAGATCTGGAGCTGAAAAACACAACGGAATTTTAAAATTGAATTAAAAGAAACCATTTTCACGCCTGTTCCATCCAAACTACCATCAAAGTATGATGATATTTTTATTTCTTCACGTGCAACCCTAAACGTGACCTTATGTTGGCGTTCTGTCCACAACACCCTGAGTGAGGCCAAACTTCGTAACTTACACCCCAAAGTGAGACGACAAGCATCCAAACGAGGGATAGAGGGACAAATTTGATTATTCAGTCACAGCAATCGCTGCTACAGCCAAGCCAAGCCAAGCCAAGCCAAGCCAAGCCAAGCCAAGCCAAGCCAAGCCAAGCCAAGTAAAGTACAGTACAGTACAGTACAGTACAGTAGAGTAGAGTAGAGTAGAGTAGAGTAGAGTAGAGTAGAGTAGAGTAGAGTAGAGTAGAGTAGAGTAGAGTAGAGTAGAGTAGAGTAGAGTAGAGTAAGCCAAGCCAAGTAAAGTACAGTAGAGTAGAGTAGAGTAGAGTAGAGTAGAGTAGAGTAGAGTAGAGTAGAGTAGAGTAGAGTAGAGTAGAGTAGAGTAGAGTAGAGTAGAGTAGAGTAGAGTGAAGTGAAGTAAAGTAAAGGGTTTATTTTCAAAGGGTAACACTTGACAGCCAATTTTAGACTGATGACTTCATGACCCTCTACCTAATATATAAAAAAGCTATGAAAACGTTAATTTTCTATTATTTAAATCTGTAAAAACCAAACTACCTACTTCCTTCATCAGTAGAAACAGTAATTGTTGAACTTTTCAATCCGTCCCATCTCGTCCGCACCGTCACATAAATGTCATATAAAGTAAACTTGTAGAGATTTGTCAGCTGCACATGCGTGGTAAACTCATCGACAGTTACTTTCATTAACACTGACGGACGAGGAGTGTCACGTGGAACATAGTAGATACTGTATCCACGGTGAATACCCCGGATGTTAACGTCATCAGGGGAAACTGATTCCCAGTCAACGCGAATAGAGGTGGAGCTTGTGTTGTGTCCAGTGACTTGAGTTGGAGCAACGAGAGGGACTAGAAAAGACCATGACAGAACGACTCAACATCTAAAATAAGATTAAACTTTTCTCGTTCCCAGAGCCCATATGTCTTAGGATAAAAGACAAGATTGAGCCTGGGGACGAGAATGAGCTAAAACGTACCAGCATGTAAAGCTTTATTTTTACCGCACAAATATTTTAAGGAACGAAGAGACAAGTGACATTTCATATTGCTAACTACGATAAACGGCCGCAATTCTCTAATTTGATGTCCCATTTAAAGGTAATGTAAAAGGTTGAAACTTTTTTATCGAGGTTATTTTTAAGGGCAATACTCGGCAAAAAAGCAAGACTTGTTCACGTTAAAGCCACGCCTGTTTGCTGCACAAATCTTTAATCACTTAACAAACATTTTAAGAAGATACCTTACTCTTTCGTTGACAGAAGTTAATTCAAAACTATGTTTTTGAAAGTCGTTAATAAAACCTTTTTTAGTTTAATTAGAATATTCAACATACCATCTTCGTCAGTGTTTGCGAGAAGACTGGAGCTAAATGGCCCATTCCCTTTGGATGTAAAGGCGCTCACTTTCACCGAGTAGTTGGTCCATGCTTCAAGGCCATGGAACTGGTAATATGACTGGCTAGAATTCTGAACAGTCACGTTCCTTAAAGATCCACCCCAAGCCTCAAACAGTAAGACGTGGTAACCAAGAATTATACCGTTTTGGTTCTCGGTAGGTACTGGGTTCCAGGAAACTTCTAGAACAGTGCTGCTGTTACTGTGTACCGAGATATTTGTTGGCGGGCGGTCTGGAACTAGTTGCAAAATAAAAAGAATAAGCAATTATTGGACCATGTTGGCAAAAGTGTCCTGATCATTGGTCCTGATTAGTCAGTGGCGATAAAGGAAATAGTTAATCTGTGAGACACTGATATCGGATTTACAATGTTATGACGTATTAAATTTGTCGTCAAAAAGAGGACAGAGGCACACAAAGCTGGCGTCGTTAGTCCAATATCGCTATTTTAAAAATTATAACTTCGCTCCGAGGCTTGGGGGAACTAAAAGGAAATATCACACAGCGGTTGGGGAATTAATAATTAATTTCTTTCGATTCTTCCTTTAGGCCACGGAGCTGAGTTACAATTTTAATACATCGAAAAAAAAAATCAATCGCCTGTTGAGGAACGAACAGTCGGGTTCAAATTCCAAATTCCTCATAGCACAAAAGATGCTATTTAGTTTTCGTTCATTCTTTCCAAGATCTGCCAGAGACTGCAGGAACGACTTTTAAGCAGAGATAGCTATCTGGGTTTAAAGAAAAACTCTCTAAATTCTTCGTTTTGATAGATTTAGATTTTATTTTGCGTTGAATCTTTTATATGTTTATTATCTATTTGTCTAACAGTTGGTGTGATACCTTGTCGGCTTTAATTACGCAATAAAGATGATAATGATGGGTGAGTCTATTTGTTTATTTTCCAACGAGTGAGTAGGCAGTCTAACGCGAAGGCTGATATTAGAGTGGTAGCGGTGCTTGAGAGTTTGCACGTGGTCAAAATGTTTAGCAAATTTTGCAGAATGCCACGGATAAAATTTTTCAATAGTCTTTAAAGAATCATTCTGCAAAGTTTGGTGGTTTAATCAACCGTGTAACGATTTTTCCAAAAAATTGCTGGAAAAAGCAATTAACAACTTGCAAATATATATGGAAACAACAAGCGACGACGAAAATGCAAAACAAGTTGGGGCTCAGGAATCAGAAAGAAAAAAGGCAGAATTGGAGAATATAATTGAGTACCGCACCAAAGGTGCAATCTTAAGATCGAAATGTAGATGGTATAATGAGGGAGAAAGAAATACAAAATACTTTTTAAACATGGTAAAAAGGCACTACAAACAGGGAGTAATAAGTCAGCTTAAAATTAATGATGAAGAAACAGTAAACACTGATAAAGAAATCCTAAATCAGTGTGAATCCTTTTACAGAAACCTTTATAGCTCTCATATGAATAACAACGACACTTATGTTAATGACATGTTTTTCGACGAGAATAATACTAAGGTGCTGAACCCAGACGAGCAAATGTCATGCGAAGGCCTGCTGTCCAAAGAGGAATGTTTACAAGCCTTAAAAAATACTGAAACAAATAAAACACCAGGCTCAGACGGAATACCTGCTGAATTCTATAAAGTTTTCTGGAACGATTTGTCGGACTTCCTTGTTAATTCGATTAATTTTGCATATCAAACAGGGCAATTTTCGGTAACCCAGAGACGCGGAATCATTAAATTAATCCCCCAAAAAGATGCAGAACCTTACTTTATTAAGAACTGGAGACCAATAACCCTTTTGAACTGCGACTACAAAATTGCGACCAAAGCTATTGCGAACAGACTAAAAAAAGTTCTACCGAACCTTGTAGATAATGATCAAACTGGATTTCTCAAAGATAGGTTTATCGGGGAGAATATTAGACTCATTGACACCATAATCCATTACGCAACGGCTAACAAAGCCCCTGGTCTTCTACTTTTTCTCGACTTCGAAAAAGCATTTGATACAGTAGAGTGGCCGTTCATTCAAAAAACATTTAAATATTACAACTTTGGACAATCACTAATCAACTGGATTAAACTATGCTACCATAACACAGAAAGCTGCATTCTCAATAACGGATGGGCCAGCCACTTTTTTAAGCTCGAAAGAGGAGTAAGGCAGGGCTGCCCCCTTTCTCCGTATCTTTTTATTCTCTGTGTTGAGGTTCTAGCGGATGCAATCAGGAAAAACCAAAATGTCAAAGGCATCTTTGTGGATGGAAATGAAATAAAAATTAGTCAGTATGCGGATGACACCACTTTAATACTCAATGGTTCCAATTAATCTCTTACATCTTCTCTGCATATATTGGATAATTTTCAACGGATATCTGGCCTTAAATTAAATAACAAAAAGACGGAAGCCCTTTGGATTGGTGCTAATGCTGAAAAAGAAGACAAATTATGCCCAGAAAGAGACCTAAAATGGGTTAAAGGAAAGACCAAAGCTCTTGGAGTATGGTTCTCGACTAATCCTGACCTAACCGCAGAGCTGAACTACAACGAAAAATTGATAAAAATAAAGAATAGCCTAAGCTGTTGGGAGTGCCGTCGACTTACCCTTTTTGGCAAAATTACTGTTCTAAAAAGTTTAATTGCGTCCCAACTTGTATACATTTTGTCTCCCCTCACAACTAATCACCGTGTCTTAAGGGAAATCAATAGGCTCTTCTACACTTTCTTATGGAACGGCAAAGGCGACAAAGTTATGAGCGAAGTAATGATTAATGACTATGAAAAAGGCGGCTTAAAAATGATTGATATTGAATCCTTCAATAAAGGATTGAAAACTATCTGGGTCAAAAAATATACTGATGTAAACAATCACGGAAAATGGAAATATTTTTTTGACTTAGAACTCCGGAACTACGGTGGCAGAGCCTTTTTCAGCGGCAACCTTAGCAAAAGTGACCTGTCAAAGTATGTCAATTTATCCTATCCATTTATTGTGGAAATCTTAAATATCTGGTCTGAAATCACTTACGAGAATAATACGGACCATTTTTGCTCTCAGAGCCTCTGGCACAACTCCCTTATAAGAATCGATAACAGACCAATCTTCTACAAAAAATGGCAGCAAAAAGGGATTTACAGGGTTTCGCATTTGATGAAAGATTCAAATACTTTCCTATCCTTTTCTGAATTCAAAGATCGGTATGGTATCACTGAAACAAATTATCTTGCTTTTTACGGGCTGTTATCCGCTTTAAAAAAAAATCAAAGCACCCTTACACAATAATACAAATATACAATACGAAAGCTTTTATACGAAATTTATGAAAGCAAGTAAGGCAAGCAGACAGGCCTATAAAAAGTTAATTAGTCTTAAACAAAGGTGTCCAACCAATAGTCAAGAAAAATGGGCTACGGATTGCGCCTTTAAAGCCCATGAACCAATAGACTGGAATGCAGCGTACCAGCTATCTTTCCAGTGTACCAAATCTACAAAACTAATTGTATTTCAATTCAAATTGCTGCATAGACGACTGGCGACTAATGATTTTCTTAAAAAAGTAGGAATAAAAGATAACGATCTCTGTAGTTTCTGCAAAACTGAGAAGGAAAGCCTAATTCATCTTTTCTGGTCTTGTAGAGTTGTCTCTACCTTCTGGCAAAACTTTAAGGAACTTCTTGTAAGCCAAAATCTTGCGCTGAGAACATACAACCTTTCTTTAAATATAGTTTTAGGCCTAAGGCCAGACACATCAAAAAATAAACAGAAACTTAATTTTAATTTTCTTGTGGCGAGATATTATATATGGTCCTGTAGGACACGCAACTTGTCCCCTGAAATGAAACATTTCTCTGTCTTTCTGGCATGTTACAACAGCCTCAAAACTGGAGCAGCGTCAAATGATAATCGTTAGAAATCTAAGTGGGTGATAATTATAATTAAACGTATTTAGCAACAAGCAACTGTTAAAAAAATGAAGAAAACCCTAAGGCTAACACTGTACGGAAATAATTGTATTTGTAGGTCAACCTTAATAAGTGTTGCACTTTGTTAGTATTGTAAGTAACGTGTATTGTATGTAAGTAGTAGTAAGTAGTCTCTTTAATTAATTAATTAATTAATTAATTAATACAATGTAACTTAATGTAGTGTAAGTAATGTAAGTAACTGTATTGTAAGTAATTATCCAGTAAGTGATGTAGGTAATTGTCCCGTAAGCAATGTAAGTAAGTGAACTGTAAGTTGTTTTTTTCTGTGTTTTGCAATTAAAAAAAAAAAAAAAAAAAAAAAAAATTGCGCTAAGCGACCTGACTAAAAGTACGAAACTAAAACTGAACTCCTACCATCCTCGTCAGTCCAACACGTGATCTCACGTGATTGGTTCCCGTCGCCTCTACTAGTGAATCCGCTGACCATTATCCTGTACACAGAAAACTTAACCAGCCCCCTTATATCAACTGACAAAGAGGAGGCATTAACAGTTTCCATGGTAACACTTCTCTTTGTCCTGCCAACTTTGTGATATTCCACGTGGTAACCCAAGAGCACGCCATGAATGTGGTCAGCGGGTACAGGTTGCCAAAGAACCCGGATAGTAGTAGAACTCAGGTTGAAAGCGGTCACGTTCGACGGAGGGACGCTGGGAACTACAAAATGTCGAAGAGTTGAATTTTATTTAGTAAATCGTTCAGCTAGCTTTTATAAAGGATTTTTTCAAAAGTCCATAGGCGTCTGTTTTATTAATTCATGGACTTTCAAATTGCAAGTTGTAAGTAATAGTGTCAAGTAAAAGTTGCAAAGATGGGCAAGTGAATTATTAATTTAATTTGTTAATTTAAAAGATTACTAATTCGTTTAATTATAAATAAATAAATAAATTAGTTTATTTGTTATTAATCAATGGCACAAGAACAACACAAGAGGCTAAAAAAGGGCGCTAGCAAGGGCTGGCGCTTTGTTTCTCTTAGTGTGCATAGGGACATTAGTGCGAGAAGCACAACTTTTATCCTTGTAGGTCAAGAACAAACGAAATTCAGATTTGCTTACAGTACATGGAATTTTAAAAACGGGTCTTTTGCAACAGACGGTCACATGGTGCAAAATCCTCCATGCTGGATGGCACAAGAACCCGATAGCCTCTGAAGCGAAAAACCTTCAATTCTTCAGCTTGACTTTTTTGTTTTTGTTTTGGATGCCCCAGTGCATAGCTTGCCCTCCAGTGTGGTGGATTTTGTATCACATGAACAATTGTTGCAAAAGGCCCATTATGTGCTTTTTAAGAAAAAGCGTATTCTAAAAGTAGCGGCAACTCTCTTACCGTCTTCGTCAGTAGAAACGTTTAGAGGTGCAGAGCTGGGACCCGCAGCTGCTGTAACCGCTTGTACCCAAACAGAGTACACTGTGAATATCTTTAACGCTGGAATCACGACTGATAGCGACTTGTTACAAATAGAGATTTCTGTCGGAGGCGTGTTTTGGGCAGACTCTTCACGGTAGAATATTATATATCTCTGAAGGATTCCATTTAGCAAGTGGCTTGGAACCGGAAACCACGTGACGTTAACGGAAGTGGAGCTGAGGTTGTATGCTGCGACATTTTGAGGTGGAGCACTTGGAGCTGTGGAGGGAATGATACGGTATCATGAAAGTGTACATCCTCGGAGACCCAGGGGCAGTTAGTCGGGACGGGACGAAGGGGAAATCGGGCAAAAATCGGCACGCGGCGAAAAAATGAATCGCGCGATGAAAAACTTACAAGATTACCGTCAAAGTGAGCTTTGACGGGGCATGCGTAAAAGCCAACCCTTTTATTTAGACACTTAAAGGAGATTTTTCATCCAGTATATCTGTATGATATTAACATGCAAAAATATCTGCTTCTGAAAATGCAGAGCGTGTGGGGAATGACGGGTAGATGATCACCTTTACCCATGACACCCAGCATGCACTGCAATGTTAGTTCTCAATCCCTTCTCAATCAAACATCACACAATTAAGGACTGGGTAAGACTGTCACGGTGTTTATCTCACCTCCCGGCAGCGTTAAACACAACACTTCTTCACTCCAAAAAGTCTCACTATTAGCCACCAGCAAACCCACTCTAATGTTGTAAGCTGTCATTCCACGAAGATTGACAAGATCCACCCATGATGCATCTCGCTGTAATACCACGTGCCGTGTTGGACCTCCGCTGACTGCCGCATACGTCACATTGTAACCGGTAAAAAGACTTCCCTTCGCAGGGTCCCACTGAAGAAATATACTTGACGAGTTTAAAGCAACTGCTACATTACTTACAGCTGAAGAAAAAAGTGTTTAATATATAGTTATTTAGTATATGTTATAAAAGATTGAGAAAATTACAGTATTCAGAATGCAGCCGCCATGTTTATGTTCCTCTTTGGGCACAAATATGGCAGCCATAGAATTGTACATGCAGTAAAGTAGCATCTATTGAAAATATTATTCGCTTTTACCTATTGTCAGTCATATTTTAGATATCACAAGCAGTAGAAAAATATCGGTTTTGTGAGAAACACGTTCATCCGGGACATCATCTCCTAAACGAAGCACTGAATCAATACCAACATTTGCATAGAATTTAAGTTCTTTATGTGTAGAATATGTGAAAAGGATAGCTCTGTAGGATTAATAGTTTAGATTTTGGAATTTTGATGACGTCAGACGAATTTACCAATAGTCGCTTCACGCTACGAAACTACAACCGTAGACAAAAGTAGTTGGAACGCTTACGCTAAGAAGATTAAAATGTGAATACTTTATGCTTAAAGTTCATTATTGTCTCTAGCTCGCGATTGAATCCTTCGTGGCCAAGGTTTATATGTGCAATTTGTTGGGGAGTTATCATTGAGAAGGAGGGGGAGAAAGGGAATAAATTCAGAAATCGTTCCAATACTTTTGGCGAGGGTTGTAGGTATCTAGGCGTCGACCAGGGCCCGGTTGTTCAAAGCATGATTAAGCTAATCCAGGATTAGCGTGAAATTTGATTTCAATTTTATATAATTTCGTTGAGGTTTTCTGTTAATATTTTCTGTCCCACAGTTTTGACATGGACCAATCTCAAACTTAACAAAATATTAGCTTTGGGAAACCCTTTAAAACAAGAGAATTAAAATCTTGATCATCTTTTAATCCTGGGTTAGCGTTAATCGTCTTTCGAACAACCCGGCCCAGGTATGTATATTAGAAGCCAAACTTACCTTTAAGGAGCTACGTCACGGGCAACCCATCTTGACAAAAATTGGCATGGTTTTTTCACATTTCTCACTCGTAATCCGTTTTAATCTTCGTCAGTCGAAACCATCCAGGTTAGTTTCGGGTTTTAATTCTCCTTTGGTGTTTTTATACGTTAGAAAACTACAGTAAAAACCCGCGTATAAGAACCTAGGTTTTTTCAAGTTAGCCTAAACAGGTTCTTATATAAATGGTATTAAGTGTAAAATTAGGCTTACTAGGTTCTTAATTAGGTTCTTAACTTTTATTCAAGAAATAAAGTAGAATTTTTAAATGATCGGCTCTTTAATGTCCAATAACAGTATTCTTGGAGGCTTCGGTAAGCAAAATACTATACTATTTTAAGGTGGCTCGACCCAGTTTTTTTCTAGCGATACCTATCAACTTTGAAACCCTCAAACTTAAAGGGATTAATGTCAATGACATATCTACTATATCACATGGATTACACATAGACTGAACTACAATATGATATAAATTTTTGGGAGATCGGAATGAATATCACGTGGCAATGACGTCACACAGGTTTTTGCTCTGAATCGAATTTTAGCCCGTTACCGCATTTTCTCTCGAGATCCTCCACGCTACGTATACCTTGGGTGATTGCCTTCAGCTCTGCGGAGTTTCATCAAAATCTACAAGAGGAATTTTGAAATATCTTAGAATTTGTTTTTAGATGGTATAATTTATGCGTAAAATAAAGACAAGACTTCAAATAAAGAAATTTGCTTCTTTTTTATGTTTAATGAGAGGCTTTAGCCCTCATTCCTTTTAAAAATGTCCCATATCCGATATCCAAACCGTAAGAAGTAGGTAGACTTGCGCGATTTCGAAAAATATGAAATATATGAATCATAGTGAAGCTTAATGTTTAGTTCTATTTACCAATTTTACGCCTACTTTCGCAAAAAACGCGATTATTTCAAAACTCGTCGATGAATTTCCCCCCACATTTTTCAGGGTGTCAATTGATCAGTACACTACACAATCCCTGAATTTGATGCTCATTGAAAACTTCTAAGGTTGTCTAATATAAACGCAAAATTGAGTAAATATTGAAGCAATCTCGTAGTTTTGAATAATTTTTTGCCCTGGGATTTCCTATTGTTTCGAGTTGAGCACAACATCGAATTCCTGTGCACCACGCGTAAAATGACTACGCTTGGCTACCTTCCGAAAGCTTACCGAAATCTTTCCGAAATATGGTCCGTTTTAAAGAAAACAATGGAAAAGAAATTGTCACGCCACAACTTTTCTTGTGTGGTCGACGTCTTGGCTGTGTTAAAAGTTAAAAATGCCAAGAACAGGAAATGCAGAACAAAAAAGGCCGCCGTACTGAATGCTACGCTAAAGAGATTTAAACACTGATCAAAAGAAAGAAAGTGTAAACGAGGTAAGTTTCTGACTACGCGGTCAAGTCATATGTAAATGACTGGAATGGCGTCAAAACATAACCGGCTTTGAGTTTCATTCATTCATTATTGTTTACTTGAACTCGAGAGTATTACCATATTTCCGAAAGATTTCGGTAAGCTTTCGGAAGGTGGCCAAGCGTAGTTATTTTATGCGTGGTGCACAGGAATTCGATGTTGTGCTCAACTCGAAACAATAGGAAATCCCAGAGCACAAAATTATTCAAAACTACGAGATTGCTTCAATATTTACTCAATTTTGCGTTTATATTAGACAACCTTAGAAGTTTTCAATGAGCATCAAATTCAGGGATTGTGTAGTGTACTGATCAATTGCCACCCTGAAAAATTTGGGGGAAAATTCATCGACGAGTTTTGAAATAATCGCGTTTTTTGCGAAAGTAGGCGTAAAATTGGTAAATAGAGCTAAACATTGAGCTTCACTATGATTCATATATTTCATATTTTTCGAAATCGCGCAAGTCTACCTACTTCTTACGGTTTGGATATCGGATATGGGACATTTTTAAAAGGAATGAGGGCTAAAGCCTCTCATTAAACATAAAAAAGAAGCAAATTTCTTTATATGAAGTCTTATCTTTATTTTACGCATAAATTATACCATCTAAAAACAAATTCCAAGATAATTCAAAATTCCTCTTGTAGATTTTGATGAAACTCCGCAGAGCTGAGGGCAAAGACCCAAGGTATACGTAGCGTGGAGGATCTCGAGAGAAAATGCGGTAACGGGCTAAAATTCGATTCAGAGCAAAAACCTGTGTGACGTCATTGCCACGTGATATTCATTCCGATCTCCCAAAAATTAATATCATATTGCAGTTCAGTCTATGTGTAATCCATGTGATATAGTGGATGTGTCATTGACATTAATCCCTTTAAGTTTGAGGGTTTCAAAGTTGATAAGTATCGCTAGAAAAAAACTGGGTCGAGCCACCTTAATCTGATTCTGTTAAAATCAAAACCATACTGTAACCTTCACTATAATTCCCAATAAATCTTGTAACTATGCTGTAACTATAATGTGTACAGACTGTGTTATAAATATATTTTTGAGAAGATTTTTTAATTCTATATTTTTGAGAAGATTATTTTTTCTTTTTTGAAAATAAGAACCTGTTTTAGAATTTTAGCCTAAAATGGTTCTTATGTGAAGGGTGCTTAAAATTAAAATTTAGCCTAACAGGTTCTTAAATGTAAGGTTTTTATACGCGGGTTTTTACTGTACTTCAATTTGAGAGTAATCACAGAAATGGCTTAAAACTTCGTGACATTGCTCCTTTTAAACGAGACAGCTACTTTCATTTACCTTCACAAGCAGTAACCACGTTAATTGCTTCACTCAGTTTTCCATATCCCTGCAGAGAATACGCGCGAACCTTGAAGCTGTAAAGCTCGCAAACTTCTCCAACAAACCACACTTGAGTTATATTGTCATTTATGTCCATGCCCAGCAAGAAATCCTCAGTGATATCATTACCTTTACTGTACAACACTTGATATCCTTGAAATATTCCATAGCTTGGATCGTCCTCGGCATATTCCCAGTTGAGATGCAAAGTTGAGCCGTTAACTGCGGTGATGGTAGTGTTTAATGATTTTTCACAAACTGTGACAAGAAGAAATTTTAAAAAGGTTTTATTTGGAACTCATGAGTAAAAAAAGCGTTGTTAAGGATGGTACATTTTGGACCATTTTTTCTACTTTTTAAGTTGTCACGAGCTAGAATCCATCTCAATCGTCTTCATTTGAAGCTATCTTTGTTTTTTTTTCTCAGCTTATTGTTACTTTTTTGGTATTTTTCTACCGTTGTTAACTATTATAACGTGGTTTTCTTCGACTTAACAGCAATTAATACTTATTAAAAAATCTCTGACTTTATTAATGATGAAATATATAGCCCGTTCAAGTTACAACCGAGCGAAGATTAGGTGCCGAGGGTCTGTAATTCCCTTCATTCGAAATTTGAACATTTGAGTTGTCCGATAGCAGCATTTTAACCTAATTCAATTCAATCATGTAACATTTTCGATTATTATTTGGCATTGCCAACGATGGCTATTGACGCCACAAAAACAGTCTAAACATATGAAGACGTTGAAAAGATAACTACATTGGGTATTTTGCTTTAATTTAATTAAGTATACGGTACACAAGGGGAGAAGGAAATCATGGGTTTACAGTATATTTTGGTAGAATAATCAACAGACATTTAGTTAAAAGGTTAAAAATCTTCTTCATTTATCCTTGATTTAGAGCATTTGCTCTCTCCTTCAGTGGTCTAATTTTGGGTACATCATGTAGCCTTTTAATTAGGCATATTGGTATACAACAAACCACCCCCTCCCCCCGGGCCGACCACAATGTTACGCACAACGCTTCTTCGATGCTTTTTTTGTTGATGTGTTACTAATAGAAAGGTAACGCAAACCGAGAAGACTTGAAATCCAAAATTCAAGTGGAGTCCACTCGCGAAGACTCAAGGCCGCCATGTTGTGACATCACGGTTTTGTTTCGAGCAATTCCAGAGGTGGAAATGACCCGGACAGTTAAATGGTAATGAACTTTCACCTCACTTGCATTTTGCCAACTTCGTTTAATTTCCGTATTTACTTCCTAATTGGATCGTTCTCAATTTGATTACTTTTCACTAAAACTCTTGGGTCAAAACTTACCATTAAGAGCTTCAACATCCAACAGCTGGATGGCCATGTCTCCGAGGTAATTCACTTCATTTGGATCAAGTGTTTGATTTATAACTTCAAGTAACGGCGTGATCATTTCGTAGTCAGGGATGTCGAAAATTATGCTGAAATAGGCTATGACGCTTCCAGGCCTAAAAAAAAGAGATGACATTTAACAATTAGGCTATACGTTCTGCAGTTAGAAACTAAACAAAACAGTTGAGGTTTTAAACGAGTGAATTTTTATTCAGGGGTGGGGGATGCATTTTCTCACTCTGCAGCAAGATTTCGATTGAAACTATGCGCAGTAGGGATGCGTAATGCAATACTGGGGAATGACTTTAAACAAGACTGCTCGCTTTGACATGGTGGCTACGCTGCACATACACGATCAACGTGGCTTCAAAAATAGTGGATAAAGTCTATCATTATATAATATACTTACCAAAACGTGTGTGTCTCTATGGTTTTGATATAATGCGCTTTGTTAGCTTTTTTATAAACATTCCGGATCTATAATAAAAAGAGGATGTATGTAAGTAAGAAACTTTAGCGTTTAGTGAACTTATTATTTACATCGTCATCTTGAGACGTGGTATGGCCGAAAGGGACGAGGATGTTCTCCGAGAATTTGAAATAAACTCCTGGAGGAGAACAATCTATTGACCCCTAAAACATACCATTTTCATACCTGATCGGCATACACCGCCAACTCCGTATACAGCGTGTTTTTTTTTCTGCAACTAGACCTTGACAACTAAAAATATCGGCTTTCTTGAACAGTCTTATTGAGTCCAAAATCCGTAATTTACATTCCCGTTCCTTCCATAGAGGAGCCTCCCCCTGCCACCCGGATCTAAAGCGCGCCATTGCAAACGCTCTACTGAAAACGTTTCAAAAAGATGATGAAAATCTGAAATTTAAACTCACTTTACTTTCTATTTTGTTTTGCAGTTCTAGAAAGTCATAGTGCAGTGGATCAGTCAAATTGAAATTCCACACTTCATCTAACAGCTTAGCCTCCAGACGAAAGTCAAGATCTTGGTCATCTCGTTCTCGGGCTGAAAAACCAATGTTGAAAGATAAACATATTTGGGATTGAATAATTGATCTGTATGGTACATAAGTGGTGGTTTTATCTGACGTTGTAAAATTCATTAAATATTCATGCGGGTGCAAACCAATCCCAGTACCATATTCAGATCACATGTACACAACTGTAAACCCCAATACAAATCAAACAATAAAATTAACTTTTGATACAGACTCCTGCTCAGCTAATTAGTATTCATTAACTTTTGATACAGATCTGTACTGATTCGCATAACAATAATTTGCATTCAATTTATTGTTTTCATTTCATTGATTAAGTGCTACGATTTGGAGATAAAGCATTTTGAAATTTGTGAAGTCCTATTGACTGTCACAAAACGGATATTTTTAACGAATTGTTCAATTTTCAGACGTGATAATTATTTAGAAGTGATATATAAAATGATTTAAGTGAAAAATGAATAAGATTAATGGCTGAATTTAATTCTATGGCCGCATTGTTTGTGCCCTAAAGAGGGAGACAAACATGGCGGCTGCAAACTAAATACTGTCGGTATTTTTCTTCAAATTATTTTCGGAAAAACTCTATGATTTAAACAAAAAAAATCTATCTGATTTCTGCTCTATAATCTTATAGCTTTTTAATGTTTTTCGGCAAAAAAGCAATTTTTGTAACTGATGAAAACCACCAATTATTTCCGCGGATTCAGGGCGACTGCTTATGGAGTTATATTAAGGATGGTGCACGTGTCTTCATTTTTTCTGCTAAATTTCTCATGATGGTTCGTCGCTTGAAATCTGTCTTAATCTTCCACATTTTTCACCATCATTCTATTTTTATTTATTATCGTCTCTTGACTGTATTCTACCCTCACAAAAGTGCTCCTTTTTTGTTGCCTTTGATTTGTGGTTAATTATGTACGCGTGCAAAATGTCGCATAATGTACTTTGACATAACTATTTGAAAACCAGCCATAACTGCTAAAGTACGATGTTATAATGGTGAGTTTAATCATGTCGATCGGTTGGTTGGTTGGCGGCTCTTTCATTCTTTTAGCAAGCTAGTCAGCCAGCCAGCCAGCCAGCCATGTCAGTCAGTCAGTCAGTCAGTCAGTCAGCCAGCCAGCCAGCCAGCCAGTCAGCTAGCCAGCAAGCCAGTCAGTCAGTCAGTCATTCATTCAGTTAGCCAGCCATGTCAGTCAGTCAGTCAGTCAGCCAGCCAGCCAGTCAGTCAACTAGCCTGCCAGCCAGTCAGTCAGTCAGTTAGCCAGTCAGTCGGTCGGTCGGTCGGTCGGTCGGTCGGTCGGTCGGCCGGTCGGTTGCCAGTCAGCCAGCTAGTCAGTCGGTTGGTCGGTCGGTCAGTCAGTCAGTCATTCAAATCACAAGCTTTACCTTTTTCCATTTTGCAGCATCTAAACCGACTGATGCAGTACAGTTGTCTGCAGTTGGTTACGCGAATTTGAGTCATGTAGTGATGATCAGCACACTTAGCAAGGCCAGGCTTATCGAAGGAAGTTATTTTCTCATCGTAGCAGTGTCCATAAGATAACGGCTGACTGGCAGGTTTGCAACATTCCACCTTTGTAATGTCATCGAAGAGAGCCTGAGAGCCGCCCAGGCGGTGAATACCACGAATGAATGTTCCTTTATGGCATGTCAGATAGCCATGTATACCAGACCTTAAATGAGTACAAGGCGATTGATGTAAACACATGTACAGAAGGAAAGAGTATAGATTATTAGGTTATTGAAATATAATAAAGTAAGTGAAATAAGAATTAAAAGTAAGTGAAAAAAAGTAAATGAAAAAAAGATTTAAGGTGGTTGAATTATCGACAAACCAAAAACAAACGAATGAACCAATGAATGAGCGAACCGACAAATAGAAGAATGGAGGAATGAACGAACAATCGAATGAACGAACGAGTAGATGAATGAAGGAATGAGTGAACGAAGGAACGTAGGAATAAATGGACGAATAAGGCAATGAACGAACAAACAAACGAACGAACGAGCTAGCGAACGAATGGACGAAGGAAGGAATGGCCAGACAAACGAATAAACGACGACCAAATGAACGCATGAACGAAAGAACGACTAATTGAACCAACGTATGAATATGTGAAAAAAAAAACACACGAAAAAACTGAACTGAACTTACAAAGCAATAAATGAAGGAAGGAAGGAAGGACGATTATATGACTATGTATAGAAATAAGAACCCTGTTATGACAGTTAAACTAAGTCCTTCACTTCAGAAAGAGAATACTTGGAGATGCGTTATCACAGAAACTTTTCCACTTTTGAACTTAACAAGTACGTTCATTACCAATTTTCATGATATTCTTCTATGTTGCATTCCAAATCTTGGTGGTCGTACTGTGATGTTGGTGAACAACACCAACCTCCTTCTAATCGATCAACAAAATCTGCCAATCCACCGTTCTCTCCTCTTCGTAATCCGTTCATAAGCGAATTTTCCTCAAGACATCGCGACCATCCTTCCGTCTTAGAGCTTTCTGTCCAGTCAGACATGGTACAGGTCCAAGATGGAGCTATCGAGAAAGAAACTTTTGTTAATATGCCGTTAAGCTGTTAAAGTTGGGGTGCATCACAACAGCAACTACTATTACTTCTAGCCAGGGGCGGATTTAGAGGGGAGTAAGCCTCCTTTATTCTTGATTGAGCTTTAAAACAAGACTATGTAAGGCAGGAAGGGTCTGGGAGTGAAGAGCCCAGCGGAGGTGGGGTGGGAACTCCTATATAAAAAGGAACGGCGGTGCTCACGTCTTGCTTAGAATTACGGATTTTTGTCTCACATTGGGTGTTCAAGACAGAACGCCAATATTATAAGCCGTTAATCATTGAAGGTCACTGTAGTTCTTTTTTGTCTGTGTTTAAAAAATGACATCGTCGAGAGGCCAAAAAGCTTGGGCTACGCCCAGATTGGTCTTCTTTTTCTGACGAGCACCGACGAGCATCGCCGCAGTCTTTTTGTGGTAGTTCATCCCACCCCCTCTCGGCCAGGCCGGTAAAGAGTTAAGAGTCTAAGAGAAAGAAAGATTTATATGTCACATTAATCTGCAACGGAAAGCAATCGACACGACATAAAAGTCCATGTAATGTTAGTCTATGGTTTGTATTACCTCTTATACATGTAAACATTTCGGCGACCTCATTTGGAGTTAGAGCTCTGTTCCAAATCTGCAAGTCGTCAAACATTGCCTCACCTTGCAAAGTTACAGTCGGTTGTTGGAAAGCTATTTGAAAGTTATCTATGCAATATTCCTTGAAAAACTCGTCCACTTTTAGACCATTTCTGAAAATGTTCAAGTCCGTTGTGTTCCACACGAAAGTGAAAAGAGACCATACAGACCTTGGAACAGGAAAAATAGAAACACATTTTCTCAAAGATGCAGAGACTCTTACAGCCAGATGCTCGGCAGTTCTGTCCGACTTCTGAAGTACTGAGAAGCTGTAATCCTCATGTTGGTAGTCTCCTATAGCCACAAATAGTTGTCTCACAGTGACATTGTCGCTATAAATCGTCCTGTGCTTTAACCACAGGGACACCGTAAAACCGCTGCTACAGGCAGAAGGTTCAGTGAAGCAGATGTCGTGGACTTCACCCAGTTTAATAACTGCTCCATCTCCACGAGTGTAAACTGCCCCCAGTCTGGCACCCTGCGTTGTACCTACATCTCCGACAATCTTCCCCCACATGTCCCCTCTTAGGTTGACCATGTTTAGGTGACTGTCTAGTGGCCAATAAGACGTTGAGTCGCCTGTTTCGTAAAAGATAAACAACAAGAATCGTACCTTAGTTGATATGAAATTCAACTAGTTAAATAACAGAGTTAAATGATAATTAAACCCATTTAAAGGTGGGAACCCCCCTGGAGATGATCCTTATTCACTCCTATACCAGTGGGCCTGAGAAGTGCTTAATAATAAGTGCGGAGGAGTTCGGAATATGTACTGAATAGTCGTTTTTTCATTCTAGGAAACCCTTCAGTACAAGTTCCGTCGTCTTTCGGTACAATGTTGGATAATTGTGTAGTCTTTGACGTCAAAGTCACAATCAAAGCATCGTATGCTAGACACGGCACTTTACATCCGAGGAAGGCTACTATGCCAACTCTCCCGGATTATTCGAGATTGTCCCGGATACAGACCGAATCTCCCAGTCTTCCGTACGGAATACGGCATATTTGACGTATTTATATATGTGGATGAATTGGCTGAGCTCTGTTTTAACTCTGTTTTGGGGATCGAGAATAGGTATCTTGACGAAAATTGCCAGTCTCCAGGATTTCTTTTTTTTTTTCGTTTGGCATCTTAAGTTGGCGCTCATCTTGTGATCCTTTGGGCATAGACTGATCGAAAGCAAATTCAAACTACAGTCAAACAGGTGGCTTTAGTTATGAAGTTTCAATAAGGGCAAATGCATGAATCGGTGCGCTCTTTGGACGTAAAATCCTCGGAGGTGATCGTAAGTGAAAGCTTGATTACCCAAGTGAACTGCTGGATTTCAACTGAGGTTTGATACGTGCGCATGTCACACAGGTTGCATACGCTGGCTGTCTCCGCATCTGCGGTCGATGTCCTCTCTTCATGTGATTTCAATGGGTCTGTACTCTTACTGATAATAAATTGCGTCATAACATTAACAATAAGTCGCTGCCTACTTTGACAATTTTATCCCGAAGTTCAAACACCGACCTCAAAATGTTTTTCTTTTTACAATAAAAACAATCTTTAGACTGATAAACTGAGGTAAAGATCTTTAGATCTTTACGCCACGTAACAAATGGGAGAGAAGTTCGATGAAGTTAATCGAACATTAAAACAACTTCCGCCTGACAAATGATCGGTTTCTATTTCTCATGACGTGATTGCTTGAGTTGGTATTAATATTCTAAGGAGATTTTAGACATTGATCACAGTTATCCATGATAGAGTAAATCTAACTTACTGCTGTCACAAAACTGAGCTTCTTGGAAAGCTTGGTCCCATGAACACCAGCCACAGATTTCGTCACAGTATTGGTACAAAGGGCACTGCCTAGCACACAGCGTGTCTGATAATATAAAGACAAAGAATAACGTCACGCACGAATGTCACGGATGTTAAGTCCATCTCAAACTTTAAGGCGTCTCTATCAGAAAAACATTAAGTCGTTTCTTAACAAGCTAATGTTTTACACGCTGTTCTTTAAGGGACACTGCAAACAAACTAGTTGTCCCTCTTTACGTCCTCATCCACGATTTAAGGATTTGAAAAATATCTTTAGCTATAGCGGTGCAGCTTTCTGGAACAGTTTACCATGTAATTATTCTTAGGGAAGCAAAATCACTTAATCAATGTAAGAGATTAGTGAATCTTGATTTTATAAATCAGAGATACGGCATTCATGGAAAACAGGTTTAAGTTATGATGATAGTAATGTTTAGGTTAGTATTTTATTTACGTGATGTATTTTTAGCTGAAATAAATACGTAAATTATAGTAATAATAAATAAAAAAAAGAAGAATCCGCTATATTTAGACTCACCTCCAGTGGTTAAAACTTCAATGGCGTGCACAGAAACATTTTGTTCTGTTAATAATGAATTCTCGTTTGTTGGAGATAACGTATTTGTGTAAAAAAACAATTGTTTTGTGTTAGCCCGTCTCATGTCTGACGAGAAAACGAGCTCTTCATCCCCAAATATCGGACCTCGTTCTGTGCTCCATTGAATTCCTGTATAAACATTGTCTAAGCCAAGAACTACTTCTTCAGCAGCTTGGCCTGTCTGCTTCTTGAAACGAAACAGAAATGATTTGGTACTAACTCGTATACCTTCGGGGAAACCTGGAACGAGAAAGAAAAGTTTTCATTCCTGTGTATTATGATAAACGTTTCTGTAAAGCTGTTAAGGGCCCACTGACGGATTTCTCGCGCGTTGCTAAGGTGCTAAAAGAGCGCGCGCTGTATTGCGTGTACTGTATTACTCACGCTATCTGTACGCGCCAGATGTGCAAAAAAATTTCCTTTCGAGCACTTCTTCAAACTCGCCAAATAAGATGAAACAATAAGAACTACCGAAAAACTTCCTGACTAATAGTTGACTTCACATCTGAGAATCAGTCAGATTAAATTGTACCAGGAAAAGCAGTTTTTTTACACATGCAAATAATCTCAAAAGCGTACGCGTACAACTAGCGCGCGCACTGTTCTCTTGTCAGATGAATTACGCATGCGTTAACAAAATGATTTCCGGTTTGCAGAAAGAATCTAAATACTTGGCGGTCTTTAAATTGATTTACTTTTTTTCGACGTTATTTTTTTCCAACCTGGGTCGGGAACATAACTAAGTATTCATTTGCTTAAATCATTTTTAATAAAAATTTTATGGACAAATCAATATTTTAAATCTCTCTAAAAAAATTATTTTCCATAATGAAATGAAACCCATACTTACCAAGATACAAAAACAAATAAAGATCATGACACCATGAATGATTTTCTGATAACATGCAAAACATCAAAAATTTTAGACTTTTTCTTTATTGGTCACGTGATCATGGGCGTGGCCCGCTGACGTCATATTTACGTTATGGACTGAGTAAAAGATTCAACCATAACAAAACAAGAAAAATTGCTAAAACTATATAACCGTGAATGTCCCTAGCAACGGGTCCAAATATATACGTCAGTGGGCCCTTAAAGGATGTATTCAGTGTAAGGATCTTAAGTGAACGATGAACGAATCTACCGATATAACGATCTCTCTATACTGATTGCCTCCATCTCCTCAGAAAGGAACGCGCACAGGCTCGGCTAGTTCAAATTTTTGTTTTCCCGAAAAGTGCGTATTTAAATTTACTCGGGCGTAGCCGAAAGCGACTTTCATTACTGGGAGAGGGCGAGGAGGAGGAGGAGGAGGAGGAGGAGGAGGAGGAGGAGAAGGAGGAGGAGGAGGAGGAGGAGGAGGAGGAGGAGGAGGAGGAGGAGGAGGAGGAGGAGGAGTGGTCGGGAAGCCGGGAGGTAAGGGGTGGGCAGTCTACGGGAGGCGGAAGCATGATACTGGAGGTGGCGGGGGCCGGGAGAAAAAGGCCAAAAACAGGCAAGAGCTCACTAAGGAAGGGGCGGAAACCTGAGAATTAAAGGAAAGGGAAGAGGGAAGTTAATACCCCTGTCACACACACTATCAGTCTGCCGTGTTCTTCCATAAAACGATAGACGCATATCTGTAAGACATACTTCCCCAGCTGTGATCTGCAAATCCTCCAAATATGGTATTGTCGAATCTAGCAATCGTCAAAGTAGCTCCCTTTCCATCGCATTTCTTGTGGAATACACTGCTGTTCCATCCGTCTCTTGCACTGCTGTAGCAGGGCTTCCAGAGCTTGCCTTGAAAATCAACTGAAGTTAACCAGTTCTCGAGATGCGCCTTGTATGCTGGGATGTGGCCTATGATATCAGATCTAAAATCTAGGTAAAGGAGAGTTTATTTAACGAAGGTAAAAAGAGCATTTTTTTTCAGAATCCCATCAACAGAAATTTAACATTGCACAGATTACATTATCGCCATCGTTAGTCATCCTCACTTCGTAATGGGTTCCTGTCATTTGGCGGTATTTTTCTACAAAATCAAACCAACCATTATTTTTGGGTTTCCTTCATGCAAGCCTCGCGTTTGTAAGCTACATATTGAAATACAATTTCATCCTAGCCATTTTTAGGCATTCTCACTTCCTAATAGGTTCCTGTCATTTATTGAGTACTGTTCTACACAATCAAAGCATTATTGTTGTGACCCCTAGCTTAATGTAAGCCTTGCGTATTAACGTTTTTCCATATTTTAATCCAATTTCATTCCAACCATCTTTAGTCATCCTCGCTTCCTAGTGGATAATATAATGATAATATCGTTCCATGAAATCAAACAACTATTTTTAAAGGCATTTCATTTTCATTTTCAGTAGGTTGGTTTTGAGCTTCTCAGCATAAATCCTCTTGTATTGTAGACTTTAAAAAATTTCCCAGTAGTATATGTATACAGTAGGGACTACTCAGGCCGTTTTTGTGGTTTAAATTAATTTTTGTTGAATACATTTACGTTGTTGACGTCGTTAACTCGTGAAAAAATGTAGTGGGATTAGTTACTCTCGTTGTTTGTATTTAACTGAGTTAAATCGTACTAAACCATTGTTCTTGTATGCCGTACATAATATAGGCGATAAGAATCTCATAATTACTGACCGAATGATTCAGCGATTTCCAATAATATGTGAAAGATTGCGCAATACTTTAAACTGCTACTGTGATCCAAGTAAGTCCAAGTACCGTAAGTAAGTCTGTTAAACCGGTTATACCAGCCTAGGTAAAAATAGAACATGACCAAACCCGTCAAACTGGTTATGCGAATCCATTGCATTTTATTCATGAGTCTATGAAGTCACCGACTTTAATGTATTCCACAAATAATTAATATTAATTTAATCCACAAAAGCGGCCTAACCGGTTCCCTACTATACTACTTTCCCCTTGCTAACCTGCTGAGTACGTTGAGCGAGAAAACTCAGGAATAAAGGAACAGTTGTTGTCTCTAGTAAATGTCACATCATCAATGGCTATGTCACCTACTTCTCCACTGACGATCGCGTCAAAACTAATCTGATGGGGAAAACAAGCAACAATATGTATTAAAGGATGTACGGTACGGAAGGTACACCTAAAAAATAGCAACAAAGAACCCACTAATAGCTACTAATTCTTCTTATGTTGTCCTCATCAGGAGTCGTCAAGACATGTGCATTAGCTAAAGAAAAAGAAGAAAGACTAAAATGTTAGCTATTATTCTTGGGCTTACAAACCTTAAATGCATTGTTGCTGTAAATGGGGATTTCCGCGCGTTGCCACTCGCTCGATTGTTCCGTGAACAACCTCCACAGAAGAATTTCGGAACTGTCATAACTCTTTAGGTACACATTCAATCTGCCCAGGTATTCTCCTTGCATGTGGTAAGAGAAAGCCAAACAGTTGTATGTTGGTAAAATAAACTCTGTCTTCAATCGAGCTTTGTCACCTTTAACACGAGGAGGTGAAGCTTCTATGTAATAAAATCCTGCAGACTGTTCTGTGGTGAATGAAAAAATGGAATATGATCAGTTACGAGCGAATAAACTTACCGCTGCCTATAAAATCAGATTTTACTCCATGCTTACTCGAGTAAGTGACAGTAAAGCCCGTTAAATAGTGAGCGCTTTAACCATTTCTGGAATTCGATGGCCGAAATATTGCTGCTATTAAACAGAACCGAAAGTATTTTGCAAGAATTAATATCACAAGCCATCGCACAACGCTTTTATAGATACGTTCTAACTGTAGAAAAGAAATATCTTGAATTATTCGTGGAATAAAATGTTTACCCATTTTAGAAAACTGCCTTTGAAAAGAAAAGAAAATGAGACGAAAAATCTTTTCGAAAACCAGAGGCGAACTAGAAGAAAAAAAATATGCCAGAGCCCCAACATTTCTTGTTTCCCCTTTCGCGTTTCCCATTTTTCGCCTCCCCAGCAGACTCAGACAGTCTGAATTACGTGCATAAATTACATTTCGTTATTAGGCGTGTTCCTTACCAGGAATCAAATGGCCTTATTCGTATTCTCGGTATTGGACTGGAACTAGCTTCCAATGGAGGCTGATGCGGGGGAATATCAATAAAAACAGCTTTATGTCATTTGCATTTGAAAAGATAACCCGCATTAGCCTCCATTGCAAGCTAGTTCCAGTCCAATACCGAGAATACGAATAAGCCCTTTTGCCGGGACCGTGCAACTTCCATACTGCGTCTGTAAAACGAGTCAAAGAAAGTTTTTAGATAGGATTTTCCCGCGACTTGCTTTCGGATAGAGAGTCACAAGCGTTTTCGTAATAGACTGGTGATACGTTACTAAAGTACCTCGTCCACCTGGGAAGTTAAAAAACAGCGGATACATGCCAGGAAACTATTTCGGAGTTTTCTGACAGCATTTCAAGCGATGATTTCAGTATTTCCTCGCAAAGTAGTAGCTGACTTCATCAGAAGTAGTAATTTTCGTGGGAAAGGCTAAGCTAAAAAATAACTTCACTTGTAAAATTGCCGTTGCACAAATATACGGAAGTTGCACGCTCTAGGTAATGGGCTCCTGTCCTTACCAAGCATAACTTCCACTTCATATAAGGACATTGAAAATTCACATTTTGGTTTGCTGCAGGTACTAGCCACCATCATCTCCACTTGAATGTATCTCCCTAGCAACGCTTCATTGCATGACATCACCACGTGGTTAACCACGGGGGCACTAATGACATACTGGTTAACAGTCGTACATATACTGATATTTCCCGTGCTGTTCGTAACCGTTATATTGACAATCCCTTGACTACCCCCATAATTTGTCACATTGACAGCAAGCCTAACGCCAGTCACCAGACCCTCACGACCAAGGTCTACCTTCAACCAAGGATTGCTGGCTGGACCCAGTTCACTCCGAGTGTTGAGGTCGCCATCGACGGCCAACGAAGACTGGTTACCAATATTAGGATGTTGCTGTGTTTTGGCCTTGAAGGCGGCGTTACTGAATGACCGCTTGACTGTACAACACGAAGTAAGAATAAGTTAAAGAGATGACATATTTTGATATGCAGATTGGGCTCACTTTCGTGGATAATTTATTTTAAATTCTCAAGTCAGGTTTTTAAATCTCCTCACAGACACTTTTTTCAAACAGTTTAGTTAAAAGGTAGTGACTAATTTAGACCCAGGGCAGAGACCAACGCGACGTCGGGGAGGGGGCGACCCGAGGCCCGGCCCCCAGATGTTCAATTCCCTTTTTTGAAGTTTCCTTTTTGTGCTGATTTTATCTTGGCAGGAATCGTTCTCAAGAAATCACCGCACGCTGATAATGACTTCTTTGTGTCAATTCAGTCAGCATTTTTACTATTGCTAACAACTGGTCGACGTTTCAACGTTAGCAGAAGTTATCCCCAATTTTGCATAAACAAGATTTAACGTCCGGGTTTAAACTATCATAAAGGCGAATGTTCTAATAACCTTTTCGTGAAATTTTTTAATTGCTGCATTAAAAAGCTAATTTCCAAAATTTTGAAGTAACGTCATACGGGCGGATTTTTTTTTTTTTTTTTTTTTTTTTTTTTTTTTTTTTTTTTGGAGGAAAAAACGTCACTAGAATAACTAACGCCCAGTCTCTACCGGAGTAAGCACTCGGTCGTGCAATTTAGCTGTTTGTTGGTGTCTTTATTGTTGAAGTGGTGCGTATGATAGCCATTGGATGTAACAAACAGTAATTTGAGCAAGAAAAATACATCCTTGAACATTTATGAAAAGTTAGACTCTTCCCCCCTTTTAACTGTAGAAAACCACCTTAACTAACCTTCGTTATTAATATTTGCCTCATTACACGGACCAGTTTCCTCTGTCTCAGTACAGCTTGTTCCAACTGACCAATCAAAATCGTCGTTAGAACTTGGTCTTAGGCACCAGTCCGCCATGCGACAAGTAACTGTAAAACAAAGTGCATAGGCCTTAAACTTCCGGAAATACCGTTACTCACTGAAAAATATCCCCCCCCCCCTCCGAAGCAAGCCCCCAAATCTCACAAGAGAAGAGCACTTCAGTAATATGCTCCCATCGAATATTAGCTCAGGGGTTTATATTCAGATTAAGAGGGATCTATAGGCAATCTATAGAAAGTGCAATATTTTTAAAGTATCATGAATAAATGATATAGGTGAAGCGCAACAGCCAATGCGCTACAATTAGTTATTAGATGAGACCGGACAAAAAAAACGGACAAAAAAAAAAAGAACAACAAAAAATCATAAGGGGGAGAGAAATGGATCTTCTCTCTGTAGCAGTGGGTGCGTTTTTCATGAGGGTTAAAAGACGTTTGAGTATAAGCCTCCCTCCCTTGCCCACTTTTAAGATTGATTTGCATTTCATATAACAACATTATGCACATATATAATAAAGTTCTCACTAATGAGGAAAGTGCCAAGAAGTCAAGACGTTTCGGCTAGCATTACAGTGGAAAGTCAGGATCCTGACTTCCACTGATGAAGAGCCCGAAGTGACATTAAAGGCACTCAACTTTTAGTGAGAACTTTAATATATTTTTGTACTTTTACAAGTGCCACGCAGCACAAGGAAATTTATTTTTCCATTTATCATTGATTATTATGCACATAGACTGTTTATGCTCATTTGACGATTGCCAAGCTGCTGCCACTGCTGGCTGGCTGCCGCTTCTCGAGAGGCGCGGTGGCTTAATGGTTAGCGCGTCGGACTATCACTGCCTGCAGTGATACCGAGCGGTCCGGGTTTACGATATCATTGATGTTGTAATGTTCTTAGGCAACACACGTTACTCTCATAGTGCCTCGCTTCACCCAGGTGTATAAATAGGTACCGGCAAAATAACGTTGCGCCGTCACTGTACGTTGACACCAAGTGCGGCAAAGGCTGCGATGCGGGCAATGGCCTGCCCAGCCACACAGGACGGCCGTGCGAACCAACCTCCATATCTGAGTATCACTGCAGCAATGAGTCTGGCCAGGCCAGAATAGCATAGCTTTGTCGACTAATGATAATGATGATGATGATTGTTTGTCTCACTTGGAATTAATTAAAATATCTTGAGACGAACTATAATACCTATTTACATCGTTTTGTTTAGAGTGTTTTACCAAGCCTTTCTACGCAAAACATTCCTTTCAGATGTAAGCCCAACCCTTAATAAAAAACACCTTTTTTTTTTCATAAATGCATTGTTTCCCTTCATATTTGCAACAAACACAGCAACATTTAAAACAGCCAAAAAATTAAAAAAATAACAACAGAAACAAAAACAAATCAAAACAAAAAACAAACAGACAAGCACTTGACAGTTTTACTGTTTTTATATAACAAATCAATACTGGTTATTTTACTAGCGCTATTTCTACTTATAAACCAGCCGCGCTTTTAAAAAGTTAAAACTAATTATTTTATATATAAACATTACGTTATTAATGGGATAGCATACTAATAGAGAAACAAAGCACATCCGGGACATACCAGTTTCCACCTTCTCCTTTATCTGTGCTTGAGAGACAAGGCGTGGCCACACAGTCAAGCCATGAAGTTGAAAATTATCTGCTGTTTTCACGTCACTGTTTACAAACCTGTTTCCAATAATAAACAATCCATCCGTGGGATTCGTTGCTGAATTAACGCTCAGCTCAGCTTTTCCAGTCTCGTTTACTAAAAAGCCATTTTGATAGAACTTTAGGCCCCAGTCCTTGCTCCAAGAGAATGTCACGTGATGCCATCCTCTTGGAATTGTGGGAATGTTTAGTTTGTAGACTTCATCTCCAGACGTGACGGACAGTTGATGATAGCGCGAGAATAATTCATTCACTTGTTTATACTCAAACTCCCTTTTGTCTTCAATGTTAGTATTTCTAGTTCGCCACGAAACTATGGTACCAGGATCGATCTGCTCAACAGCTAGGAAAGAACAACAAGGTTAAGTTAAAAAAGGAACAACTCATTTTCTACAATCATACACAACATTTAAAGGGATTGTGTCACGGCTAAGTTAAGTTTATTTTATTACGTTTTGCCAAATACTCGCTATGAAACTTAATGTTTGCAAAGAAAATATTTCTATGGATTTAAATGGCAAAACCATAGCTTCATTGCAACCAAATGTGTCTCCTGGGCGTTATAATTTAAGGTTACTAGCAAACAAAATTAACTTTGAAAACTGTTCAGCCCAACAATATTTCAAAAACCCATACCGCAATGCGTTTCAATCTTCGTTACTTTTAGCCATCCGTACCTTCCTTTGTATTTGGTTGTCAATGAAACTTTCCTTCTCTGTTTTAAGCGGTTATTGCTATATTTTAACGAATTTGATGGTCACTTCCCATGCCTAAATAGCTTAAATCCGTAACACAGTCCCTTTAATTATTCTTCCTGTATGGAATATCTTTGAAAACAGCTAGATTCGTCCCCGTTCAAAATGCCCCGTATATGACACAGTTTCCGTATTTTGTCTTGTCATTCATACATAAGGCACGCGCTCTACACGCACGCCCATTTACTCACTTCCATCCACGCTTGCATGTGCACTTTTTCACTTACACACACGTGCACCCATTTATCTATGCACGAGCGCACATTCACTTAAGCATCTGCGCACATTCACTCACGCACGCGCACACTTTCACTTGCACACGTTTGCAGAGCCTGCGTTCCCCTTGACCAGTGGTTGGGAAACTCAACGGCTCTGGGCTTTTCCAAAACCGAAACCAGGAAATCCTGGTTACGGTTTTATTGTGCACGTGCGTCAGAGATTGTGGTGAAACGAACACATTTTTAACAGCCAATCAGATTTGGTCGTCTTTGTGGCGGGCTTTCAAATAAGCCCAGAGGTACCGATCTCTGGCACAGACCAGAAGGATCGCGGCCTCCGAGGACGAGATTGTGTGCACATTAGCCCATGGATGTGCGTTCACCCACGCTAATTTTTGACGCACGCGCGTACATTCACTCTCACGCACGCGCAAAAATTCACTCCTGAGAGACGCACTCATTCACGTATGCACGCCTGAGCTCTTTAAGTATATACAGAAACCCATAAGGGTTGAAACGTGTAACTCCCTATGATTCGCATTGTACAAAGCGTTTGATATTCGTCTACACAAGTACAATGGAAAATCACAGAAACATTTAACCATCAAAATACTATATTTAGATAATTCACAGGCGCGCAGCCGCGAGCTCGCGCCGATGTGAGACAGCAAAAGAAAGTGACCCCAAGCGAACTTCGCCGAACACTTAATGTTCTCCGAGCGCACACCGCAAAACCAAAAAAGGGCAACGAACACATCGCGCACAAACCGGCAAGACAAATGACAAACGCGGCGCACGCAACCCTTATGGGTCTCTGGTATATACCAAAGCGCACCTCTTGTAACTTTAGCAGAAAAGTTACTCTGCAGATTTACATAGAGCTGAACCTCTCCTAACGGACACCTCTTTAATATGGACACCTCCTTATTACGGACAGTTTACTATTTTAATTCATGTACACTCCTTTACAAAACGGACGCTGCTCTCTGTCCCTTTTGTGTCCGTTTAAAAGACGTTCTACTATATTGTGTCTTTTAATTTCCCATTTTTGAAGGAAACATCGTGCTCTTAAGATGGACTGAAAACTCAACTGCTAGCATTACCTCTAACACAACCATAGAGCTCTACTCTCATTGCTATCCAACCATGCCAAGCCACTGGTCGAAAACGAATATACCGCGCTGTGATTGGTGGGTCAAGGACATGAGACACAATAGAGATCCGGTCTGTGTTTCCGGCGAAAACCTAGATGAGTAAATTTTATCATTAGGTATATTGGTTGCAGTCACGCCAATGAGGATGTAACCTTTGTTAGTTTGGTTCGGATTTGTATATAAGTTTTGGTTTTGGCTTACAAATAGACCTTTTTCGCTTGGGCGGTTTTTTTTTCCATTACAGTCCACGTGATGCTCTCTAGAGAATTTTCCTTTTATCCACATAAAATTTTTTCATTCATATACACGCGACTATTTGAAAATTTGAAAGCAAGAATTCTCAAGAGTATCATCACATGGTCTGTAATGGGGCAACAAAACGCCCAAGCGAAAAAGGTCTATTTAAGGTGATTCCACTGCATTGCGCATCCTTAATTTTTCTCGTCACAGAATATTACGGGATTTTCTTCAGGCTAAGTCGACAGGGAAATAAATGATGGTTTTTTTTTGGTGGTTTTTTTTTTTTTTTTTTTTTTTTTTTTTTTTTTTAAATTTTTTTTTTTTTTACTTGATGTTCTAGGGGCATGTTGTGAATAAGCGAAGCTATTTAGTCATTATTCTAGCTCTGTTATGGTGCATCAAAATACCCATTATACTAAAGGTTAAGATTTTTGTGGCTTTAAGTCTCCCGGGGGGTTTTGTTGGGGGGGGGCCTTTTTTCCCTATAAGTCTATTTAACCTTATCTGTTCTTTCTTCTTGTGCCCTGTAGTAATGAAACTTGTCCGCGTCATTGCTGTACTGTAGCTTGTACAATTTAACCCACTGGTCCCAATGTGCCCTTCCTTGTGTTGCTACACGTACAACGCGTGTGTCCTGATTAATAAGGTCAATCTGTAACCATTGGTTGGTTTCCAATATACGAGCTGCCCAGCCACCTTCTTGCTCTTCAAAGTTTAGTATTCCAAACACGGCAAGACTTCTGGGATCGTGTTGTGAAGAAGCACTTATCTGACTGTCATATATTGCGCCACTTTCCATCCCAAGAGCTTTAGGACCGCATCCTAATGGTTTATTGATGCAAATATATAGTAAGTATGCTCCATAGAAACGTGACTGTCCCTTGATAGTTAATACCCTATTCACACTAAAGCTAAAACACGTTTACAAGCTATATAGTTAGACAGGGTTTGAAATGGCTTGTTTCATAGAAGTTTCAAACTGATGTTGTCGACTTTAAATTTAGCAAAATGAAAGCAAAGGTTAGAGCTTACTTGAACCTTTTGTAATATCCACTCGTCAGCTGGCATTTACTGATTTTCATTTTGTTAAACCGTTTTTGACTAAACATGGGCTTATTTTTACTATAAGTCTACGCAAGATCAGGGTTTGATTGAAAAAAATTCCAGATTTAATTTTTCACAATATATTTATACAATATAAAATATCACATTAAACACCAACACAATTTTTTACACTAAAAGTTACAAACAAATCTAATAATGAAAAAATATTTTTTTAGTTGTTATCTTACTTATCAGGGTTGCCATGGTAATGTAAATATTGCCTAGTAAATAACACGCAAAATTATAATTTGTGAACACAGTTTGAAGAACACAAAATGCGTTCGGCCACCTTAAAATTAAGATTAATACTTGTTTTTGTTTTACTTAAAAATGCAAAAGCTTTTGGAAACGTTAACTGAACTGTAGATTTATACCAAATATCTACTTTTGAGGAAATAGTTACACTAAAGGATTTTATATATTTCTATCTAAATTGCCATTTTAAATAAGCTTTTGATTTTCAAACTTGCATTTTGATAGTACCTATTAGACAGCCATAGATCTCCACTTTCATAGATATGTGATCCTCCCATGTCACTGGACGAAAGCGGACGTAACGTGCTGCGATTGGTGGGTTTAGGTCATGTGACACCACGGTGTCCGCGTCTGTGTTTCCAGCGAAAATCTAAAGTAAAAATTATAATGGATATGTTTTAAACCTTGGTAAACTTTGGGACGGGCAAAATTACTCTCGAGTCGAAGGCAATTGGTTGGAAAATCCCTCTGACATGCATCAGCATAACCCAGTGGCTGATTGTTAGTAAGCTTATTGTTAAGCTTGAGTCTTGATCAATGGAAAGTCTTTGAAGCAGGTAGTCGAATTTGGTTTTTGCATATTGGCCAAAACATTTTGCAGGACTCCTGGTTTTGGCCAAAACCGTCGATAAATTAATTTTAACTAATATTCTCTTCGGGGAGAACATCTGGCAAACTCTGTAGTGATCTCCAGTCTGATTGGTTGATGAACATCATCACCATTTGAGCAAGGATACTGCCAACTTTGTCTTACAAGCGCACACATATGCAAGCTTATCATTTTCACTATTAAATTATTCAGACTTTCTAAGAAAATAGTAAAATCCAAGATGGTAGATCCAAGATGGCGACGCTAAAGACGTCTTATGACGTCACAGACAACCAAAATCATGTCATCCTGCAGAGTTAGCTAAAGGCAAACAAAAATTAAATAACATTTGGAAATAAACACCACTACTACCTCTTTCTTTTCTAAACGATGACATCAAAAACAAAAACACAGTCAAAGTGCACGGATAAACATCTGTGTTCTAGAACTTAAAAATTTCTTCTACTAAGCACTGCATTGTTGCAAAAAGACATGATACTTATTTAAGGCGGGACTAAGCGTAAATTCTATTTTACCGCCGCTTAACCTGGGTTTACTGGAAATGTCTCGCTCGCGTTTCAAGCAATGCGGAAACCCTATGTTCATCCCATAAAGTTATGTTTGGAGGTGTTTTACAAATTTTTGGGTGATTTTGGGGGATGTTTGGGAGGAAATAGTTTTTTTCAAAGGATTTGTAAAAGTTAAAAATAAGAAATATTGAAGACTTGATGTTAGAATTTGGGAATAATATCAGTAGATGGACACCAAACAGTCCCTTGACAACCTGGATGTTCTTGCGTGGGAGTCAACCGTCTGGTGGCGTTACAAAAATAATTTTCTTTCTTCTACCCCTTCTTTAAACCTCTCACAATTTCACTGAAATTCACGTTTCGTCCCACCTAAAGGGCGGCGCTTACATGTTAGTATATTTCACACAAGTGAGGTGCTTATTCGGGGGCTAAATCAGTATAGCGGGATATTTGTACTCGTTTCGCGGGTTATTTGTCCTCTGAGTGCAAGTTAATAATGATGTACCTTATCCGTTGACTGTCCTTGTTCCCTGTAGTAATAGAAGTGTTCTTTGTCATTGCCATATTGTAGCTTGTACGAGCTCACGTATTCATAAGCACTGACTGAATATGGTTGGTTCCCCTGGGTTGCTACACGAGTTACGCTGGTATATTGACTGCTTAGATCAATCTGGAGCCATTGATTGACGTCATTTTCACGAGCTGACCACGCCCATCCATAACGAACGTTGAGTCTACCGTAACTGGCGGCATATCTGTTATCGAATTTTGAAGAGGCACTTATCTGGCTGTCAGAGATCACACCGCTTTGCATCCCGAGAGCTTTTGTATCGCATCCTAATGGTTTCATGAATACAAATATACCATTAGTATGTTACAGAAAAGCATCTATCCTGTACAACAATTTTTAGATCTAGGCTAGTTTAATTTTAATATATCTCAATTATATTTTGTATAATAGAGATATTATTTTACAGTTAATTATTTATTATGTTATCACGGCATACTAACATGTATTGCTAGGAGCCTAACCAGTCCTATCAACCCGAGGTTTTAAATAAAGTTATCTTATCTTATCATATGTACAGAATTCGAACACAGTGTCTTTCATTGTTTCTTTCTTATTGTAGCTCAATGCAATCTTACGGCTTGGTAAGGGCTAATTTACGACTTTTCCGCATGCGACAAGCTTACGACATGCTTTTAAAGGACCGTCAAGACGAGGAAACAAGTTTCCAGAAACATTCTGGAAACATGTTTCCATAATTGTTTCCTCGATTTGACATACTTCCATGCCGCGCGGAAACACGAAATGTTTCTATCTTTTAGCAAAAGCAAAATTTTGCTTCTTGGAAACAAAGAGTGATGGAAACAATGCTGTCCGTATGGCAAAACTGGGAAACATAAGTTAAACATGGGAGCGCTATGGGTGTTTCTGGAAACATGTTTCCTCGTTTTGCCAGGCCTTTAGGACACGCACGCGCGTCTGTCGTAAGGGTGTGGTAGGTTTATTTACACGAAGCGATTCAGTGGAAAGCTTTGTACATTATTGGCGTCATTTACTATAACAGTGGAGATTTGCCAGCGAATCATTTGGCTTGGATAATAGCTGCCGACAGAATTTCGACCAGAACAGACCATTTTTGTGGCCACGAGCATAATGTCGGCAAAGAAACAATGATTACAGCAATGAGAGTAGATTATATAAAAAAATACAACAGGAAAAAATGTAAAAATAAAACAGAAGTAGTTTCAAAATAATAACAATTGAAATAGCGACAGAAAGAGAATTTTCGTGAACTACAAACTGCAGCGATCCCTCCCTCCTTGGCGCACCTTTCCCCTCAAGTATCATTATTTTCAATGATACACGACTTGGTCACACAGTACAAAATCAACCATTCAAGTTTGACTGTCCTTTCTTTTGGATGCCCCACTGCGTACCTTGCGGCCCAGCATGGCTGATTTTGTACCATTTGACCGGGTCGTGCAAAAGGACTATTATTTATAGTATACTCAACAAAATTACAATAGGCCTTATCACAGTTTTAGACGCCATCTTGACGAGTAGGCAAAGCGGGCAGAAATTAAAGTGTTTGTATGGGAATCCAACGGCAAATATCTATTCCAAAAATTGAATTCTGGACAACTTATGAATTGTAAAGTTAAGATACTAGGCAAAAGTTTTTATTCACCAAGTTTGAAGGATGTAGCGGGGCTTACGTTTTTAATTTTCCATACGTTTGTCTATAATTTTTTCCCGCGAACCGTGTCAACTCACAGAACCGGAACGTAAATCTGCCGAGGAAATAACTTTACAATTCATAAGTTATCCAGAATTCAATTTTTGTAAAAGATATTTGCCGTCGGATTCCCATACAAACACTGTAATTTCTACCCGCTTTGCCTACCCGTCAAGGTGGCGTCGAAAACCGTGATAAGGCATATTCGGAACGGTAAGCTTTGTAACTCCTTAATTTGTCTTCAGAATACTTGGGTAAACTTTAGGAAACTTCCTAAGTCTTCCGAAATCTTCGTAAGTCTTCGGGTCAACTTCGAATGTTTTTGGAAAGCTTGCCAACTTCGGATTGGGTGAACTTCGGAAGTTCTCTAAAGATTTCGGAAATTTTCGGAAGACTTCGGGTCAACTTTGGAAAAAAAAGTAATAAGTACTCCTAGGGAGTACAGTTTGGGATTAATTGTACTGCTCTCGTCCAATCAGAATCCAGAAATTTTGTTGAATGTACTATAACTATTGAGATGACAATCTTTGTGGTACCTTGTCGGCATCCATAGAGCTCCACTCTCATTGCTATATAGCTTTTCCAAGCCACTGGTAGAAAACGGATGTACCGTGTTGTGATTGGTGAATTTAGGTCGTGATAAACAACAGTGTCCCGGTCTGTGTTTGCAGTGAAAACCTAAAACAGGGAAATTACTTTAAAAATTTATTGCACGACTTTTCTGTACGGTGTAAATCCTGTCCCGCGGCAAAACCACACATCAATTAATCTAAACCGGTCAAATCGGTAATGTACAGTGTAATATATAACTCGCACATCCGTGTAGTGCAGGATCCTGGTCACAGCGGTGCTCCAGCGCGTTGCCAAAGGCGAGCACGAGCGGAGCCCCATACCTAAGAAAATTTGGTAAACTCCTCCTGCTGAAGATTTTAGTAGTCACGTGATTATCCGTCCGTCCGTACGTGCGTACGTTTTCAGTTGTTTCTGCACGGTAAAACAACAACAACATAAAAAAAGCCATGAGAAAAAATTTCTTAGTGCTAAAATGGTGTCGTGGTGTATATTCAGAGTTGAATAAAGGGCAAAACAATTAAATGTGGAGCTCCGCTTTTAGGTTAGACGAGGCTTAATCTATATATTACAATTTGCGTTTTGGTGGGTTAGGTCTGTATTACCTTGTCTGTAGCTTGTCCATGCTCCCTGTAGTACTGAAACTTAACTCCATCATTACTGTACTGTAGTTTGTACTTGGTTACCCATGTTGAGATATCATTTCTTCCTTGTGTTGCTACACGTGTTACTTTAGTGTACTGGCTACCAAGATAGACTTGCAGCCATTGGTTGGCATCTGCTGTGGCAACTACCCAAGCTCCTTTCATTATTCCTGCTTTTTGCACGTGGAGTCTACCGCGGGTAGCGGCATGTTTATAATTATATTCTGAAGAGGCACTAATTTGTGTGTCGGAGATTGCACCACTTTGCATACCAAGAGCTCGCTGACATTCTAAAAAAGTTTATGGAATCAACATCAATACACCTTGCCAAGGTGTTGGACGCCATCTTGACGGGTAGGCAACGCCGTCAGAAATTACAGCGCTTGCTTGGAAATCCGATGGCAAATAATGTTTTCAAAATTTAATTCTGAACAACTTTTGAATCATAAAGAAAAGATACTAAAGAAAGCATTGCATTTTCTAAATTTGAAAGTTGTGGCTGTGCAAAAACAAAACGTGAAATCAAAACACGTTGTAAACTTGTTTATAGTAATGCTAGAAATTTACCCGGTTACGTTTTAAATTTTTTCATTCATTGTCTATGTATATATTTTTCCGCCGATTCACGTTCCTGTTCGGTGAGTTGACGCAGTGCGCGAAAAAAGATCATGAACAAATGTATTAAAATTTCGAAACGTTACTGAGCGCTTTCTAGCCGAGCTACATCCTTCAAATTTGGTGAATGAAATATTTTGCGTAGTATTTTAACTTAAGGTCATTCCTGGGAAATAAAACTGCTCATAGATTTTCAACCAAACTTTGCCGGTTTGTTGTTTACCTTCAGGGAAGTTAAATTTTGAAATAAAAAAGGGGGGTCACCGTATTCGTTAAGGAGCAGGAAGACCTTGTATATACCACATAATTCCTCAATAATTCCTTCGCGAATACTGGGAAAGTACACGTTTTCGTTGATTATGTATTATTCTGCCATAGTAATTGATCTGTATTCATTTTACAGAAAGAATTTGAACGCTACTCTAAAACTAAGAGAAAAAAATGATAGGTCACCGCATTCGTTTACGAGAAAACGATAATTTATTTCTCACGCGAGCCAAGCCGAATAGAAAAAAAGCCGCCATTTTGTTTATGTGCGCGCTCTCGCGCGCGCTAATTACACGTAAAATTCTGCGCAGTAAGGATGCGTAATGCAATACTAGGGAATCACCTTAGCGATTCATAAGAAGCTCAGAATTCAAATTATTTTTGAAAAATTTATTTGCCATCGGATTCCCATGCAAACACTGTAATTTCTAATTTCTGACGGCGTTGCCTGTTTGCCAAGATGGCGTGCAAAACCGTGATAAGGTCTATAAAGAAATGTTACTAGACATTCATAGAAGCCTATCTAACCCATACATTTCCAACACCCCATTAAGGGCGGTTTCTACTAGTGCCGATGACAATATGCATTTTTCGCGCGAATAGGACGGGTGTCTTTCGCTAATGAAAATGGCGGGAAATTTGAAACCTGTGCATGAAAACAAAACATATTGTAAACTTGTTACAGTAAGGAATATTATAAGCTCAAAAATAAATAAGTTATTCCTCTTAAAGTAATTACAGTACATGTAATAGCTCCCGAAAAAAAAATCCATTTGCTCTACTGCATTCCAAATCTCACACAAGGTCTAGATCTTTCACATGATTAAACGCAGTTTACCATTTTTTTGAGAAAAAAAAGTCTAGCTTATTTTCACAGTGTCATACAAGGGTAAAAAAATTAGATATAACCGGTATGTGCCGGCACTTACCAGGCCCATAAACTTCTACTCGTAAACAGCATTCTTCTGACTTGCATTGGACGATTTGAAACTTCAGTGTTTGGGTCTTGAATGGATTTAAGATGGCGTTTTTAACAACAGTAGATCCATCCCAGTTCCCTTCAAAAACCTGAAAATTCGAAAAGGACACATTTTGATTTCTGAATTCATTTTGCTTTTAAAAGCGTTCAAAGAAATTTATAAAATATTCAAGAAATTGTGCGCGCTATACGATTGGTCACTTTGAGTTCACTGTCTCTCCATAAAGCACGCGGACTACGTCGCGCGCATGCTTTATTGAGTTAAAATGCATACGGCTTACGTCATGAGATTAAATGCGAACAATTTCCAACATTAAAAAAGAGGATAATCGTTGTTTATCATGCATTGTTAAGCTATATAAGCATGCGGGAATTTTTAAACAAGGAAGTAGTGCAAGAAGCACTAAGGTACGCCTCTTTCTTTTCTATGCACCTCTCGTCTTCTTAAAAAATTCCCGCGTGCTCATATAACTCCACAGTGCACTCGAGCTCTCACAACCGTATTCCTTTAATAAAAAAGTTAAAATAAATAAGCTTTGAATCTCAAAAGTACATACCTTTAACGTCCCTTTCTCGGTGTAGTTTTTCCATTTTCCATTATTGTCTTCATCAACAAAGCTTAGATAATACGACAAAACAAAATACTTGTTTTGGTCGCTATCAGAGCTCGAGCTTTGTGTGGCAACAAACAAAATGTACTGCGGCTGACCCAGGCTCACGCGGAGCCAGGGGTGAGGATCTTCAGAACGAGGCTTGGAACACCAGGCAGACAGGCATGACCCAGGAAAATTGAGTCGAGCGAAGTGAGGCGGTGTCATACATCTTTCTGACGATGCTGTCATTTCATGGATGGTCGCTTGAAAATTGAATTGTAGAACAATAAATTAGATAGTTTACGATTATTTTTACACCGGGGAGTAGAAAGTGGTTAAAACCAATTCCTAGGGTTATTTTTCAGCCAATCATGTCAGTAACTGCAAATTAAAGCCAGGGCGGAACTAGAGGGGCTAAAGGAAGGGGGGGGGGGGGGTGGGGCAGGTGGGGCGAACCGAAGGAGTGTCCTTTAAAAAAATTGATTTGATTGTTTACGATCTGTCTGCGATCCAACGTTTGAGCAGTTGAAATGTTTTTTCGGAGTGTTTTTGTTTAAACATTATAAAAACAGGAAAAAGGGAAAGGGTAGGAGAAAAGGGTATCAAACTATCTCAAGCAGAACGAATAATTGATATAAGTATTGTTAAGGGGTTACTCAGGTAAAAAGATTAAAAAAAATTAAGTGTTTCTACTGTGAGCATATACGCGAAAAGGGGTACCATTTTCTATGGGGGGGCCTATGAAAAGATGACCTTTTCTGTCAAAAATGTTACATTAAGGGTAAGGGTGGACCTCGGGGTGGAGCCTCTCTGTATAAAACTTTCTCATGATCAGGTACCTCCCTCCCGGGCCCAGGGTTTATAACCAGGATGTCACGAAATTGTTTCGGTTTTCTCACTTGATACAAACGTATGGAAATAATAATAGGAGAATTAATATTAGCTAACTTAATTAGTTTCCATATGCAAGGAATCTACAAAAGCGGACTCTGGTTGAATGTTTTTCTATATGTATGACCTCTGAATTGCATTTGCTATCAACGAAAACGATAAAAATTAAGAATTCTGGAGAGATGCTAAGTGTTCAACAAGTTTAAGTAAGCAACGACACAAAACTAAAGCTATCTCATAAAAGCAACATGTCATATGGAAATATTTGTCAAGATTAGAACGCCTGTCGTTTAAGGGACACTGAAAACAAATTAACTAGCTCTTCCACAACCACCAACGCAGTGATTATTTAAAGAGAGTTTTTCATACAGTGAAGCTCAGTTGTGGAACAACTGGTAGGTAGGTGGGTGGGGGGGGGGGGGGGGGTGGGGGGGAAGGGGGGTGGGTGGGTGGGTGTTTGTGGAGGTAGGTAGTTAGTTAATTGATCAGAATAATTTTAAAATGGCTGATGGAAATACCGTGTCTAAATTAAGTTATCGTATTGTATTGAATATTAAAGAAATATTTCTTTGGCATGCAAGACCAAACCTTCAATGTGTACCTTCATGACCGCTTCGATATTCCTTTATTTTCACTTTCAAACAGATGTTAGAATTCCATGTCTGAGGTAGGAATCTCAAATAGGGAGGTCTCTCTTTGAACCAGTTCGTTTCTCCAATGTTGAAAACCTAAACATAAAAAATGATTTAAAAAAATTGTCTTTATTGGAATGTAATTGATCATTCGTCCAATATTTGTTGAAATAAAATATTCGGATAGTTAGAACCAGCCTTGGAACGTTTCGGACGATGTCCTGGTGTCCGATGACCAGATGGGCCTTTTCAATTATAAACGGTCAAAATGTGATTTGAAAAACTTTAAAAAAACATCTCATGGCTGAAATACTGCATAAATATCCAAAACATAACAAATTAATTAAGTATCCCTGTAGTGGCGGAGCTAGGCTAGAGTCTGGGTCCCTCCCCTTAATTTTGAATTGCTTTAAAGGGACTGTGTCACGGCTGAGTTAAGTTTATTTTATTAAGTTTTGCCAAGTACGTGCTATGAGACTTCATGTTTGCAAATAAATCAATTCTATGGATCTAAATGTCGAAACCATAGCTTCATTGCAACCAAATGAGTCTCCCAGACGTTATAATTTAAAGGATCAAGCAAACGAGACTAACTTTTAAAATTGTTCAGCCAAACAATATTTCCAAAACACTCATCGCAATCCATCTCAATCTTCGTCACTTTTCGCCATCCATACCCTGTTCTGTATTTGGTGTGTTGTGAAAATGTTCGTTTACTGTTTTAAGAGGTTATTTTTATATTTTCCCGAATTTGTTGGTAATTTCCTATGACTAATTTTGGCTACAATCCGTGACACAGTCCCTTTTAGGGGAAACTGGACAAAGGCTTATCTCAACTCCCCCCAATTGTTTCCATAATCAAACACGTGATAAACGCGAAATGTGTGGTTAATCACTCGCAGGATAACACTGAACTTAACTTACTCAGTGTCATAACGAATTTCTGAACAGTTTGGACTTCGCTAATTCCGGCGCTAAAAAGTAAGAATTATTTCTCGCTGTGACGTAATCACGAAAAGTACCTGAGCCGAAATGCGGATAAGTTTATACCAAGCAGTGGAATACCCGGCTCCTTATTTATAGTTTTACTTTTCAACGGAAAGATAAAACAAAAATTACTTTATCAAAAACATTAAATCGACAGAGCTTTTTAAGGGACTGTGTCACGGCTGAGTTAAGTTTATTTTTTTAAGTTTTACCACATACTTGCTATGAAACTTAATGTTAAAATTTGGAAAGAAATCACTCCTATGGATCCAAATGACAAAACCATAGCTTCATTGCAATCAAATGTGTCTCCCGGGCGTTATAATTTAAAGTTACAAGCAAACAAGACTAACTTTGAAAACTGTTCAACCCAACAACATTTCAAAAACCCATAACGTAATCCGTTTCAATCGTCGTCACTTTTGGCCATCCGTACCTTCTTTTGTATTTGCTGTGTTTTTGAAATGTTCCTTCACTGTTTTAAGAGGTTATTTTTATATTTCACCGAATTTGATTGTCATTTCCCATGCCTTAATTTAGCTCAGATTTGTGGCACAGTCCCTCAGTAAGGCACGCTATATCAGTGGTTTAGCTTGAATAGAGCGAAGACAGTGACTCTTTTTATACCTCTTTTCCATTGAAGTTCTTCAACGTATTCCATTCTTCCCCGTTTGTGCTTTCGTTAAGTTTATACGATATTACCCATGACGCCTCGCTGGTTGGTTTTGAAGTGTCCACAGAGATGGTACCTTGATTGGGATTTTGGTGTCTGTAGCTAACGTTCGCCTGTAGCCACTGCTGAGTGTCCCTGTAATGTGCACACCATTCTCCTTCGGCGCCTGATAGGGACTTGCTTGCACTGTAATTGAGAGAAATTCTTTCGGACGAGGAATCAAACGCTGAGTCAGGAATTACGGCTGGGTCACCAATACCAAGTGCCTCGTGTGGAACTTAAAGAGAGCAACAATAGTTTAAGCCTCTTACGCAGACTTCTTAAAGAAGTCACGCAATCTTTTCCAGTTAAGATTGCGGGACGTGCCCAAAATATGTGAATTTAAATGTAAGTTAAGAAAGAAATAAAAATGTAAAAAAATACCAAGTGCCTCGTGTGGAACTTAAATAGAGCAATATTAGTTTTAGCCTCTTAAGTAGACTTTTTCCGAACGAGTCACGAAATCTTTGCAATCTTTTCCGGTAACGAGGTAACGATTGCGTGACGTGCCCAAAGAATGTAAATATTTACGGAGATTGTCTTTGAATTTAAAAATGAATAAGAAATAAATATGTAAAAAATCCTTTAATATGTAAAACCCTCAAATAATTAAAAAATAGTTAAATCTGCATTGACAAAAATTACACTTTATACCCATAAAAGACCCAATTTTAGCGTAGAAATACTGTATACCCAATTTAAAATCCCCCTGTAGACCGTATACCTAAAAACCTTGGCCGACCCTGAGAGAAATTACACATAACAAATCTGATTAAACAAAATGAATTGACATTAGAGCCCGATGACTGAGCTTAGGGAACGGTTTTTCTAGTTAACCCAACCTTTTTTTGCCTTAATATAAACAAGACGCTGAAAGAAAAATCTAATGAAGAAATATCAAAATTTACTTTCAATTATTAGAAAAATAGGGAAAAAGTAATCACAATACTCACCATGATAATAAAACACTTCAAGGTCATCCCAAGTAAAGCTAGTAGTTTCAGCAAAAAGTCCAAACCCATCCGTTTCATTATCTTGGTCATATCCCTCAGGTAAGCTGTAAGCATTGCCAATAAACGACTCGCTATGTCGTGGAATACTAAAGTTTTCAAAAGTAATCCATAAATCTTGCAAACCAAACTGTGGTCCCTTAGTAGGGTCACTGATAGCAGCGAACGTTTTGTTGCTTTCCTTTACGTCAATTTTAAAAGGTTGCAAGCCCAGTACGTTATTGATGCTAAATAGAAAGGCTGAGCCAGATGAAATAAACCGGATGTTTGGACCTAAAAAGAAAACCGAAAGTATATTTGTGACTATCCTTGATAGAAACACGTGGTGAGAGAACAACAGTTGCCATTAATGCCGGCGAATAAGATAAGTTTATGGAGTGGCAAAATTAGTAAGCTTTGGAGTGTATACTTGCATACAGACTTGCAATGGGTTGATTTGCAAAACGGACTCGCAAGTGCACGCAAGTTGCCCAAAGAAGTCATTTCAGTGTTACAGACTGGATTTTCTTTTGACTCGCGAAAATGAACTGATGCGATCAAAAAAGACTTCCCGTGCTCGGAAAGAAAAATGGTTTCGATTAACAGTATGAATTCATTCAGTAAATCAAAAAACATTAAATACGAATGATAATAATCATCTAACTGGCTTTTAACAACCAATGATTTGCGGGCAACTTGCAACTACCTGCATCTGCGCTCAAGTCCTGGTCAAATGAGTTGAGAGGTTTTGTTTACTTTGCGACTTTGTTTGGTCGGCGCAAGGCTACCTCGTTAAAACCTCTTACTGGGGACTACAACCTCGTTCCCAAGGGCGCTTTCTTCAAATGGAAAATGCGTCCTGGGGATGAGGTTTCTCGGTTTGTGGACGGTTTTTGTGATTATGTAAGTAACAAAAGTTATGGTTAGTGAATTTATAATGATAAAAGCTGAAATGTCCTTCCACAAAATGCCGAAGACCGCAAATTTGTGCAAGCTTACCTTAAAGTTACTATAATTTGTTAGCGGCTACTAATTTTAGCGATTTTAGCGAGTTGGGCAAAAATCGCTAAATTTAGTGCTCGCTAAAATTTGTCTCGGTCAAAGTTAATATTCTTTAGATTTAAGTACCCCCCTCCCACTCAAAGGGAAACAAAATTAAGCATAGTCGACTTGAAAAATTCTCTTAAAAATAGATGCCGGTAACTTTGTTCTTTCTGGAAATGCAAATGTTCGTTAAATTTCAAGTGAGTTTGTTCTTTTACTGAACATTTATTTCCATCTTAGCTATATGTTCATTAAAACTGGTTTACACGATATCACTAACTTTTTAAATTTTTCGGAAAATCGCTAGATTAAATGGTCGCTAAATCTTGCTCTGAAAAAATTGCTAAAATTAGAAGCCGCTAAAAATAGTAACCTTAAGGTATTTGTATTAAAACAATTTCAAACAAACATTGCTTTCACAATCTAAACAATAACGAGCTTAGATGTCGAAACGTAACAACGTTGAAATTTGCAATGTAATACTGAAAGGCAAGCTCTTCTTTTGCGCATTTTTAATTTTCCCGCCTCTACAGAAGCGTCCCCAGAAATGCGTGCGCGACCAAATTTCTGACGTTTTAAGTGACGTTATTACCTCCCCAGTTCTGATCCAAAAATCCTCCAAAGATAAACTCCCTGACTTGTACCAGCGTTATGGTAGGTCCCTTGTTGTCGCATTGTGAGTGAAAGGCATGCGCAGTGAAGCCGTCTGACCTGGCGTGGTAACAACGAGTCCACTTGCTGTTGTTAGGAGTTACCGCTGACACCATAGACTCAAGGGCTTCGTGGTATTTCTCGTTTTGTCCGAGAATGTAAGAAGTGAATTTAACTAGCAATGAAAAAAAGACAATGATTAATTCACAATATAAAACATGAATCAATACATGTTTTTCTTTTAGCCTTACCTCCATGTTTCATCCAGAAGCTCACGGTAAAACCTTCCTCACATAACGACGGATTTCCTGGACAGCGGTCATCAAAGCGTCCTAGGATCACGTGACCTCCACCCTGAAGACTCATTACGTTAGTGTCCAGGTCCACGCCATCGCCTACCACGTTGCCTTGCCACACAGAACTGTCATCAGTTATGATATTTTCTTTGGCGCGGGACAAGCTCCAATGAATATTGTCTGTTGATTGTTTTGAATGTATGTATTATTCATTAAATCACGGTTAACGGAGTTTCAGTAGTTCATCATGTGAGATGTAATATATCAAACACTAAAGAGAAGAGAAGAGAACTGAAAATACGAAGTGGAGAGGGGTCTTTGTGACAAGTGTGAGGTGTATGCTGGATATGTGATGAACATTGGCTATCGTGTTACATATATTTTTTTAAATCAAAACTACGACAAAGTAGTACATGAAGAAATAAAATCTTATTAAAAAAAGGTTTGCTTTCCCTTACAATTTTGTATACAACTTTTGACAGAAAGGTAACCCTATTTCATACCTTCCATAGAAAATAGTTTTCCTTAATCCCCCTTAAAATATTCAGATGAATCAACGGTTAGGTGCGTCTGTTCGTCCGTGCTTCCGTTTTGAAAGGCCCTTTTAAATACCTAAATAACATTTCTCCTAATATTTCCTTTCCTTTGACACATGAAACCTCTTCCCTTTTATACACATTCAGCCTGAAAAAAGGTTCCCATTTCGGGCGGGGCCTCCCCATATAGTACTGTAGGGAGCACCTTCTCCCAGGAATGGGGGAGACTTCAGCGTGCGATGATGATAGACGTCATTTTAATTTACTGAGACAAGAAATACCTGCACTTGTACATGTCGAAGGAGACGTTTTAGTGACGTTTTCATGAAGCCAGAACTGAACCACTGACCATTGAATTGCATTTCCCATTTGTGCGATACAACCACGTGACGTCTCGCGAATGAATGTTGACCATTTAAACTCATTCCAAATATTCAATTGACTTAAGTGTCCTAACACTGTTCCCTTCACTCCATCAGTGCTGTTATCTGATGAAATTCCAATTCTCAGAACGCTGCCAGGTTGTATGAGCAAGTTGTTAGGGCGAACATCTCTTCCTTTCTTCCTCAGACCGTCCACGAAGAAATAAATCCATGTCCCGGAATATGGTCCCATTAGACACATTTGATGCCAACTGTTATCAAAAATATTCACCTCTGGGAGGGAAAAATCGCTGGAAAAAAGGTAATTCGATAAATAGTTCGTTAAAGAGCGATTTTCGATTGAATGTCGAAAAAACAATAATAAAGTAATCATTCTGGCCAGTCACAAAGGATGAAGAGAATTCAGTCAACCAATCAAAAGTCGAAGCAGCAACATGAAGCCGACGTGAAGCGCCAGAAAACGTTAGTAAGCCAGTAACAATTGGCTTTGGTGTTACTTTCTATTGGTAGAGAAATTGGCTCGAGTTTTTTAAACCAATCACTTAATATGTTTTTTTATAGCAGAGACGCCTCCTTCATTTCATTTCATGATCCGAGTTCAATTCATCTACATCTACATTTAATTCAGTCGGTAAACTCTTTAGACATCAGACCAACTTTCCTCACAAATATATTACAAATGTAAAGCTAAATTAAATAAAATAAAAAATAAAAATAATGTCTAAAAATTTAAGCAGAATTACATTAAGTCCTATTTTCTAGCTTTACATATTAACTTACTTAAAATATTTTGCTAAATTGGTTTTTAAACTTTGTAATGAAGAAAAATTATTGAATTTTTATTTTTACGGTCGATTCAGGTTCCTACTATTTTTTCAAAGAAAAAAAAAAGTGTAGCAGTTCCTGCTTTGGCGGCGCGGTGGTTGCGTAACATTCTTGTTACAAGGCCAAACAAATAAACCCGATAAACCATTTCCTAGTCTTTATTATTTCGTGAAAAAAAGTCGAGATAATTGTTACTTTTACTTACTAGTCAGTGGCATTCACAGTGAGTCTGAACGCTGAATGTCCTTGAATGGAGAACGCAAAACTGTTGTTGCGTGACGGTTCGTCAATCGATAACACTGTGAAGCGTTGCGTGACTTTAGTGGTCAGCAGTTTCATCCACCAGCAAGCTGTCAGTTTCGTGATCTTGGTCAATTTCAAAACCCGGGCATGTGCCAAGTTGTCATTCTTACTCAAAGCAATGGAGTAGTCCCATTCAGCACCTGGAAAAAATGAAACCAGAGTGAGGTTAATAACGTGGTTTAGGGTTTGGGGCACTTACCCGGTGGGGGAGGGGGAGATGGATATCCCTGCCGTGGACTATATGGGAGGGGAGAGGGGGTACCTTTTGATGCTAGAGGAATAGTCGACTCCCGATAACTCGAACCCTCGCTAACTCGAACCTCGCGCTAATTCGAGCCAAAATCGATTTCCCCTGGATTTCCGTCATAGATTTACTGTAATTTTACCCTCGGTAACTCGAACTCTCGATAACTCGAACCTCCCGCCAACTCGATCAATTTTTGTTTCCCTTCAGGTCAGTTTCTACAGTTGAATCTCGATAACTCGAACCCTCAATAACTCGAACCTCCCGCTAACTCGAACCTTATCCGATTCCCCTTCAGGTTGTTTCTTACTAATACCCTCGATAACACGAACTCCCGATATCTCGAACCTTTTTCGATTTCCCTTGAAGGTTCGAGTTATCGGGATTCAACTGTATGTAATTTTGCCATAAATAAATCGAACCATGTTTGTCAATACGTGACAAGTCAAAACAAACAGTGAACTGTAGTCCAAAACATTGAATTTATTTTGAAGCAGCCGTGTATTAATTCTTTGTCTTTTTTTGCATTACACAAAACATATTTCTCGAAAAAGTAAATCACACGGAACTCGGTAGCAGTAGCCCAACATTGTTCTCTTCAGTTGAAACCTGCAAAGTTCCCAGTACGTACCTGTACTTCCCCTGCTGCTTTGCTTTGTTTTGTTTCACGTTACGTTACGTTCTGATTTATACAGTAATCTCGGGAGTAATGTATTGTTCCATTTTCACTCGACTTCTCTACAATTAAATTTGGTTAAAATGTACATTGTATGAATCAAATACAGTGAACACGACATATTTCCGGCCATTTGTTCTCAACTCTCGATAACTCGAACCATTTTCAATTTCCCTTGAAGGTTCGAGTTATCGGGAGTCGGCTGTATATAAAAGGGCAGGTATTTCATGTGTTGAAGTATACGAAAGGAAGGATAAACTGTTACTTAGGTATTTAAAAGGGCCATTCTAAATATCGTGAACAGATCCACCGAACGTTGATTCATCCAAGTGTTTTAAGGTGGCTTACTACAGTTTTGAGGTGGTAAATAACCATTCGGCCCCTCTTCGTCTAGAACATTGTTTATTTTTATAGAAAACTTTTTAGTTCTATATTAACCCTTTCACTGTTGCACCCCGATCTTGGACCGTTAGGGCCAACTACAAGTAAACTCTTCGTTGCTACGCGTCGACTCTCACTTCGATCGGAGTGATGTGCCCATCTCTTATTAATAACAAAGGATTTAAGCATTGTATGAATAAAATAAAATAAAATAAAATAAATCACTATATTTAAAGGAGAAGTTCACTCCAGAATGGTCATTTATTTTCTTTACGCCAATAAAAGGTTTATACAAAGATGTGTTATTCACCAAAATTTCAGCCTCCAACGTGCGCTATAACCCTACGAAATCTTTCTCAAAACTCGACAACTGAGCGCCGCCATCTTGGAGCTGGTAATGTATGCGTGACGTCAAAGAGCTCAGCCTGAAGTTTGGCGGGGAAATTTATATACTCGAAACTCCTTGTTTCTTTGTAGTGGCTTTTGTTTGTCAAAATGCCTGTTTGTGCAGCTCCATTTTGTTCAAAGAGAGCTCCAAGAAATACAAAAAACAAGGAGATTTTACTATTAAAATTTTCCCGCCAAACATCAGGCTGAACTCTTTGACGTCACGCATACATTACCAGCTTCAAGATGGCGGCGTTCAGTTGTCGAGTTTTGGGAAACATTTCATAGGGTTATAGCGCACGTTGGAGGCTGAAAGTTTGGTGAATAACATATCTTTGTGTAAACTTTTTATTGCTCATTCTGGAGTGAACTTCTCCTTTAAGTGTATTTGGAACCGAGACCTCCGGATTACAGGTCCAGCGCCCTAGCCACTAGGCCACGCCGCCTCCTGTAAAATATATGAACTTTTCAAATAAAACTTACCTGTGAAGCCTCTTATTTTCATCGATGTGGATTTCAGAGGAAATTTATTCTTAAAAGCCCACCAGTGTACATTAGTATGAAAGGGGATCACATTCTGTGTGTATTTGCCGTTAAGGTTTGCGTGTCCACATTTCCCATACCACCAGCCACCAAGATAGCCGCGGGAACAACTGGCAGCATATTCATCATTGTCTTTATCCTTCGTGGAGAACTTCTTGTTGTGAGCATGATAAAGCGAATTTCCAGCGGTACCACTGTAAGAGCCCAAGTGAAGCTTGTACCAATCCTCCTCGGAATCAACACTGAAATAGTCATACTGAGCATGAGCAGTAACGTTTTCAAAGTCTTCTAGCTCAACCAGAAGTTCTTGATGCTTATTGGTTAGTCGATGGATTTTGTCATTTCCCAGCCAGAACTCTCCATCGAGTCTTCCAAACCCATTTTTGTAGTCAGACCAGTTTCTGTAGAAGTCCACGGAGCCGTCGAAGCGTTTTTGAAAAACTACCCACCCCCCTCCATTTGTAGTTTGGTCACAAAAGACATGAAAGGGACCTTGGTTATCAGGGTCGATGAGATAAACGCCATCTTGTTTGAAACCTTGCTTAAGGAGGTCCACACATTCACGAGCTGAGAGATAGAAAGGTTCAATTCATATAAGTTAGGAGTTCTGTGTTATTTTTTTTGCAAAAATTCCGTTTTCTCTATTTTTTTACCAACAACATCATAATGAAATAAACAGTTAATTCAAATTTACCTGTCTCCTCGCTGTTGGCAATTGAGGAGTAGAAGAAGAGCTGGAAAATGCGTAGATACCAAAACACCTGAAGATTGGAATAATACGATATAATATTTAATTATATTTGATTTACGAGCGAAGAATCAACACCATTCAGGCCTAGACCCCAACAAATTAAAATGTTTGGCGTGAAATAACCTCAATTTTAAGCTGCAAAAAGGGAAAACTCTCACCATTTACCGTTACAAAAAAATTCTCAAACGGCAAGGGTCCAACCCTCCCCCACCCTACCGCCACCTTCTCAAACTGCAATTGACATTACTCAATAATTTAAAAACAAAAACAGTGAACTCCTCTGTTTGGCAGGGAAATGGGTCAATACGTTCAAAATGTTCGTTAATAATTTATAAAGAAAGTTTGAAAAAGTCAACAACGAAATTAATTTTTAATAAGTGTTTTAAACTTTATTAAGTTGTGCTAAGCTTTCCCTTTGCTTCGAGCATTGACTCGAATAAACTAGAATTCCAAGAAAGTTACTAAATTAACAATACTTAGACGTCTCCTATACGTTACATTACAATACAATACAATACCGCTACATTACAAGCAATTAGTTTTGCACAGATAGAGTCAGATTGAAGAAATGTCAAAGTAAACTGGACTGCCTCATTTATGAGATGTTTTTTTTATTAGAGAACTTAAACCGGATCTTAACACTCAATCTGACTCTATCCGTGCAAAACTTTTCACTTAGAACAATGCGTTCCTAATTTTTCTGTACCTCTAATTACATACAAAATACTTTACTACATTCCTCACGCTCTATTATAAAATCATATTCATAAATAGCCATCGCACTTGACATTAACATTGAACTTGAAAATGCTGTCATGAAGACAGCGAAACGTTGTTGTTTACTTTTATCGCTTATTTTTATTCTAAGATATTTTTATGCTAGAGACATTTCGAGTAAGCAACTTTTTTGTTAAACTTTTGAAAGATCGAAACGTCAGGGATTTTTATTACGAAAAGAAACATTTCGGAGGGAAAAAACAGAGGTTGACAGAAGATAAAATCAGAAATAGAAGAGAGAAACGATTCGGTGCAATTGTCACGAATGTTAAGTTTCTCATTTCCTATTTTGTCCTATTTAGTTTCTGGAAGATTTAAAAGGTATAAACTAAAGCGTGTATTTAAGACCAAGAATGTCAAACAACATCTTAAGACCAAGAATGTCAAACAACATTAAGAGTAGTGCGACACTTTCACAAATTAAATATGCTAGTTGTTATAAACAAATCGAAAAACGCAAAATTTAACACTTCTTTTCGTATTCAAAATATTTAAATGTTTTGTAACGAGAAAATCCAAGGATTAACACTTTTATATAATAAAGTTACGCCTAAATCATTTTTCCCTTACGATAAGCGTTTAGCGGTAGTTAAATCTTCAGAGATAATTTAAGTGACAAAATTTAAATAAAAGCAACTTTTAAGTCATTTCGTGCCACCTTCGTTGTCTCGCTTGAACATGTATGTTTCACTGCACTGCTATAAATTTCTCAGTCGTTATTTTTTTTTTAAAAAGTTGCAGTTATGAATAAAATTTGATTTCAGATCTGTTGTCTATATTTTTCCTTGAAGATAGACCGGGAAAAGATAGAAGGAAATGTTTTCACATTACAATTTTAACCGAAAGAATACTGTACAAATATTTCTGACTACAAAAGAAGTGTTTCTGACTTAACTGCAAATCACTTATTTTGTCAAATTTATACTAAAGGTTATAGGATATAAGAAAAAAATTCAACTTACCTTGGACGGCATATCTTTTCTTTTAATGAAAAATCAGCTTAAAAAGTTGTTTCTTTCCCATCATTCTTATTAAAGTTTAAGAAGAAAGCTAAGGTTGTTTGAATTTGGCCCAAATTGTGCTATTGTGTACCATCTGGCGTATTCTCACATTTTCTTACGTTGTTTCAATAGGCATCAAGAACCTGCGTGTTTATCATGCTGTCATTCTTTATGTTCTGAATTTTTGTTTGAAATAATTATGATTAAATGGTGATTTCACACAAATATAGCTCGTTCTTGGCTTAATCTTTTTAGAGCAGAAAAAAGTTTTATTAGACTTATGAGAACACAAATTTGTTATTTTGAAGCGAAATTTACATGATTACATGATTTAAGGTTGCTCAATAGAGAATACAAATGGGGATTTAAAGTCACCTTCGAAGCTTTGCAAGCAAACATTGTTAATAGAAATACAGTGTTATCACTTCCCTACCAAGATAACATTGTAAACATAAAAGATGACAAAAGGTAACAGATTTGCTTGGCTCCGATTGTGAAGGTCAAAATTTAAACTCAGTAGTAGAAAGAAATCTCACATACAGAATACATGAAAGGGATCTATATCAACAGCAGTCGAAACATGCAATAAATGAAGTGATCGCAGTCTTTTTTTGCAATTATAGTAATTGCTTTATTAGCATGAAAACGAATTCAAACCTACAACAGGATTCGTCAGCATGGAGGTCATCATGAACAGAAAGATCATACGTGTACAATTTGTAATTAAAGTGCCTATGAAATGAAAACCAAGTTGAACTCATATGAAAGGCCTTTCAAAATGAAGAAAGATGGTGTTTTCCTTTTCCTGATATCTTTTCTCGTTCCAGAGATATTGACGATTTTGTATTATGCAAATTAGATAACTGATGACGTCATAAGTTTGACAGTAATTGGTGTAAAAACACAAAATCAGTAGTATCTCTGTAAATACTAAAGCAAAGTAATTGAAACTTGGCACCAGTATTGTACCCTAAGAAATACACTACATGTTGCATATTTTGGTGTTGCTATGGCAACACTCTTGGTTCCAAATCTCTTTCATGCGGATATGGCAATCCCGGGTTTTGATCCATTCCAAACCTCATCTGCCATCTTTAGGGTCATTTGGGTATCTAGCGCAATGAGCACATTACTTATGTTTGGAATGACAACATTTACTTCTCCCCGTAAAGCCAAAAATCGTGATATTTGATTCAAAGAAGAAAAAGACTGGAACCAAAAGAGTTGCCATAGCAACATAAACATATGTACCATGTGGTGTCTTTCTTAGGGTACAATACTGGTGCCAAGTTTCAATTACTTTGCTTTAGTATTTACAGAGATACTACTGATTTTGTGTTTTTACACCAATTACTGTCAAACTTCTGACGTCATCAGTTATCTAATTTGCATAATACAAAATCGTTAGTATCTCTGGAACGAGAAAAGATATCAGGAAAAGGAAAACACCATCTTTCTTCATTTTGAAAGGCCTTTCATATGAGTTCAACTTGGTTTTCATTTCATAGGCACTTTAATTATTGACAACCTGCATCAAATCATGCAATTAAACGGGGACTGTGTCACGCCTGAGTTAAGTTTATTTTATTAAGTTTTGTGAAATACTTGCTTTGAAAGTTGATGTTTGCAGAGATATTTCTTCTATAGAACTTAAAGACAAAACCATAGCTTCATTTCAAACAAATGTGTCCCCTGGGCGATATAATATAAAGTTACAAGCAAACAAGATTAACTTTGAAAACTGTTCAGCCCAACAGTATTTCAAAAACCCATATCGTAATCCGTTTCAATCTTTTTCATTTTTGGCAACTCTTGCAACGTAATTATACATTTTTGAATGACACTTTTTTGAAGGAGCATGTGCCATTTATTTTAAGACTTTTTGGGTATGCCTCACGAATATGCCATTTCCGAGTTATCCTTTGCCTCTGTTTCAAAACGAGTCTACGTGCGAAACCATTCAAATGAAAATGAGTTGGATTTGCATGAAAATGGACTTGTAGGTGAAACTCATTTTGACATGGTTTCGCACGTAGACTAGTTTTGAAACAGAGGCAAAGGGTAACACGGATATAACGTATTTTAGATTCTTTTTGTGCAGTAAGTCGTCAAGGTACGCGTCATGTTAAGGTGTAAAGAATTGTTTTAGGCGCACAAGTGGCAATTATCCATTTTATTTTATTTCATTTTTATTCATTTATTTAAATTCTTTTAGTAGGGGAAGAAAATTTAAAAATTCTCCAGTATTTTATGGGCGAATTTATGTTGTGATTTAAATTATCCACAGAAATGGGGTCAACTTATTTTCAACAACCGTGGGAGTAGTTCGTTCTCTAGGAGTTAATTTCTTTATGAATATTCACTGGACTTATTAGATTTCTTTAGATATATTGTTTGACATGATCTTGAGCATAAAAAAGATGGTATATCGAGGGTTTCTTCTTGTCCAAGTATTATATCTTGGGTATTATTATTGGCTTCGTTCAACTTGATTTCCGCCTCTCGATCAGTTTTGTTCTTGGATACACCAAAAACAATTTTAAAACCAAACAAAAACAAACAATCCCCCAAGGCCACATTCGCAAGTTCAATCAATTCACAGCTGGAAACTCTATTTGTTTTGTAAAAGACAATAACTGATAATTAAAAATTACATGATGTAATGTATATGAAATGATTCATATATGAACTGCGGATGTATATGAAAGTGATAAATGATCGTCGCAGTGAATTTCCAATTTAAGCAATTTCCAATTTCCAATTTCCAATTTAATCCCGTTGAAGCCCTGAATTTTTTTCAGGCTTCTTTATTCCAATTGCTTAAATTGGAAATTCACTGCGACGATCATTTATCACTTTCATAAAAATTACATGTTTGTTCAATTTCGACTTTATTTATTATTTATTCTAACCTTTACAACATGCTAAATTTCGGATTCTTTGTTAGCTCAAGATGATTTTATTTTCCTACTTTAAAAACAATTTTATTTAAATACATAATGCATACCATTTATTTTAACATTTTATATTAAAGGAAAGATTGAAAATCCACTTGTCCATACATTCTTATTGTAATTTCAATAAGAGCTAAAACCATTCTTCATATTGCTTGCTTATCAATCGTTTGGTTTGTTTTAAGACGGAATCTACCGGGATTTCGAGTATATTAATTGGACAGAATTATGTACCAAAATTATTTACAACTGATTGCAACTTCTATGTTACTGCTTCAAATATCTTATCAAAATAAATCATTTCTAACAACACCAAACATCGAAAACAAATTTCGAAGTTCCACTGAATTCCACTGAATCGCTTAAACGACGATTTTACAAAATAGCTACACGTGAGATTTTACCAATAGTTTACATGGTTCTTGTGAGCTTTGAAATTCATTTTCTCAGGCTCGTTAGCTTTTAAAAAGGATAGAAAATAACCCAATAGGATTTAAATTATTCTGGTACTTAATTCTTGTTCATTTAAAATTAATATTCGATTTTCTGATGGATTTCATCTTAAATGTTTATAGTTACTGTACACTAATAGATGAATAAGTAAGTTAAATTTATTAACATGTTTTGAATATTTCTTCGTTTGAACAGTTTTTAATATTTTTATATGCTAATATTATATAAATATAAAAAATATCTTTTGGCTATTTCATAAAAAAGGCAATAAATTTAAGAAATTATTCATTAACCTTTTTAGTCCCAAGCTTGACACAGGTCAATTCTCCTTACTAAGGGCCTCTTCACATGATCCCGGTTGACCGGGCTGGCCCAGTTACCAAGATCTCGGCTCACTCCTATTTTCTTTGTAAAATTTTGGATGTGTTCATATGAGAAGGTGGGCCAGCCCGGTTACCGATATCTCGGTTTCTGCAACCGAGATCTCGGCAACCGGGAAGAATATTTTCCCATATGAACACTCCAGCCCGGTCGCCGGGACGCAACTTTTTTTGAGAAAATAGCTTCCCTTTCGTAACTGGGTGGTCAAAATTGCTTAATTTTGCCTTGTATCTATTTCCACTTCAGAAATATGCGAATTAGCTTTATTAATAAAGTTACAAGGGTCAATAAAGCTACGATAGTCGCGAAAGATGCAACTTTATGTGTCGCCATTTTGGCTTTGTTTCTTGAATTTTATCCCCGTCAACCGGGCTAAAATTTTCCATATGAACAGACGTCAAAATCCGTCCTGGTAACTGAGACAGCCCGTAAACCGGGCTCATGTGAAGAGGCCCTAAATTCCATACCTTTCGTTTAATAATACTTGTGAGAATTTGGTATTACATCAAGACAATATCCTCTAGTTGATGATTTTCTTTACTCTCATTACCTGTCTGTTTAACAACGTATTGATATGGTAAGGAGAAATTACTGTTGATCACTTTTGAGAATCAAAAGGTTAATACTAGTGCTTAATGTCGCTAACCAATGCACAAAAAACTCCCAAAATCGAGATAAAAGTTCCCTTTCAATTTCTTTTTAAATGGATACAAATTTTTGCGGGTAGTATTTTCAGTTTTTCTCCATTTTATTTTGTTCAACTGTTTTGGCCTTTAAGATTTATTCAAATAAAGAAAAGACCTTTGTTAGAGCGAAAAAATTCCCATTGTTTTTCTGGATGCCAGAGCGCACAGAAAATTAATTTTAATAACAGTAGTCGTTTAGGTTTAGGCTACGGTTTAGTGTATAAGATTAAGCACCTATTTACTGTTCAGGTTAAGCAACAGTTTACTGTTTGCAATTGTAAACACCCTTATCAACCTTTACACCCAAAGATAACCTTTTGAAAAATGGAAGAGGTGATATTAACCGATAACTATCAGACTTGAACAACTCAACTCCATGATTTGGATTATGCAGACGACATATGCCTTCTTTCCCAAAAACTACAACATATGCAGGCCAAAACCAACAACCTGGCACAGATTGCAGAGACAACCGGCCTCAGGGTGAGCAAAGAGAAAACCAAAGTGATGCGAACCAAAAGCAAGCAGCGGGGCAAAATTAAGTTGAATGGCGAGGATCTGGAAGATGTCGAAAGTTTCACTTATCTAGGCAGTATCATCACAGTCACTGGAGGAACTGAGGAGGATGTGAAGTGCAGAATTGGTAAAGCGAGACTGGCGTTCAACATGCTTAGACCAGTCTGGAATGCCTCCTCGATTTCCACCAAAACCAAGTTGCGCATCTTCACCACTAATGTAAAAGCTACGCTTCTCTATGGCTCAGAGACCTGGAAAGTGACACAAAGCTCTATCAAATAAGCTACAAAGCTTTGTCAACAAGTGCCTCAGAAAGATCCTCAAGATTCACTGGCCAGAAAAGATCAGTAACAAAGAACTTTGGAGCAGGACAGGACAAGAGCACATACCAACTGAGATAGCAAGAAGGAAATGGGCTTGGATCGGCCACACACTAAGAAAACCAGGCACTGACACCACCAAGCAGGCCTTAAAGTGGAATCCGCAGGGGAAAAGAAAGGTGGGAAGACCTGCTAAGACCTGGAGAAGATCAACTGAGCAGGAGTTAAAGAAAGCTAACATCAGCTGGAACGCAGCAGAGAAGGCGGCAGCAAATAGAGTTCGGTGGCGAAGCATTGTTGACGCCCTTTGCTCCACGAGGAGCCTAAAGGAATAAGTCAAATCAGACTCGAAAAGACCGAATGGAAGCTGTAGCGTTTGCTACGCCCTAAATACAAAAAAGCCTATGCTAGGATATTTCTTGCATACTGTCTCAGTTGTTTCAGTCATTTAATTCGCAGCATAAATCCGAAGTTTTTGTACAAATAGATGATGGTTTTCCGTTTCTGTAAAGCCAGGTTTACAAGTATGAAGCAATCTTACCACAAGCACAAGACACTGACGTGCAAACCGAGGCGACGCCATAACAAGGGCAAGTATAACCGCAACACAAGAAAAAGAATCATTTCCTTTTTCGCGTGTTTCAGTTAACCTCATGTTCGTGTCATTGTATTGCCCGTGGTGTAAATTGAGAATAGAGTATGCACAAGCGATCCTTTATAAAGCTTCTCAGCAGTCTTTAAGCGTACGACACAGACATAACTATGAGCACTGAATGTTAATCGAAATTTAAAGGTACCGCGCTTTGTATGTCATCTTGTGCTTATGTTTATGCCATGTTTGGAAGATGCCCAGTTTTAATGGAAACCACCCGTTACCGTTCCTGTTACAACTTCGAATAGCGTGCGAGGAAGCTGTGTTACTGGCTCGGAATGGGCGCCAGTCCTTTGATTAGCAATAGTTCTACAATCGTCCTGTAAGCAAATGAAAACAATAAATTTAGCCTCCACTAAACTACGATTATGTTACGATGTAGTATTTGTATAAAACCCTTCCTGCGAAGCAGTATTTCGTTGCCCAACGGACAAAAAGATCTTTTTAAAACAATTAAAATTGATGGCCAGCATGGGCACAAATTCCGACAAGTTTATGATAAGAGATCACTGCTTGACGGGGCTTGTCGGGCAGCACCTATGTCAAGTTCGACGCCATGTTGGACCTGGCCGTTAGTTTCAGGACTCCAATGAGCGTCAAAAGTCCTTGAGACAGTTGGATGAAATTACTACTAATTTTAAATTCGCAGTTTTCCACCTTTAATATGCTGCCGCTTTTGAACCACTCTCCCTCCCCCCTTTTCAATGTTGTACACAAACGAGGCAGGTCTTGCAGATAGCAAATCCAACATTGTTTCGGGGGGACGGGGTAATGTTGAAGGGGTGAGGGGTAAAATTTGTCCAAGGTACTCGAAAAGTGCCGACTGTCTCAACACTTTTGGCGCTCATTGTCGTTCGCGTTGAGACTAAAACGGAAAGCGAGCACAGGTGCACACTGAAACTTAATTTTAGACATAAGAACCCATTTATGCCGAGTTATAAAATGGTCGAGAAATTGCGCGCGCTGCGATTGGTCAATTCGAACTCATTATAGTCCCATAAAGCACGCTGCATACGTCACGCGCGTGCTTTATCGAGTTATAATGCACGCTGCTTACGTCACGAGTTTTAGCGCGCGCAATTTCTTTAACATTTCATAAAAGAAATAAAAAACTTTCTCCTCGTGCATTATTGAGTTATATATGCACTTCTCTCGTGTTCTTAAAAATTCCCGCGTGCTTATATAACTCAATAATGCACTCGGGCGCGTTTTTTATTTCTTTATTACAGAAAGACGTTTGAAGGAGATTTCTTGGCTATTTGCACCACGTGACGCATTTAGACCAATTGCACAAAACAAAGCGATATATTTAGTCTTCCAAAAAAAAACTCGGCTAGTTTGCTGTTAAAGAAATAATTTGATCTGTATATTACCTGACACCATAAACGAACAGGACGAAGGCGATAAAAATGGCAGCAGTTGCGTCGAGGAACCAAATGTTAGGATTCTGATCGTAGATGAGGTCGCTCATGGCCATCACAAATGCCATTACTGCTTCAGCTGTCGAGTTGAACGCTGTCGGAAAAGGAGTAAAAATATCATTAATGCCCTTTTTTGTACAGCGCAGTGCAGTGAAGTGTTGTGTAGTGTAGTGCAGTGCAGTGCAGTGCAGTGCAGTGTGGTGTGGTGTGGTGTGGTGTGGTCTAGTGAGGTGTAATGTTGGCGGCTTAATGTGCCAGATGAGGTACTCCTTGAAGTGTACTGAATTGGTACATATTTTTTACGTCAAACGCCAAATTCTCCCAAGCTGTATTATAAGAAGCGTATTGAGACCAGTAGGGAGAACTGATGCATTGAACTATCTTACCGTCTGTTCTGAGGGCTCTGCTGTCCACTTTATATGCAATGAGATATTTGAACCACGCCAACAACACCATGCAGCCAAAAGTAGCAAATGTTGTGATTAACAGAGATGTACTCTGAAATAAAGTGAAATAAAAAAAAACTTAATTTACATTGATGGAGTTTTGAACCTTTTTGTGGCATTAGGTGGCAAAGCTTCTCTTAGAACTGAAATAATATCTAATTATGCAATTAATGTCCTTAAAATAATTGCCAGACTCTAGCATTTTCATTTTTTAAAGGAATGACTGTATTCAAAGTGAAAGACGAGTAAATTTCCTGGAATAAATTACAGAAAACAAGACGAATAAAACGTCAGACGAAGACAACAGAATTGTGAGATGGAACGATGTACAAAACAGACATTTAATTGGTCACAAAACAAAAATGCCATCGCGTGAAAGTGCGCATGGGAAGCAAAAACTATTTCAAGGACTAGTCGGGGACTTGTCCCCTCGTGTGTGCCGACCTTGAAACGAATCCTATAGGTGGTTTTCACTGTCACGCAACTGTCATGCCGCGAAAAAATAAATCCAAAACTATTGAGTCAAAATAATCGAGAATATAACAGGTCGTAGAAAACAGATATATATACTTCTTGTCCAAGTCTCAGGTCTGTACGGTATTCCGTACTCGAGGTATGGAAACGCCATGTTGGAGCCCAACTGCTTGGGCTCCATGGCGGCCGGAAATCATCAAAAACATCTGGCATTCACTTCTGCTACAAAAAGCGGTTAGACACCATCATGAACAAGTAAACATTCAGATAAACACTTCTTGTATACGTGACAGCCTTCTGGCGGCCATCTTTGATCTCGTGTGGCGTGAAACTCCGAAATTCAAAATGCTCTATCTCAAAGACGGCGAATGCTATCAAGCTTAAAACCTTCAACAAGATATATATTAAGGACGTCTAATAGCCAGTGAAGGAAAAAAACTCAGGGGTCTTGCGATTCTGGGCCCGGTTGCATAAAAATACTTAAGATTACGTGAGATTTTCTGCAGCCATTGCCTGTGCTCTGAGGGGTTTTCTCCCGTGCTTATAAGGATAAATCGGGAGAAAATGTACTAAAGAGCACTGGAAAAACCAAAACGCTTTGAAAACATTCACCCGAACGCAGAGAGCTGTTGCAGAAAATCGCCCGTAATCTTAAGTATTTTTATGCAACCGGGCCCTGGACTTTGGAGTGTTGATGACGTCACGTGAAAACCAAGAATCTCATCCGCGGATGAGAGTAGGAGATGGCTGTACACAGGCTATCAATAAGAGAACATTCATAAAAAGTGTGCCACTTCTTACCCGTTTTGGTTCATTGTCAATAACCAGCATGTAGACAGCTTTTGACGTAATTGCACTCGCAGACAGAACGAAACACCCACCAATTATGATGCATGCTCTACGAAAAGAAAATATTTCATTTCAACTGAATTCTGTAAAATTCACTTGTTTTGCATTCGTTGGGTAACATTTTCAAGATGTGGGGCGCTTTCCATTCGACCAAAAATTCTGGTTTGAGTTTCCGGAAAATTCCAGTGGCAAATGGAACAGCATTTTCCAACTTTTCCGGTTGACTACACATAAGGCAAAACAAAATTTGCATATGATCAGGTTGTGCGTCTAATATTGAAATTTCTACGGTGCATTAAAATAATGCACTGTGGTCGGTTTCCTTCACATATAACTCGATATTTTTGCAAATAAAAAGCACACCGAGCACTGAAAATAAACGCCATGAATGACATCGTGGCCACAAATACAGGGACCTTTAAAAAGGCACACTACAAGCAACGAAAACGTCGCCAACCAAAAAAGTTTAAAGGAGAAGTTCACTCCAGAATGGCCATTTATTTTCTTTACGCCAATAGAAAGTTTATACAAAGATATGTTATTCCCCAAAATTTTAGCCCTCAACGTGCGCTATAACCCTACGAAATATTTTCCAAAACTCGACAACTGGACGCCGCCATCTTGGAGCTGGTAATGTATGCGTGACGTCAAAGAGCTCAGCCTGAAGTTTGGCGGGAAAATTTAGTTACTCGAAACTCCTTGTTTCTTCGTAGTGGCTTTTGTTTGTCAACATGCCTCTTTGTGTTGCTCCATTTTGCTCAAACAGAGCTCCAAGAAATACAAAAAACAAGGAGTTTCGACTATTAAAATTTTCTCGTCAAACTTAAGGCTGAGCTCTTTGACGTCACGCATACATTACCAGCTCCAAGATGGCGGCGTTCAGGTGTCGAGTTTGGGAAAGATTTCGTAGGGTTATAGCGAACGTTAGAGGCTGAAATTTTGGTGAATAACATATCTTTGTGTAAACTTTTTATTGGCGTAAAGAAAATAAATGGCCATTCTGGAGTGAGCTTCTCCTTTAATGAGCAAAACAATGGCGTAGCCTACACGCGCGTTATAAATATTTGTACATTTCTTTGCTGCCGCCTGCAAAACATCAACGAAAAACAACCGAATTCACCTGAATTTTTTGTTTGGAGTTTCAAGAATGCTTCCTTAACACATGTAACTGCTTTCAGCTGCACAAATCGCTAAATTTTCTGCCGAAGGAACGTTAACTTAGGCTGAGTGTAAAATGGTAGCTTTTTCCAAAATTTCCGGAAAAGAGGACAACCTCGCAAGGTAGACCCAAATTTCCGAAAACAATTTCCGGGAACTTTCAGTTCCATTTGATTTTGCTTCTGGAATTTCCGGGGGTTTTCGGTTGAATGGTTCGCATTTCGGAAAGTCAACACTTTCTGGATTTTCTGGAAACTTTCCCAGGAAATTTCTGTACCATTCGTCCTTGTTCCGAAATTTCCAGAATTTTTGGTCGAATGGAAAGCGCCCGTGGTTTTCGGTTTCCAACAAGAAATTTCATTTGCTACACAGTAAAAACAGTCCGAACGAGTAAGAACCTAGTTTCTTACATAAATGGTAGTTAACACAAATTTAGGCTATTTAGGTTCTTAATAGGTTCGTATTTTCTGAAGAAAACTTTAAAATTGTTACTAGAACTTTTAGTGATATTCGGCCTATTATTTGTGTATAAATTTGCATACCACACAAGTGTTTATGTAAAAATAAAGCGCTATAATCATTCAGAAAATGACATTGTATATATGTACAGTTAAGCCTTGTCCAAACTTATTTTCCCAAAAGTAAACATTTTTAATCAATTTTAGAAAACAAGAACCTGTTTTCAAATTTGAGCCTTGTTAGGTTCATATAAAAATGTGGTCTAATTTGCAAACTTTAGCCTAACAGGTTCTTAAATGTTAGGTTCTTACTCGCGGTTTTTTTTGCTGTATTACAATTATAGACTAAGAAGCAGTCGCTTACTTTCTTTCCCTCTCAAACGAATATTTTTGTCCTGCTACTCCCGAAAATCTCCAAACCACAACAGCTGAGGAACACGCGTCTAGTATTGCTGCAAACTGCAAAAGATTTGTAGAAAGATAGATACGTGGGTGAACCAATGAATGAAGAAGGAACGAACGAAAGAAGGATTCAAACAAATAAGCCGAAGGAAGGAAGGAAGGAACGAACAAACGAATGAACGAGCGAACAATTAAATGGGCAAATGAAGGAAAGTATGTATCAATGAAACAAATGAACGAACTTGAAAACAAAGGAAAAAAAGGAATAAATGAACAAATGAAAGAGTTTACAAGTGAAAGAATGAAGAAAATGCGAGCAAGCGAACAAGTGAACGAACAAACCATCGAGCGATCGAACGAACGAACAAACGAGAAAACGAACGAGTGAGTGAGTAAGTGAGTGAGTGACTGAGTGTGCGGTTAATTGAAGTAAAAAGATCTTTTTGGCATTGCAGTTTTTTGTTTTTCCAGTATGCTTTAAATCTTCCAATATATCCTTTTAATTTCCAAGTTTCCTTTTAACTTTGCAAACTATTTTAATGCAGCTACACCAGAGATTTTTATATAAAGAACTGTTTCTCGCAAATATTTATATTTGCCATATCAAATATATCATGAATGTTTCTCGATAACATTTTTGTTTTAAAAAATGGACTATTCACTCCATTCAGAGCAAAAAATATATTAACTTATGCGATGTTATTCATTCATAAGCGAGTGTTATTCCCCGTTTAGCATAATAGAAATTTCGCAACTTCTAATTAATAATAAAACAAGTACAGATCGACTTGTCGACAAAATTTAACAGAACATTTTAATGTAGACAAAGACAGGAAAAAACAAAAGGAATTTGAATTATTGTCTAAAGTAGAGTAATATTGTTTTCGCCCCGAAGTATATGTTCTTCAAAAAATAAAATCTACCTAATCTGGAAATGTTTTGTAACGTAGAAGGATTTTTTTCTTGGCGACAAAGTGTTAATACAAATCTCACACTGTCGGTTTATGAGTTTTTCAGTTAAAAATCACACACAAAACTTGAAGTAATTGATCACTTTTTTCAGAGAATATTGCGTATATAAACGTGAAATTAAAATGCTATCAAACAAACGTTATTTTGCTTTTGAAATTAACAGGCACAATTCCTTCCAAGAAAAATGTGTGCATACAATTTTTGGCGACAAAGCGAAATTTGTGTGTACTATTAAAATTAATTATATCACATTTTGTCTGTGTCTTTTACAGGACAGCTGTTTTGGCGTAAGAGATCTTTCGTTTGTAATTAAACCTGTACAGAACTAGAAGATGAATATTCTGCGCGTTTGTCTTTTAATGTATCGAATTGGACAAATGGACACTTTTAACTGCCACAAAAATCATTAAGAAAAAGATTGAAGTATAACAGTGTAAATTGCTAAAATAAATACCAGGTTGAATAATGGAAGATATTAAGAGTTATAAAAAGAAATCTTCGTTCTTTAATTTTTAAGCTCATTTCCCATCTCCTGCTATTATTATATTAAATTTTTGGCGAATAATATCTTACCGCGAAGCCGAATGCAGCAGGGCTTCCATCAAGGGTTGACAACACTAAATTAGCACAAAGGAAAAATATAAATTTATTATTGTATATGAATTCATAACAAGGGTATGCAAAATAACCCTAGTTTTTGTCTCCTGTTAACTTCCCATTTTGAAAAAACTGAAAAATTACAGCACTGCTCTAGTGTAACATGGAAATTATCAAATCCTCAAACTAATGAACCTTGCAATACTGTAAAATTCTGATAATACCCCCCCCCCCCCGTACCGCCCCACCAAACAAAGACCTTCCAATACTAATCCCCTCCTCTATTAACCCCTCCCCCCTGTTATATACCATAAGCTTATAAAAAAAAAATTGCAATATGTTTATCGACGTTTGTTGTTTATTTGACGACCATAAACATTGTTTTGTGTACCATATCGCTATATGTGGCTGTTTCTGAAGACAGATTGCTATTCAGTATTCTTATATTCTTAAAGATGTCCCTGGTAGAGGGGTTACGCTCTGCTCCGAGCCATCTTTTAACGACCCCTTATATGAGAAAAGTCTGACTCAAATTCGTATTGTCTTTTTTCCTGTCATTCCCACTATTTTAAAAATGCAAACTCGGCGCAAAATGTTTACAATGTTTGTACGCGTATTCGATATGTCAAATAATTTTTGTCAAAATTTGATTTCTGGAATATTCAGAAGCTTTTAGAGACTTCACATGTTGACATCGGACAAACAAAGTCTGTATTGAGCCAAGTTTGCATTAAATAAAGATTTTCTGAAAATGCGCGCAAAACTATATTTTCTTTGATGTGAAATCGCTTTCTTTATGTTTAGTTATGTATATATCATTTCTATTCCATTAAACTAATGAACATACCGAATCCACCGATCTTTTAAAGTTTCAAGGAAATACTCGATACAGTATATCGATAATTTATTCACCAAACATTATAAATGAATTCACTAAATACACTTGCTAGGAGCTTTAAAAGCGATTCATTCTAATTGTACTAAAAGACATCTAGTGAAACATTAAAAACCTGAGCGACTTATGAGTATAATAAATACACAAACACTCACCGAAATATACAGTTCCCAGTATCGAAGTTATCACTATTGATTCACAAGATACAAGCAAGGCAGCCTTTAGCCAAGATGCAGAAATATCCGTGTCAACTTTATCCAACTCGCGAAACATTCCATCTGCAAAATATAAACATAATCAGATATTTTTTTTTTGCTAATGTAAGGCCCATGGGACATTCTACGAATATCTCGGATATAGACCAAAAAAAACTCTAAAATAATGTTGTACTGCAATTTGTTAAAAAAATATATTTTTTCGATGAGCACCCGACAGAAATATACAATGAGGCCTGCAAACAGGTTTCAAAATGGCAGGGAATGTTTCAAAACTCGACGTTTTCTGACTATACAACTGACTGACTGACTGTTCTACAGAAGTCAAAATTAAACGTTACAAGATTAAAAAACAAACACGCAATATTACGGTACGTCTACCGACCTTGCTCGGCGCAACGATGGGCCCTTCTTTGGCGCTCCAAATCAAAAAGTCTCGATACATTTTGAAATTGAATCCCGTACTCCTTTCCAACTGCCGTGTTGCTTTGAAGCATGTTCAATAAAAGTGTTTGTTATTTTGTCCGATCATTCGTGACTTCACCGCTAGCAGCAAACCGCTTTCAAAAGCCCAACGGATTAGAAGTCTCTCGTTAAAATGTAAGATATTATAACCGTTCCATAAGCGTGCATCTGGCGAATTGTATTCCTAACGTTTTCCAGTTCCCTCAGGACTATTTTCCAAAACATGTACTGCACTTTCGCCTCGTAGTTTTAAATTTTACCCAGAACAGGTGGATACGCACGAATCAGACGATGCTGGACATCAATAAATGATAAATTCCCTAATTTCGCAGGAGCCACCACGCAGTGACGTTTCAAACATTTATTTCTATTAATTCAAAACCTTACTTTTTGTTCTTAGAAGTCTTTAATTACGGGCGATTCTTGCCTTTCAAATGCAAATTTTAGCAACGATAACAATGCAATAAGGAAAATGTGTTTGGATATTCAATGCTTTTAGGCAGTTCCGTCCATTAGCACTATCCTCTAAGTTAAATAGTGTTCTAAATGAAAAAAAAGGGACAATAAAAACACTGCATATGTCCTATAACTAATTTTAGGGACTGAATGTTTTCTTCAATGTTATGTTCGTTATATTGTCGTTTATATGTCTTTAAACGTCGAAGAAAAAATAATAATAAATTATGAACGAAAATTGCCTTAAAGTGGCCCGTACGATGACAGCTACTAAACGCTTTTTGTTGAGAATCAATACAAACGTTTGGTGCCTTCACTCACTTCGATCTACATTAGTTTTGGTCACACCAAACAATCTTATACCTCAAACGTTGAGAAATTTAAAATTGAATTTCTGCCACACTCTGTGGCGTGTTGTCGTGTTGTTTAAAACGTTTTTAATTATTTGCATCCAGTCAATATAGCATATTTAATACTCCCCACGAAGACTTGGCGTGCAGGCAATATGGACAATATGTCATATACATGCGGTGATATATATATATATGGAAAGCAATTTAAAGAAAAGTATTTTCAGGGATAATTTAATCGTACATAGCCTATCAAAGACGGATCTGGAAGCTTTTATAAAAGTTTCTAAAACCTGCTAAAGTGTTATCGGTCTGCCTTGAAGCATACGTCACCATAGAGACGTAAAACACGACTTGATGACCGGTAGATAAATGTCATATCAAACTGCTGGTGGTTTTCTAATCAGGCTAGAAAATCATTCTTTGTATTTCAGAGCATTAGACACTATTTAACGATCAGCGAAAAGAAAAAAATATATATATATAAAATTAAGATTCTTAAAAATCGCTTGCAATATTCGCATCAAGACTAGCCGGAACAAAGGCCTAGCTGATTTAAACCGTAACACTTTCAAAACCCGATTGACTGTCTTTTTTGAAGCATAAATTGCCATGATGGCGTTTTTCTCCAGAGCCCTTTGTTTTTCGTGCCTAGGCTTCGCCAGCTAAGAAACACAAAGGGGTTTGGGGACGAGAATGTCCGCGGATGAAATAGGAGACTGGAAACAATCGACTCTGTAATCCAAGATGATCCAAGATGGCGGATGATCTTGGATTTGAATGCGTAACCCTAGAGTCGAGTTAGTAGCGATGGTAGCTATAGAAACCATTTCTGATTGAAATTGATAGCTGAAAATCATTCTCGTCCATAGAGCCGCTTGTCCCTCTTAGGAAACATGATTTGATTGGCTAGATTTTAACCTCACAGAAACTTAATAACAGTTTAAAAAGCAGAGAAATCACTTTAACAGCCAATTGGTTGTTAGCTGATGGCACTCGGAGTTTGATTAATATCTTTTTGTTTATTTTGAAACAGAAGTGGTAGGAATGATGTTTTATGAATGAAATTATGCAGAAAATAATTTTTACTCCTAAAGATAGTCTGAATTATCTAGTCCTAAAACGAGCCAGATTTAATAAAACTACTTTTCGGAATTGTTTATTTTTCTGGCTGAAACAGTTTAATCATAACAAGAACCATGATATCACTAATTCATGCAGATATTCTCCGGGGGGAAACGGAACTGGACGAGGCGAGGCGAGGGAGAGAATCCGGAGAGGGAGAACAGAGAAAGAGGCGCAGCGCAGACGACCAACCGCAACCACGAAACGCAGGAATGGACGGATGAAGAACGAACGACCAAAGGGCAGGCGGCACGTTGAATAATAACAGTCAATAACATGCAGGGCGAACTACATATTTTTTGTGATATCTTGTTGTCTTAACAACCTTGCTAGAGACAAAATAACGAACAAATATTGAACGCAGAGAGAAAATATAGACAATACTTAAAATCTGCGTCTACTGTTTCAGTGTTTTTGACTTCAGTTGCTTAACACCTTTTGACTGAAAATTGTTCTCTTTTATCAAAAGGACTGTTATTTTTCATGATACCTGAGTGAACATTAGGAGAGGAAGAAAAGAAATTGCTATAAACTGTTTTTATACGATGCATAAACGAGTAATCTTAGCAGGTTGTAAAAATTAATTACACAGTTTTGCCACTGGAAGGAATAATACGGAAATTAAACAGCAAGAATTGAATAATGAAGATTTTCAAAATAACTCCTATTGGTCGTAAAAACAATTGTTACAGACTTTTTCGTACTTGGAATAAAGGCTGTAGAAGACAAAATTATATTATATTTTTGTCCAAATGGAAAAGAAAAATTTTCGTAAGTCGACTTAAAATATTCTTTTAATCTTAGCTGACATCCAAAAGGTATCTTATCTGATCTTTAAAGTGTGCTTTTTGTGACGTTTATCTATTGATATGACCTTGAATTGTTCTCGAAAACCAGTGTTTCGATCTACAATGGCCCACAAATGGTAAGGCGAATAATCGAAATGAAATAAAGGATATTTTTAGGCCTATATTTGGCCAAATAGCAAATATCTGAATTTTGCATTGACGCGAATATTAAATCACAAAATAAACAAAATAATTTTGAGTCTAGCTGTCAATATGAAGACCAGAAAAATAAGTTATTTTTTTACTTTAATGAAAACCTTTTCTTAGCTTATCTTGCTTTCATTTTTATCTGATATTGAAAACGTTGTCTGAAAGACGAAATCTTCTGTGCTTGATGGAAGCTGGTTTTAAAAAAATCATTTTACGAAAATCGAAATTTAATACTGTTATTTCGAGCCATTCATTTTTAAATTTGTTTCGGGATGTTGAGCGCGCGACTCCTAATAAAAATGCGACTTTGTTGTAATGGACAAATTCAAGTATTTCAGGTACTTCATCAATTTCTTTAAAAGTCGTTTTTCGACATGTCTGGAGATCTGGAGATCTGGAAGGCTATTTTAACGTGTATAAAGACCACAAAAAGATCAACGTGCAACTGTTATGAATACTGATTGCATTATACGCGAATAAAAGTTCAAGTTATTCAATGGCCTTCGTGGAAGGTCGGTTATCAAAGTCTTATACCACTAGAAATTCATATTTTCTAGTTAGCTATTTCTATCAAAAATTGTAGATGATCGACATTTAATTCTACTATGTTCTTGAAAACTTAAAAGCAACCATCAATACAAAACCATTAATCATTTACAATACTGTCTAAAAGAGTACATTTAAATTTTGTAATTTACCTTCTCTGAGAAACATGTCCTTAAAATGCTAGCTCAAGGTTAAATGCTGTTACAACTGGGACGTTCTTTAACTTCCTCCTCGATGTTATATTGTACAATATCTACCTCCACGGGAAGCTAGCTTTTGTCATCTCAATGATAACCGAGATAAGCCGTCAAATAGCACTCTGACAGATGTACATAGTCGATTCATATAAATTTCCAGCGTCAAATGAATATATAATAAGCCAATTACTGCTATACAAAGTGCGTGCATTTATTGACAGTCCTAGAAAATATTATGGTGGCTGGTCCTTTGACGTTACAACGGTTTTTTTTTTCAGAACTAACGCTTAGGTGGAGAGGAAGTAGAAAAAGCATCAACTTATTTTCATGCGAGAAGGTTAAAGCATAGGCCATTTTCAAAGATGTATTTTTCCTCTGTCTTAAAATCAAGCCTTATGCAAACCTGTTACATAAGAATGAGTTTGATTTGCATCAAAATGAACACGTAAGTAAATCAGATAAAATAATAAGGCTTAATTTGCAGGTAGCTTCATTAAAACAGGAAAAATGCAATTCAGAAATTTCTTTTGAAGTGCCTTTTCCGTAGAGTGCCTGATAATAAGGTGCCAATTCTCGTTAAACCTGTTCCAGTGCACAAAATATTACAGGGTTGAAAATTTCATAACGGCGTAAATGGATGAAAACATTAAGGCTCATCGAAAGTTAGAACCACTTTCTCGTTAACAGGGACCTTCATATTGGGGTACGAGTGATAGTACGACTTTTCAAACCTAGACTTGAAGTGCTTTAGCCTATTCGCAGGCTACTAGTGCTTATGCTTTCGATTTTTACATTTCACGCCAATCTCGGACAGATAGTCTACCTTTTCAACTTGTCAGCAACAGAAAGGAGTGAGGACCCTAGGAACGTAACTGGATTGAAATTTATGAAAGACATACTCGTAATCAATCTTATACTCATACTTCGATCTGAAGGTCCCAAATAAATGTATGTACGAACCAAATTCAAATTAATCACACATGGCCAATCACGAAACGCAAGTAACACTGGCAGAGAACCAATCAGAAATGAAAGCAAAAGCATGCAACCGGCGCGCGCCAAAAGCGGGAAAATTCTCATACGGCATAACACGCTTGGTTTTGATTCACCAGCATGCCTAGCCTGCTGTGATTGGTTAACTATAAAACACGGTGCTTGTACTGTTTGAACCCGTAGGGACGCAGTAGCACCGCGCATACCTATAAACAGATTTATTAAATTAATTAAATTCGCCAATCAAAAAACCACTAGAGGTTGTGTTAAATCCACGTATTTTAAAAATTAGTTTTAGGGAAAGTGTACAAAATTTATAGAACTCAGCACAGCAGTACCGCGCAAAACTAAGCAGATTTATTAAATATTTATTACATTCGCCAATCGAAAACCACTAGAGGTTGTGTTAAATTCACTTGTTTTTAAATGGCCAAAACATTAGCTTTATGGTTAGTTTTCATAAAATTTTTTATTCCACATCAAGGCAATTCTGAGAGAAATTCTTACATTTGATTTTCAACAGCCTTAAGCAAAAAACCTGGCTGAATCGAGTAGTTGTGTAGTCATTCTGCACGATATACAATAGCCGAATGTAGATAAACATTCCATTTAGAAACATGACATTTGTATTAACTGTCAATGCACAATATCACAACCACGACTTCTCTTGAAGGCCGAGATAAGCAAATAAAGAAAATTCTAGTGAAATTTCGTAATAATAAATTAATTTCTTTAAATATTCAAAAGGCTTTGTTGTTGAAGCAGGTGCATAACAATCTTCGTGGTTACAAATCCGTTATTTTCGCCTTTTTGGGCTGAAAATAAAATGTTTACCGAGTTTTTATAATATAATCTTTACTCTCCAAGAATTAGCTCTCTTCCTTACAATTTAAGATGTTTTTTCGGAAATATAAATTCACATAACTAACATTTTTTTTTGTTTTTCATTGAAAACAAATATCCTTTGATAAAACCTCACAGTATGATTTGTATAAACACACTTGGTGACAACAAGCCCTTATCGTCTTAACGTCTTACTTACGCCGAGTTCTATCTGCCTCTCTTTCCTTTATTGAAACGTTTTCCTATATATGACATTTTAGCATTATGTAATTTTATTTGTAATATCTTGTAACAGAAGAAGGCTGAAAGGGCTTGCAGAAATATCATGCACATGCAATACAATTATGCCTTGTTTTCTCAGCGTTTCTATTAGTTCAGTGGACTTGTGGTTCAGTTTACCCCAAAACCGTGACCGGCCGGAAAATCGGATTCGGATATAATTATCGACTTTATAATTCATTATTTTACTGATAAACAAATCCACTGAAGTACATTATTATCAAGTACATTATGAACGTTAGCTATATAGGAAGGAAGCAAAATTTTCCGCGGCACCGCGCGCTGAGCGAACTCGTTAAAAGATCTAATACTTTTGTCGCTGGGACAAACAAACCTAGGACGTTTTCTTGCAAATCAGATACTGAAAGATTTCCGCTTAAACAAAATAATTCTTTGATTCGAAGCGCTGAATTTTAACGAAGAAATTTCGAAGTCGAATGAAAGAAAACTTTGATGGTCCTGTTTTGGGACAATGAAATGATACATCATTCTTTTGTAAGAGAAAAGATAAACAGCTTTCGTCATAAATTGATTTAAACTTTTCAAAATAATTATTTTAAATGGATAAACTCGAATATTTAATGACCATAATGAAGAATAAAACGAACAAATATTTAGGCATGAATCATGCAGTGTTCCGCCTGGGGTTTCACTTTGTAAATTTTGATTAGCACGCAAGCTGGAATACAAATTTAATCAAAAGTAGCTCGAGTTATTTCTGAAGAATAGAAGGTCCGATCGAAGTCGTTCGCTTTCCGCCTCCTTCATCAAGCTTCCTGTTAGATATGCCATTGCGTCATTACAAAACACCTTCGAAGGAGAGAGAGAGAGAGAGAGAGAGAGCGAACGACAAAAACATTTACTGTACATACGTTAAAAAGACTTGCAGCAAATTTTCCTTTAGCTTATTATAAATACAACATATGCTTTATCTTACCTTCACTTTCCATATACCAAGATATATTGTGCTTGGAGCTTCTTGGGACTCTCTTTCGCTCCGTCCTTTGATAATTTGCAAAGCGTCACTTGCAGTCACATAACGGACGTTATGTCCTTCTTTTTCAAAGAGGAAAATATCTTGTGCTGAACAAATTCAAACAAAACTGAGTAATTCGAAATTTAAACCAGTCGCACAATTCCGCGGCTTTTTCTTTCTTCAGTTCACACAATTATAGACTCATTATCAAGGGAAACGAGACAAAACAAAATAAATAAAATCATGAGCGAATCGAAAGCATGAATTTTCTTCACGATTTACTCTTCCAGCCCGTGGAAAGAAGCGCGCAAAATTACTGTACCCGAGGGAATTTTGAAGAATGTCTTATTAAACTGAATCGCCTACAATATTGAAGCGAAGTTAAAACATTTGCGGTCTAAACCCTCAACCTAACAAACCTATTTTTAAATTCTTGAATAATATATGAAGCCAACTTCAAGAATTGATAGAGCGTTAAACTTGCACGCCATTGTCCAATGACAGGGATCTTACAGTCATCAGTCAGGTTGTCATATTCATCATTTTGCCAAATAAAACACAAGAGATAGGCGTGGGTGTGAAAATATATTAATTTTTACCAGACGCAAGAGACAGTTTCAGAGCCTGAAATTTTTGTTGCTATAGTTTCCTTCCTTCTGTCGACCGAAAAACATAACATCTCAAGTTTTACCTTAATTAAAACACTGATTAAAAAGTTCGCACTGGATTATAGTTTTCATTAAATTTTTACATTAATTCTTTATTTACATTACTGGGCTAAATGAAAACCCAGTTTAACGTCCGGTTACACGCAGAAAAACCTCACATGCATTTTTGACTACGCCTTACCCCGCACGATTAGTGGGTGAGAAGTTTAGAAAAACAAGAGCCAAGATGTCAAGAAAAATTTGTCGAAAATTCATAAAAAATTTAAATAAGAAAGTGCAATATATCGGACTTCAGATCTTGGCTCCTCCTTCTCTCTGACATCACCTTATTTGCATTTTTCAGTTGAATTTGCCCGCGGAAGCATTTACTTCCGCTAAACGCTCTAAGTTGTATTTTGTATTTTGAAGCTCCGCCGTAAAGGCCTAATACTTACAAAGCTCATTCAAATGATGATACGAACAAGAGGCTAAAATTAGCAGAACATGTATTGAAAACAAAATATGAGGTAAAATTCAAATCAAAATTTGTTTGAATTTCGCCAGTTTGGAGCCACTTTCAATTTTCGACATTATAAAATCAATATTTGAGGTTGCAAAGAAGTACCGTTTTATCCCCAACCACATTTTCCAGATCCGCCAGCGCGCTGAGATATTTTTTTCAATTATTGTGCCATTATTTTTTTTAATTTAGGCTTACGTCTAACCTTCTCCAACACTTTTCTCGTTTTCTCTTTGACTTTGCCTTTCTCCGTTTCTTGTTTATATTTCCTAATTCTTTGTTTCCTTAGTTGGTCCCTGTTTCGCTTTTTTCTACTGGCTCTTCGCTTCTTCTCTGCCTCTTTTGACGGCCCTTTTCTCTTTCTATTTCTCGCTGTTGTTCGCTATTTCTTTGCCTGCTTAACCGAGCCCTCTCTCGTTGTATTCTCGTTGCTCTAAGCTGCTTTTCGGTCTATTTTCTTGGGCCCTTTCTTGCTCTTTTTGTCGCTGCTCTTTGCTACTTTTTCGCATGTCTTCTCTTGATCTTTCTCGCTCTCTATCCCTTCGTAGAACGCTTGCATTGAGCCCTGTATCCTCGAATATGAATTTACTTTACTCTCGTTTGTCAACAGACATAAAACAAGAGCTCAAATTAATTTTTTTTTTCCTCGCGTTTTACAGTCGTTTTGAAATTTTTTTGCCACAACAGACCTTGGCAATTCGATTTCCCGCCAAGAAACGCGGGTTGCCAGCAATCTCGGCCCGGCGTCCTTCTCGTCCCCAGGCCTAATCAGTGCGCCTTTTATCGCTTCGAAATAAAACTGAGATTTGTCCAAAGAGCAAAGTCCTGTTACCTCCGCTAACCGGTCAATTAACTGATCCTTCAGAATAACAAATATATCAAATGTGAGTCTGTTTCACTGCAGTCAAAAAATTAAAATTACAGCATGTAATGGCGTATTTCTGGCGAAACCCATGCTGGGACGGCGGAGAGGGAGGGGCTAGGGGGGCTTTAGCCCCCCCCCCCCCCCCCGCCCCACACTTTTTTACAGTAACATAAAAAAATTCTAATGAATTAAAAAGCAAATGAAAAATTACTGAAAGTATTTCGTTTCTGGACGCCATATTATTGATTTAGTTAAGGACGAAAGTAACAGCAGTTACTTCGGGGGTTGAAGCGGAATATTTTCACTTTAAATATTCATTATTCCCCGCCCATTTTTCACAAGTATTCATTATTCCTTACCTATTTTGAGATCAATATTCATTATTCCTTTAAATAGGTTGATGTTCCCAGGTATACAATTTTCAGACCCACAAAACGAGAGCGGTCAAATATTCTATTCCAATTCACAAGTTGTGCACAGGACACTGGACATTGTTCTGCTGCTATCCTTCTGGAAGGTGTTAGTTCATCACTTATTACATGCTTTTTTAATGGTGCCCTCTAGTTACACCTTCAATGGCCTTGATTAAAGTGTAAGACGCATGTGGCTTCTTTATTTGCTGACTAGCAAAATAGTACCCCCCAAAAATAAGCCAAGCAACATGTTTCAGTGAAAAGCTTTATTAAACAAACAATGACGACAATGCGGTCCAACCAATGAGTCTATATAATCTGGAAAACAATGAAGTGTTGCACGATGTTTATAACAAGTTCTTTTGTAGGCCATTGTACAAACGTGTTCGAAAACGCGTTTATCTCCTTAACATCATCACTCGTGCAATCAAGTCGAAATTAGTGCACCTAACAGAAATACATAATATCACACCCGCTTTAAGCGAAGCATAGTCTTTTGAAGCATGTACGAAGACAACTGTACGTAACCATAACGACTTGTCTATCAAGAGTTACTTCTAAACCAATAAGTGAACAACGGATAAAAGATAAATGTAGTGTTTGCCTTCAGGAATAACAGGAACGGTACGAGTGCCCACAAGTACGTCAACGGGCCACATAATTTAAAAGTAGCATTCTGTTACCAATCTGAGTATTATTCCTATATCATGACACATTTTACATTGAGCACCGCTTTATGCGTTATCTATTTTCAGCTGTAGCTGTTAGATCAGCTTTGTGATTTTTCAAAAAAGTTCGACATCACCGTAATCTAGTACGGGTTGCTGTTCTCCCTGTTCGTGTACGACAAGAAACCCTGGATGGTCCTCCCGGCTGTTCGTCGTCTGAGGCATCTGAGTCAATGTCACTGTCTACGCCTCCTTTGAGTATCCGCTCAATTCTTAAAACTTCTTGCTGCGAAATTGTGTACAGTTTTTTTATTTGGCAGACCCTCATTGACTACAACTTCGACGCGGTCAATAACTGAATACGGCGAATTTCGACAATCTGAATATGACTCTTTAAAGGTGTATTTGTCTCCTGTTTCACAGTTGTCGAGCCATGTTATGCTCATACAGTCGTCAACGAAATCTATCCCGTCATTACTCCCTTTCTTGATCAGCAAATCTTTCATAAGAACGGCAAGGAAAAATCCCCATTCCTCTTTTTTTCCACCGTGTTTCACTGCAATGGTCTCATTTTGTTTGAACAAGATGTCGCACTGAATAACTCGATTATCCTGGGAATAGCTTGACGGTTTCTTCTTTACTCTTGTCTCTTACGGTATGCTGGCGAACGCTTCGTCCAAATAAAATGGCAAATTCACGTAAAGTTTTCTTCTCTTCAAGAGATAAATTTTGCAGATCACTTTGTACTGCATCGACAATTGCCTGTGGAATGGGCGGAGGAGTGTTAAGCACTTTGTTAGGATAATAACTCTTGGGACCAGTGAAATATTGAAAATGACCACTGTGCATTCTCTTTTCCAGCTCTCTTATACAGGCGGCACGCCGGATTCCGTATTCGAGTTGCGTTGGCATCGAGCCCTGTTGCCGCATTAAGGAGAAAAAATTCTCAACGATTAAAGGCTAATTAATTTCACAAGGCTGCTATGAATCAGTTGAAATGACCTTCTTGTACAGTGAGGTATTATTTGGTCGGGACCTTGAGTAGCTGTACGGCCCGTTCGCTCACGTGTTTCCTCTCCCCAGGTCAAAAGAAAAGCAACAACATTGTCAATGATCGATATTCCTTGATCAAAGGAAAATCTTGGTGGCCCACTGTAGTGATCAAGGTTAAATAGTTCAGCATACTTATAAAAGACAACTGACAGCTTCTTGAAAGGTTTCCCGTTCGTTATCATCCGAATGGCCTTATTTCCACTGTCGCAAACGAAAAGTGTCCTGCCAAACGTTTCCAAGCCATGAGGTGAGTGTAACGTTGCTGAGCTCACTACTCCATCCATGTATCCAGTTTCATTCGAACTACCGGCCACTAGTTGGTATCTCGGGACATGCTCAATGTCAGATACTAGTATGCCTAAAACCTCAGTTAAACACACCAGTAAGACTTGAAATCTCTCATTAACCACGTTTTTATAACACAGGGTTTTCGAAAATATTTGTAAAACATCCATAAGTACCTTTCCTTTTCCACTTCACTTGACGAGTATTCCGCTCTTTTGCTCTTTTTCCTCATTGGTTCATCTTTTGATTCATCTTCGCTTGATGAGCTAGCCAGTGATCGCTTTCGTCGTTCTTCATTCCCATCCCTTAAAAGTATATGAAGTGTTTAGTACTGCTCTATCGATATTATATTCATTCACGACTTCTCAAGATCTACCAGTCTCATAACAGTAAAAACGCGTAAGACGTTGGGTCCTGTAATAGTTTTTAAAAAAATAAAATTTTCAAGTGCACAATGTCACAATTCAATAGGTGAACGTTCTGCTAAAACACATACTTTGTAAGTATTATAAAGGCATACCTTTTAACGTGTTGACTATGACGACGATGATGTTCGCGATCTTTGGTTTTTTGCTTTTTATGACTTTTTCCCTTTTTCCTGGCATCTCTGGAGAACGAGACACAGATTAACATTGCATGCCCAAGCAGCCAAGGTTCTAATGCGCCGCGAATTTTTATCTCATTACAAGAAGAGTATCTACAATGATACATTCGAGTTCCTTCACGTGACTCATTGCTCAAAAAAGGCTAATTTTTTTTCCGACCCCATCTTGACGGGTAGGCAACGCAGTTAGAAATTATAGTGTTTGTATGGGAATCCGATGGCAAATTTTTTTCTCAAAAATTGAATTCTGGACAACTTATGAATCGTAAAGTAAACATACTAGGCAAAAGGTTTTATTGACCAAGTTTGAAAGATGTAGCTGGTCTAGAAAGCGTTCAGTTACGTTTTTAATTTTCCATACATTTGCCCATAATTTTTTTCCCGCGAACCGCGTCAATTTGCGGGAAAATATAGCCAACTGGATTGAAAATTAAAAACGTAACTAAACACTTTCTAGCCAAGCTACATCTTTCAAACTTGGTGAATAAAAACTTTTGCCTAGCATTTTAACTTTACAATTCATAAGTTGTCCAGAATTCAATTTTTGAAAAAATATTGCCGTCGGATTTCCATACACACACTATAATTTCTAACTGCGTTACCTACCTGTCAAGATGGCGTAGAAAACCGTGATAAGGCCAATTAAAACATGTTTTTCGTGGTGTTCTGTTTTCCAACGTGGAATCTGTGAGCTTCAATGTGAGCTAACAAACGGATAAAAATGTTTAGATTCTTTAGTTGGCAGAGTTGAAGGGCCAAAAGTTTTCAAGTTCGATTCAAGTCAGGGGCACCCATCGAGAATATAGTTCAAAACCACTTAAAGAAAGCACCGTTGAACGTATTTTAGTATTTAAACGGTAGATATAGGCATATTTTTATCCCCTAAAATTTTTTTATCTGTTCGGATTTCCTAGCTGAAAGTCTAGTGATCCGAAAGTTATAGGGATCAAAACTTACCTTTTCGAAAAAATTCCAGCCAGAGAAAGGCTCCCGAAAATTCTAGGTGACCTTTTTAGAGTAAAAATCCGTTAAAAATGAACAATTATACCATTTTTTAGATATTCGAAAATCCTAGGAAAGGCAGGCAAGCAAAAAAAATTTACAATGAATGTTCCGAAAATTCTAGATCTCAAATCGTCTTCCGAACAGATATTTTAACGAAATATTCCGTTGGGTGCCCCTGTCAAGTCTACTTTGAGATCGACCTTGAGGCTTGTGAACTATCATTGTTCATTCAATTGCAGAAAAATAGTATGTTATCCTTTTCACCTTTCACTGTGACTTCTTGTCTGTAGCGTTTTTTGGTTTCGCTGGCAAAACTGAAGTCAACATGAGTTTCGGATGAGTTTATAAGCGGTCAAATGGCGAAGATGCATGGATCTACTTCAAACACTACACTTAGAAATCGATTAGAAAAGAACTCTCGATTTTTATTGTTGTTGTCGTCGTTGTTGTAAGCTTATGGTTTGGAAATCTGTTCAAGTTAAAAATAGTTTAAAAGCTTTACTTACCTGTCTTTCCTGTGCTTTTCCATCTTTACAAATCCGAACAGTTCTTAGACCGTAACCAAAGCGTCGAATTAATTTAAAACGGTCAACTGAAGCATGTGCTTTGAAAGTGACGTCACAAGAAAATATCTCCCTTGGGGAGTAGTCCGCGTGGCAAATTTTGTAAGCTTAACATGAGGCAGAGCGCCTGCCAAATATCGAAAATATAGAACACCTGCGATTCTCATTTGGAGACAGAGAGGGTGAGGAGAACTTATTTTCTCTTTGCAAGTATTCAATATTCTTGATTAAAAAACTGAATATTCAGTATTCCTTACAATTTTGAGCCAATATTCAATATTCCTTTACAATTTTAAGCCAGTATTCAATATTCATTATTCCGCTTCAACCCCCGAAGTTACTATTACCAAAATAGACTCGCCTTCAACTATATCTACTTAGATACACAAAAAACAAGTAAATGCGGACAATTGTCTTGTTTTCAGTTTTAATCGAAAAATGTTAGGCTACTACAGGATCATGCCCTTTATTAAAACTGGCTTTTTAAGGGCGAGTGGACTTCTCATGAAAAAGGCTTGTTTCATCATTGGTCAGTTTCGTTCCGAACAAATGGGTTAAGTTTATAAGACAATACGGTTTGTTTTCGAGCTCATGCTAAAGGTAATTCATTTTGTAACAACGAAAGCGTTCCGGTAACATTTCAGTTGCCGGTACTTCAACATGGTGAGAAGCCGGTTCGTGTCTTAGTGTAAGGTTTAAAGGGCTAGTGAGTAGTTATATCGAACGCTTTGTGGAGCAACGTCTCTTTATCGCAACATTTTGTCGTTTTAAGCAATACTTTAACAAAAAAATTTAAGCGCTGAACGTTTAAATTTTTAATTTCAAATGCATTTTCCGGTATCTAAGAGAAATTGAAATCCAAATTTTCCCAGAGGAGCATACCCCCGCACCCGGACCCCCCCCCCCCTAGTTGGTTCACACTTCCGCGCTCGAGTTTAAGCACCCCCCCCCCCCCAATACGTTTTCAGTTTAGACTGTTTTTCCAACAAATAAGTGGTAATTTGTTCTAACAAAGGAAGAGGTCCTATATGTATATACCGCCCGTAGTTTACACAGGAACAAGAAAAAATGTTAAGTGATTTACTGAAAAGTCTGACCATGCGAAACTTGTCTTTATTAGTTGACAATACATTACATTTGTTACTCAGGGTAGAATTTAAGTTTCAGATGGTAAATTAAAAGTAACTAATTTTTCACAAAACATAACTTATCTTCATTTCTACTGACAAGTTCGACGTCTTAAACCGCCAAAAATCCTCACTACAGTAATAAATTTGTATGTTTCAGTAAAATATACAAAATATGGAATAGAGCTCATAAAAAAATTCTTTATAAATGGGCTGGTAATTTTCACCTTAAAATTTTCAAAGGAGCTGGGTCTCAGAAAATTTCTGAAGAGTTAAACCCAATTTTTTCAAGGTCGCCTTCATTCAAAATCCTTCTCAATCATTCCCAATCTTAACCATCCTTGTTCCTTTTTGGTTTATTTTTACCTTATTTTTTACCTTAGTAAACTATTATTTCTGATTATTTTGAGGTTTCATCAATTCAAAGAAAATTATGAACATTGGAAAAAAGAGAGACCTGACACAAAGTGCCAAAGCTCCTTTGAAGCCATTTTTACAAAATGGAATAAGAAATTATTACCAGGGTAATTCATAATCTTACTACTTATTTACTTGTAGTACAACTAAAAAATGCATTTAACAATACTTTAACTAAATACAAATTCCCTTAAATAGCTAACTCTACCCAGTACTTCAATACAACACTTTAATAAATAGTGTAACTCCAGTCTGAACTTCTTTTTGAACACCCAAAAATTCTCAAGAGAACAAAAATAATTTAAAATATACACATTTGTACTGCATTAATTGTGTGAATACTAGCCTGATAAAACAGGTGCTGTCTTGTTGCATACTTAATTCACTGTAAGTAAAAAGAATTGATAGCTGTACATTTTATAACAAAATTTCTTGTAAACCTAACACAGCCAACAGGCACCAACAATAATTTTGCAAAATGTGTCCCTGTACTAACATGTGTAAGTCAACTATGAACTTTTTACAGTTTTCTGTGCATGTGCTAAGAATTATAGTTGAATCTTGATAGCTCGATAACTCTGTTTTATGAAAGAACATTCAGTCGAACATATCCCCTGCTGGGGGTACCTTGCCTTTTAAAGACAGAAGATTTCCTAATAACCTGTTGAAAGAAAAGAAAATGAATATAAATATTTTTTCACAAGGACTTTTATTCACAAGTGCAACTAACATCTTATTTCTCTTAACAATCTCACTAAACAGGGTATCAGCACTGGTGACCAGCAAAAATCACTTTCTAATAGTCCCTAGTGTGCCAGCCAATCTTGATGAATATAATTTTTTAATAAATAAAATGTACAGAAGAAACAATAAACAGGAATCATGACAATAAACCTGTGAATGAGCAAACTACTCTTGGCTCATTGATGGTCAGCAGTTCATACTTTATGAAATGAATATATGAAATTCATATACTTGTACTGCTGATATACATATTAAGCAAATGAAAGATCATTGCAGTAATGTACTCAACTTAAGCAGTTGAGAAAAGCAAGCCTGAAAAAAATTCAGGCTTGAACGGGAATCGAACCCATGACCTCTGCGATACTAGTGCAGTGCTCTAACCAACTGAGCTATCAAGCCAACTGGGAGCTGGTCACTTGTGAGTTCGTAATATACCCGTGGATGGAGAAGATATGAAATGAATATATGAAATTCATAGTACTTGTACTGCGGATATACATAGCTATGTCATACTTTATGTAACATTTTACAATGTGCACAAAACTTAAAATGCCTTTCTCATTCAGACATCCAAAATTGCATGATTTAATTAGCATCCAGTAAAAAATGTCAATGTTGTTTATCCAATAACAGTGGAGGAATTAGGGGAGGGATCCATGGGTCCCTTCCTATTTTTGATAAAAAATTGTTGTTTTTAATGACTTCCATGCATTGTAAGATTTTTGGGTGTACACACACAAGGTCAAGATATGCCACTGAATGATGTAAAGTTCTGGGGAAGTGATTTTTTTTCAGCAAGGCCATCCCCTTTCTTTTCTCTGTTAAGGGTCTTCCGACTGACCCAGATTTTCGCATTTTAAAAAAAAAAAAAAGTTATACAGAAGGTAGTGAAGGCAATGACAAATAATTTATTTTTAATAATGGTTCATCCTTTTTTACGCTGTTCTCGTTTGAGTTTAACCACGAGATCGATTTTTCCTTCCTCCATTGCTGCCACGTTGACTTTGTAACCATGTCTTCTTGTTTCCAGGCTCCACGGATATTATGCTGAGGTACCGGCCCTCCTAGTTCCAGACTCCTTATCCACTTTATTTGGTTTTTTGTTTTTTCCTTAAATTCCGACCGACCGACCCAAAATCAGAAAACACATACGACGATACACGAAAAAAAGGGGAGATGGCCCAATAACAAAAAAAAAAACATGTTTTTGTCAACAGTAATCATCATTGAAAACATACACTGCTGCTGGACTCACCTTATACCATAACCAAACAGCGCTATTGCTATTGCAAGAGCAACAGCAGCATCCAAATACCAGATATGTTTGTTATATTGAAACACCATTGTACTTAAAATGATTCCCAGAGCCATCGCTGCACCCGCAGTGGAATTGAAGGCTAAAAAGAAAATCACAAAATAATGTTAACAACAAGTGTGCAAGCTGCCACTGGGGTAACAGAAGCCAACTGCTGGGGTACCATGAAGAAAAAAAAAATTTCTTGACTTAAACTGAATTGAAAACAATAAAATTGGCTAGAACATAGGTCTGCAATGTGCATATTTAGTGGTTACAGCTACACAACTCTCTGCACACATTGCATGCCTATAATGCTAGTGTGATAGGCCTGCATTGTGTGCAAAGGGCTACAGCCACATAGCTTTTTACGTACATTGTATGTAAAAAACGAGTATAGTATTATACATGCAAAACCTGCAGGAACCTTAAAATAATAATCAAATAAAAACTTTATTTATCCTGAAGGGCCAATCAGTGATCATTAGATCACTGGTATAAACTGGCGATCAGCATCAAGTATAAAATACATCTATTCTTAAAATTGTAGAAGATTTATATATATACATATTCCCTGACTTTGACAAGAAATTAAAGAATTTCCCTGACTTGATACTGTAAAATTCCATAACTTTTTCTTGATCCTGAAAAAAAAATCCTGTCTTTTCCTTGACCTGTAGCTACCCTGCAAAAGCTCCAAAACCTTCCATGGTTTATAACAAAGAAAAGCACAAGGCTTTTCTGTAGATAAAAATGATTTAGTTTTAATTATTTTTCTACACATACCATCGGTTCGAAGAGATTCACTATTGAGTTTTTCAGCTATGATAAACTTCATCCAAGCTAATGTTGTGAATGCTGCTAAACTGATGCCAGAAATTGCCTCAATTCCTGAGAACTGAATCAACAGTCACAAAATCAATAATTATTTTTTTTAACATTCACAAAATATGTGCTTTTGATAACTTGAGGGGTTCCGTGCAATCAGGGTGGAAGTGATTTTTGCCTCAAATGAACGTTGCCAAAACAACTTGAAATTTGTTGGTTTGTTTACGTCTGTGAAACATTGCCCTACTTTTATTGTCGCTCGCTTTTGCTTCAGTTCGTTTTCTAAAAATAACGTATGCTAAAAAACCGGTTTCTCCAGTCAGCGTCTTTAGTAGCTTCTTTGTTGTACTAAAACAAAGGAACTCCTGAAGACCCAGACTGGAAAAACCACGTTTTTTGCATACATTATTTATCAGAATTGAAGTAAAAGCCAGCGAAAATAAATACAGTACACTGTTTCAGTTGTGTAAACAAACCCGCATGCAAAATTCAAAGTTGTTTTGGTAATGTTCATTTTGAGGCAAAATTATTGCCCTTTTTGCACTGAATCCTTCACTTATGACAAATTATGACTGATCTTTATCTTTCTCTAATCTGAGTTGCTATAAAAATGGTGTGGTAGGAATGCAAGCTAGTTGGCAATTCAAGCTTATAACCATGATCCCTGCTATTATTAGTAGATGATTTACAAACTAGCCCAGTGATCATTGTTTCAGACCAAAAGATCCTCATTCTTTCATCATGGTTTTAGCCAGAAGGAAGTCTAGCATTCCTGTGGACTCCTACATGTTTGTACTCCTGATAGAAAATTTACCTGAGCTTACAGAAGCTTATAGAGAAGCAAGCATTTTGGGATTCCACTTTTCAATTTTTTGTATAGAGCGTGACGTACTTGGATTACCACTGACTGTACAAATTGTACATGGTAATTAATTCAGACTACAAAATGCCTGTCCCAGTGCTTAAAAAAAATGAATTGAGCTATAACGTAAATTATATGAAATTACTAATGTTAGTGAAGTGTATTTGCTTACTCTGACTGGATGTTTCTCCACAACCAAGGACCTGAGGGCTCGGATAAATATACCAGTAGCAGACAGGACAAATAATACAGCAATTGCTATACAGGCTCTGAAATGGAAAGATAAATGACTCAGAAGGTCATAGCTCTTGGGGAGGGAACTGACTGGGGGGCTAACATCCCCCCCCCCTCATTTACTGCTGAAAAATTCAAAGTCCACAAGGTTAAAAATCCCCCACCTATTGGATCTGCCACTAAAAATGAACACAGTACCCTTGGAACTCCACAAACCTACCAACCACAAATTTTTTTTATTAACTTTAAGACTGAAGCTTTAGCAACCAACATATTAATACAGCTAATATTGACTCAAATATAACACAGTAATAAGGCAACTCAGTGATGCAAAAGGAAAAGGCATATAAATTATTCACTAAAAGTGGTCTTTTGGGTTGGCATACCATAAAATTCTGGTAATAAGCCCTGGGCTTATACAACTTCGTATGCTGCCAGCACTCCTGCACTAAGAACTAAGTAATAAATTATAAAACTGAGGCTTTCATGATTGTAGGAATGCAGTCTAGAAAGCCTTGATCGTACTGCTTGCAAAGTTGCCAGTGAAGTTAGCCCAGGTTGAGAGTTGATCCTTGTATGCAGACTTAACTTCGGTGTTGAAATTAAAAAAGAAATGACATTTAATTACCTTCTTTCTCTTTCCCATGAATAAGTCTTTCCTGCCGCACCGCAAAATCTCCAAATTACAACCAATGATGAACAAACATCCAGAAAAGAATCAAACTAAAACAAAACAAAAATTCAGCAATGGAAACATTGTTTCAGAACTGAGAAATGAGATTATGAGGGACTGCATCTACTGGTAGCTATCAAAGTGTCCAATACCCCCAGAACTGTTCCCAGTTTCCAAATAGCATATAGTCAAGCGACTAGAAGTATATATCTACTCCCCTTTGATAGGACGGACACTTGTTTATACAGCATTACCCTCAGCATTAAATACGGCAGTTGGTATCCATTTACGACAACTGGGTGGAGAGGGGAACTGTGAGAGTAAAGCATCTTGCCCAGGAACATTTTGTAATGACAGTGGCCGGTCCTCAAACCTGACGCACTCTTGGCAGAGTCCATTGTGCTAAACACCTTATCACTCGATAACATCCATCTTTTCCTTCACAAATGAGTTTTGGCTTGACAGAGGAAGGGGCAATTTTTCAAAGGAAGGCAGTTATTTTCAGTGTGAACTTTTAAGTTAGTTTAAAAGTTAGTTTGAGACCACTAACAGTATACATGTACATGAAAAAATAGTTGAAAACATAAACTTACTGCAAAACCAAAAGCAGCAGAGCTTTTAGCCAAACTGGAAATAACTGTGGGATATAAAATATTACAATAAACTAATAATTATGTAGTACATGTACATATCAGAAACAACAAAAAAAATGCTCGAGGAAAGCAGATAGTAGCCTGTGTATAGCCGTCCCGCTCCGCTTAAAAAATCGCAGAGGGAACGTCTCAGTCCGTGATTTTTTAGCAGAGCAGGACAGCTGTACACAGGCCAATCAGACAGTTAGGTCCAAAAATGTCAGACTAATTACCAAACCTATAACCATTCTCATTACAAACTAATCACGTACCAAATGCACTAACTCCAATGACAAAAGTTGTGAACACAGAAGCATATGATATAGCAAGAGCCGCCTTCCGCCATCTGTCCATCAACTGTGCAGGTAACTGCTTCTCATTATGGAGGAGATAATCTGTGGCACAAGATAAAACAGCAATTATTATAATGAATCCCAAAGGTGATGGTAAAAAGGTAAAGTCTGCATACAAACTTAGTGGCCTATCAGGCCTCAGCATAAGAATATCCCAGGTTCCGTAGCAATAAGCAACTAGGAGCAGGGCTGCAAATAACAGTCAGTCATTGGACATTGGTCGACCAAAATTTGCTCATGTCCCACAAAATCCCAAGTGTGGTCGGACATTATGTCCGGACAAAATCTTTTGATTGTAAATCATTTTACGGCAATAATGAATAAAATTCAACCTTTTGTTTTTGGTGATGTCCGACCAAAATTTTGTTTTGTCCGGCCATGATGGTGTCTTAGTAGGACATACCGTAATGATTCGATTTAGCGCCTGGGGTGCTTATTTTCTTTTGGCACCTCAAGGGAGGGCGCTTATTCGAGACAGGGCGCTTTTTCAGGGCAGGGCGCTTATTTGATTTTTTTGAGGAACAATCAAATGTTCAAAACGAAACTTTAATAAATATTAAAATAACTAACAATAACAGAAACAGTTAGAGTAACAAACTGTTGAAAGTTCAGTTAATTTTAAAAGAATTGTTCATTTTAGCAGTAAATATATGCATGTACGGTACGGTGAATGTTCATGAGTTTATCTATTTGATGTCGATGACTTCAGTAGGGGCAGTTATCCACAAAAGGGGCGCTTTTTAGAATAGGAGCACTTATAACAATGGGGGCGCTTATTAGAATGGGGGCGCTTATTGGAATAGGGCCGCTTATTGACAAAAACGCATTCGAAGGGGGGCGCTTATTCGGAAGGGGGCGCTTATTGGAAGGAGGGCGCTAAATCGAATCATTACGGTATGTCCTTTCAAGTGAAAAAAAATTATTTGCAGCCTTTTAGGAGTATTTGTACTTCCCCAGGATAAGCCTGCGTCACAGACAAACTAAATCCTGCTACTGAGAGTCCGTCTGGACTCCGTCAGACTCTAGCGGGATCTAGTTCGTCTGCGAAACAGGTTACCCCTGGATGGCATGCTCAGTACCCGTTTATACACCTGGGTGAAGTTAGGCACCATGGGAGAAAAATGTCTTTCCTCAAAACATGACAATTCCCCGGCCTTGGTTTCAAACCCATTATCATTAACATATCCAAAAACAAAGGAAAATAAAATTTAAACCAAGGATAAAATTGAACCACAACGTATAAAGCTGTAATGCCATCTCAAAGCTGAAATTCAGTTTAATACTATTTGAAACTTGACACTGAAAGTATAACATTGAATATTAATATACATATTAAATGTACCTCCAAATAATATTATAATATCATACAATAATCTCAAACTTAAGCCAATTTTTAATTTCTTTTTTACCTCAGTTTGCAACAGAGATGAGAAGAAGTACAAAAGGAAAAACTTTTTTTCACACACACAGAAAAACACTCTGAGGCCACAAAAATTTTCTTGAGTGAATTCTGACATGTTATTATTCATTTATCATGTACATTGCTGTTAAGTTAATTTAAAGAAACCAATCAAAATAACGCATGCTTCTCAGAGGTTTATTGTAAGTAAAGGAGTTCTTATTTGAAATTGTTATCTCGGATATCTCTGTGAGAAGTCAGACATTTGCTAAACACATGTCCAAACTTCTATCATTTGAATTTTAATCCTAGACAGCTGTACATGTTTTCACTGACTTTTTTAATTTGACATTTATTTTAGAAAAATTTGAAAAATCGTCTAATTTTAAATTTATGATTTCTACTTGTACCCAGCTAGCTGTCGCAAAATTTCATACCAATTAAAATGCAAAATTAAAAAGACTTAGAAATAAAATGAAATCATAAATATTATTCATGTGCAAATATACAAGGAACTGATGAAATCATTTAAAAATTAAATGAAATTCAATCCTTAGCCAAAACATTTTACATTATTTTTCTCTGAAATATTAAATGCTCATGAAATTTTGAAATAAATTTTACAGAATTAACTCCCACAAAGTTTAATTATCACTTTGAACAAGAAAAGCCTTGAATCCTTGTAGGAGGGAATTAAACTTTTATAACAATTTGATTAAATTTTAACCGTGGTTTTACTTAAAAACGTCATTTCAATTAATCAAAATTCAGGAAAGATCGACATTCAGAATGATTTCCCTCCCGCCAAATGCTGTCTTCTTCGCAAAGGAATTTATTCTTGAGATTTCCTCAATTGCAACCATTTTTTTTACAGAAATCGCCCCATGTAATTAGCCATCTTCACTTCGGATAACCTTATATTTATACAATTTCTCGAAAAATCAAAACAATGTAAAGCTCACACATGTACATTTTTAACGTACAAAGGGCGCCCAAATTTGTAAACATCAGACGAGAAATTCGAACAGTTTTCTACAACGACGAGATAGTTCAATCAGTAAAACGACTTTAGGTGATTAAACACAATGTCAACAACGAGAAAGCTTATTAGAATAAACATGATATTTCACGATTTGAAGTGGGTCGATTTTCTTGCTCTCACGAATAAGTCGAATAACTAGAGAATCCAAAAATTTGTGTTCCAACAACGCAAGTCGCTCGCTTTTAAAAGGCAATAAAAATTAAATTAAACGAAGTAAAGCAAACGAAATTAGCTCTTCTAAAGGACATCGAAAAGATTTATTTAACACAGCGAGAACACTTCCGATCGATTGCTAAATTAAACAATAAACATGAAAATTCACTTCGGCCTACCGTCGTCTAAGGGAGAGACACAAGGAAATCCTTCGATTTCATTTGACTTTTCCTTCGCTGCACTAACACTTGTTAACAGGACAGTTGAAGATCCATATTTTGTCGTGTCTTCCATGGTAATTTCAACAGGTCATCCATGCCGAAAGCGAGGAGCAGACATTTTCAAGTGACTCTGTTGTTTGACCTGAATTTATTTTCAAAATTCTCAAAATGGGCAGTGAACTGACCAGTGTAGAAGTCTGGGTAATTAGGTGGTTCTGGGGAGGACTGGGAAAAGGTGGGAATGCTGATTAGAAAAACAAGTGCTCTGATTGGTCAAAACCTCTGAATTTATCTTTCAGTCACGTCACGCAACGTTTTTGTTGTGTGACGATCAAAATAACGGTCCCATTGCTATTTGACGCAATGAATAGTTATAAAGAATGAAAAAAGGACTATAAAGCTATTGAAAGTTCTTCGAGGTTCCTATTTCCAACTGATCATTCACTGGCAATCCCTGAAAAAGTTCCCTTTTCTTTCCTGAGCTGTGCGTTTATCCCCGGAGAGTGGGAACGAGAACGAGTTCCAACGAGGAGATCTGGGGAGGGTTAGGCGCGACATTTTATTATTTCACTGCAATCTCGAGCCCAGAGTGACCCCCGGCTCCGCGATCCGTCAGCGGTTGGTCAGCAGTAGGGTCGCCGGGACTCACTCTGGGAAACTGAATAATAATTCAGTGTCTTACTGGTCCTCACAGAACAATAGAAATCAACACGGAAGTCTGAAAATCTTCCCCGGAAGTAAACCAAACCGGAAACCCTGGAAAAACATTTTTTGTTTTCCATGGTCAAATGTTCAGGTGTATCACCTTAATTTTGTAAAACACCTAAGAACTTGTCATATGGCGCTACATAAATGAAGTATTTTCTAATTCTACCATTCTTTTTGAACTCAAAAGATACCTTGAATAAATCAAAGGCTCTATGAGCAAAGTCGTGAATGTGGTATATTATAAACTGATAGACCAGAATTAGCCAAAATAAATTTTAAATGTCTGCTGACAAACGACAATTTTTGTAATTGTCTATGAAATCTGTTAAATGTACGTCATAGTTGAGTCATGTTTAAAATTTTAGCTGGTAAGTGATAAATAACCCCATATTCTAACTGAAAACTAACCATCCAGTAGTCCTTCGAGGCCTTCTAGCTAAGCAGCTAAGAAGTGAAGATTATTTCAGAGCTTAAAATAATTAATGCTGAGAGAGACACGTATAGTGGTAACAAGATATGAGGTACCTTAAGATGCTGCGAAGCTGGTAATGGAAAGAAGCTAAGGAATTTTTTTCACCAAACTGTTTCACATTTGCTAAAGGGTTCTTTAATTAATAACCAGGTAACTCAGCCATTTTATACAGGACAGTGGTATTATTCGACATACATTTTTCTCTGTTAAAGAATGGCAGACACTGTGACAGAAGGCAAAAAATTAAAAGAAACTAACAGATGCCTCATACATGTGACTTCTAAGAATTGAAATTGGCAGGAAACAGTAAAGTCAACAAAATTTATTATCAATTTAGAGACCTGATACATGAAACAAATGAAAACTGCTGCTTATTTCCTTTTCTGGTACCTTTACTTGCAACCAAAAAATTTACTTTACCCCTTTACATGCCACGAAAATCATCAATGCATTTTAATCAGCCTTATTAATTCGTTTTTAAATAATCTCTATACATTGCCAGCCATTCTGCATAGATTTGGTGGCCATGTTGGATTAAAGGATCTGAACCTTAAAGCTTGTTTATCTTTTACTCTTTGTTTTCAGCAGTCAATAACAATAACTTCCAAATATTTTATTTTTCAAGTTGTACAGTCTGCTAAAAGTCAATTTATAGAGAGCAGTATTCACTGTTTGTGAAATGAGAGTAAATTTGAAATAAAATTCTTTTTCTGTTCATGTGTTTCATACAAGTTACTGCAGGATGTTCATTCCAGCCCACACCTCTTGACAGCCTAGCCCCATGCAGAGTTCAGTGATGTGCTGTATTGCAGGATATTGTTTTGGCGAATCTGTAAATTAATTCAAAATTCTATGTGCCTTGTTAAAATAAATCTGTAGGACAACACGTACAACAAACCATCTAAGTGTAAGCAATTTGTTATTTATCAACATGGCATGCAACCAGGTTCCTTTTCGGCTGAGATGACTGCATGCATTTATTTGGGGGGGGGGGGGAGGCATAGGACATGTACAGAAATCAACCTTAAGGTTACTATTGTTATATTAGTGGCTATTACATTTTAGCAATTTTAGTGAGTTGGGCGAAAATTGCTAAATTTAGTACTTGCTAAAATTTGTCTTGGTCAAATTTCAAGTACCTCCCCGGTACCCCCTTCCCACCCTAATGGAACACAAAAATGGATACTGGTAACTTTGTTCTTTTAGGCAATGCAATTTATGTTCATTCAATGTCAAGATACGGTAGTTTTTTTCTTTTACTGAACATTTATTTTCATCTTAGCCATATGTTCATCACCGGCCAGTAAAAGCTGGTTTACACGATATTACTATTTTTTGAAGTTTTTGGAAAATCCCTATATTAAATAGTCGCTAAATCTTGCTCAGAAAAAATCGCTTAAATTAATAGCCGCTAACAGTAGTCCTCTCTCAGTATTTCTTTGAATGTCTACCCCATAGCACTCAGTGGATGTTGACAAAGCAAAAAATTACCTGAGTGCAATGATACACCCCTGGAGAACTACAATTACCACAGTTGAAGTAATATGTCCCTTTTTTGACAGACCATGTGTATTAAGAAAAAATAATTGTAAGGAACTGATGCATAATACTGTGTTTACAAATGTAGTTTTGCCTTCAAAAGCAGAGCAAATTTATCATTCACATAAGGCTTGCTACCTAATGAGCTACGAATGCCAAAGGAAATTTTGATTTAAGTTTAAGTCACGAGATAGATGTACTTGGGAACTTCGTTAACGAGAGTGTGACAACGAATATAAAATATTACTAGATACAAAAACTTGACGAACGTGCAAATGAATGATCGACCGAAAGACAAAGCAAGCCAACTATAGATATCTCTAATTGTTTCGAAACGCATCAGTTTAATCTTGCTGAGTGAGACTAATTTGTAGCGGAAAATACAGCCTTATTTAGGGTGATTTATTACTTACCAACTATTTGATTGCATTTCAATGAAAGATAATTTCATATCCGCGGACTTTCAAAATAAGCTATTTATCGGCGTGCACATTTCTTGCTTCCTTGGCCATCCTTTCCGTTGCATTGTGTGTAAATGTGGATTCGAGCACTGGCCTCACTAGAAAAATTCCTTCCAGAAAGGAAAAAATATTCGTATTCTCCTGACGTACATCCACAAGTTCGCATTACAACTCGGGAAACCAGCCCTTGTCCACGTCCATCCGCCATTTTGAACTTAATTTAAACTTGATATAAAATTGCCAGGTTACCAAGGGAGTTTACACAAATTTAATCGAATTTCTCCAGCAAACCGCAATAAGTCGTTCATTGCATTCACGACTTAAAAAGGACTTCCTTTAAACGTCAATTCTGAGCGGAGTTATAAAACAACAACGACGGCGTCACCAAGGACAGGGTCGATTGAAAACTCAATTTATAGTTGACTTACAAATCTCGCTAGAACTACTGTTTTCTTTCAAATCTCCGTTACGGTTTAAAAACTGAATATCGCAGACAGTGCTCGATTCAAAATAATAACTAATAACGCAGAATTTGAACATTACGCGTTGTTGTTTTGCTGAAAAAAGGGAATTGTACAATTGTGTGCACGTGAATTGCGTGAATGTGTGCACGAGCTGAGTCGCCGAAATGCTAATTACACCTTTTGAATAGCGATGATCGGTGTGGCCTTTAACGTCTTTATTAATATTACCGCCATTCGACAAGGAAAAAATTATTTGCGCCAAAACATGCAATCTATCATGAAAAGATGCGCTGTCAGCGAGAGGCCTTTGAAATATACGAAAGTCGCCAAACAAAAACTTTTATCAACAGAACAATAGCTTGTCCGTGCGTTGTGCATTATGTAAATTTCTTCACTGTCGTCCGCAAAACAACAACGAACACATGCACACAGTCAGGCGGAATCTTGGAAGGCAAACAAGATCTTTGATTTAAAACCAATATAGCAGTATGCTCAAGAAAGAGACTAACGGAAATCAAAACAACAGACGCTCTTTTGTTGACCGGCTCTCTCTTTTGTTAACTGCAGAACGTTTTTGTTACTTTTGTTGCTTCGATAAACACCAGTTCTGTCGATACTGTGTTAGAAATAGTTCAACTTTCTCGATTTACTTCCGTTCTGGGAAATTTACTTCCGCTTAGACCTAAGAGCATGCGCAATAAAAACCGGAAGACCAAGGTTCTACCTGAAATCGACCTGAAATTGATCTGATCAATTCCAGTTTCCCAGAGTCCGTCCCGTACCGCTGACCGACATAGACGGACTCTGGGCTCGAGATTGATTTCACTGTTTTTCATTTGATTGAAGACCGTCTTTGGTAAAATCTTGGTTCCTTTTAGCTGAAATTTGTTGCAGAATTGTGTAATTACTTCAACACTGTCCAGATCTGTTATTGAGCAACCATATCTCTTGGGAAATTGAAACAGTTTTACGAAATTTTGTTAGAGACGATCGCAAATGAAGTGAACGCCATACGGGTTTCATTACTTTGGCTGCTTTTGATATTCTGAACGCGTTTCTGTTAGCTGTTTTGGACAATTGGAAGATTGCTCATTTTCTTCTGAGATGTCTTATGTTCGTATTTTTGGAGGAACAGCTGCTGTTAGCTGTGGCCTTTATGCATATTACAGATTACGTGACAGCGGCCAGGTTTGTGAAATGAACAATAATTTTATTGAACTTTGTACATGTAAGGTGTAGTTAAAACCTGCCGAGCTTCTTAACCTTATCTCTGGTTAATTACAAACAACTTTAATACAGAAAACATATCAGAGCTGTCGCATACTTGTTTTTGCAAACATTGTTTGAGTTTAATTGGTGACCGTTCTTGCAGAATTCTAGTTGCATTTCCACATTATAGTGCTCATCGAACTTCATGTAAGATTATTCCTACACTAGTAGGAATTTATACACTAGCTATAACGTCTTTCAGTGGTGCAGTGGATGGAACATTAACCCGATGTGATCGTTTTTTCTGGTGTTCACAAAATGTAAATGCAATTATCCCAGATTTTTAATATATTTCGTGATTTATGCTTTTTGAAGTAATTTAATACCCTTCAACAACAGCATAAACATAATAACCGCTTCTTTATTACAGTGTGAACCAGAAAACCGTGAACACTTTCCTTTGTCTTGCACATGTAAATTTCTGCAGAAAACCATCGAATAATAGCCAAAACTGCAAGAAATATAAAAAATGGACAGAGATGGAGTCAGCAGGTTATTTTTCGTGAATAATTTGTCAACTATTTCCACTACTTCCTTTTTCAAAGTATAATGAAAGTGTTCACGGTTTTCGTGTTCTCACTGTAATGAAGCACTATGTAAACAGGGGCTTGACCCTGAGTTGCAGTCACTTCTTTTCAAGATCACTTCGTTCCAAGTCACTTCGTACCATCCTATGGTCAGATCGTTGCACAAACTAGTCTCTTTGTTCCAGCGTCAGCGAAGTATCGTTCATTGTCTTGTGGATTTAAGAATGAGGTATATTCATGTGTAATCTTGTTTTGGCTCAGAACGGATGATGAATGAAGTGATTATTTGGTGAAACGAAGTGGCAGTATTTGGTGGAACGATCTGACCATAAGGTGGAATGAAGTGATTTGGAATGAAGTGACCAGATACCTTGACCCTCTACTTTACCTGCACTTACTGTAGGATTGAAAAGTTACCCTCAAAGAGAACATTGAGATAGCACTTACATTGTCATTTGTCACTTTTTACTGACAATTTGGAAATTTTATATTTTTTCAGACTCCTCTATTAACAGTGAATGCTGCAGAAAATCCAGTAGCTGCAAGACCAAATATTCCTTTACCGTCAAGATCTGTCCATATCAGCTCATTAAAGAACACACCTGAATTTGATGTTTTGGTCATAGGGGGAGGTGCTACAGGATGCGGGGTAGCCCTTGATGCTGTCACAAGAGGTAGACTTCAAAGTCAACAGTTTCAAGTTGCTTAAAGTAGCAATCTGGGAAGTGTATTACCTTATTATTTAAAATTTTGGTGACACTTAAATTTAGCGAATTTAGCCATTTTTCAAAAAAATGCTAAATTAAAATGTTGCTAAATATGGATTTTCATGAAATTTTGTAAAATTAAGTGACGCATGTTCCAAAATTTACAAAAAAATCGCTAAATTAAAGTGTCGCTAAATACAGATTTTTCAAAAATGCAAAATTAACGTGTCACCAAAATTTCACGTACCGTTAGCAGGGTGTTCATTAAGCATCGGAGATCGGAGAATTCTCCTTCTACTTCGTAGAATTCTCCGGCTAAATTTCAAAAGCCTCTACCTATTTTCTTATTAAGTTGTGGAACCTTTAAAATTCATTCTCCGGTTACTTTACACTATTCTCCTGCTATTACAATTCTTAATGAAAACCCTGCGTTAGTAATAAGGTACTAGTCTAGTGGGCCATCTAAAGAATCAGTCTATAAGATCGTGTTCTAAATGGGACTGATTGTTTGAACCTGCAACCATAAGGGTTGATTAGTAGAGGGGGACAGGGGGGGGGGGGGTCTGAACCTCCCTGCTCCAATGCCTTACTCCCACTTCCTGTATTTTTTGCTCTTGGCTCTCACCCCTTTCTGTATCCACTCACTCCTCTTTGTCCCATATCTATTGTGAATTATAACAAAATGTTGCAAAATTTTACTCATTTTCTCCCAGTTCCTGCCACCTTAGGAATCCCACTTCCCGCCCTCCTTTCTCCAGGTTCCCGCCCTTTTTCTCCCAGACTTTCACCCCCTGTCGCCCTCCACTGATTTAGGTTAAAGTGTCCCAAAAGAACACTTTTCAGAGCATTTTTTGGTTGAGACAGTTGGTAACCTTTCGGCCTGTGTGCAGGTTGGATCAACCGTTTTTGGTTGGCCCATCAGGCTGGAGCTTATCTCCGTTTCTGAAGCATGAAGCCACTAGGAGTGTTTCTACTCCTTCCTTGATGGGATGCTTGTCCATTGCAGGGTTACCCCCAAGCATTAAAATTTGCCGGTACCCATTTATACACCTGGGCAGAGAGAGGCACTATGAGAGTAAAGTGTCTTGCCCAAGAACACAACACAGTGACCCCAGCCAGGGCTCGAACCTGGACCCCTCAATCCTAGCCTGCGTAGCAGGCGTCAAAAGGGGAGGGCAGGGGAGTTGGGAAGAGGGAGAGAAAGAGGGAAAAAACGGAGGGGGAGTGGGGACGAGAAGGGGAGGGACGCCTGCTCTAAGAACCCCCTTTTGTCCATTTCTGCGGCCGCTGGCGGCCGCAAAATTCTGATTGGCTAGGAAACAATGGGTATTGTAAAATGCAAGTTTCACAATTTTATTTCACAAACAACTAAGATGGCGGCGGTCATGGACGTATTAGCAAGTGCTTTAAGAGACTTAAACCTAGCTAATGGAATATTGTCTTGAAACCGGAGCAAGAATCTGCTGTCAAGGCTCTGCTAGCCGTAGAGATGTCCGGCAAGATTTCCGCACAGCCCCCTACATTAATTATGCATACAATATTCTGACTGATTCGTTCTTTTCATGATTGCTGTTTATGTATAGTGAAAGTATGAAATAGTTGCATACATAATTAATGTAGGGGGCTGTGCGGAAATCTTTCCAAGATGTCCTGGCGGTTTTGCCTACTGGTTACGGCAAGAGTTTTTTTTTTTTTTTTTTTTTTTTTTTTTTTTTTTAAATTTTTTTTTTTTAATTTTTACTTTTCAGCACAATACACTTGACAATACACGAAAAAAAAAATACAAAAGATAAATGAATAAAAAATACAGAGGTAACAATGCGATACACGTAACTATTGTAACTAAATTGTTAACTAAGTTATTGTTAGTAAAGGCTTCCATAAGTTCAAAAAATTTTCTTTTTGTCCTTTCGCATGTGCGATTGATCTTTGAATAAACATTTTTTCTTTTACTAACTCAAGAAAGAGAAGGAGATTAGGTAATTTGTGATCATATTTTTGTAGAAAGACATGTCTTTTGCTAAGTAGAATATAATAATTAAAGATATAGGAGCCAGAACTTCCGGGATTATAGCCGTACATTATTCCTAATTCATCAAAATTGTAATTGTCTTTATTTTGACTATTCCACCGGAATAAGACTGAATTCCAAAAGTCGCGTATACGGGAGCAGTTAACTAGCATGTGCGACAGTGTTTCTAATTCGTTACAAAATTCGCAAAGGGGAGAATCCGATATATTCATTTTATATAGGAGGTTTCTGCACGGTAAAATATTATGAATTATCTTAAACTGAAATATACTTAGTTTCGTTTCCCGTGTTATTCTAAATGGTAGTTTATAAATTGCGCTGATCTTCATCTCTTCTACACCTAACCTTTGTAGCCTAGAACTAGCTAAAGGTTCTTTAAATTTCTTTTGAATAAGAATATTCCGAGCTCTTTTACTGGTGAGTATTTGACCAGGAGGAAAAGTCGATTTTCCTTCTTGTCGATTCCCACCATTAGTAGATTGTAATTCACGCTTCCACCCTAATGGTATTGCTGCTATTAAACCCCAGAGGTTGGTAAATGGCGTAGCAAGGCCAAATTTTCTAAGAAAATTGCCATATGAGAGGAATTTGCCGTCTTCTTCTAATAAATAAATCTTTGATTCTGAGAATTCCAGCAACGTGCCAGTTTTCCCAGTATACAGATTTGCCTGCTATGGTTATGTATTTATTATTCCAAATAATGGCTTCCTTAATGTCATGTTTATCTAGAGGGGCGGATTTAACATCATGAACTTCTGCCCATGTTTTTAAGATGTCAATGTAGAAAGGTGGCATATTTTTTAGTTCTAAAAGACTTAGATCATAGCTACAGTCGAAAATGAGAGGGCCTCCAACATTTTTCAGATACCAGGACGGAATTATCATCCAATCCTCATTTGCACCATCTTGCATTCTTTTTACCCAGGCACATAGTAATGATTTTGTGATTATTTCATATTCTGGCAAATCTAAACCTCCTTTTTCTTTTGCTCCGATAAGCGTGTCTCTTTTTATTTTCGGTTTCTTGCCGTTCCAAACGAAGTCTGCTATCAATTTGTTAACGGCGTCAATAACATAAGGTGGGGTGTGAAGACAAGCGCTAGAAGAAATGAGTTTGGATAAACCTAACGTTTTAGCTATTGTTATTTTTCCATACAGGGATAAATCCCTTTGTGACCATAAATTAAATAACTTTTTAACTTTGATTAGCTTGTTTGCAAAATTTGCTTGGTCGCACAAATTAAACTTGTATGAGAAAGCGGTTCCTAAAGCTACTATTGGCCTTTGTGGCCACAAAAACTCGAATGGCGTATCTTTATTTTGCGCGTTCTTCCCCAACCATAAAGCTTCTGTTTTAGAAGAATTGAGTTTAAGTCCACTGCATTCCTCAAACAAGAGGCAAGAGTTTGATTTATCAAATGTTTGTGCGTGCAAAGAACCACGAACTATTAAACGAAAATCAGTGCGATAATGCAGCGATTCTCGTTATTTCGCCACTGAAGAGCATTATCGAAGATCAGCTCCAGGATTTGGAATCATTGGGCTACCCTGCGGCTGACTTGTCCAAATTATCGAGCGATGATCTTGATCTTGATCCTTTGTCGCCTTTTCGCCTTCAGCCGTGTCTTCGATTTCCTCAATTGCACTTTCAACATAAAACTGCAGCGACTTCCTTGAATTGCACCACTCCGTTAAATGTTTATTTGGTTCTGTTGTAGACCTTTTTCCTTGCTTTCGTTCCGGAGTAACCGTCGTTGGAAGTTGACGTTTGGTGCTGATTTCTTCGACCGTTGACTCACAATTCGCCGCCAGAAAAGCAGTGTCATTTCTGGAAGTTACAGCTGTCTTGATAAAATAATAAAACTCCGCAGCATTTCGTATTTTGCGGCCGCAACTTCTGCAAACGCGTTCTGACAAACTTTGGAATTTAAGTAACGGAAATCCAATCGAAGAACAGCAATCTGCCAGAGCTGTTCCTGGACTCTCTTGCCTTGTCGATTTCGTAAATAAATTTTCAAACGACGCTCTTGAACCTGATGGACTTTCAAATACCACAGCACAGAATCGACAGCGATCATTGAATTTGTTTTCTTTCTTTTTTCGGCCCGTTTTGAACTCTGTGTAGGAGTTGCTGACATTTTCACGCTAAATCATGGCTGTCCCGAGGTGAGATTTTCTACTTTGCACAAAAATACTTGCGCTTCCGGAGTCCCGGGAAACAGACATTCCTAGGTGTCTAAGAAGCGTGCGCTGCGTTCTGATTGGTTAACGTACTAACAGTTAACTGACAGTTACTAAATTGGATTACCGGAAAATTGGTGGGCGTTATGCAAAATACCGGGTTCTTACGGCAGGCGTTCCCTCTTCCCCTCTTCCCCTTCTTTTCCCCTCTCCCTTTCCCTCCCCTTTTTACGCCTGCCACGCAGGCTACCTCAATCCAGACTCCAGTGTACTAGCCATAATTAGGCCACCACACTTCCCTGATCCCCATAGAACACAACCTTAAATAACCAACAATTCCATGTGTGCATGTGATTGTTTCTCAGGTCTAAGTACAGCTTTGGTGGAAAGGGATGACTTTTCCTCAGGAACCAGCAGTCGAAGCACTAAACTGATTCATGGTGGTGTACGTTATCTACAAAAAGCCATCATGCAGTTGGATAGAGAGCAAGTAGGATCTTTATTTTGATCATTATATTTTCCCATCCAACCTGACTTAACTAAATAATTTTATAAAATACCACATTTATTTGCCTTGTTTTTGTCAAATACTAGAACTTTGTGAGATGTCTTACGCCGGTCCATGCCTCCCAAATACATTAGGCTACTGGTTAACTCTTCAATGTTTTTGTGTTTCTAGTATCGTCTTGTAAAGGAAGCATTACATGAGAGAGCTAACCTGTTGGCGATAGCTCCACACTTGTCTGCGCCATTGCCAATTATGCTACCAGTCTACAGGCAAGTTACATGTTGGGAACTAAATATTGGTGATTTTAAGTCCCTGTCACTTCAGTCCTTCACCCATTGTTATCACAGGGATATGATTTCACTGCTGAGCAGAAGCCATTTGAATAGAACACAATGTGCCAATCTCAGACAGAGCCAAGGAATAAAGCCCTAAAATTACCATGTTACCTGCTAAAATCATTATTCCGATGATGGAGCCAACTGTGAATTTTCACAGTAATAAGCCAACTATAGAACTTTATTTTATGCACCCTTGATTCAAATCCTGTTTAGCCTTAAATGTAGAATAAACATTTATTGGGTTGTCAAGGGGTAGTAGGGAGAGGGATGTGAATAATTTGTATACTGTAATGATTTTCCAAGTTACCAAACTGGTTGACCTGCAATCTTGTCCCCAGGGTCCACTTTTCTTTCCATCTGTGCAAAGAGTGTGGACGCTGGCCAAGTACAATAATTGTTTTTTCAGTGCTCATTTAGATTGCTAGCCAATCATCTTTGAGTGGAATAAGCTCTAAGTCTGTGCACTTTAACCGGAAGTCTGTGAATTGCAGACTTTTAAATCAGACTTGGCCAGAATTGGGTTCTTGGTGCCAGACCTAAAGAAAAGCAGCTCTGGAGATGAGATTGGTTGTCCAGAGGGGCTGGGAGGCAAATAAGAAGAGTGAGGTCGTATGCTATAAATAATGAAAGGATTTGCTCATTTCAGATGGTGGCAGCTTCCCTACTTTTGGGCAGGACTCAAGATGTATGACCTTGTGTCTGGTCGACAGCTTCTTAAGAGTAGCTATGTTGTTGGAAAGAAAAAAGCCTTGGAGCTTTTTCCGATGCTTAAAAAGGAGAAATTATGTGGTGCAATTATTTATTATGATGGTAAGCCAAGTCACATTTATTAAAATTGACAGGCTATGTTTCATTCTGGCAGTCCAACATTTATTTTCCATTTTACCTAGTATCATGGGTCTGCAATGCGTGCAAAGTAATAAATGGTTCAGAGGTTAAGTTTCTTTCAGTGCTAATAAAACCAAGCTCAGACTCGGAGTTTCGGCATATTTAGTTTTGTATCAAATTTTTTGAGTTGTTTATTATGTTCTTACAGTGCATGACTTAAAATCCTGGCCAAGAAACCAATCTGAACACTGTTATATAGAGTGGTTTTTAATCAAGTGTCAAAAAACCAAAGTAGTCACTCTGGCCAGTCACAAAGGACGTAATTTAATCTAGTTATCCAATCAAAACTCAAAGCAAATGCGTACATGTAGCAGACACAAAGCACCGGAAAATGTGCGCAAGGGAGTCACAATTGGTTTTGGTTTTATTTCTGATTGGCTGAGAAAATGGCATGAGTGTTTTAAACCAATCACAAAGCGTAGTACTTAATGCAATACTAAGCGATCATGAATTACTTTTGGCACTGAAATGAAAACTGCTCTGACTAATAATAAATCATTGAAACATTCACAACAACACTAACATTTTTTTAACATTTACATTATTTTCATTGTTAATTAATGGGTTTGGTTGTATGAACAGGTCAGCACAATGATGCAAGAATGAATCTAGCTATCGGCTTGACAGCTGTTAGACATGGAGCATCTGTTGCCAATCACATGGAAGTCATGTCTCTTCTCAAGAAAAAAGGTAAGGTGAAGGTTATTCTGTTACATTCCTAGGTGGGTTTTCAGGTAAAATTAAGGGCAAGGTGTCAAATTATTAAAAGGAATTCTTACAGATCAATTGATAAGGGCATCAACAAATTATAATATTTATGAGTTTTTTTATTAGGTTATGGGTTCAGGTAGCAAACCTTATTGTGCACATAGTTGGTAGATCCTCTCAAGTTGTCTAAAAAAATGTAAGAGAACACTCGTCAGATGGGTCCAGCTACCAGAATAATGTTCAAAGGAACTTGTCATTTTAAAGGATCATTGTTTAGATAGATTCTGTTTATGTGAAGATGCATTGTATTCTTTTTGAACTGAAAAGAAAGGTGTAAAATGGTCTTGTTCATGTCCCAACTGAAGCGTACATGTAACCTGAGACCCTTTTACAGTGTGCTGTGATCTTTTTAAAGTGGCTTGTAATTTGGTAAACTAAACATTGAATTTAATTCCCATTACAGAGGAAGGCAAGGAGGATGAAGTAGTTTGCGGAGCACATGTACGTGATGTAATAACTGGTGAAGAATTTGACATACGAGCCAAATGTGTTGTGAATGCCACTGGTCCTTTCACTGACTCAATCCGCAAGATGGATGATCCAACAGAAACCGATATCTGTCAGCCAAGCTCAGGGGTGCATATTGTTCTGCCTGACTACTACAGGTAACTTGCATGCCTCATGCAATAGAAGTACAGTACCATAGCAAGGTACTGTTCAATAGCTTTAATTTGAATGGTCACACACAAGGGTTTCATCCACAGACTTAAAAGAACCACCTTAATAAATACAGCATAATAAATAGTATCATCAAAGTACAGCTTGATAGCTTTTATTTGAATGGTCAGACACTAGGATTTCATCCACAGAGTTAAAGGTTAGAACCACCTTGTACAGCATAATAAACAGTACCCCATGAAAGTGCTGCTCAATAGCTTTCATTTGAATAGTCACACACTTGGTTTTCATCCATGGACTTAAAAGTTAGAACCACCATCTACAGCATAATAGACAGTACCACATGAAAATACTCCACATTATTATATGGCTAGTGCTTGCCCGGGGGAGGGACTCAAATATGAAAGTGACGGGGATGCTCGTCGTCTCGCTTAGGGGTGTAAATTTCGGATTTTTGGTCTCGCTTAGGGTGTTCCGGGAAAAACGCCAATATTTTTAACCATAATGGTCTCGTTTAGGGTTACACACGAAGAAATATACAAATATAAGTTCTATTCTTAGTTTTTTGGTATCTTTTAGAGGTCAAAAAAAGCTTGAGCCACACCCAGATTGGTCTCTTTTAGGGGTTCTTTTCAAAATTTCCGACGAGCATCCCCGTCCGTTTCATATTGGAGTCCCCCCCCCGGGAGTGCTTGTAGCCGATATAACGCGCGCTCTGATTGGCTAAGTGCAAGGGCATTATTCTCCCGTAATGCCCACGGGCCGATTACGGATTATGCAAATTAGAAACAAAACAAAACAAAATGTACATGTACTTCAAAGACCACATTGCTTTTTTGTTTTGTTTTTTCTTAAAATTGCTGCCGCTTAAGACGACGAGTGAAAATGAACAATCTGAGAGTGAATTGTATTACCCTAACGAGCTTGAATTTTAGGAAAACAGTGAAGGTACAGTTGGTGCCGGACAGAGCGAAGCGTTTGTTTGGCCGTTGGTTCTTGAAAATGTCGACGGAATTTACCTTGCCAAATTGTAACACAACTATAAATAACTTGTTTGGTTGACGTTTTGCGACCTTATAGTAATCATTTGTCTCGAAACTAAATATATTTTTTGACGGAGTACACGTTAGTTCACCTGACTTGTGCGGTTTTAAATGAATGAACAGACACCGGATGTGAAGTGATCATTTCCGCTTGAATTCAGGCGCTTGAATTCATTTCCGCTTGAATGCCTGGCTTGAATTCGTTATTTTTAAAGCCATATAATAAACAACTTATTAACCTCGAACGTTCGGTCTTTACGGGAAAATCTCAAACCTCGGCCTTGCTGCATTGACCTCGCTATCGCTCGGTCAATACTGCAAGGCCTCTGTTTGAGATTTTCCCGTAAAGACCTCACTCTCGGTTAATAAGTAGTTAGTAGCTTCCATTTGAATGGTCGCACACTGGGGTTTCATGCACAGACTTAAAAGCTATAAAACCACGTTGTACAGAATAATGAACAATGCGGTCTACCACATGAAAGTACTGCTCAATAGCTTTTATTTAAATGGTCACACACTAGGGTTTCATCCACAGACTTAAAAGTTAGGACCACCCTGTACAGCATAATAAACAGTACCACATAACAGTACTGCTCAATTGCTTTTATTTGAATGGTCACATACTAGGGTTTCATTCAAAGAGTTAAAAGTTAGAATCACCTTGTACATCATAACTTTCTTTCCCTGTCTGTTTGCAGTCCAAAACACATGGGACTTCTGGATCCCTCAACAAGTGATGGACGCGTCATTTTCTTTCTTCCATGGGAGGGTGAGCTAAACGTATTTGCTTATGATGGCGGATTTATATTGCTAAAAACGTTTTTCGTTCTTTTTGTTTAGCAAGGAATAAGAAAAGACAAAGCACAGAAACCTACAGACTAGTGTTTTTTCGCGTTAGCACTGGCGTGCTTGATACCATTTCCGTGATATAAAAAGTCTTTTAATCTTTCCCAATCGTCAAATTCTTTATGTTTGGTCATTTCCTTTGTTTGACCAATCAAACACCATTGGAAGGCGGAGAAGCCTCATGCAATTAAATTGCACGTGCAGTTGTTTGCTATTTGACTGGCTGAAAACAGTTTGGAAAACCAACAGAAAGATGACAAAAGTTGCAGGTGTGGTTGTTGGTTATTTGATTGGCTGAAAAGTAAAGAAATCCAAAAAAAAATGTCAAAAAGTCGCGCGTGCGGTTGTTGGCTATTTGATTGGCTGAGAAGTTGGAAAACCGATAAAAAAATTTGATGTAAAAAGCTTAGCTAGTGGTACGAATTATCCGTTTTACGATACTTAAGTTTTTTTTTTCTCTTTTATGTTGCAGGAAAGACGATCGCCGGTACAACTGACTCGCCAACAGAATTATCATACAACCCTGCACCTAAAGAAGCCGAGATTCAGTTTATCCTTAGTGAGATCAAACACTATCTTAGCGCTGATGTGGAAGGCAAGTGACAGACAAAGTAACCATGTACATGAAGACCCTTTACTACACTTAACACCACACACCTAACTCTACCTCTTGCGAGAGGGGCCTGAGACCCGAAAAATTTCATACATGTACTGATGACGTAGCTCTACAGAGATCCGAAGAGTGTCTCTGATTGAATGTTTTTTGCGCGGGAAATTCAACAACCAATCAGAGTTACTACACGAAAGCAACCGAAAAAAAATATTACTTCGCTAAAAGCTCCTTTTGCATTATAAAATGATCAGAAATTCTGATACATTTACTTGGATATACAATGTTTCCAGTAAAATGTCAGATAAAAAGTTTTTGGATACAAAAGCGAACGTTTTTAAATTGGGATTCAGGAGTGTTGTGTGCACATGAGAAAAACGCCTGAATTCGTGATCAAAGCGTTCTTTGCAGTAAACGGAGTCTAGAGGCCGGATCAAATTGAGAGTCGAGAGTCGATGAAGAGTTAAACAATAGCTTTCTTGAAACTCTCCCCCGCTATCATCTGCGACAGCGTGCTGTTGCATTAGCTAAGAGTACGCTAGGGAAGTGGTCATAACAAGTGTATTGGCGACAATCCACCTTGTGTAGAGGTAGGGGGACTATGCAAGATATGACCTGTCTGATTAGCCAAGAAAACAAAATTTACTGGCCTCAAAATGTGAGTTAAGACTTCCATATTAGGTGTGCAGGAAGCTTGCGTTGCTGGAGAAATGGCACAAGGAAGATTGGATCTTTTTCTTAGTTTCTACTCCTGGTATAGTGGGGGCTGTAAATCATCTTCTAAGGAGGGGAAAGAGGGTACATGAAGAGACCACCTGTCTGTTCTGTGAAACTAGCAAAATCTTTGGACGACTTTCACGAAGATTTGAACAGGTTAATTCGATTTGAACGTGATTACTAATGAAAGTTGGTACCCAAACGAGAGAGAGAAGTTGAAATCTTTTCGACCTTCTTTTTTGTTTGATACAGCTACAAAATATTCAAATGTATGATGAACTTTCTTGCAGTTCGCCGCGGTGATGTTCTAGCGGCCTGGAGCGGAATCCGCCCATTGGTTATAGACCCCAACTCCAAAAGCACTGCCTCGATCGCGCGCAACCATCTGATTCTCGTCAGCAAAAGTGGACTGGTGACGATTGCTGGTGGCAAATGGACAACATACCGATCAATGGCAATTGACACGATGGAAGCTGCTATTAAGGCGCGCGGGCTCAAGCCTGCGAGGGAGTGCCAGACAGACGGACTTTTCCTTGAGGGAGGGGAGGGTTACTCCTCTAATGACTTCATTCGACTGGTGCAGGATTTTGGTCTCGAAGTTGAGGTTGGTTGAGGTGAAATCGTTTTACATTATTCACAGGGAACCTACCATATAGCGTGTGGGTGCCCTGTGCATCGGATGTCTCCGTGAAACAGTAGTATGAAATCAAACATGTTTGTTATAAAATTTGATTTATTTTAAAATTCTCCCGAGGAGACTTACAGAAATTGTTTGATTTGGTAAGGAGAATTTAGATTTTGACTGTAGGACTCATTACATGTTCCTCATACAGGTTGCCAAACACCTGTCTCATACATACGGGAACAAAGCACCGGAAGTGGCCAAACTTGCCAGCATAACCGGAAGTCGTTGGCCAGTTGTGGGGAAACGTCTTGTGGAACAGTTTCCGTACATAGAAGCGGAAATTCAGTACGCCGTGAAGGAGTATGCTTGCACGATCGTGGACCTCCTTGCCAGAAGAACACGTCTTGCGTTCTTAAACGCCGAGGCTGCTGCCGACGCTATCCCGAAGATTGCCGACGTCATGGCGAAGGAACTGAAGTGGTCCAAAGCCAAGAAAGAGGTAATCGATATTTCATCGGAGAAGTAATAATTTCCGTTGCTGCGTTAGCATTTCCGAGTGCACTGAAGTTGACACATCAGGTTTTCGTCATGAGGATACGTCACGTTGCTTGGTAACGTCCTACGAAAATCGCGGGCTCAGTCAATTCTCGCGGGCGGGAAGTTGACTTGTTACCATTGTTACTCTGATTGTCAAAAATCTACCAGCACGTTTTTCTGTTCCAAAAAGCTAACAGTCGACAGAAAAAATCTCCGATTAAACCATCTAACAAAATCCGCCCGAAATGGGACAAAATGACAAAATCACATAAACACTTTCCTCCCTAACAGGGACATGTACGGAAAAGCATATTCAACTTCATAACTTGGGGGAGAGTTACACTGGCGGACCCCCCTCCCCTGTCCCGTTCCCCTCCGCCTCTCCCGTCAGAGGCCAAGGCCTGACCAAGACCTGAGAAGTCTATATTTTACCAGGGAGGGCAAAGCAACTCGTTTTACTGTCTGTTAAATAGAAATGTGTTTTAGAGTGTGACTTGCGATGATTTTAATTTATTTACCAGGCCGAGATAGCCGACGCGCAGAAGTTTCTTGGAGCCATGGGATTGGACGTCCAAGAGCACGTGCGGCGCGTGGAGGTCAATTTCAGCGAAGACGAAATCAAAGAATACGAGAAAAAATTCCAGCGAGTCAACAAGTCCAAGAGAGGCTGTGTAAGCTCGCTGGACCTGAGAAACATGTTGAAAGAAATGGGAGAGGAAGTGTCAGAGGAACAACTTCATGATGTGATAGCTGAGGTTGATACAAATAGGAATTCATGCGTGGAATTGGACGAGTTTTTGCAGGTAAGAGACCTTTCAAACATAAAGGCTTCAAGTCTATCCAAATTGTAATCCATTTCCATCCTCACCATCGTTAGTCATCCTCACTTTCTAATGGGTTCCTGTCATTTGTCGAGTACTGTTCTTCAAAATCAAACCATTATTGTCGGGTTTCCTACATGCAAGCCTCGCGTTTTTAAGTTTGTCCATATTGTAATCCATTTCCATCCTCGCCATCGTTAGTCATTCTCACTTTCGAATGGGTTCCTGTTATTTGAGTGAATCAAACCATTATTGTTGGGTTTTCTACATGCAAACCTCGCGTTTTTAAGTTTCTCCAAATTAAAATCCGCTTCCATCCTCGCCATCGTTAGTCATCCTCACTTCCTAATGGGTTCCTGTCTTTTGTCGAGTACTGTTCTACAAAATCAATCCATTATTGTTGGTTTTCCTTCATGCAAGCCTCGCGTTTTTAAGTTTGTCCATATTGCAATCCATTTCCATCCTCACAATCGTTAGTCATCCTTATTTCCCAATAGTTGCCTGTCATCTGTTGAGTACTGTTCTACAACATTAAACTATTGTTGGCTTTCGGAGTGCAATCTCGGCAGACCTGGAAATCTTGCTAAAACATCTGTAACAGTGCGTTATATTTACAGCTTTATTTCTCCCTTTCAGGTTATGAGTGCACTTAAGACCGGCGCCATTGCCAACAATCGGTTTGCCGTCATCATTGAACGTCATCACAAACATTTGACTGAAGACATTCCAGTGTATAGAAGCGGCGGCGGACTGTGACGTCATTAATCCACTAAGCCAATCGGAGTGTATTTTTTGGCGCCAATGTTATGTCACTGGCCAATTAAATGTTACGAACATGATGCACCACGTGTCACAAACTATCATAGTTAGCCAATCACAAAGCTTGGAAGGTGGATGAATTTGGAAATTCACTGATCTTATTAAGAAGGGAACCGTAAAGGAAGCTTACATTATGCAAAGGAAACGTAATTTTGAATATTGTAATATTGCTTTGCCAGTACTACAACCTAAAGTTCAGCTTAGAGTGGGAACGTAAGAAGCGATAAGTTTATTTCTCGGGGGGAAACCCTTTTTGGACTTTAAAACACAAAGGGGAAAAAAATGCTGGTTTCTAACTGGTTTCGTCGAGAGCGAAATTGTTCTGTATGTAGATTTCCGAGGATTACCCGAAGCCCTACAAAGATTTTGAGTTGATTCGAAGATGACCCGATTTCATATGACCCGATAACTTTCGTAGCTTTTAGAACGATATCGGAAGGTCAGAAAATACTTCCGATGGTCTACGGAGATGACCCGATGTAATTTTGTCCTTTATGTTATACGCAAGTAATATTACTTTTCACTTGTACTTTAAGAATTTGCAAATTCTATACATTCTATTGCAAGGAGTTTTGTAACTATACGAATATTGCTATACTATAATATTTAATTTGCAAAGCAACATATTTTCTTTTGCATTTATGCTTTCAGAATTTCAAAATTATTTTAAAAGTTTGCAATTTCACGTTGATCTTAAGCCCCAAGAGGTAGCAACAATCAATTTTCCTTTAGAATTTAGTTAAATGATAACAAACAGAATCTCCCAACGTTTCTTTAAGAAATATATGGCGAACGGTGGGAAGAGTTTGTATGTTGGTATTTGGCCTAAACACGGTTTAAATAATAATTTGAAACTTTCAATTTCAGACCTGCTTGCGATATATGTAAATAATATATTCCACAAAGATCAAAAAAAAATTATAGGTTATAGTTTTTGTTCGTGTTGTCGGGTTAGTATGCTCATAACAAACTTTTCTTTTTTAAAATTTATGGCATAAAGTAAAAAAAACTATTTATAGTAAAAGCTACGTAAAACAACGCTCGTGTAACAGCCAAACAAAAATGGTTTACCAGTGGTAACAATAAAAATGCCTGTATTTTCTGTGTGAAAAGACTGCCCTTTTTTCTACGCACCGTACCGTTGCTTATCGCGAAAGTTTAGAGATAAATTTTCGACAACTTTTTAACAATTGCATTTTTTCCCCAGAGCTGCTTGCCCCTATTAGCCGACTGAGCCTGGGACAGAGGAACAAGTGGCTCTGGGGACACATGATTTGATTGGCCGGATTTGAACAGGGGCTGCCTCGTCCCCAGGCGTCGGTCGGCCAGACGGTAAAGGCGGTAAGGTGGGAAAACAGGGAGCGCGGGGGTTGATGGTTGGGGAGCGAGCAACGCCAAGCGAACCGTGTACGTCAGTCCCACAACACCAAGCGAAGCGTGCACTACTAAGGAGGAGGACGCCTGGGGACGAGGCAGCAAGCACCGCGCCTCCCGCCTTATCGACGAAATGCAACGGCGCCCGTGTAATCTATCGGTACCCTACATCTGACAAAAATAAAACAAAATTGGCCAATCACAAGAAACGCAAATAATGCTACGAGCCAATAGAAACTCGCGAAAGAAATATGCAACCGGCGCCAAGCGCGGGAAAACGCACGTAATAAAGCCAAGATTTAACTTTGATCCTGATTGGTTAAAAAAAATGGCATGCGTATTCTGATTGGATAAATCACATTGCACGTGTTTTTTTCGAACAACAACAGTGCTTCCAAATAGGCAAGGTAGCAAGCCTACAACAAGTACATTGTTATGTTCGCAACAAATTCGCACATACCGTATTTACTCGAATAAGCGCCGCGGCGCTTATTAAATTTTTCGCGCCTCAGGGCGGCGCTTATTAAAAATTTCGACGCCACAAAGAATCTAAACCTTTACATTAATTGAAATAGCGTCTTTTGATTGTCAGTATTCGTCTCTTGCTGAAGAGAGAAGTGGCGTTAGCTGTCCTGGCAAAGTTCACGGCCTTCACAACATTTACAGAACTACGTATTGCAAGAATGTTGGATAGAAAAACCAATTGGGCGAGCGGTAAAACAATCACTTTGAACTGCAAAATATCGCTTTTGATGGAAAGAAATATCCAAGTTTTGTTTTAGAGTTGCTTTGCAGTGCTGTTTTTAGTTTAAACGGATTTCCTTGAATAAGCGCCGCATCGGGACTGCGGCGCTTATTCGGGGGCGGCGCTTATTAACTTTTTTGTCCGAAATGCGGCGCTTATTCAAGGGCGGCGCTTATTCGAGTAAATACGGTAATTCTCACTGAATAAAATCTTTGAAGAGAAATTGACTTTTACGCCATAAAGACAGCTGTTCCAACTGGGCTGAAATAGGTTCAAATTGCTTTGGGAAATGTCGACAAAATTGTATTGTTGACAAGCATTTTGTCTTGTAAAAATAAAGCATACGAGGACAATTAAGGTTTTATATAGCATGCGTAATTTATTCGAGTTATTTATCAAGATTCACGGAGGACAAAAGATTAAAGAACGATTCCATATTTGCGCAGCTGTAAAAAACTGCAGTATTAGTTTTGTAAAGTTCATTAGTGAGGAAAACTGCAATGAAATTTTAGAGGCTTGGTTCTAGCCATAATAAGCTACCATTAAAAAATATTTCTCGTTTTGTGTAAGTTCTAAAACTGAGTCAAGGCAATACGAAATGTATGGAAACCATTGAAGTGAGAAGGTATGTACACGTTTATTTTATTTTCTATTAGCCTCCAGCTATTCCTAGCAGAATTATCCCTTAGCTCACATGACATTTATGACAATTCTCGTCAACTTGGCATTGAACTGTACAAGTTTTCTACGCAAATTATTTCTGTAGTTTTAAACCTTCGATTGTAAATTCAGTTAGGCTTATCCCCAACTTCAACTTAAAATTGGCAGTGAAGGCACTTTCAAAGGAAAAAATTAATAAAACTTGAGCTAAGTCAGTTAAATGTTAATCAACTTTCGAAATGACTGTGCCTAGAAGCTATTTATGTCGCCTCATAGGCGTAAAATTAAACTCATCCTTTTTAAGTATATACAAGATTTTTGAATGATCTACTCTGTACACGACCTTCATTAAAAGTGTTCACTGTTAGCTTGAAATGATCGAATTGGAAAAGCAAGCAAAATATTTCTTTCTCGTGATCATTTTGGAAAAGTGAAGCTTTTAATCAGAAGAGCTTTCGTAGGCTAGGCAGCAATGCACATAAGGAAAGAATTCAGAAGCAATTATCAATTACAAAACAATACGACTATATTTTAAATTGTTAATTCGCCCCATGAGCAGAGCATAAGTTGATATATCAAAGCTCTGAAGATTTTCTTGTAATTTCACTAAGTTAGAACCTTGACTGTATTTTACCACAAAGCACTAGGGATATGAAGAAGTATGAATGAAGAAAATGGCGATAATTTGGAGCTTCAAACACTGTTAGGCAGCAACGAGGAGAATCAAAACTCAAATGACGAATCGAAGAGAGAATCTACCCCTTTAAACGGTAAGAAACCCTTGAAAGGTTATCTGTTGTAATAATAACTCGTTTGTATTTAAGATGTGAAAGGCACAATGGTTAAATAGTGATTTAAACTTGATCGGTTTTGAACTCCCAGCCTTTTAGATAAAGCCATTTTTAATCACGGAAATGGATTTGAAAATTTTAAGCGGAAAATAAGCCGAGTGATAGATTAGAAAATATCACAGGAGGGCATAAGGAAGTTTGGATGAATACTACCTGTTTTAAATATGCTTTCTATAATTACTGCTTGTTTAGTGTACAAAAGCTCCCTAAATCCCTCGAGTGTTTTTAACACACTCTAGCCTAGGCCTCGCGCTGAGAGAAAACAACTGATTTCAAAAGGTACGTGCTTTGTGAATAAATGGGACAATGGTACAGTAATAAAATAAAATGGTCATAACGATATCTTAGAGAAGCCGTTGGCTTTTAAAAAAACCGATGTTGGCCGAAGTTATTTGGTCGAAACGTCTTTAAAGTAAGTCAGTGTCAGTGTATTATAACGACATCTTTATAAATCCTATTTTTAATTTCTTAGGCAAAGAAGAACATTATGCATATTGGAGAAAACTAGCCATTTGCATTTCTTGTGCTTCAATCGTATTTACAACAGCATTTGGCAGTACTTTTTTCGGTGAGTTAGTATTTTAAATACTGGTGCTTGTTCAGTTAAATCCTCTATACCTCCGCTTAAGCTTGAACAATAAACAGTGACATTAGTCCAGAATTATTATTCTAAATAAACAAGATGTTAATTTTAAAGTCATGGCTATTATTTTATTTTATTTTGCCAGTTTTCTCCCAAATTGCTGGAAGCCCTGCAGCATTCGGATTTGCTGTAAGTTTTTATCACATTTTTTTTACATCTTGAGCATGAAAGCATAAGGTTATTTTGGTTGTATATAGATGGCATTATATGAATATGTATTCCATGTTTAGGTATTGGTTAACTATTCCAGTGAATAATAAAGTTTCATTCTTGGAAATACACCATCTATTTTAAATTAAGAAATAACTTAAATCCTGTATTCAGCTTTACCTCGTTAAACACAGCTGGCATTTTTATTACCAAATTCTGCTTTCATCGATTCAAAAAAAATGCCCAAAAGTGCAGGAAATATTTAAGAATATTGAAACCACGGTTTTTTAAATAAAAATTCGTTCGTAAATTATTGAGTTAATTTAAAATTTTGAGTGTAAAATTCTGCGAGTTTTCAGACTTATTCAGACCGAACGACTAACATATTGTTTTTAAATAATGACATTATAACAGCAGAGCATTTGTGCAAACAAATCACTAATTCTTGCCAAACAAAGCGAACCGCTCACTCACAACACTTGCTAATTACAGATACTAAAAATATACGAGTAACTAGGGACGACAAACATACGAGACACAGTCAGTAATAGCTGTTTTTCAATGTTTTAAACGTAAAATATGTAAATGACACTACGGAACTTGTTTATATTCGACGGGTATTAAATCATCCTCAAATTGCTTTAAGTTAATAACCTAAAATTTAAAACTTTACCAATATCCAATCGCATTTTCTGCTGTTAATGTTCTTTATTTTAGTTTAAAAATGAGCTTAGTTAATGGTTTTTGCTCATTGCAAAGTTATATAAATAGGGAATGGGTTGGTTTTCTGTCCTTTTGAAGACCATGGGCGCTTTCCATTCGACCAAAAATTCCGGAAATTTCGGAACAAGGACGAATGGTATAGAAATTTGCTCGGAAAGTTTCCAGAAAATCCGGAAAGTGTTGACTTTCCGAAATGCGAACCATTCAACCGAAAACCCCGGAAATTCCAGAAGCAAAATCAAATGGAACAGAAAGTTCCCGGAAATTGTTTTTGAAAATTTGGGTCTACCTTGCGAGGTTGTCCTCTTTTCCGGAAATTTTGGAAAAAGCTACCATTTTACACTCAGCCTGAGTTCCTTCGGCAGAAAATTTGGCGATTTGCGCAGCTGAAAGCAGCTACATGTGTTAAAGAAGCATTCTTGAAACTCCAAATAAAAATTTTTGGTGAACTCGGTTGTTTTTCGTAGTTGTTTCGCAGGCGGCAGCAAAGAAATGTACAAATATTTATAACGCGCGTGCAGGCTACGCCATTGTTTTGCTCATTAAACTTTTTGGGTTGGCGACATTTTCGTTGCTTGTAGTGTGCCTTTTGAAAGGTCCCTGTATTTTTCAGTGCTCGGAATGCTTTTTATTTGCAAAATTATCGAGTTATATGTGCAGGAAACCGGCAACAGTGCATTATTTTAATGCACCGTAGAAATTTCCATATTAGACGCACTACCTGACCATATGCAAATTTTGTTTTGCTTTCCGTGCAGTCAACCGAAAAAGTTGGAAAATGCTGTTCCATTTGCCACTGGAATTTTCTGGAAACTCAAACCAGAATTTTTGGTCGAATGGAAAGCGCCCCATGTTACCCGCTTCAATGTAATTAATTCACTGCAAAGCCAGTAAAGGCGAAGACCTTCTGAAGTTGTGCGGGAATATTCGGAATATCCTCGTGTTATATACGAGGATTCCAACTACAGCAACCGAATCGACTTCAACGGTAAATTACTAACGCGAACATTAATTGGTTCAAGCTTGCAGCAGTGTTAGATTCCTTTAGCTCATTGGTAGTTCTTTGGAGATTTTCCGTCAAAGAAAGCAAGGAGACCAATTCGTTTGAACGAGAAAGAAGGTTTGTATATATTGTCCCGTGGGTCTTTTCGGCGATTAAAATCCGAGAAGACCCTGGGAACAAGATTGTATTTTGGTAGTTTGGTTGTGACGTCATCAAGATTTAAAAATCTCGATATGTAATCAGCAAAATCTATTCGTTTAAGAAATTCTGTAAATCGGTGATCTTAATCTTTTTAGCCATTTTACTATCGAGATTGTACCCTGTTTCGGAGGTACGGTTACATTTTTCTCTCGACTAATTTCGCGCAGAAGATCGCGAGTTAAGAATAACAGAAATAAATGTCAGTCTCCGATTCCATAACTATTTTTAAGTGCACTAGTGGTCTTTCCCCACCCCCTCCCCCCGCCCAAAAGGTCTTGAAACGAAATAAGGCCCCCTGGGGGTGGGGGTCAGGGACTTGATGGAGAACGAAGAAGTATGGATTCTCAGTTTGCTCTAACGTTGGTTGTTTTCTATTATGATTTTCAGAGCATGTATTACAATCGCAGTGTGCTTTATCCTCTCAGCATTTGCTATAACAGCTAAAGCATTGTATACCTTAGTAGTGAATGAGAAACCGACAAAGGTATGAAACCACACTAACAATAACATAAATATATGGCAAACAGTAAAGCCGGGTTTACACAGAAATTAATGTTTATGTTACAAATATATTTGATGGCGTAGATGACACAACAATTATTTGTCGGCAGTTCAAAGTTAAGTGCGCCATTGATGACCTTGGACAGCAGAGATACGCACTGAGATATGCGCGCACAGTGCCCAGTGGGAGATTGGGGACCACGTATGCTGACCCCTCTCATAGTTGTCTCAAAAGAGGACCCAGAATGTCAACTTTTATTATTTCATTTCCCTAAAAGTAAACAGTTTTAATTGATTTTAGAAAATAGAAACCTATTTCCAAATTTTTGGCTTAAGTGGTTCCTGAAAGACGGTGTCTAACTGGCAAATTTTAGCCTAACAGGTTCTTAGAAATTAGGTTCTAACTCGTGGGTTTTTATTGTATTTTCGGTAACAGAACGAGGAGCTGATTGAGAAACGTCTTTTGTTGCAGGAATTTCTGATGGAAATGTTATCAATTGGCAGTTTTCTGTTCCTTTTATTTCTGACGTGTTTCAAGTGTCTAATAGCGGACAGAGTTCATAGCAGAGCAATGAGGACTGATGGTGAAGTATACATGATGTAGTTTTCCTAAATAAAATGCCTAATCTAGTCAAAATAACTGCTTTTTTTTTTCTCTCAGTGAAAGTTTTTTTTGTTTTTAAAACGCCCCTGGCCCCGACCTACTCAAAATGTAGCCTTACCAGATGAAAAATTGCAGTTCTTGTTATTTCATTTCTGGAAACGTGAACTTAAGTCAATTGCATGTCGTTTTATGGCAACATTGTTCCCAGTGCCTTTTCTCTCCTTCTCCTTTTCTTAAAAAGAAAGGCCCTGTGTACGAAGTTGGTTTCAAGCATGACTATATCACGTGACAACATCACACAATAGACGAATATTGAGTGACGTTAGTCATAAATTACATTTAATGAGCACTCATTTTACAAAGCATAATTATGCACTTCGTACATGTCCTAGAGAGCATAATGTATTAATACAAAAAATAATTGCAAGACAGTTTTGGTCGTTTACTTGGCAGTTTCTTGAGGCCGTCACGCAACGTAATCATTAGGAGGTCACGCAATGTTGCGTGACGAACGCAATAACGACTGAGGGCGACACGTCTTTACTATTGCAAGTAAAGCTCACCGGATGCAAATTGGAACTTGCTGTACAGAATTAATTAATTGCTTGTTAAAACAGTGGAATCCCGCTTTGACATTTTTTTTGCTTCTTTTTTTCAGCTATTAATTCTTTAGCTGGAGCCGTGATGACACTTGGTATGATTGCCAGTGATGTGGTTTGTGATAAAAACCCAAAAATCTGCTATCTGGATTCAGCCACAGCGATTCTCATTGCAATAGCGCTCTTCAGTTATGGCGTCATGTAAGATGAACAGGTGTTCTTGTTATATAATACATCCCCCCTCCCCTTCTTTCATTTGCTAAATTACGCCACGTGGTACAAAATTAGCAGAGCGCCTTGCTTATTGCAGAATTCAGATTATGGAGAAACGAGCAAGCACAATTGAAGACGGTACCCACGAGCTAAAATCACCAAACTTGACATACGGCTGCACATAGCATGGATAAAGTGTGCGGGCCTTTGTTTCTGATTCCTTCTTTCCGTGTGGTCGCTAGAGATCCAAATGTGCGACGCTCAAGTCAGCCAAAAAGATACCTTTTTATCTTTGCGCAGCTTCATTGGCTAAATTGCGCCACGTGGTACAAGATTAGCAGCGTGCTTTATGTGTTTTAGACTCCAGATTATGGAAAAACGAGCGAACCAATAGCAGCAGGCGCTCGTTTTACCTACAACCTAGGAGCCTGGAGCAATCCTGCCCGTTTGATAGCCACAGCGGAGTGGACTGGGAAAGAATCAAGATAACGAGGACCTTTAATGGGGTGCCGACATAAATTAGCAACACCTTGCTAACCAAGAACTAGGAACAAATTGGGTTAATGTTAAATAAATGGCTTTTTCAAGCTTTAAGCTTATTTTTTTAATTACGTCATACTGTGATTGAGTTTCCTCCAAACACAGTGAGGTAGTCAAAATATATCGTTGAATGATTACTTATTTAATCAGTGCCTTTTTTCTCAATTACATTTTAGGACCATTTTGGAGATGACAACCAGTGGAGATAAGAAACCACCTCACGACTAAACTGATGTTTGAGCAATTTACTTCAAATTTAAACCATCAGTTAGTTTCAAGCTATGCACAGAATTTTATTCTATCAACCTGGGCTTTTTATACATTTTTGTACAACTCATTTCAAGGCTGCCCCCAGTCAACTTTCTTTTCTTCGTTGCTCGGCTCACCACACAACCTCGTTCCCGTACGTGTGGCGGGAAAAACGAAACTTGAAAGCGAGGTTGCACACCACCTATTCTTTGTTCTATACAATGTTATAGCCTAGCAATATTCTTAAAGGATATTCTCATTTCTGTTGATAGGTGGTATATTTTAAAGGATAGCTAGGACTTTATGATAAATTATTTAAAAACAACGAAAGCCACATACTCCTTCCCCAAATAATTCTGGTAAAACACTTGCAGGAACAGTGCCAGACAGGGCAACGGAGAGAAAAAAGCAACGAACAACGAAATTTGGACTGCGAAAACTTATCTGTATCAATTTTCAAAAACTGTTATTACATATACAGCTAACAAACATGTTAAGATATTCTAGATATTGAATTAAAGAGGATTATTTTTTAAACAAAAATATTCTGCATTGATTGTTTAGTGTGTTACCGATACCATTTAACCACAAAAAGCTGTGTCAGAAGCGATTCCGCAAAAATAGAATGAGCCCGTGTTTGTAGTCTCAAGCTGCTCAGTAAGATGCTACGCAGCATGACGTAATACACTGCCAGATCACGTGACAACCTTTATAAAGGCAATGCTGTACAGCACAGTGTTTCGTTAACTGAGATGTTTCATCAAGAATTGGTTCGTTTATTTTCATCGGTTTATTGAAGATCTCGCGTTTGCTCCACTTGACAGATACTCATTAATTAAGTTTTGGTTTAGCACCTTCCTTCTTATTTGAACACCATCTCAAATAAATGCTTCCTCCACCTTAAATTTCTGCGTTTGACCGCTGGGTCAGGGCTTCGAGCACTTAGCCTGCAATAGTAATAAGCTACTGGATGGGGAATTACTGTGGCTGCTGGCACCTGACTTGCCTTTCAAACAAGTGTAGCTTCGGTCAGGACTAGCTAAAGTTAGTGTTAAGGTCGCGGGGGACACCTTAGGCTCATCATTATGCATTTATTTAAAGCGTATGCACGAAGTACAACGACTGACATCGACAACTTTACGAGATATTTATGACTGGACAAAAATATGGGCGCGTGCGCGTGATTTGTAAAAATCCCTGTTTCTTTAATATTTTAACCAATTTAAAACAACACTTAGCGATATACGTTCATGTAGATTGTAGGAAGTCTTTGAGCTTATTTTCATTTAAATTTGAATATTTCTGCAACTCAGAGTAATCACAAAATTATTCGGCATAAACAATCGTGTCCTTTTTGAAAACGCATTGTTCTCACCATAAAAGCGTGGAATATAATTACCATAATTACATCTCTCCTTGGCAAAATGATCGTATTTAGGTCGGGACACCTTCGGAAATCTCAAAGTTTGGACTTTTCCGACAATTTTGTGGCAGAGAATACAGCACGGATACAGAACTTCATGACTTGCCACTGCAGATAGGTAAACTGTGAATACTGTAGTGTGTCATAACAGAAGCGGAATTTTAAAAGAGCGCTTTTAGAAAGAGGTAGAAGACATTAAATTCATATTTGCGCACTTAAACCGCCATAACTTGCTGGCAAACTTTAAATTAAAAAATCGGCTTCTGTTATGACACTCTAGAGGTATTGACTGATTAGTTTTTGACAAGATCACAGCGTGCTGTCTCCTACTCGTTCCGCAAGCTCTGCCACAAAATTATGTTTTTCCCAATTTGGCACTAACGAGGCTATAACATCGCCGTTAAATGCAATCTACCAAATAAAAGATGACATTCACAATCTTTCATCATTTCTTTATGTCTCTGCAAAAGTTGAGCTTAATCGCACCTATAACAGCTGAGAAATAAGCGTTTTAAAAGATGCAGGTCAAGCAAAATTTCCCTTCATGAATTTATTCATGCTGTAGGTATCCCCCGCGACCTTAAACAACGAGGGAAGTACAAGTCTCGGAATAAATCTTAACAACAGAATTGCAATGTACACGTGCGCTCGATGACAATTGTTTTATGAGGTAGAATAAACCGGCATTTTCTATAGCAAAAGAAAATTCGTGTCAGAATCAGCCGTCTAGGTCGCCGGAAAAAGGTTTATTCAAGACTTACACAGTTATGCTAAGAACAATTCCATTACCAACGAAAAAAATGGACAATTGATCAAATCTCCTCTTTTATTTATCAAATAGATTTCCATTTTAACTATAACGCACTGAATTTTGCAAATTAATATAATTATTCTAAATACAAAATTCTATTAATTAACTCAATTTAACTTATGACAAATGATTAATTCACCACCGATTGATAATTTTCGCAGGATTTCCCCTTCCCTTTAATCGTCTTGCTTACAAAAACTCATATGCGTAATGTGATCTCATAAAAAAATCACCAAACGAACATTGTAAAAAAATTTGATGTACATATACATGTAATATGAATAGTCAAAGAATAATTCTTAATCTATGCGTCAATTTACAAAATTTTTAAGATTTGGATTCGATGCTCTAGACGAAAATCAGAAGCCTTGAGCAAACACATGTCACGCAATTTTCATTGAGGAAAGATTGCGTGACAAACCAAAAGAACGTCTTTGCAGGGAGCGATTGTTGTCACGAAACGTACAAGGGAGCACCCGTGACATTATGAATAGCTATAAAACATATATGGGAAACAGATGGCGCTTTCAATTCAAACTCAGTTATTTTAGCCGTAGATTTAACTTAACATGTAGTTATACTAAAACGGTTGGCTAAATACAGTGTTAATTCACGTTATTTTTTCTTTTCTTTATATAATTTTAATCATTTTTTTTATAAAAGTCTCCTATGATACACTTTCGACGTCAACCACGTAGCACCAGGCAGACATCTTCTCCTCGTACGAAAACCGACGATGTCGAAGATGTCCGAAGATTACCCGAGCTACCGACGGCTAAGCCGATTACGTTCTCTGCTCCGGAGCATTGTTTACCGTATGCAATTTGGAAAACTGCGCGCAGCTCAGCGTTGCTCAGCAGCTGAGGTTAATTGATGTTGTAGACGCCTTTCTTTTTCATGAAGCCCATTTTCTCAAACTTTCCTTCTTTCTTACCGGCCTTCTGTTCCTTCTCTCGTTGTTTTCTCGCCTTGTGTTCTCGCTCCATCTCTGTCTTCATTTCTTTGACTTTCTTCTTGATTATCGCTCTGTGATTCTGACTCACTCCCATGGCCTGAGAAATCGAAGCAAGAGCGATCAATATCTTAAAGAAACTGTCATGGATTTTAGGCAAATTTAGGCGTAGGAAATGACCATCAAATTACCCTCCTGGACAGCAAGGAAGAAAAACAAACACCTTTCTTGGTCCAAATTAGGAATAAAATAGTTTAGCACTGATTGTGCCTGAAAAAGAGGAGTCATAGAATGTTCCGTTTATAGTTTGCAGGGCTCGGAAAATTAGGCTTCTGTTTGGAATGCTTGCAAAATTTTAGTGGGTGCTTGTTTGCTTGTGCTCGCATATTTTTACAAGTGCACGCATGCTTGGTTTTTAGTGGAGGTAGCTCTTTGACACGTGGTCGTTGCTTGCAAGGCTTACTCTTGTTGATGCCCTTGCTTGCAAAGAAAAACACTTTGCTCGCAAGGACCATTCAGTACCCCTTACAAGCAATCAACAACTTATTTCTCCCAACATTATCAATACATTGTCAAACATTAGGCGATGAGACTAAAGAAAATCATCAACTAGGGGATATTGTTTTCAGAGACAAAACTGTACCTTGAGTCTGGAGCCATCTAGGTTCAGTAGCTGTTTGCCATCAATGTTCTTATTACTGAATTCTTCTGCATACTCCTCCATGTCAATGGCGATCAACCATGAATACACCTGGACAACATAAACGAGATTTTAACCAAATTTTATGCGTTGTTTGTCAGTATACATGTACTCATGTAAACCTGTTTAGACTGTGAGGGCCATAAGTCATGCACACACACACAAAGTGAGTGAAAACTCGGTCAATTATTAATTTTTCCTTTCTTGTGCATTTTTTTTTGTCTTCAACATCAGTTTTACCCCCTTACTCCCAAAGTCTGAGACCCTGGAACAAGCCTAGAAATCATCAACTTTCTTAATCACATAAACAATGTTATTTTGTACTACGAGTCAATATTAAATGTATCATAAACATACCGACTAAATGTCTGTCTGTCAACAGAACTGTTTGCATGTCAATTAGTCTGCTAGCTTGTTGGTTTGTGTCTGTCCATCTATCCTTCAGTTCAGTTCTGTCATCTGTTATTTGTCTGTCTGTCTGTCTGTCTGTCTTCCTGTCTGCCTTTCTGACTGTCTGTCTGTCTGTCTGTCTGTCTGTCTGTTGGTATGTCTGTCTGTCTGTCTGTCTGCCTCCCTATATGACTGTCACCCACCTGGTCTGTGTCCCAGTCTGCGACAGTTTGTAGTGCCCCAGGTGACTGCATGTCTGACATGGGACTAAGGACTGGTGACTGTCCATCAATATATGAAGCCAGACCTGGAGAGCTCCGTGCAGAATCTGTTTGACCACTAGCCGCAAGTAATTCAGGAGGGACATCAATAGCAGCTTCATTGTACGACTCCATCACTGGAACACTCTTCATTTGCAACAGAGGCATGGCTGGAGGGAGGAATGGGGACGAGCCACGAGAGGAAGCCTGGGACGAGGCCAGGTCTGAGTCAATCTGAGAAAATGGTGAAATAAATATTAAAATAAATGTAAGAAATCATGATTGACAAGGTTGTCCAAGGTTGTTCTGGTAGATTTTTTTACTTTTCATATTTTTGTTAATAGCATATTTTGATTGAAGCTTGCATGTTGAGTTTGAAGGATGCTTGGATCCTCAAAAATGCCATGACTGTAAAAGAAGAAATTTGCATTTCAAACCTGAAAGGTGCGAAATGTAGCATGGTTCATACAGTCCTAGCCAAACAAAATTCTAGGGACTTTTCAAGGATGCAAAAAATTAATTTTCAAGTACTTGATACCATTGCTCAGAATGTCAAAGAAATCTGTCAGTCTGTCTTAAAAACAAAGCGTACTATATAGTGTACTATCTAACACTTTGCATATAAGTTAATTATGCACACTCCCTTTTGTCACGCACTGAAAAGTGTTCTCCAAAAATACAATAGGTACATGTATGTAAAAATAGAGAATGTAGTTTACAATTTCAAGGACTTTTCAAAAATCATTCAAAACTTGAAGGCCCTTCAAGGACTTGGCAGATTCAAGGTCTTCTTAAGATGACAGCCGAACTTCAAGGGCTTTTCAAGACTGTATGAACCATGTGGGGGAGGCATTGACCATTCCTTAAGGCTGTGCTATAAGGTGAACTGTAAAGACTCCCTTACCCTTCTTGTAGCCTCTTCAATCTCATCCAAAGAGTTTGTTGAGCCTGAAAGACACTCAGAATCCTCTTCATCCACAGGGTGTCGTGCATCTCTGTCAATCCGATCAAGCGCTGTAGTCGGCAAAGACGACACCTTGATGTCAGCCTTGGACAGCTGCTTCTCCAGAAGATTCTCCACCACAATGTTACGTGTCTCTTCCTTGTGTGACAGAGGGAAGCTGGCTCGTGTCTCATGCGGAGGCGACTCATCGCCCTTGGTAGCCGACTCATCATACAAGTTTTTCCCTGTGGATCGAAGTTTGAAACCTCCAACTGGAAAAGAAGGAAGAACAAGCCCTGGTCCTTTTGGAGGCCCTCTGTGGTCCTCAGTTTCTGTGGCAGCCTTCCTCACAGGAACATCCTCTTCATCTTCATCAGAGGCCTCATGATCTCCGAACATCTAAAGAGAGAATGACACAGGAAATTAATTGCCAATGAACTGAATGTATTGTTGACTGCAAGGGGTCAATTTTTGTTCCAGAAATGCTGCGTGCAGCCTCAGTTGACTCACTCACATTTGTGTTATCATGTTGCACACTAGGATAAGAAAGAGACTGCTCATGTTGTCCACTGGATGGTGGCATATGGAAAGTTAAATACCAAAATGGTTGATATTTATATCCAATTGCTTTTTTGTATACTTAATAAATGTTTTTTTTTCCAATTTATTTTTACAATGTTTCAGTTAAGGTAATATTTCCTACATTTTAACAGAAATTTGCTTCAACAGTAGGTAGGTAGTAGAGGTAGGTAGGTTGGAAGTTAGGTAGGTACATGTAGGTAGGTAGTATAGGTAGGTACATGTAGGTAGGTAGTATAGGTATGTACATGTAGGTAGGTAGTATAGGTAGGTACATGTAGGTAGGTAGTATAGGTAGGTACATGTAGGTAGGTAGTATAGGTAGGTACATGTAGGTAGGTGGTAGGTAGGTCGGTAGGTAGGTAGTTAGGTACGTTGGCAGGCAGGCAGGTAGGTAGGTAGGTAGGTAGGTAGGTAGGTAGGTAGGTAGGTAGGTACTGTAGGTAGGTAGGTCGGTCGGTAGGTAGGTCGGTAGGTAGGTAGGTAGACAGGTAGATAGGTTAAGTCTGCATTCAAGCCTAGTGGCTCATCAGGCAGGATTTTATCCTGGTTTTACTAGCATGAAATGACTAGGAGTATTTCTAATCCCCCCTGGATGGGATGCTAGTCACGGGGTTAATCCCCAGCATTAAATTTGCCGGTACCCATTTGAACACCTCGGTGGAGAGAGGCACTATGAAAGTGTCTCACCCAAGAACACAGTACAGTGCCCCATCCAGGGCTTGAACCTGAACTGCTCAATCTGGAGTCAGGTGTACTAACCAATACGCCACCATGCCTCCCATTTCAACAGTAGAGGTTTTCTTTAACTCAAACAACCACATGTACACGTATTACATGTACCTCATCATCATCATCATCCAGAGATTTCGCCCAGCTTGCACGAGTTGGTTTATGCTTCTTCTGCTGTGCCTCTGCAAGTCTCTTCTTCTCCAGCAGATATTCATTACTCAGTGTCTTTGTAGCTGGGACACAGTTTAGATCCATACCATCTTTAGACTTGCTCACTGTTACAGGCTCTGGAGACCAGAGGAACAATGTATTATTTTAGTCAATGTATTTAGCACTATTGTGCTAAAACAACATTATTTCTTAACCAGAGGCCTTATGCATCCCATGGCACAATGAGGAAGGATAACATTTCTTTACTCAAATCCAGAATTTTAAATGTTTTTGGGGCTTCATCCAGTCAAAGGAAGGATGACTACAGGTAACCAGTTTCCACAAAATACATTTTTTTATATTTTTCATTTATTTGTACTAAATTCCACTTATTGAGGTTGGTAATAATGGGTATTTCTTATGACTGCAGTTTTGAGAAGTAGATTAAACATTAACCACATGCGAGGGCCGTATTGGGCGAATATTGGCCCTAGGTCTGGACAGTATGGATCGAGCGCAGCAAGGTCCATACAAAAAAGACAGAGGGCTAATAATCACCCAGTACGGTCCCGAGCAAGCTTGGTTAATAAGAGATTTATTACACGACTGGAAACTTTGTGTAGTGAGAATTGCTACCCGGCAGATGTCATGGAAAACAATGTGCGGCAAAACTTTTACGTGCGCTAAAGGAGTTATAATTATTTCTGTGATTAAGGTCATTTCATTTTCAAAGCAATAAAAACTCCATAAAAATCTTGCAAAAAAAAAAAATTGGCAAAAATCTTGCGCTAAATCGCGCGGGATCATCATCATCCCTCGCTGGACCAGAAATAAAGTAATCTGATTGGCTGATTTAGTTATTGGCCCTCGGACCGCCTTAGTTGTGTAACAAAATGTGTATTTGGTGAATTGATGAGTTTCTTAATTCTCATCATCAGTCTGTTTGACAGTGTATCAAGACAGCAAGGAGAAATCAGATGTCAGTCACTCGGCTTGATAGGTGTCCACTTACCTACTGTATCTTCTTTCTTATGTGAATCCCAGCTAAGCTGGAAACTTGATAGTGCCGCCTCAACTTCAGACGCGAGTCCATTCTCAATGACTTCTTCTTGAACCTCTTGTCTTTTTTCACTAGTTGGCAATGATTTTTGCTGCTCATTCCTAACTACAACTGGTGAGGTTTCCACTCTCTTTTGTTTTGCTTCCTTCGCTGATACAGAAGTGGATTGTTGAAGTTGTTTTTCCAGCTCTTTCACCTGAAAAAACATGCAACAGGAATTAGCAATTCATGAAGAAAAACAAAGAAATCATTAATATAAAATGATTATAAAGAGGTACAACTGTGCATTGTACAGTAGCTGTAAAAGTTATTGCTAGTCAACCCCATTCTCCTCCCCAGAGCCGCTTGTCCCTCTTAGCCGGCGAAGCCTGTGCACAAAAAAACAAGTGGCTCTGGAGACACATGATTTGATTTGCTAGCTTTTAACAAAGAGTTTTTCAAATAATGCCAATTACATCAATCATTTTAAACTCGGGTAGAACAAAGGGATTTTTAAATGGTTCATTTGATTGGTTGTTCCCTTTGTTAAAATCCGGTCAATCAAATCATGTGCCCCACAGCCACTTGTTCTTCATGCCCCAGGCTCTGCTGGCTAGAGTATCAAGCGGCTCCGGGGATGAGAATCAATCAACCTCCAAAGGTACCTGTATATTATGTTACTTCAAAGAAGAACATGGAAATATAAAGTTACAATATGTGCACATGCAGTAAGTACAAACCTTATCTTGCAACAACTTAATTTCAACAGCAGATCTTTCAGCATTCACAGCATTTGCTTGTTCCCTTCAAAGAAAAATTCAGAATACTCTTTATAACAAGGAAATTAAAGGCAACCTGCCAGGACTTGAGCCTGGATCATTCAGTCCAGAGTCCAATAATGCACTTATCATTAGTCCACTGTGCCTCCCACCAATGCACATATAAAGCTACTTTAAACTTCTCAATGCTTACCTGTCCTCTAATTCCTTCACTTTATTCTTGGTAATGTGGTATTTCTTCTCCAAGATCAGGTACAACCCTTTGCTTTCCTCCAGCTGTCGGACCATGTCGTCATTCTCCGCCTCAGACACAGCCAGGTCTGACTCTAACATATTAACCTTTTCTTTCATATCAGCTAAATCTTTCTGCATCTTCTTGGTTTCATTGTTGGCTTGTTCTCCGGCTGGTTCCTAGAGATTCAGCATACAATCTGTTTACTGATCATGACCTCTACACAGTCTGTGCAGTTTACACTTGGGAGAATTTACACATAAATCAATTGAATATGGTGTAAAATTCTCCTTGGTTACATTGATCAGTTGCCGTCTTCTCATGACCTTCAAAGATAACTTGTACTTTTAGATTTGGAAGAAATCATTAAGTTACTAATACATATAGCTATTGGGGTTGAAAGAAGTTAATCTACATGTACTTTGAACTGTTTCCTGACCTTTCTTCATGTTTAAATCTTTGAACGAAAAGTTGTTGAACCTGGCTTCAATATCCTTATACAACCTTCCATGTTAACTTTTTACCTTAGTGGCCATTTGGTGACTACATGTATCTATTTAGGTGGTCGCTAATGGAAATTTTTGATCACCAAATTATTACTATCTGTAAATCTATGTGCACCAAAAAGCATAATGGAACAAAATTTTAACACAAATTTTTTCCCTCAAAGAAACAAAAAGAATAAAACTTAGGTCAGCTTACAAAGCCAGAAATGTTGTGGTTCTGGTACCCAGTAGATTTTAATAGCAGAATGACTAACGACAGAGCAGTTTTCAGTTTGGATGATACAGTAACTCGAACTTGGATAACTCGAACAACCCTGTTAACTTGAAAGTTCCATTTCCCTTGGATTTGAACCCACTTTTCAGTCATTTTACTCGGTTAACTCGAACTCGGATAACTCGAAAACCCCGCTAACTCGAACTAAATTTTGTTTCCCTTGATCAACATTTGGGTCAAATTTACCCCGATAACTCGAATTGTGGTTCTTGCAGCTTGCCACGGTTGGCCATTGATATATCCCATAAGCTCTTCTTGTCGTGTAATCGGATTTATACACTAAAACGAATACTACAGCAGTTTGATTTTAATTAGAGCAACGAATAGATCATGTATCTGACAGTCATTTTCCACGCTCATTACAAAAATGTATGATCATGTGAGAGTTTCTGACAAGATAAGTTTAATTTGCACTGTTCTGTGTATTGAAGTGCTGAAAAATCGATAAACTATCAATTATTAACTTGGCAAATTGAATATTTAATCGACCCTGATAACTCGAAACCCCGCTTACTCGAACTGTTTTTTCGTTGCCCTTCAGAGTTCGAGTTACCGGGGTTCTACTGTAGTTTGCTCAAGCTCCAGAACAGGCTGGCGACTAATAAATGCTCGCAACTTGGAGGGTTGTTATAAGAAATATTCATGACTACATTGTACAAATAAATCAGTTGCCAAATTATGGTACAATCCCTTGCAAAACAAATCTGGAAAAATCTAGGAATTTCTAGAATTTTTCTAGAAATTTCCTAGAAAAAAATTCTAGAAATTTCTAGAATTAACCAGTTTTATTTTCTGGAAAATTCTAGAAAATTCTAGAATGTTAATGAAACATGCTAATAAGGCCAGAATTTGTCAGCTTTTTCCAGAAATTTTAATTTAGCATGAAATCAGGTTGTTTCCAGCTTTTTCCATATGCAGTTTTCCAGATTTTTCTAGAAAATTCTAGCAAAGAACATAATGATTGCAGGATCAGAAAAATTTTAATTTCCAGTTTTTTCTAGAAAATTCCAGATGTTTCCAGAATAATTCCAGCTTTTACTAGTATTATTCCAGCAGGATGTAAAATAGCTTCAGATCCCTTCCTAATCCTCTTTACATGATTTCAAAGAACACCATCGCAAGTAAAAACTATCTTGTTTTTTTATCAGTCACATGCCAACAAAAACACCAGTCACCATTTTGCCAACACAAAGTGGATTTATTTCTACTTAAAAGATTAAAACATGTGAAATCAATATCCTATAAAATAAACACCATAGACTTTGAGAAATTTAAAAAAATTGAGAAGAAAGAGGTTTTCCATAGCTGTTTTCTATGCTCCTTTCCTTATTGTCCATTCCTGTTCTTTGCCTTGAAGCTATTTTCTTTATTTTAAAGAAGCAGACTAAGGCCTTCCTCACAAATGACCTGGTTGATCCTTGAAATGCATTCTTTAATGATCTTTAATACAGTGCCTGAAAAAAAAAAAAAACAGCCAAATGAAAATTAATGTTGATGCATGGGTTACATGTGTTATCAATCAAGAACAAGACTATCAAAGACAAAACTTCTATTTGCCACCACTTAGGGATACAGGTAGTATTACACTGTAATGTGCATGATAACAGTTAACTACATAATGCATGATGGAGTCCAGATAAGCAAGAACAAAACTGAAATTCGTTTGTAGCCTGTAAATTTGAGCTTTTTTTAATTCAAACTGACAAGAAATGAAACAGGGATCTTACATAGGCCCTCTAAAATATAAAAAGAAGCCTGGTACTTTCTTCAACATCAATGTTTGCTGCCATTTTTTGGTGTCTATCCACAGGATCAGAATGTCAGTTGTTTTGCAAATGAGGTTATGAAATCGTGGAAAAACCAAAGTTCGGTGAATAAAGCTTTCATGGAACGTTTAGTGAAGAATTAAATATAACTGCCTCATGAGTTCAGTGAAAAATTAAGTAAAAGTTAATAAACTGTCTCGAGATGTCAGGCCATGCAGGCCACGTGGCATTTGCACGCTCATTTCAAGTATGGTCAAACAGACAACTTCACGAACCCCAAAATGAAACTTTGTCCTCTAGACCTTTAAGAAACTGTATGTACACGTACTCACCGAATACTCCCAAAATACTCCTTCAAACATGACTGATCTCTTGGTCACTGGATGGGTTTCCTGATCAGAAGTGAGCATGCATCTCCTTCTTTAATGTTGAGATGATTTTTGACCACGATCTTTGTGGACAATTAAACTTCGATTCCCCAAGTTCCCCAGTGAACAACAACGTACTCGTATTTGACATTACTTGACATGACTCGAAGCGAAGAAAAACACGATGAAGAGGTAAAGATCTGCATTCAAAACATCCGTGCAGAAAACGAGCTGAAATGAATACCTCACTGAAAGCGCGTCAGTCTTCCAAATTTAAATTTGGCGGAACGTTTGATCACAGCTATCACTTCTACAAAGGAAAGGAATGCCGCTTCTTTAGGATTGGCTGCCATCCAATGTGTGAAATTTTTCGTTCGTTGAGCAGTAATGAAGAGCCACAGTTCAACATGATAGGGCCTTCCCCTTGATTAAGCCTTCACATCTTGGCAAAAGAAATCACACTAATTTCTTTAACTAAAAAATACATTCTAAGCTCGATCTGTAAGCTTTTAAAGTTTGGTTTATCCGTTTGTCACATCCATTTGCAAACGCCGCCATGTTTGTTTACAACGAGAAGAGAAAACCTGGGAACTAGGCCAACGTTTCACCACGTGACTCACGCTTGTGTACGAAAACATGGCGGCTCTTTATACAACTGCTTTATAGCAAAAGTTTATCAGACAGAAGTGATTGTCCTGAGAAGGAAATATCGTGCATCTGCAACAAACTATCTTTTGAAATATTTCCTAACGTTAGTTTGAACCTGCAAGCATTTTGTTCGTCATCAAGTTGTTGGGAAAATTATTATTTGCCGAATCACTGCGAGTCATTTGTTCGATCGACGGACGTGAGCGTGTATATCAGAAGTATTGAGCCAAGAATGACCATTCCCGTGTGAGAGTCAGTGGAACATTACTTTTGAAAGGTGAACATTGATCAATAGCAAAGTAATTCGTCATTATATTGATGTTTGACACTGCGATAACATCGTTCTGCTTTCGTAATAATTGTCCTATAAATATAATGACTTCAACTTGAGTCTGGTTCGATCGCGACCGAATGAAAGGAGTTAGAGTATTCGGGCTTGTGAAATTGTGGTAAGCGTAAGAGGAATATTCCGATAAGCTGTATACTAGACAGAAAACTTAAATCTTTTAACAGCAATGTTTGACTTTGTAGACTTAATTCTTTGCTTCGACATGGAAACGTGAATGCACACTAGAAATGACTAAATAAAGTGAGTAATTTGAACTGGAAATAATTATGTTTTCATTTTGAGTGGTTCAGTTACTGAACTAGGTATTGGAAACTGGAAAAAAGCTGGAAATTCAAGTGCATTTGTTATTTTTACTCCTTTCAGTAAGTACCTTCTAGTTTTTTCCAGTTTTCTGATAGATATGAAACCTGGAAAAAGCTGTCAATTTCTGGTATCACAAAGATTAAGTGTCTTATTTCAAGCTATTTCCAGCTTTTGAAAGAATCTAAAGCTTCCAAAAACTAGAAAAATCTTTTCTAGAAAAAAAACTGGAATTCGATTCTGGTAGAAAGCTGTCAAATTCTAGAAATTTCTGGAAATTTCCAGACATTGACAGAAAGCTAGAAATTCATTTTGCAAGGGAAACACTTACAGGTTTTTTGTTCGTCTGCAGCTGGACCTTTTTTTCAGCCAACGAAGCTCTTTTCTCTGCTTCTTCTGCTTTTGTCTCTGCCTGTAAAAATAATTAAAAAAACAATAACCATTATTTTTTGCATGTGCATACATTAATATATTTTTATGGCATATAAACAGGGTGGGAGGGGGAGATGGGGGTGAAGAGGACTCTTAACATTGTACATGGGTTGCACTGACAAAAGGAGATGCTGGTCATATATGTGAAATGGTTGAGATTTGGTCTTACTTGGTCTTACACAATGACAAACTTGCAAACAGTACTAATTTTTTCCCTATTGTGTGGCTCCAGAAAATGTCCATATTCCCCCCATGGAAGGGATTGGACATTTCTGGGGGTAGGAGGGGTCTCAAAGGCCAAAAAAGTTAAGGAAATGTATGAACCTTAATTGGAATTTCCAGATGGGTCTTAGGAAAAATCCCTTCCTTGGGGGAGGTATGGATTATTTATGTAACTACACCTTTCTCCCATGGCTGCAAGATGGTGAAATGGCCAAGGAATGGACGAACATCAAGTTACATGTATAGTAATGGTATGGTTACTAGACTGTACAGTACTACTGTACTTTGTACAGTGGTGAATCATCATTATATAAACACTGTTAAACCCACCTCAGCCAACTTTTGTCTGAGTGCTTCAAGCTGCTGTTCAACATTAGGGTCAATTCTGTGTGATAAGTGAGCTCGGCTCTTGTCTCTTCCCATAAGAAACCTAAATGTAAACAAACCAAGAAAATACAAAGCACGGTCAATTAAAGTTGTACAATCACAAGTGATTTTTGTATGATGCAAGCACCACATGCCCTAAAATTCACAAGCGACAAAGGTGTACTCTTCTAAATCAGCCCTAACTGCAACTGCTGTGCAATAAGTGCTGTAAAACAAAGTAAAGCAGACCAGTTGGCCATGTGTCAAATTGTTACACCAGTATGCATACATGTACATGTAATGGATTATACTAAAATGCTCAGTTGATCATTGAAAAGATTTTGACAACCCTAGAAATAAAGATCTCCAAACTCAGATTTTTCCATACCTTACTATCCCACTTGTATGCTTTAAAGTCTGTGCAGCAAATTGCTGTGTAACTCCAACAAGAGAAACTCCATCAACCTCAATAATCTGATCATTCACCTGTATTCTGGAATAGAATATTAGAGTACCGTATTAACTATTGATTTCTACATGTAGCAGGGCTTGAAAAAAAATCCTGTGGCTGTACAGGACAAGTAGATTTTCTGGTATTAGTAAAGAACAGTTACCAAAATAACCTGTCGGCTGACTGTTGGCCAACTGACTTTTTAGAAAAAGGTAGGGTACACTGTACATGTAAAGGTTGGTGTGTTGGTATCTTATAGTTTTCAGAAACTTACATAATGCTACGTATAATCATAATAGAACATTATTCTCGGCTTCTGATACAACTCCATTGGGAATACATGTATTTTGTGGTTTAAAATTATCTTTGGTTTAAATTTTGAAAACAAATTATTTTTTTAATTTTCATTGTCTCATATTGAATATCATAATCTGAAACAAGGGGAAATAAAAATTAAATTGACTTGAAAAATTTTCAACCAAAGATATAAATTAAAACCATAACAAAAACAACAAATTCAACAAATGAACAATAACAACATACACCAAATTAATAATAATAACCCACGCACCAAGCAACAATGTGTGGTTCCAGAAAAAAAATCCATGTGGAGGATCATTGGAAATTCCAAGGGGGAGGGGGTTCTTAAAGACCAATATTTTTAAAGGAAATAATAAGACTATTTAAAACTGGAATTTCCAGAAGGTAGGAGGGGTTCAAACTGAGAAACCCTTTGTGGGGGAGGGGGGGGGGGGGAGTATGGCTATTTCCTGGAACAGCACAATGAAATTTGGGTGACTAAAGGCCACTCAATGATCTGACTATCTAGACTAACCTTCCATCAAGTGCAGCTGCCCCACCCTCTGTTAGTGACTTGACAAAAATCCCCAGCTTCTCCACCCCTGTGTCAGTACCAACACCAAGACCTATAATGCTCAATCCCAGTCCTCTCTCATCTGAAAATAAACACAATGGTATAAAGCTTCTGTATTCATCATCAGATGACAATCATGTAGAGCTCTTCTCATTGTGCTTTTTTTACACACCAGCAAGGGTTGAAAGGTTTTAGAAAATTGACAACAGAGCTTTGAGAAAAGTCTAGAGAACCAACTACTAACTTAAAAGTCCTCTAAGGAGCAACGTCTTTGCATGGCAATTAACAGTGACATACATGTACAGTAGATCAAAAGATTCAAATCACAATAATTAATAAGACCAACCAAAAAATAATAGGTTTAGAACCAACAATGGCTTTCACAACACCAAATACACCCAGTTAATACTCTCTGAAGAGAGAAGTAAAGCCTAAAAGTTTTTTTTGTGATCTGTAACAGGATGGGGGGGGGGGGAAGGGGGGGGCATAAATTTTCTCTTATACCTTTTTTAGTAGCCTATGTTCAAAAAGATTTTTTTTATGTTTTTTTTTTCCCTGGGATGTATAATTTCCTTTTAACTATGTTACTTCATACTATATTTTTTTTATTAAGGTTTAAAAAATGTACAGGTGTAACATATTTTCAATTGGGAGACTACATGTAGTATACCTTTTAAGAGTATTCCTGGGTTGTAAAATCATGGCTATCCTCATTCACGTCAGTTTGTTTAGTAACACAGATATGAGAAATTAGAACTATTTCATGAAACTATTAGCTCTAGGCTACAGCTGTAAGTTAATAAATCTGACTTCTATCAGTTGATGAATTGGTTGATTGTTGACAAAGCATTACAAAATCTGCAAAAAAACTGGTAAAAGATGTTGAATATAGCATAAAATCAAAAAGCCTACCTTTACTCAGGTCTACCGAGAAAACGTCCATCTTTTCAACTCTTTTTTCCAGCTCCCATTCAGCTGATGCAGTAACTGGGTCAATGTTATCATTTGCTCTGTCGTATTCTTCAGCACTGTAAGTTGAAAACAACTTTGGTGTATCAAGAGCAAATCCTACAGACCTTTTCCCCTTTCTCTCTTTGTCTTTTGCTGCTAAGGCTGACGACGATGGCTTGGCGGTAAACAGCAACGATACCGGGGAGACTGCTTGTGGTTGAGCGTGATCCTCGTCCACATCGCTATGTTCTACGACACTACCAGTACTCTCGTCACCCGAGCTTTCTGTTTCTTCGTGCGGTGACGGCATTTCTTCTTTTTTATGACCAAGGAAGTAAACGCTGTCATGCTTTGGGTGAGAGAGAGACTCTTGAATTTTATTTTCTTCCTGAGCTTTTGAATCTGGTGGTGTTGTGAAATCATATTTACTACTGGGTGAAAATTCTAGCTGGGTAGATTCCTCTTGTGGAATCTCTTCATCTTTCCAAGATGCTTCCCGTATTCTTCCTGGGGTTTCGTCAAAGAAGTCATCTTTGGGCACCTCCTTACGTCGAAACCTCAGTCCTGTTTGAACATTGGGAGAAGTTACATCCTGATCATCAGACTTGGCATTTGTGTTAACCTCGTCAACCTTATTAGACAAGGGTGGTTTTTCCTCCTTTTGATTATTTATGGAAGAAACTGGTTGTTTGGTCAAGCTTTCAGCACTCTTCTCAGACTCATTATCAGACGTCGGCAAAGAGCTCTGTAGAATGCGATCGACGCTATGTGACTTATACAGACGCCTGGTGTGAACTGGGCGATTTTGTAATACTGAGTCATCATGTGAATGACCCAGCTTGCCAACTGTTCCGTGATACTCTCCATTCATAGTTTTGGTATCGGAAAGAAAGCGTTTACGAGACCTTATGAAGTACATAGGCCGTTTTGTACCTGGATCAGATCTTGTACGAGACCTTGGAGCCTGGAAAGGTTCACTGTTTATGTCCAGATCTTTCAAATCTGGAACAAGATCTTGCAAACTAGGCGATCTCTTCTCCTTACGGGACACATCTTCGTTGGAGCCACCACTTTCAAACATTGCTCTCCTTGCTGCGATACCCTGGGACACATGTGGTTTGTGCGTAGGGGTAGCAGGCAAAGTTTTCTTGTAATAATTCGGCAAGGACCATGGTCTTCCTGGAATTTCACCTTGGGTTGCCTGGGACCCATGATCCGACTTCAACCTATCAAGGGCTTCAGAAATAGGTCTGGGCTTCCTGAAATTCTGTTGAGCTTTAACAGCCTCATTTGCAATTGTCTCATCAAAAATGTGTTTCAACTTGCTGACATTTGGCTTGCTTTCTTGATCTTCTTGTACACCGTTCTTGTTATCGCTCATGGGCTCGCTCGCTGCCACGGGTTTTCGCGGGACTCGAGGCTTCTCTTCGCGGGTTTTACGAGCAACATTGTCACTTTTAAGAGGCGAAATAAACCCTTTATCGGATGAGATAACTTTCTTCGGAGGAGCTCCAAATTTGTTATAAGCTTTATGCCTTTCTTCTTTTATATCCGCAGTACCTGGACTGCCTACCGTACGCTTTGTTTTAGTAGTGTCAATAATATTTTTGCGAGACGCCACCGTTGAGCTTTGACTCCGTGGGCTTTCATTCTCGCCTTTTGCTCTACTTGCCACTTCCCGTCGAGCTCGAAATCTGTTCTCTTTGCCGTATTCAGTTCTCGTAGCCATGTAGAGAAGTGGTTTCCGGATTCTTTAAGTTGCTTAATCTCTAGAAGCTCTCTCAAATTTGTTTTGTACGTTGCTTGTACAAACCTTACAACATCGTGTCCGTAAAACACTGACAAACGGCGCCTAAAGTCTAATGACAATTCAGAAAAACACACTAACGAATCAGGTCTTCACCTACCGTTCTTGTTATCTCAAATCACAGAAATGTTCGAGGAAGCTGGCACAATATTCGTCCGCAAATTCACGCCATTACAAGTTCCCATACCAAGAGAAAATGGCCGCCCGTATTAGCTCGGTGAAGTCTATCCGAAGAGTAATCGGTGTCTTTTCAATTTGAGATGCTAGTGTAGTTTCGGCTCAAGACCACGGCGACAACTCAAAGCTGTTAAGTTTCGCCAAAACTGAGTAAACGCGTCGCCACTACGAACTTCAACCTCGCAGGAAGCGAGAGTTTTTTTCGTAAACGATTGAAGTATTCGCCCGTGACAAATAGATCACGTGACACTGTATAAATATAGCAGGAAGTTGACCGGAGCGGGTTGGTTGTAAACGCGATGCAAATGAGTTTAAATTTAAAATTCCTCGGGAAAAAATATTTGCTTAAGCCTCAGAAACTCATCAGAAACAATCGATGATGCACAAACAAACTTGGCATAACTTAAGAAGCTAGTTGGTCAAGCGTGTATAAATCTGTGCATTAGCATATGAGCACGAAAGTTCCCAAACACTGATTTGATAACAAATGTTAATTGAGCGAGTCAGACTATTGTGTACTGACACAATAACTTCTGAACTTCATTTTAAATGGTTCTTTAGCCTCGTAACCTGCCAAGTCCAGACAATTGAAGCGGAACAATGAATTAGAACGAGATTTAAAATGTTTGTAAACATATGCGATTTACAAAAGATTAGTAGCGATTTGCATATAAAATGGCTCGCGCATTTTGCTAGAACTTTCACGTAAAATCAAAACAGGTGCAATGAAAAATTCTAAAAGGGAAATTTGATGATTTTCACATTATTATTTAATGTTTGGTTAGAAAAGTATGAGAATATGAGATTTACTGTGTTTTTTGCATGTAAAAAGGACGAAATGATTTTAGTTGATCGGTTTTAATTTTTTCTTGTCGAACGGTTATTTCGCTTCGAATTTTCGTAGGTTTTCACAAACATTGCAACATGGTAGAAAATGAAAAATGTACAAATAAAAACAGAAACAGCTTTAAATAAAGTTTATCATACATAAATAGGCTACACAGTGGTTTTCAGTGAGAAAATAGAGAATAAACATTCAGAAAACTATATTCTTTGGAGTAATTAATTTAACTGCAGACATGTAAATCAAAAACTCTTCAGACTTTCGAATATTGCCATTAATATTATTAAGGAAACAGCAGCAATGCAACTAATAGAGAAAAATTAACTAATTGTCGCTTGATTATGCAACTCTTTCATTTTGTGTTAGTTCTCCTGTGCGCGCAGCATAAAACGCGATTTAATATTAGGGCACCTGACCACACTTATGCGTTTCGTTGATGCGTTTTGGTCGATGCATAAAAAAGCGTTTACGAAAGCCTCTGTTTTCCTCGTCCACACTGATTCAATAGGGCTTCGTTTTCAAATGTCTTTACCACTTTGGACAGCGTTTTCAATCAAAACCATAAGCGATAGGCGAAAACACATGAATTAAACATCAACGAAAACGCATTCAGGTAAAGTAATAAAGTGAGTTTTAGACTTGAGTGCCGTAAGTTATTTGCGTTTGCTTTGGTTTTGCATTTTAGAGATTGGTTCAAAAATCACGCGCCACTTCCTCAGCCAATCAGAACTGAAACCGAAACCAATCGTGACTCATTCGCGCACGTTTTCCTGTCTTCGCGCCGGCTACATGTCTTTGCTTCGAGTTTTGATTTTTTCACTGTATTGTCTGTGTAATTTGTGATTGGCCAGAGTTATTACTTTGCTTTTGGTTTTACGACACTCAATTGAAAACTGCTCTAATGCCGAAACATGATCAGAGCCACTTACCCTCTCACTAGCTCCCAAAGCAGTCACCCGATTTACCAACAGTCAAAACACATCCCGCACGCCATCTCGATCGTTCGATGACAGCAAATGCCCTATTCCGTGAAATAAATTCCTGCACTAAAGGGCTTAAATTTGTTTTGAGAAACCAAGAAAAATTCTGGCGAGATCTGTCAAGTTTGACAGTCACCAACAATTTCGTCCTAAGTAAAAAAAAAAAAAGAGAAATTAACATTACTTCCGCATCACGGAGCCCCTTTTGCTATCGCAAATTCTTTGCTTTCATTCAAAGACGGTGTTACAAATGAAGAAACATGCTATACACTACTAGAAATACAAGAGCTGCTGTCACGCGAGAAAAGCGGTGTAAATTTTGATCCGAGCGAGCGCAATTTACAAGGCACTGGAGTAGGAAGAAATTGATGGTAAGAGACGGACCATTATTTTCCTGAGGGGGGAGGGGTATGATAACATATTTTGTCTTTTTAGGTCCGGAAAACAATTTTTTTAAAAAAAATTTCATACCCCCCGCCCTCCAGAAAAATAATGGTCCATCCCAGGTCATGGGCTCCTGTCCATGAAGCTTCACAGAGTTATCACAAGTAACTCAGAAAAAAACATTTTGAGTTCTCAATAACGGATTTTCGTCTCACTTACGGTGTTCTCAGTACAAAATGGCAATATTTTTAGCCGTCATTTGCATGTGAAGAAAAAAAAAACGCTGTCATATTGCGTTGTAGGTCTAGAGCGATCAGGCATGAAAAATTGTATCCATAATTTTAAGGGGTCAAAAAAGTTTGAGCTACGCCCAGATTGGTCTTCTTTAGTCTTGGTTGTTTAAATTGGAACGATTTTTACTTAGTGAAGAAATTATTCAACATGACACGAGCGTGGGACAAAGAAAAAAATCTGAGTCCCCGACGGGAATCGAACCCATGGCCTCCCAGATACCGGTTGGGCGCTCTAACCAACTGAGGTACGAGAGACTCGTTGATCATGAGCTGGGCAATTTACTAGGTTGATATGTGACACGCGTCCTGCATACTGCTAGGATCAGCAATGTCGAAATCATCAAATGTGTAGTAAATAATAAAGATGGTAGATTTCAAGCTCGGTGATAAATAGTGAAGAAATTATTAGTAGCTCAGTTGATTAGAGCGCCCAACCGGTATCTGGAAGGCCATGGGTTCGATTCCCGTCGGGGACTCAGATTTTTTCTTTGTCCCACGCTCGTGTCATGTTGAATAATTTCTTCACTATTTATCACCGAGCTTGAAATCTACCATCTTTATTATTTACTACAGATTTTTACTTAGTTGTTCATTCCCTGATGAAGTCAGGCCGTGCCTGACGAAATATTGGAAGAAAATATACAATCCCTCTAAGGTACGGTCAGCCTTTCTGTTTTTTCTAAAATAATTTGTTCGTATTTATACAATTTGCTGATCAGATCCACCAGGATCCGGTTCTTTGTATTATCCGTTGGCCCTTTCTCAAGTTAAAAGTGTTCCTTTAGGGATTTAATTCAAATTTTCCGATAAGCATCCCCGTCCCTTATAGGAGTCCCCCTCCGGAACTCGCAAGGTAATATAACTTGCATGTCCACCATACTCCTAGGATTAGTGCGATTAACATCTTTCTCATATCTGTGCCAAGCATGAGAGATACGCTATGCAGGAAGTTTGAGATTATATATCGGCCTCCCTCACTTTCGAAATGCTATGTATACAAAGCAGAAGTCGAAACACAAATAACAACCAGTACTAATCTGCTAATTCACCAAAATCCTACCATAACAAATGGAAACCCCTAATTGACGAGTCGTTTGTTTTAGCACTACTAACGGTCTATCTTGTAACCTTATCCTTCATTAACTGAACTGTACAGTTGAATCCCGATAACTCAGTCGAAACCTCAGTAACTCGAACCTTCCGCTAACTCGAACCTTTTTCGCCCGGGGGGGTACTCCTTGGAATTTTTGGTGGGGGTGTGCCGCCCGCATCTCCAAATCCAGACCCAATTTCAGACCAAAAAATGTCATTTTCCACACCCATTTTCAGACCTGGACTCAAAAATCCATACCCGTTTTCAGACCTGACCTTGAAATGAACGCTGAACGGAAGTCAACGTAACAAGGATGAATAGGTAAAATTTAGCTGAAATGATATATTTTAACTATTTCTCTTTGTCTCTCACCAGTTACTCGCTCCGGTTGCTGGGAAGAAAAATAAGTTTATAAGCTTTCGTGAACGTTCCCCAGATAACCATACCCAATTTCAGACCAAAATTTTCAAAATCTATACCCGTTTTCAGACCAAAACGGCTCAAAAACCATACCCTTTGGGGCGGCACATACCTATATACCTTATATAGGGGAGTACCCCCCCGGGCTTTTTCGATTCTCCTCCAGGTCATTTTCTTACTAATTTTACCCTCGATATCTCGAACCCCCGATAATTCGAACCTTTTTTGATTTCATTTAAGGGTTCGAGTTGTCATGCAGGGTTCAATATATTCTAGTTTTTTCTTTTTATCACTTTGTTTATTTTTGACCGCTTTCGCCGTCAGGATCAGTTTGCCGTGTATATTTTCCGTTTTAAGGTAAGGTAAGGTGTAAAATACAAAATAAATTTTCACCCGTTTTATCGTTCGTTATCTCTCGAACCATCTCAATGATTGTTTTTCTTCGCCTGTCAATTCCTAGCGTTTTTCTTTGTTAATTGATCATAGATCTATTTAGACTTGGGTTTCTGGAGTTCGGTGGGACTGCAACGAAGGGGGACAGAGAGATTCTTCTTCCTTTTTCTCTCCAAACATTTTAGAAGAAAATGACGTCACGTTTCCAAATGGGGTTGCACAGCCTGTCATTACACGGTTGTCATGGAAACATTGACTCAAGTGGAACAAACATTTGATAGTTGACACACAAAACCGTTCGATTTTCCCGATAGATCGAGCAGGGAGATCTTTCAGTTTCGCCTTATTCCCCACTAGGGGACCTTTTCGCATGCTAAAAGTTCTTTTGATCTGGATTTCACATTACAATTCAGTCAATTATAGCGTAGAGTTTACCATTTTAAATTCCTCTTTAATTTTTCTTGCATATCTTTCTAGCGGTTTTTGTCTTATTTTTGTAATTATCCATCGGTTTCCAATTTTCTGTAGCTTTACAAAATTTTCAGAGAACGAGACTAGTCCAAGCTTCACATATCAAAGCGCACTAGCCGTTTCTTGCAGACAGTCGTGTTGACATTTTGTTCAGAGGGGGCGTGAATTATTTACTCTCTTCAAGCTAGGGCGAAGTCCTGCTTTCACAAAACATATCTAAAAAAAGTTTTGACGAAGACAAGCAAATCAGTGAGAGGCTTTCTGAAAATGTTTTGCGAGCCTCCTTCCCCACCACCCACGACCTCTGGATGGCCTTATGTAACAGGCTTTAAGTTTTAGAATTTAAATTCCGTGAGTTTTAGCCGTTTTTGGCAAGCACTGAGCGTTGGAATTTGTTTGTTGTAAGATACCCCAATATCCGCAACCTCAAATATTTTAAACATTCACTCAAACTTAATGTCACGGAAAGCACAACATCCTTCGGCGTTGCAGCAAGGTTTCTGCCATTGTGGGCATTGTCAAGCCCTTGGCGTGATAACAAATATTCACGGGCCGGCCGGGGCCGATGTGTCTGAACAAGATGATGCTTAATCGCCTTTATCCTGTCAAGAATTAGGCTCGATTTCCGCCGCTCTCTGCGAGAAGCGACATACATAGCCCCGTAAAACAGCAAAACCTAAAATTGCGACAAACGACATTTTTCTTTTAATTTCCGATGGTGAAACAGTGGCACGAGGCATGTCAAAATTGAGGGTCCTGAAAAAGGGGGGGGGGGTATAACTCCATTTCCCAGCCAAAACTTTGCCCAAATCCCATTTCCCCAGTCCCAGTTTCATTGGTTTTGTTTGTGATTCCCAGTCCAAGTGAGCCAAATCTCCTTTTCCCAGTGAAAATTTGCCCAAATTCCAGGTCTCTTTTTACCCCTTCATGCCACTCAAAATTAGGACAAGCGACGCGGAAACCTCCCTCCCCCTCCCACTGGGAAGGCCTCATTGATGAAAATAATTCATGCAAAGGGAAAATTTTTGTCACGAATATAACCCTACGTGACCTTTCTCGCCGTTTCTCACATTTCCGTAGCAGTAATATAGCTCACGTTCAGCGATGAAAAACAACAGAAGGCGGATCGGCGGATGGGCGTAAAAACATCTCAATACTGAAATCATATTTTTAATAGAATATCATAGTTTTACTTTTATTTGCCTACTGTACAATATTTGATAACCACCGATACTCATTTACATATAATTCATAAATATTTTCAATATGTTTACATGACAACAAAGGCGACGAAAACAATAGTTTCTGCCCAAACATGATTGTTATTTATAGCCGCACTTAAAAAATTCTTTAAAAATGTCGGTCGCTCTATTGTTGTGCGAACAATGCTCCATTTTGTTATACGCGCTGTGAATTATATGGGAAAATATTTTTTTAGTTTACTGCACAACACCAACATATTTAAGTACAGTTGTGGCACGGTTCTGTCCATTAATTCTCGCAAACGTTTCAAAATAATGTCTCTCAACAACGCCTGGATTGTACTGTTTTCGTCCCTGGTCGTTCTGGCATCCATTCGGTTGACACGAACAAGGAAAGCGACCATAATCGACCTGACAGGCAATTCCACTCAAAATACACTCACATGTTTGCGGATAGCAAATATCTCCACAACTACATCCACAAATGACTCGGGAAAGTCTTAACTGGGCACAATCTTGTTCTTCTTTCTTGAGAATTCTTCGAACGCCGGCAGTTTTGAGAATTGTCCTTCTGGCTTTTTGTGCTACCGGCGCGAAGGGTTTCCGATCGGTTCTCATCGCCGCTTCAAGTTCAAAATCGACGCGAATTTTCTCGATCCAAACATGTTTTCGTGCCATTCCCAGCGTCGAACCTCCAGACGAAGGCACGGAAACAAAGCCTTGCTTTCTAGGGAAATGATAAATCGTCACTTCGCCAAATCGCACAGCCTTTTTGAGTCGTTTACAAGAATCATCACTTTCATCTCCACTATCTGTACTGTGTTTTCGCTTCCCCATCTTTGAGCCAACATGCGATATAAAACGATCGTAAAGCACTACGCTTTCCTTGTGTTGACTACTCCAATTTCGCCGATCGTTCGCATTTATACGTTTTTGACCCCGGGTTACTATTTTCAAGACATACGTGCACTTTTCCTGTGACGTCACAAGCACGCAAAGAATGACGCTTGAATTGCAAGGAATCGATTTTCAATTGGTTTGGGAACACTGTTGTCGGAAGGCGGTCCAAAGTTTGAAAATTTGTTGGGTATTTCGTGAGCATTGTGCGTAAAATACAAGCATATTTAAACAACATAACCATAATTTGTGTTTTCGGCCGCGTTTTCGCAAGACTTCCTTTCATAGTTCATTTCGTCATATGGGTTTGTCAGCGATAACTTCAAGTTTTCATGAGTGGGTGTCTTTGCTAATCGCTAGTTATTATTCACGACCACGCAAACCTATCATTGCCTTTCACAGGCGTTGAAAATCAATTTGCGCTGGCCTAAAATAATCACAAGTCCATGTAATTTATTAAACAGCATATCACAGTGAAGTTGGTTGTGAATTTTTCGAGTGAAACATTGTTTCCCGCGAGACAATCTGAAGAAAAAAGCGCAGATATGACTGAAAAACGTGAACAAATTTCGCTTACTTCCGTGTTGAAAGAAAGAGCTCTCGAAACAGCTGTTGATCGAGAGCTTTCGAACCAAATGACGAACAGAATAGTGATATTGAGCGAAATCTTGATAACTTAACCCTCAAAATGAAACGTGCTTTAGTAATTCTGCCTACGTGAACGGCATAAATATTAATTATAAATTTCTTTTATTTTCTCTAGACTAAATAATCATGAATATTTTAACAAGCGCCTCGAAGCCGGCGATTTAGCGTATTTTCCTTGTTTTTAAACGGTAGATTACTCATCAATCTCCGTTCGTTTCAGGGAATCGATGCCTCGCTGTTCTAGTGTGTTAGAAACATAAGTTAAATTTAACTGAGTGTTGTGGGATTTCATTAAAGCTTGTGTGGGTTTAGCGACAAATGATATCTTTGAGGACAAAAGTTATTCCTGTCGTAATTTAAATCACCAAATGTAATATTATGTATTTTTATTTTCAAAGATGATCCATTCACAGAACAGCTCTCAAAATGCTTCAAGGTCTTCAAGTAATGTCTATAAACAGAAAGTCAAACATTGAATTTAAGTTTTATAAACCGAAATTGAAGCATGTTTAAATCCAGTAGAACATATACATTAAAAATTGTACTTAAAGGATACATTTATATCGGCGAAATAAAAACTCGGAAATTCTATTCTCTGATGCTTTTAAATAACGTACTTTAAACGTTTATAGACGACGTGTGTTGAAAAGTTAAATTTCTTGTAGCGAGAGCATACTAAATAAGATTTTAAAATATACTTTGCTTTGAGAAAATCAAATAGGTTTTAAGCTACATATAAATTGTTTTTAATAATAGAAATCTTTGCTGTAATAACGATGACATTAAGAAAAAAATAACGCTTTTTCAGTTTTTACATCACAATTCTAAGAAACAAAAGGGATTTTCCTTTTCAAATTTTGACACTGTATCTGAGTGTTTTTTTAATGGCCATTTATTTCTAGAAACTGATAACAAACAGTAATGACATAATTCTAATTTATTCAAAAAGTTGGTGAATAGTCATAATTTATTCACGCCTTTTCCTGTTTAGAATTATATCGTCATCAACAATGTTAGCAGCAGCTGATAGAAAACGTTTAGTTGACTGTTCCCTAAAGGGGTGCATGCAGTCAGGGATAAAATAGTACATAGTCTGAGTTTCCGGGACGGTAAAAAATACGTTTTTGCCCGGATATGAAATCGGCGATGTCGACATCTGTTTGGGACACATTTTTTTGCCGGGGTGGGTGATTGGGGAAAGGTAATTATTTAAGTCGTGTTCTAAGAGGGAGGGTGGGAGTAAAATGCTCTATTTTTACTTGACACCTCCATCTCTCTGATAAGCCCTCCCCCTTGTTGTTTAATTTCTATCAGTCCACCATATGAATGCTCGAAAAGGCAAGAAATTGAAAGCTTTGGGTCCGGAGAGTAACCAGACTTTCAGTCTCAAAATTATCTTTAATTACTTTGTAGAAAGAGAAAAAGTTATCGGTGGTCGCGGTCGAATGGTATCAAAAACAGTTTGTTAGGAAAACACGGGTGGCAAAGCAAAAGGGAAGAGCCCCTAGGGGTTCTGGGATCATGCTTCTCTAGAATAAGACAAATAGACCGAACTTCTCATATAGGAGGGGAGGGGGATTTCAACCCCTCAACCATCTCCCTGATTCCGCCTACGGGATAAAAGGGGAGTTAGTAAGAAAACCAACATTAAAAAACGCATTTAACACCATATAAGGTTTTTGGGGCAGGGAAAGGGGCAGCTGAGACATGTGTCATGGCCTAAAATTGTGACGGGGGCGGAAGGGGGGGGGGGTGGAGGTTAAAAAGAGGGGGATAATTTAAAGCTTAATCAAATGCGATGATAAAATAAACGGCCTGAGATTGGAAGCACTTTTAAAAGAAATAAATTTGACTTACTGGAAATTCAGGACATGAAGAACCCTGAAGATTTAACAACGAATCTACAAGTCAGTCACACTGTGATATTTTAAAAGAATTATATTTGACTTAAAATTTAGGACATGAAGAACCGTGAAGATATAGCAACGAATCTACAAGTCAGTCAAACTGTGATATTTATTTATTTAGCAAACACCCAAACAAAGTACTTTAAAACAGCATGTAAGTCAACTATCATCGAGCTGAAAAATTTGGGTTATCACGTGATTGTTTTTCCGTCCGTCCGTACGCCCCTTGTACTCAGTGCGCAAGCTGAGCCTTTTACCTTAAAAATTAAAGAAAGCAAGTAGAGTAGAGTTAAGTGTAAAGTAAAACAAATACACAAGTGAAAAAAGAGAGGAAATAACCAGTTACCCCAGTCCGTATTTTAATTTCTTGTTTTGCAATTCGCTTTAATTCGTTATTTACAGGTCAGCACCGTTACTTTTTGGCTTGGCCAAATGTATATATTCTACATTATTTATGCTTACCCTAAACCCTAACCCTAACCCTAACCCTAACCCCAACCCTAACCCTAACCCCTTGCTGCACAGATAACGTTGTAAAGCCCGGGCCAAACGAGGATTAGAATTGACTCACATGAGAGTTTTCGTCAACTCTCATCCTCATCGACTATCATCAACTTGGGCCAAACGAGAGCAAGAGTCCGCCAAACTCTCATCGACTCTGGTGAAAAATTTGAGCAAGTTTAAAGTCGATGAAAGCGCATGAGAGTCGATAAGAGTGCATGAGAGTTCCATGCCAAACGAGAGCGAGAGTTTAACCTCTCATCAACTCTCATCCTCGTTTGGACCCGGGCTTAAAAGACGATGGCTGACAAACATCTTTTATGGTTAAGTTATCACGTGATGCATTAACGCACATTGCACTGCCCCGTCCCCAGGGGAAACGGGGAGCGCAAGGGTAGATGGTTTGGGAGCGAGCCGCGTAGGGCTTCCCTTTTCCCGTTTGCATCTCTCCCACAACGCCAAGCGATCCGCGCACGACCAAGAAGGAGGACGCCTGGGGACGAGGCAGCTCATTGCACCTGTTTAGTAGTTTTAACCCTTTTGTTCCGAAGTCAAAATATAAATTCTCCTTACTGATCGTCATACATTTCCTTGTTGTTAGTTCTGAGAATTTGGTGGTACTAGTTATGACAACATCCCCTAAAAGCTAAGAGATGAATTTTACATACTCTCGTCACCTGTCTGTTTGACATTGCATTGACATTGTAATGGAAAATTGCGCTTAGGAATTTATGAAAAAATAAGGAATACCCCTTATAGTGACCATGCATGTTTATGTCAGGCTGGCTAGTTTCGCCTTTAGGCCGCGCGCGCTTTCGAAGTGCAAACTTGTAAATTTTTTCATGAACGAATTCCCAATGCAGCAAAGATGAAAAGAATGTCCACGTGAAAACTGCATAAAGGTGGCAGAGGGTTGAGAATAATTCACATAAACGAGGCTTGGTGGTGAATTTTGTGCATATGATGTTATCGAACATAATGCCTATTTCAGGATTACCTTCTAACTGATTGCAGATTGCAGTCAACGACATGCATCTTTGAAGAAAGAAACGATGCGAGAGACAATTACTTTTTGACGACAGTATTGAATATAAGTACGCCAACAAACAAACAAACAAACAACTACATATAAACTTTAGCTATTTCTAGCTGCCCTCTAAATTTTCAACGCTGGGTAAAATATATATCAAATTTGAGATTACGGTTTGTAGATATTTACAAAATTTTAAATTTGCGCGTCATTCAACATTGTATAATGTATAGTTGTATAAACACTTTTGTTTTTCATTAAAAAATCTCCGCCAACTGCGTTTTTCTGAATATAATTGTACGGATTCTAGAAACTAACATCGTAACCATGCCTAATTGTAAATCTACTACCTATGGTCTTGACTCTATTAGATATCTTGGTCCTTAATTGGAATTGTCTAGAGGATAAATTAAATTAAAACTTCTTGTAACTAAAGGACTTATTAGCAAAACTGTATTTATTTTAATCCCATTTGTTATATATTTATTAACTTATTCATGAGCAACATTAATTTTGTCTAACTAGCACCTTGTGTACTATATTTCATACTACCGACTGTAAGTGAAGCTCTTGTTGTTGTTGCTAAATCTAGCCTATCACCATTCCTTTTTCCTATGCTCATTACGTCAAATTGTAATACATAACAGCCGCTCACGTGACAGTGTTCTAACAATTCGAGGGAATCGGGATCCATCAGGCTTCTGAGAAACCTCGTCAACGACCATCGCGAATTTGTGTTGCGACTTAATTCCTGGTCCGGTCATGACCATTCCACAAGCTCTTATTTGGGTAAGGCAAGTTTAGACAGGAGCCAAAGAAACTTGCGTGTTAAGCCTGGTTTTCACTAGCGACGCAAGCGCAAGCACAAGCGCAAGAATAACAGCTCTTATTTCACCGTGAAAACGGCTTCGACTCAAGCAAAAGCACAAGCGCATTGCAGTTTTATGCTTGTGCTTGTGCTTGCGGCAAGCACAAGAACAAGGATCAAAATTTGTCCTTTTTGCGTGATTGCGCTTATGCTTGCGCTTGTGCTTGCGTCGCTAGTGAAAAACCAGGCTTTACGAGGGAAGTCGTTAAAATAGTCTACTTGCTGTAAATACTACATTTTATACCATGCCATAGAAAATACAGCCAATCAGAATACAGGAAAGCCGTTGTATATTCGACGGTATTCAACCCAACCTTCCCATCGTGCGCCGCGATTGTATTCTCGACGAAATTTAGTAAGCGTATTTTCTATGGCATGGTATAAAATAGTTACACAACACTTTCTCGTGGTATACTGTGGAATATTCCACTTGTCACTTGTATTTTCTTCGTATGTGTATACCGAGAAAATACAAGTGACTCGTGGGATATTCCATAGTATACCACTCGAAAGCGTTGCATAACTAGTATGTATATCATGCTACTGCGTTGTTTTTATAAGCTAACACTACATTTGATCACCAATGCGTTGTACAGTATTTGATTCCCGTGCACTAAGAATCTCCTTGTAGAGAAACTTCAGTTTTCGCCTGCAAGGCGAACAACATTACATAGAGTCTCAATGATTATACAATTAAAACCAAATAAATGACACCTACGTCTCGATACAAATGTTACGAAACTATTTCCAACACAAGTAGAGACAGCTGTTTTATCATATACTCAGAAAACTTTGTAATAGCGTTCAACAGGTTGGTAAGGCCATCCCAATAAAATGTTTCGTTTCCCATCGCCCCGTCTCTTGTGATGGTGGGTCGGTCGGTCGGGCAAAAAAAAAAAAGAATGAACACTTGGAGGGTTCTGGGTTCCAGAGAAGGTCGGGCTGCTAAGTAAGATAGCTTGATTACAAAGTCAATTCGAAAACGTGGTCTTTTCATTCGTTATTTCTTATCAAATGTCTAAAAGTCTTTAAATAACTTAGTATGGATGTTTATTATTATAAAACAAGATCGTGTGCTTGTAAATTAAAGTACTTGCTTCTTTGACTAGTAAATCTGGAATTTTTTTTTGGACTTTTCGAAAAAAATGGGTCGGTCGGGCGATTGGAAACGAAACATTTTATTGCGATGGCCTAAACGTGTTTTACCTATAATAAGAGAAGAATGTACGTTTGAAAGGCGTGAAAAGATTCCCTCTGAATGCACGTTGTAACATGTTGCACGTTGTTGGTCGGGTGGTCCCGCCATTCTATGACTTGGATTTTAACTTCCAGTACTTTAGTATTAATTGGTTTGCAGTTTTAATGGACCATCTTTCTAGCCACCATTTTAAAAATAATTCTCATGTAATTCTCTGGAATAGTATCTTCTGGAGCTTTATCCTCTGAAACGATCTCCTCCTGAATGTCATCCTGTGGAATGACCTCCTCTGGAATGTCATCCTCTGAAACGATCTCTTCTGGAATTACCTCCTCTGAAATAAGCTCCTCTGGAATGACCTCCTGATCCTCCGAAACGATTTCCTCTGGAATGTCCTCCTCTAGAATTTCCTCCGGAATGCTAATATCTAAAATGTTAACCATTCGAGTGTCAACCTCTGGAATGACCTCCTCCGAAACGATCACCTCTGGAATTTCCTCCTCTGGAATGCTCATATCGGGAATGTTATCCTTTCGAGTGTCAACCTCTTGAGTGCCCTCCTCCGAAGCGATCACCTCTGGAATGTCCTCCTCTGGAATGCTAATATCTGGAATATTATCCTCTGGAATGCCAACCTCTTGAATGCCCTCCTCCGAAACGATCTCCTCTAGAATTTCCTCCTCTGGAATGCTAATATCTGGAAAGTTAACCTTTCGAGCGTCAACCTCTTGAATGACCGTCTCTGAAACGATCTCCTCTGGAATTTCCTCCCCTGGAGTGCTAATATCTGGAATGTTAACCTTTCGAGTGTCAACCTCTTGAATGCCCTCCTCCGAAACGATCTCCTCTAGAATTTCCTCCTCTGGAATGCTAATATCTGGAATGTTAACCTTTCGAGTGTCAACCGCTTGAATGACGGTCTCTGAAATGATCTCCTCTGGAATGTCCTCCTCAGGAGTGTTAATACCTGGAAAGTCATCTTCTGGAATGACGACCTCTTGATTGTCTTCCCCTTGAATGTCAACCTCTGGACTATAATTTTCTGGAATGTCAACCTCTGGGCTGTCATCATCTGGCATGGCAACCTCCAGAATGTCATCTTCTAAACTGTTATCCTTTGGAGTGTCATCCTCTGAAATGACATCTTCTGGAATGGCCTCTTCTGACAATTCGTCTTCTGGAATGTAATCGTCTGAAATGCCATCTTCTGGAATGACATCCACCTTAAATTCGTCCTCTGGAATGGCTTTCTCTGAAATGTCCTCGTCAGGAGGGGCCTCCTCTGAAATATCATCCTCTGGAAAGTCATCCTCTGAAATGAAATCTTCTGAAATGTCATCTTTTGGAATGACCTCATCTGGAATGAAATCCTCTGAAATAACCCCGTTTGAGAGGATTACCCCTAGATTGGCTTCCCTTGAGACATCATACTCTGGAGTTGTGGATTCATCTGGAATGGCCCCTGTGGAAATGTCGTCCATAGGAATTGCATCCACTGAAATGTCATCCCTTGGAATGGCATAAGCGTGTTTCCACCTCGAGGCCAGGTCCAACTTGTTTTTAACTGAAATCATTCCAAACATACCTTGTTATAAAAAGCATTTATATATTCCTGTCACATTTATCGAAAATTAAAATGACAAAACACGCATCAACAATGCTATATAAAAAGCTCTAATCCAAGCGCGCAACGCGATTATATAACCATGACGTAGGGCACCTAAGTGAAAGGAAAGAACAATCTAATATCGAAATTGAAGACGCTGTACACCGTGAATAATTTTTAACCCTATTCGAACCGGGAACGGCCTTTTTAAAATCTCCGATTAAATTTTATCGTTGCTCAGTTCTGTTGTTTGAAAGTAAGCTTCCACCAAACGGTGGGCTTAATTTAACCCACAAGCTACGTGGGCCAGATCTCTAACCATAGATTAAATGAAAGCAATTTGAAACAAACAGGTGAACTTGTTGTTTGTCTATTGACTCAGGGAAGGCAGAAAAAAATGCTGACTTTATTTCCTTTTTTGACCTTATTTCCTTTTTTAGACTTTATTTCCTGTTTGTTTTGATCTGCTATTGGTTTTAAAAAACTTGCTTTGAAGAGTTCCTCAATTCTCCATTTTCGTCGTCAATATGGCAATTTCTGATGTACTAATGTTGTGTTTTCTTGTCCACTAGCGTGGTGATTTTACTTCAAGGTAAGCCATGTCAGAATTCAAAACAGAGAGTATTATGGAATGATTACCGAGATTAAAGTACTTTTACACGAGGTTAACTAACCAGCTTTGAAAAACGTTATTTAACGCCTGGGTTAATAAACCTGCGGTAAAAAGTAAACCCCCGTTTAGCTCAAACCCAAGGTTAACTTAATCCTGTTTTGAACAACCAGGCCCATGGTATTTGTGTTACACCCGGGAGAAAACAATCTATCATATCTAAAAACATCACTTTTCACTTACATTCAGTTGATTGAGTGCCTTTAGCATGGATGTTAAGTACTTGACGCATCATCTCTTTTATATCTTTGATGTCTTGCGCTGTAACGTCCGCCGTTCCTTCTAAACGTTTAATCCCTTCGTGAGTTGTTAATTTCAGTTCCTCTATGGATTCCTTTACTTTCATATCGTTTCTATACCACCTTAGCAATTCCTGTGTATTTCTTTCATCTTCTGCTGTGAGGGGATCCTTTAAAAATGCATCAATGGCCTCCTGCCATTCATGCTTCTTTGTGTGGCTGATTTGCCCCGCAATTCCCAAAAGAGCTTTTCTGATTTCTTGCCAAAGTTGTGGGAACTCATAATCTGGTACTTCCATCTGTTGGTTCACGTGACCATACACTGAGTTGCGGTAATATTTAATTCTTGCCAAATCTGCTGCTAAACTGTGATCTGTACATGCTGGGAGAGCATCCCAGCCCGTGGCAGGAGGAATCAGGTTGCATATTGTCTTCAGCAACTTAAACAGCAGGGTCACATCAAAATCAGTTGACTTGCCGTACACCCCTGGGGAAGGGTAAAGACAGTCCCACTGTGGCTTGGTGAGCTTTGCTGCTTTGAGCTGTTTCTCTGTTGCTGGATTTTTCAGTATTGCAGGAAGATTACTTGGTGGACATCTGATGTCCAAAATCTCCCTCAGAAGCGTTGTGCCTCCACTTATTAACAGTCGTGTAACACGTTGAAAATTTGCCTTTCCTGTTGTTGATCGAAGGACTTCATCTGGGACCGGGTTGGCAGCCATTTCCCAGTCAAGTTTGACTTTGATGTGGAAAGAGCTGGATCCACGTCATTATTTTGATGGATTTACAATATAATCAACGGAATTGACCTGGTCAGTCGTCTGAAGAGAAAGGATGATAACTTGGTGAAAGAGTACACTCGACCATCAAGTTCGTGAAACATAATTTTCAAGATAGGGTGGGGGATTTAGGGGGCTGGTACGAGGCCGAGTTGCTTTTATTGTCGTAAAAAAAAAAAACATTAGCGCCGGGGTATGCGCACCTCATGTTGTAGAGTGCATCAGTTAGGCCCGGTTCAGACGCCGTACTTTTCATGAGCCGAACTCAATTCGAATTTGGACCGACCCAAATTGACAAAAGTACTCCTCTTGATTCAGACGCCGTACTTTTTGGCCGTTCCGAGGCCGTTCCTAATACAGTTCCAATAATTGAGGTAAACTGCTGGCAAAATACATGATAATAGTTTATGAATTAGGATCGGCACATGAAAAGTACGGCGTCTGAATCAAAGCCGTTCCAAAGGCGTTCCACAGGAGAAATTCTCGGCCAAGCCAGGCGGGAAGAACGGGTGAGCCGTTCCAAATTGAAATAGCCGTTCTAATTTGATTCAGACGCCGATCTCTTCATGTACTTAATTTAAGGAATTAGGTTCGGCTCATGAAAAGTTCGGCGTCTTAACCGGGCCTTATTCAGCTAAGTGGGAGATGTCTATGTCTATGGTTTTCAGACGAAAAAATCCATAACTGGATCTCAATAGGGAATTTCCGAGTTATTCTTTGCCTCTGTTTCAAAACGAGTCTACGCGCGAAACAATTCAAATGAAAATGAGTTTAATTTACATGAAAATGGATCTGAAGGTGAAACTTATTTTCATATGAAGGGTTTGCACGTAGACTCGTTTTGAAACAGAGACAAAGGGTAACTCGGAAATGGCCTATTTAAACGGATCTAAAGTCCTTTTTTATAAATTATGGCATTGTTGGAATACCAAAACGTACTTTTCGAGGCACTGGAACGCAAACACCACTACTTCTCTGAAATTTGCATAACATGGCTGAGTTCGCATATCGGCAATCTCAAAAATAGCACTCCTTGCCTGCACTGGCTTAAGATCCAGAGAACAGCATGAACATGCTCTCTCCGAGACACTGACCCCTCCCTCCCTTCCATTCGAACCCCGAGCATACGTGCCTGAGTTTATTGATACAAGGATAAATAGATATCGGATAAACGCTGCGACAGAGTCTGCTAATTGTTTTTGACTTAAACAATGAAAACGCTTCATCATGTCTCAGTACAGTGGACTACTACACATTGTTCAGCTAACTTTTAATTTTTTTTCTCTTTGACACAATTGTAATGCAAAAGTTTGGATAGACTAAAAAAAGTTAGGGCAAATGTTTTAAACTTTTTTACGAGAATTAAATTGGTAAACAGCAATTTAAATTGCCGAAAAATAGTTCAACAATAGGTGTTATTTTCAAAAGGCAATCCATTGTTGATTTGAGTTATTGTTTCTTTTAACAAAGAACTGTATGCATAATAAAGTATGAAGCGACACGAAAGCTTGCCACTGTACAGCTTTAACACTTGGCTTTTGCTGAAATTTTAAGGGAAAGTCGCAGTACTTCAAGTTGCAGTTTCTCAGAGTTTTTGGTCTTGCACGACAAAGGAGGGTTCTAAATTTGGTGAGAATGCTGCCGGCGCAGTAAATATTTACCTTAGCAACCGTCAAGATGGAAAACACTGGAAAACGCTGATGGTTTCCATCCGAAACGGAGACTTTTGGAAACGAAGCTGTATATCTTTTGGATGTGTACGAGTGAAAACTGACTCTTTTAAAAACGCTGACGTAATATATTTTAATTGTGAATCTTGTCAAGAATTGACAAACTAGTTTGTGCTTCCTAGCACTTTTGCACGAGCTTTAAAATTATGTCTGAACCCAATCGTCTTAAGATATCGATGGCTCCTGAGCTCTTCGTGGGTAAATAAATTCTCTAATTATAAGTCTATCTGTGGAGTTTTATACGAAACCTTTCGCTACGTTATCGACTCGAGCAAACTGAGAAGACTTTTGAAAAATTTGGAGGGGATAAAAATTCTCAGTTTGCGACTAGAAATCGAAAGTGTTTATGCATATCGATCGATTCAAGACTATTCAAGTATGTTTCTTTGTCACATCTGACTGCGTCTGTACGAAGGCCGAAAACTGTTCCGAAACGAAAGTACCAATAATACGAAAATCTTACATATGGCTTGTAAATCAGAAGGAATGGTTAGACTTTCGGATTTTGTAGCAATCATTGATCCCTATAAACTTATTATCGTTGATTTTCAGTTTGATCGCAGAGTTTTGAATTAGTTATCTTACTTCTGCTTATCTCAGCGAAAGCATTGAAATAAAACGCTGATAACATGAAGTGACTTGGAGCAATCAGTGTGTGGTCAAAAAATCAAACCATTTTCGTATGAATACATTTGCAGTTGTTTACACAGAGCAAGGTTTTCCTTCAAATGTTTTAACAGTTACGCGATAAACCGTTAGGCTCTCAAAAAAGAATTAATCAATTCCTAGTTCGTCTCTTTCAAACCTTGCCTTTGTAGGTTAATTGATTGTCGCTATGCAATATCATGTTGCGTCCAAGCCGTGGTGTGTATACGCGTTATTCCTGTTAGTTGTACGTACTGTGTGGTCGACAATCACCCTCACAGAGGCCGAACTGCGATTCATTACCATTATTATGAAGTTAGTTCTCCTCGGAATTAATCCGTAGTGAAGTGCTTTGTAAAAATCTACCCCCCAGAACTTGAAGCTCTAACTATATGGGTACCTGGCCTAAACGAAAAGGTAAACGCTGGAATACGGAATGGAAAAACAAATCAAAGATTATTTTTTACCTTACCTCCCGCCTTGCACAGTTTCCTTCAAGGTGTAGTAGCTGTAGATTCCCATCTGTTGAGGAACTCGAAGAAAGCGGAAGAAGCGCATTTAACGCTTCAATGGAAAAGAGTCCAAAAACAAACCTCACAGGGTAGGGGACGGACGTTGACCCGTCCCCCGGCGAACTCTAACGAGAATTTTTTCTCTTTCATCGCATTCCGCGCCGCCTATTGAAATTCTCAGTTCTGTCATTAAAATCGACCGAAAACTTGTCAGGACGATTACGTGTAGGGGGTTGCAGTTTTACGATTATTACACCTAGTGTGTTATTAATCACTGATTTTCCCGCTCAGTTTTCTCAATTACTGTGTTGACTAAACCTTACGAAAAGAGTAGAATCAAAACGAGAACGGAAGCTGGAAAGCACCGCGACAAGGGGTGAAACTGTAACAAGAGGATCAAAAAGTATGTTCTCCCAACTAGGACCAACCAATGCTATAAGAAATGTATGGAGATCAGTAAGGAGAATTTGTATGTCAACATTAGGGTTAGAACATTTAGTATCTCATCAAATTCCCCTATACCCAATACTACAAGAAACTGAATGTATGATGACCAGTGAGGAGCTGACTGCCAACATTTAAAGGAGTTACCTCCTCATCAAATTCTCCCATGTTAAACTATAAGAAATGTATCGAGAAAAGTAAGGAGAATTTGTGTCAACATCAGATTTGGGCTTACTGGGGTAATTCTGCGCATAAGGTGGTCACAGAAGATCTCAAATGTCGAAGTCGGGAACATTTGCGAACAGGATGACAAAAAGGTTGACTTCACGAGAATGGAATTGTGGTGGATTGCACATATATTGAACAAGAAGCTTGAGAAGCTTGAGAAGCTTAAAATCGGGCGCCTAATAATTAGCTATCTGTTTTGACTTAAAAGGCAGGGTACAGTACAGTAAAAATCACTGGAAAAACAGTCACTTAAACCTATTCAGGCCGGGGGGGGGGGGGGCTTTTGAGGCCCGCGCTGACTTTGGACGCTTATTACTTTTTCAAGATTCAACCAAACGCTGCCAAACTTTGCGCGTTTATCTAAAATTTATCTCGCAATAATTTGGTGGGATTAGTTATTGTGCCAGTAACTTGAAATCACCATGGCAACGTCATTTTGACAGGCTTGTTTTTCCAAATTTGTAATTTTAATGAAAATCTGGAATGTTTTCAAGATTGCATTATTACTTAATGACAATGGTCTCAATTTATAAAAATATATTTCGCACAATACAAATAAACGATTGAACTAGACGTCTAGAAAATATAAATTTGTAACACTTAGCAAAGTGCAGCCTTTTCGCAATACTTAATAAAGGCGGGGTTTTTACCTGAAGACCAATTTTTCCAACGCTTTAGGTGTCTGACGCATTTCAGTATTTTCCAGCCCTTACACTTTAATGGAACAGTATAAAACTCCTAATCAGGTAACTACTATTGTCAAGAAAATGATCACAACTTATTGACCAATGATTAGGTATTTGTTTCATATCATTACTGTAATAGCAACTGGTGAAGAATAGTAGTACTGACCCAAAGTATAAGGGCTGGAAAACACTGAAAACCATTTCAGCCGCGTTTCAAGGAATCCAAAAAAGCTTTACTTATCCCATATATATTTGTTTTGCAGTATTTTGTTAATTTTTGGACGATTTTGGGGGATGTCTAGGAGGCGATAGTTTTTCTCAAAGGATTAGTAAAATTTAGACAAATAAGAAATATTGGAGATTTAATGTGATTTTAAAATTTGAATTTGAAGTTAAAAATTGGTGGACGGAAACCAAACAGTCTCCTGACAACCCGGAGTGCTCTTGCGAGGGGGTCAACTGTTTGGTGGTGTTTCCATTCTTTTCTTCAATCCCTTCTTTAAATCTCTTAAAGTTCCATTCAAATTCAGGTAGAACCCCACCTTAAGTTTTGTTCTTGTGAGAAAATAACAGAAGTCAAAGGTTGCGTGATATAACCAAGCATTGATTTTAATTCTCCCTCCCTTTCCATCTCCTTAGCCTTTCACCCCCACCTGTCCCTCCCTTTCTACTCTCATTCAATTTAATGTTTGTTTACATTTCCTAACCAATTCAGTATCGTACTAATCTGTGCCAAGCAATCAGATAATAACAGAAAGTTGCCTTAATTTTGATCTTCCATACCAAGACCTTAGAGTATAAACCGCTAAAAAACACACTTGATAATAATTCTCTGAGGTTATACACCTTGCAGTATTTACGTACTAACGAAGTTTATAACAAACCCCATGTCGTACTAAGGATTTTTACTGATCAACATAGAAAACAAGTTCACAATGGTTTGTTCCCAAAACGTTTTTTACTGTACAGAGGGTCTGTATATTGGCCTGTAACTTGTATACCGTATTGAAAAATTCAGAACGAACCGACTTCTGCCCGCTACCATGATATCATGTTGAAAAATTAGCTCGTTCGAAACCGTAGCAAAATCGTTAGAGACAGACAAGATACAGCCGTTTACTGGCAGTCTTTGAAAATCCTGAATTTCATCAAAATGAGCCAAAATAAAGTTTTAAAATTTCCTTTATCAATATGTTTCTTATCTTTTTATTCAATTCTATGAACTGCTTTTATGCAGTACTGTCCAACAAAGATTTCAATTTCCTCAAAGTTTCGGGACAAATGGATACAAAATATTTCGTGCAGAATGTAATTTGATTAAGCGAATGTTTTCGCGTCTATAAATACTTCAAGCAGTGAATGAAAAACCGTTTTGTTTTCATCGATGAGAACCACTTTCAAATAGTTAATGCATAAAAAATAACAATCAGATCAGAATACAATAATTATTAATGCAAGGTCTCGCTATTATGTCTCGGCAGAGATACTTCTTTTTTGCAAGTTCAAATGTATGCAAATTTCGTGTGAAATGTAATTCGATTCCATTGTCTTGTTTACAAACTCTTTCTTAAAAGAAAGTTGTATTTTCGTGAATAAAACCCATTGGCCTGTTTTGTTTTCCTGATCATGTTTGACTGTGATTTTTACAAAACATGTGGTCTTTTTTTTTCGGAACTTTATGTTGTACAAAAAAATCCTATTTTGAACACAGATGTCACTTCCGGAATTTCTCATCTAAAATTCAATTGGTATTTAATTATAATTTTTCGAAGTTTTCATTTTCAAGTCATCTTTTTATTCGATAGCTTTACTGATCTCGTAAAAAATTCCATTAAAGTTCACACCAATACTGTACATTGCCAATGTTTTGCTGACGTCTTGAGAAGTGTCTTACTAACGTCACTAGTCTAAAATATATCCAAAACATGTTGTGCAAACATTCTACTCTTTGTGACAGGCGCCTTTGACGCCCAACTGTGCGGAAATGAAAATCGACATACTTCTTGATAAATATATAAAAAATTGTTTTAAAGTGGAGTCCGCCTCAAAAAAATGTACCGCCAGATCACACTGCTATTTGTAGAAACCAGCAAAGCGTCTAGTTTCAAAGTTTCCCACAAAAACATTGCGTGACATGAATGACGTTACCCCTTTTATTTACAAAAATAGCTTCAACTTGTCAAAGCAACTACAGTTTCACAATGGTGATTATTAGTACTTTACCCCTTAAGCTTTTTTCTCTGTCCTCCCGCTGAAGCAAAGAAGAGAACCAGATTGCAGATTAGCCCAAAAGTCGACCCAGTGTTCCTACAACGATTTACTGTCAAAACTGAAATGAAACCGATTGGCCCAGGCTATCCCCGTCATTTTTAGCCGACAGGAGACTATCGTCTAGGACGACCAAAGGGTAAACTATAAATCGGCCACGCCCGATTAAAAAGGTAAACATGGACACCAGATGGGAAATGGAAGCAGGGAAGACACCAAATATAACCCAGGAAAGAGCCGTAGCAAAGGAGCTGGCATCAGTTCATTTGTCTTGGACAACAACAACAAAAACAACAAAACCTTTATTTAGACACGATGGGATAAAAAGCTACATAGCTTGTGGGGTCGTGTGTAAATAAAACATTAATACTAGTAGATAAAAACATTAAAACTATATTGAGGTAAAAAACGCTAAACTAATTGCTAAATTGAAATAGATAAATTGCAAAAATTGTTACAATGATCAGGGACGGCGGAGCATTTTTCCAGGTTGGGGGGGGGGGGGGGGTTGACTAGTGACTTGAAGTGGGGGGGCTTAAGAGACTCTTCTCTTAGTAAGTCTTTATTTTTTCGGAAAAAGTGGGGGGGCTAAAGCCCCCCCAGCCCCCCGGGCTCCGCCGTCCCTGATGATAAAAAGATAAAAAGCGCTAAGAACTCTTACAATAGAGATTGTTAAAATTTGTATTTTTCATTATGTTCGACTTGTTGATCATTGTCACAAAACTCCTGAGGGACATCACCTCGTGACACTCTCCCGGTAAAAAGTTCCAGAGCACTGCCCCTCTGTAAGATGTTGAAAGTTTCATGGAATTGGTATTAAATGATGGGGGAATTAGACAATGTTTTTTTTCCAAAATTGTACGAGTGGAGTGGGTCCCAAAAGGCGGCGTGCAAAGGAATTTGGTTCGGGTTTAAGCTGCCGTTGGTGGTGGAAGGAGCGTTGCGTGACAAGCCCAAACAACGACTGCGAAGGAGACAAGGATTTGGGCAAATTTTTTACTGGGAAAAGAGGATTTGGGTCATTGGGACTGGGAATCACAAACAAATAAACAATAGAACTGGGACTGGGATTTGGAAATCGGGACAACAATAGGCTGGGAAATAGGATTTGGGAAAACATTGGCAAAATTTGGGCTGCTCGCCCTCGTTTTTTTTGTTCACTATTAGGCTCGTTTTTCGCCGATCTCTGGAGGCTGGTGAAGGGAGCTAGTGCGGTCTCATTTTCCCGAACAGCGGCTGGTGGTGGAGCCTGGTTGACTTTTCGCTTATAGTCAGAAATGACCCGCCAATCCGGTTATTAAGCTGGACACAATATTGTTCTTCTTTCTTCTGCGCTCGAGTAGTGTCAAGAAAAGAGATTAAGTAAAGTAATTGGCAAATTCTGACTTGTTAACTGATTTTATTAATTAAAAAAACTTCTTAACACCGCTCACTATTTTCTACTATCCTATCCGATTCTAGTGCTATCTAAGAATACCGTCGAAAGAATATATAGACCGTACTGATGACATCCGTTTGAGCCAAAACTTGTGCGTTAAGCACAAGCACGAGCACAACCACAAGGCAACGCTATTGTGCACCGAGGTAGTCTAAGCACGAAGCACAAGAAAAATGAACTTAGGGCCTCTTTACATGAGAGCCGAGATGAGTTTCATCCCGGGATGAATAAAAAAAATTTCATTTTACATGAGCGTGTTTACCCCGGGATAAGTCGTACCGCCCGAGTTGAATTCATCTCGCCCGTGCTTACATTTCATCCCGGGAAGGACTGATTACATGGGGTTTTTCGTCACGTTTCATCCCGGGATGACATCGTCCCGGGATGAACTCATCCCGGGACGAAACCATGTATCATCATGTAAACAGCAACAAGAAAATGACCGGACACCGAGATGAATTCATCCCGGGACGAAAACTCTCATGTAAAGAGGCCTTTATTTTACCTGTGTTATGCTCATTTCACACCGGCGTGATGAAATTTGCACAAGCACTGAAGTACATGATGCGACTTCCATCATGAATGTTCATCAGAATTTCTAAAAGCACTGGACTTGCGTATGTCGTCTCTTGCTTGTGCTTTTCGAAGTGTGAATATCCTTTTGATTATATGCTTGCGCTTATCACGCAAGTGTGAACCAGCCTTTTATAAGTGATTTTGGTTATTGTTACCCAAATATGGAGTTTTCTATACACACAAGACAAGATCAATCAAAATAAATTAATCTAATCTACACACGAATTCCTGAAGCGTTACGTCAACAGAATGGTCTTTTGCGCATGGACTCGAATCTAAAATGCTTCTTTCACGGAGTAAAGGAAATGGTACTTTTCGAATTTGTTCTCGCACAATGAAATGGAAAGGACGTGCACCTTTAACAGTAAACAAATAATAACCATAAACATTTTAGCCACGCATTTGCTATATTACATATAGCGGCTAGAAGTGAAAAGCCTGTAACAGTGCAGGTTGAAAAAAATAAAGTAAAACTAAATGATTAACAAAATAGTGCTATATACGGTAGCATTTCGATTCAAGCTCTAGAAAAGTGAATATTAATAATAATTATTCGAGAAGTATATTACAGCATATAAAAAATCTGTTATAACAGCTAACCACTACCATGGGGGTCTACCACGTATGCACATAAAATCATACACTATCACCTTACTCAGTAAATACCAATTTATGTGTACCGATTTTGCCGGCTCGAGAATTTTAGCCGAAAGAACTCTTCGGTTTATTGCCTATTTGTTGCTATCTTAGTTTGCATTAGTGCTATCGCGCCCGGAGCTGACGCAATGGCAGCTAAAATATCATTCTCTGCTGGACATGGTGGTCTGCGATTAAAGCCGCCTCGTATCACTTCTGGTAGGCTAGTGGATAGCTCATTCTGGAAAAGATGGTGACCTGGAGCCTTTTAAAGTGGCCACGGGGCGCTTATGAGATTATTTGGAGGGGGGAGGGGAAGGTCGAAATAAACAGACATGGCGAAATGAAACGCTATATTTGTTTCTTGGGACCCCCACCATCCCATAAGCGGGCACGCTGCCACTTAGGCACCAGGCCACCACTACTGCACAATATCTCACAAGTGTACATTTAACTAATTTATCTGGCCATGCCGCTTTCAAAAGTAGGCCCTTTGCCCGGTCCCATGATACAAAATCAGACATACTGGGCCGCATGTTCCGCAGTGGGACATTCAGAACAAAGCGACTCGCACCCTGAGTCCGTCTTAAGTCGACTCTTGAGTCTTGGAAGCTGAACACGGAGGGAATCATGGGAAGGAAGAAGAGAAGCGAGTCTCTCGCCTTCCCTTCTTCCCATCATCCTTCGCGTCTTGCAATTTTCGCATAACAGACGACTGGGGACGAGTCAGACTCGCACCGGTCAAGCTTCACCTTCCTTTGTTTTGGATGTCCCACTGCGTGACTTGCGTCCTAGCATGTCTGATTTTGTACCAAGTGTTTTGTACTGGGTCGTGCATAAATTATGACCTATTTACGACTACATTTACTTCTGTTTGTGATTCTCGCTGTGGGGAAATGACAAGTAGAGTACTAGACTCATGTCCCATACCATAGTTTTTGGCGTAGTTTCTGAGGGTGCGGCCATCCTCGAGTTTCCGGTTGTCAGATGATTCCTTGTTGATCGGCCAGTACTTTAACGTCATTCATTATTTTTTTCACATCTTGGATAGTATACTCCGGTAAAATGTCTAATGTGATGTTGGCCTTCCCGGTTCGCGAAAAGTTAGATGTTATGATCGCGATGTCTTAAGTTACATCCAAGCATAAAATTGATTCTCACAGAATGTTGTAATGAAAGTGCAGGCAACTACGACGGTTTGTATTCGAGTTGCTCGCCATCAAAAGTGAGACGTTGTCGATCAGAAGGGATCGCTTCTTTGTCGTAAAATTTCCCTCGGAATCTCGCTCGTGCTTTCATATGAATGCCGTGCTATCACTGACGTAATTAGACTTGTGTAATCTAAGAATTGCTTCATCCCGAATTGAATAATCGTTAACAGTGTGACCATCTTCCAGCTTCCTCTCTGCAAAGAAGAGACGTTGTTGGTCAGGCGGAATCCCAGCCTTGTCTCGAATTTTTGCCTTCACGTTTTCAATTGCGTCACTTGGTTTGATTGTTAGTGAGATCACGGTCTTGCCGTCATGCGTGATTACGAATATTGGCATCCCATCACGACGTTTTACAGTCAAGGACAGGTTTGCTCCCTCCTGAATGTTGTAGGCAGCTAGAGTACAACCATCTTCCAATTCCTTGCCTGCAAAGATGACACACTGCTCCTCAGGGGCGATGCCTTCCTCTTCATGAATGCTTTCCTTCACATTCATGATAGTATTATGTGGTTTGAGTTTTAAAGTGATCCACTTTCCAATCCGCGTCTCCACGTAAATTTCCATTTCTTTTATCACGACTTGAAGAGTTGATTTTCTTTCAATGTTGTAATCACGCAAAGTGAGACTGTTTTTTAGCACCTTTTCGGCATGGATGAGACTTTGTTGATCGGGTAGGACACCTTCTTTTTCATGAATTTTCCATTTTACATCCTCGACAGAATCGTCCGGTGTGACTTCTAAAGGGATCAAATTTCCATTCGGCATCTTCGCAAAGATAACTATGCCACCCCGTTCGAGAAAACAGTGTATAGTTGATTCGTTCTCAATGTTATAGTCAGTCAGAGTGCGATCATCTTGGAGTTCCTTGCCAGCAAAGAATAGCTGTTGCAAGCCATGCGGGATACTCTCCTTGTCTTGAATCTTCAGTTTAATAATCTCGATAGTATCGCTTGGTTCTACTTCTAAGGTGGTCATCACAGTCAGCGTATTCTAGACGACGACTGGTTGTCTGAGCGTCGTCGCGGTCCTTCAAACTGTACTAAAATGGCTCGTCCGATATGCCGCTATCGGTGCTTTTGAAGCGTAATGCTGTAAGATCAAGTATAATACAAGCGACTCAGTTAGTAATGGCAAGGTGTTAACATTTTACCGATGTGAAAAACTCATTTTTTCGATTTAACGAGCAGGGTTCTATCTAGAGGTGTTCAGGGGTAGAAGCTTCCCCCCCCCAAACAGCCCAGCTTCCCCCCCAAAAAAAATTTGTGATAATTTATACAGTACATAGATAAATCAATATATCATCTAGAAATTTTCCATCGCTACGAAGATAAGTTAAGAACTGAAACATTGCCGCTGTTTATCTCTTTTATTCACTTCTTTGTAGTGTATAAATAGCGCAATAGGAACTCTTCGTCTCAGCCGAGCTAACATTGTCAAAACCTAATCATGTGATGACCAAAAAACAATATAAAATTACGGTGAAAATATATCAAGGTTGTGTCTCAAAATACACCAGATTGCATCTCAGCACATATCCACTTAAAAAAATTTCCGGGGGGGATGCACCCGGACCCCCCTAGAAGCTCGTGGCCTTCGGCCACTCGCAACTTCTCCCCCAAACGAAAAATCCTAGATAGAACCCAGACGAGGATATCTTTTAAGGATATCAGATATAGACGACAGCCGGTTTTACATGTCTTACGAGCCTACATGTATAAATGAAACTTAGTTTTCTATTATAATTATTGTTGTTAAAACTGGCCGCGCCGGGACCGGCTGAAAGCAATATATTACGGTAATAGTACCGAGAGGAGCCAACTGGTTGTATAACAGTACGAGTGATTATAGTCCAGTCCCTGAACTCTCTCTTCCACGCGCCCTTTATAGCCCCTACAAAAGGCGCGTGGAAGAGGGAGTTCAGGGACTGGACTAGAGTGATTATTAATCCTAAAATTTGAGGAAAAAATTAAACAGGGAAGGGTTAGCTTTTTGACGAATGAGCACAAAAATGAAGTTTGTTTTTTAGTTCCATGTGAAACGAAACTCGTTCAAGTGCGCCGGTTTAACTACAGGCGTGCCTGCAGATGAACAATCGCATTTAAGAATTTTGTTCATCGCCTGCCTCTAAGGTTGTAAGCGTTTGAAGGAAAAATGTGCACGATGTTGGTAAAAAAAACTGATAAATAGAGTTATAACAAACAAAATTACGGGTGTATACTTTATGGTTGAATGTCATAAGTGCATAGGGTCATAAATCACTTGCTGTTGAACTAAATGTATTTTATTGTTCATTGTACTTTACGTGTAGGCTAGTAACGTATGTCAAGCAAGGATAGTAAACTTGGTTTAATAAAAGGTGATTTATGGATCGTGCACTTTATGCATTCACACTTGAAGTAGAAACCAAATAACAAACGATAAATTCTTTACGCCAATGTTAAACAGAACTGAAACAAAGTGACTTTCTTGTAAAAAAAAGAAAAAACACAATACATTATTAAATGCCATTTGCCAAAATGTTGTCCTAGCCTGCCTTTTTGCCACTGCTTTGAGCTGGCAAAACTAAAACATTTCGTTCAAGTTGTAAAAGAAATGGCTTAAAGGTCTCCGCACACGTGGGGACAAGACGCATGGACACGTCGCAGCGACATGTAGCAGCGAGAAAATCATGTGTTGTTCACACTGAGGGGACGTGAAGCGGGGACATGAAGCAGAAACAAAATCACAATGTGTACACACGCAAGAAAATGTAGCGGGGACATGTTCCAGGGACATGTCGCAGCGACACGTCCCCTCGTGTGTGCTGATTATTTTTGGCACGCACAACACGAATTTTGAAGCTGTTTTGTCCCTGCGACATGTTGCACGGAATTCAACTCGTTGAACTGTCGTGCAACATGTCGCAGGGACAAAATGTTGCATGAATTCGTTTTGCACGTGCCAAAAATTATCCGCACACACGAGGGGACGTGTCGCTGCGACATGTCCCTGGGGCATGTCCCTGCTACAGTTACTTGTGTGTGTACACATTTTGATTTTGTTGCTGCTACATGTCCCCGCTACACGTCCCTGCTTCATGTCCCTGCAGTGTGAACAACACAAAATTTTTTCGCTGCTACATGTTGCTGCGACATGTCCTGCGTCTTGTCCTCACGTGTGCGGAGACCTTTATGCAAGCAAAGAGCAGCTGCAAAAAATTCTGAGGATTTTAACCTGTCTATGAGTGCACGCATCACTCCGAACTTACCTTCTGGAATTCTCTCTCTACCCCATATCAAATGCAGCAACGATTTCCTTTTAATGTTGGAGTCCTCCAGCGTGTAGTAATCTTTGAGCATCGTGCCAGCATACACGATGCGTTGATAATCGACCGGTATTCCTTCCTTCTGAAGTATTTTCCTTTTTATTATCGCGATGGTATCTTGTGGCACAACTTCTAATGTGATCATCTTTCCAGTCGTAGTCCTTACGTAAATTTGTATGCCACTTCCACGAAATATCGGAATCAAATGTAGAGTTGATTGATTTTGAATGTTATAGTCAGTCAGAGCGCTGCGGTCTAAAAGTTCTTCGTCGTCAAAAGTGAGTTGTTGCTGGTCGGTTGGTATTCCTACTTCGTCCTCTATTTTCTTTTTCACATCCTGGATAGTATCGTTTGGCACAAAGTCTAATGTCATCACGGTTTTCCCAGATTGTGTCTTCACGAAAAGCTGCATAGTGCCATCGCGATGCATTACGTCCAAGCGTAAGGTTATTTCAATCTGATTGTTGTAGTCACTTAATGTGCGGCCATCTTTAAGTTCCTTATCATCAAAGGCGAGACGTTGCTTTTCGGGCGCGATCCCTTCTATATCGTAATTTTTCCTTTTTACGTCCTCAATACAATCGCTCGGTAAGACGTCCAACGTTGTCGTCTTTCCAGTGGGCATCTTCACATTAACAAGTATTCTTCCAAGTTGTTCCTCAAGCCTTAAATGCAGAGTAGATGTTTTTGGAACGTTGCAATCCCACAAAGGTAGGTGATTTTCGAGTTCTTGACTCCTAAAAATGAGATGTTGCTGGTCAGGCGGGATACCTTCTTTATCTTGAATCATCTCTTTCACTGTCTCGATTGAATACGCAGGTTGGACCTCTAAAGTGATCGTGTCACCACTCAGCGTCTTAACGAAGATCCGCATACCACGTCGAATGACCAAATGCACTGTTGAATCTTTCTGAATGTTGTAGTCACTCAGGGTGCGACCATCTTCAAGTTGCTTTCCAACAAAGATCAGGCGTTGTCGGTCAGGTGCAATGCCTTCTTTGTCTTGAACTTTCTTTTTCACATTCTCGATAGAATTCGAAGGTTCGACTTCCAAAATGATCGTCTTCCCAGTCAGCGTCTTGACGAAGATTTGCATCAGTGTTAGCACCAAGTGTAGAGTAGCTTCGTTTAGTATGCTGTAAACCCGTAAAGTTCGGTCATCTTTGAGTTTCTGATCCTTAAAGATGAGATGCTGCTGATCAGGCGAACTTCCTTCTCTGTCTTGAATCATTTCTTTCACTCTTGAGATAGAATACACAGGCTTGACTTTCAAAGTGATTGTCTCTCCTGTTTGCGTCTTAACGAAGATTTTCATGCCAATATTACGTGAAAGAACCAAATACAGTGTTGATTCTTTCTGAATGTTGTAATGACTCAGGGTGCAACCATCTTCAAGTTTCTTACCTGCAAAGACCAGGCGTTGCTGGTCAGGTGGAATACCTTCTGTGACATGGACTTTCGCCTTCACATTCTCAATAGAATCGTGCGGCTATACTTCCAAAGTTATCATCTTTCCTGTCAGCGTTTTAACGAAGATTCGCCCACCATTCCGATAACCTAAGTAAAGAAACGAAATTATACTAGATTTAATTTGTTGGGGGAGGACGGCAAGACTATAGTTAACCTGCTGGAACTGGTTAAATGCCCAATGTGTCTTTATCTTGTTGAATCTAAAGAAAAGATATCTGTACCATAGTGTGGTTCACATTTCTAGATAGCAGGGGTTAAATCAGGTTTAATTTAGATCAAGGGATCTCCAAGCTGGTTGCCATAGCGGGTCCTACAGTACTTTGTGAAAGACCCAACACAACAAAAAAGGAATTGTACGTCACCATATACCCAGCATCACATTGGGTAGCAAAAGCAGTGACAACAGAGAGAATATTTTCTCGCCTTTTTGTCATTTGCGACATCGATCCTTTCAGGAAAGAAAAGGTTAACGGAAACAGCGTATGTTTAAATACAACAAGCTCTTGAACAAACCTGGATACTGTGAGAAATATTCTCGACAAGCTCTATAGTCCTTCTCCAGAATGGTTGTCGTAAGTTTTACCTCGATGAGGCCAAGCTCCTTCAATATCTCCTCTGTCACGAGAAATCTTTGCGCCATTTCATTCAAGTAGCCTGTACAGTAGTCGTCCCACAATTTGTCGAGCATTTCAAGTGAGCTACATTCCACTGTGATTATCAAGCTCCCTGACTTAGTGTCCACAATCAACAACTCTCGTATTTCCCTCAAATAATGTACAAAGCCATTTAACTCCTCTGGTTTAGAAGGGTCAATCGTCTTCAAGTACTTGAATGCAGCCAAATTCAAAACCTCTTGGGAACTGGGAAGGAAGCCTTGATAACTTACTCCGCCCACTGAACCTCCTGTGGCTTCTGCTTGTAGTTGAATCTCTGCTTGGGGTTCCTGTGGGGCTACAACCAACTCTGAAGATCCACCCAGTGGGCCAGGTCCTGAGATGGCTTCGCAATCGATCCGCAATCGCAGTCGAGCTGCTGGGAGAAACGCATTTTGAATAAGATTCAGAAGTAAAACTAACGAAGCCGAACCCACACATAATCTGTTACACCATTCATCACTGATCTCATAAAATCACTGGTAACGAAATAGAACGGAGTAGACAAATAAAACAGCCCAAACTTGGTTTTTCAACTGTAAATAGTTTTCCTACTGATAGAATCTAGCGGCGCCACACAAAACTAGTCACGAAATCCTGTCCTCTTGTAACGCAAGCCGAATTAAATGAACCTACTTCACATAACTTTTTTTCTTCGCTCCGGAAGAAATGACTAAGTGAAAGTTAAAAATGGCAATGGAATGTCAAAAGACAAGTCCTTTTTACTGACCTCCAGCTGTTTGAGGGTTATGAACTGAGGAGCTGAGCCCCTCTATGGATTGACGCATCTCTCCCAGCTGATCTTTGATATCTTGAGCTTCTTCTCGAACTGCTGTCTCTAAACCTCCTTGGACACGTTCTATTCCTTCCTGGACTTCTTTAGCTACCTCCTGGGCCCCCTTTAACCCTGTCTTCAAACGTTCCATCCCTTCCTGGGTCGTGACTTTCAGTTCCTCTATGGACTTCTTTACTTCCATATCGTTTCTATACCAGCTAATTAGTTCCTCTACATTTCTTTCATCCTCTGCTGTGAGGGGATCCTTTAAAAACTTTTCAATGGCCTCCTGCCATTCAGTCTTGATGATCATGGGGATAAATGCCCGGGTAAATACGTCAATCGATCCAGCCATCTAAAGTTATGTTTCCTTTATTTCCATACTTTTTATGTCAAAATGGAGAAATAACTCTGTCACTAGCAACAATAAGATTATGGTTAAAACATGTCACATACGGCGTGCACCTTCATCCCCATGTGCAATGCTATATTGTTTAATCACATAAAGTTTTAATTCGAAAAAAGTTATTCTAAAATACGGTTTTCACTTGTTACGATACGCCGATATGCCGGGGGTTGTATTTGAGTATTTATAATTAGATTCCTCCTATCATTTTATAAATGGCTTACTACGTATTCCCGGGCGTATAAGGTTGCTCGAATATTATGTTTTGTTTCTTTAGGATAAAAAAAAGACAAAGATTATACGATACCGTGTCCAGTCACTTATTCCAAAACCATTTAAGGAATAATAATTAACTTTTTACTCGCTCATTAGGTTCCAATTTCGTTATTTTAAATTTTAGCTACAAGTTCGATTTCCGAACTTAATTGAACTTAATCGAACGCTTAATTCGAATTCGTTCGATTTGGTTCGGAAATCGAACTCACAAAAAAAATTGTTGTCCGATTTCGTTCGATGACCGAACAAAATCGAATTTAATCGTTCGATTAGATTCGATTTCGTTCGATTGAGTTCGATGAAAACTTTGTTCGATTTTGTTCGGTGTGATACGCCGGGAGTCATTATACGATGTCTGCAAACAAAGAATAGTGTGTTTCCAGTGAACTAAATTTTTATTGGGGCTAAATTGTTGCGTGACGCACGTAACAAGGAACTACCTCGCCTAGAAAAAAATCGTGTAGCCCATCCTCTGTTTTGTTATGATCGTCACTAAGAAGCCCCCCAAGCAGATGTTTTCTTGACTCGTCACACAATCTCTTCTCCAAAACGACCGTTACTTGATATGGTAGAATGCGCGACAAGCCAAAAGAATGTGACATACCAAATTTGACTTAACTTTGCCAGCATAAGCACGTAAAAATTGTACTTTTTACTTTAAAATTTTTTTTATAATATAACACATAATTTCATGTAAACATTATTCATATTTGCATTTGGGGATGGCAAAGATCGTAGCTATGCAGTCGATTATCATTTTCAGTGAACGTGTCACTCGATACACGCTGCGACTGTTGACAATAATACTGAATCTTAATTACTTTTCTCAAACAAAATTGACTCAGAACAGAAGAATGATCAAATACGGCTACAGACACTACTAGCCACCGAGCGACGACACATTTTGCTACGAGTTGTACAGCTCATTATTATACAAATGTTAAAGCTCAATTCAAGTCGCAACAAGTTTATATTTGACCATTGTTGCCTGCATTCTGTTTATAGACAACTCATAAAGCCACAAAAATACAAACTTGAGCAGGAAAATCGGCCACCATAGAAACGTAATGGTCACTATAACGAAAATAGATATCAAATCTTCTTACCTCTAGATGTCTGCCTTCATAGTTTCTGATTTTGTATCCTGTATCTGACCGAGGAAATGCAGAACCGCCAGCGGAAGTGATGTGAGATTGTAAAGGTTCACGGGAAGAAAGCGGTTGTGCAATAATTAGTGAGTTTCCATGCAAACCTTTATAAATCGCATCTTTGTAGCACAACACCGCTCGAAGGCAAGAGTCACGTTCGCGTACATTTCATGAATATTTCATACTTTGAAGCTTGGGCCGCCTGTGATTAATCATTGATAAAGCATGGCTAGCATTAATAGAGCTCCTGTATACGCTGTCACGCTCTATGCAACATGGACTAAATAGGGCTTTTTAAAAGTCACGCAAGTAACTAAATTGCTTACATTCGTTTCTATAATTTTCGGTTAGCACTAAGAGTTTACATTTGGTGCTCAAAGAGGGTGGCCTAGAGGGTGCGAATCCAAGTTTCTTTGTAAAACCAGAGCCCTACCGTTTCACTGCTTGGAGCCCTATTGTTTTACACAGAGCTCGGAGCCCTGTTTTTCGGGAGTCCTGGTGTAACACAGGCGGCCCAAGTTCACTGCGTGAATTAATTATTTATAAAGTGTAAGCGAACGTGACTCTTGGCTTCGAGCGGTGTTGTGTTACAAAGATGCGATTTATAAGGGTTTGTATGGGAACTTAGCGATTTTGATTCAAAAGGTTTAAAATTAAATATTTTAAGAATAAAATCGACTTACCTTGTTTCCATGTTGTGTCTTTGTTGTCTGCCTGCGTCTCAGGTCGTTTTAACCAGCCAGCGCAACTCGCCGAAAACGCTTTAAAACGACCTGAGACGCAGGCAGACAACAAAGACACAACATGGAAACAAGGTAAGTCGATTTTATTCGTAAAATATTTAATTTTATACCTTTTGAATCAAAATCGCCAAGTTCCCATACAAACCCTTATAAATCGCATCTTTGTAACACAACACCGCTCGAAGCCAAGAGTCACGTTCGCTTACACTTTATAAATAATTAATTCACGCAGTGAACTTGGGCCGCCTGTGGGTGTAATTGTTTTCAGTACCGGAACTCAGTATCGGATCAGTAAATTTCAAGCCCTTTCGTTTTCTTTCTTACGGCTTCGTTAACTTACTTCGGCTTTACACGTTTCATTGTTTTCTCGAGCGGGACGAGAACTCTGTAAATTAACGAAATCCTCACTCGATCACTCGGGTATCCTACCTCGAAATCCAGGCTCGAGATCGACGTCCTCGTTGTTTACTGGTTTCCTACGGCTAGCAGCCGCTGTAAACAAGTTGGTTTTTCTGTCACGGCAACGAATATCCACGATTTAAAGTACCTGAATCATTCTTAGCGACCTTCTTAGCATTAAATCGCCGTCTGAGAACGTAAGCAGTTATAATTTTACTTTTGTTTGTTTGATTTTGTTTCTGTTGTTGCCTCTTTTCACAATTCCGTGTTTTAGAATATTCCGTCATTCCGCGTTTTAGGATATTCCGTCATTCCGTGTGGTCTGGCACTACTTTCGAAACACCGCTGACCCAATAAAATTGCTTTTTGCTCAGACAATTTACAAAATGGCGGCTTGTGTGCGTGAAGGCTGAATCGACACAGATGAGGCTATTGCTGAAATTTTTGCCGATTGCGACTTTGATGTAAACTATGTAAGTCACAGCGAACTTAAGCCATGTGATTGAACCTCCAAATGCCCATGGTCAAAGAGTTCGACATGGAGCTGTACGAGTCAACAGTACAATAAGAAAATGCGGAAATGGGAAAGGAATTCATTTTAAATGCTAATTCCAGGGGTACTGTAATATTTTATCTGAAAAGATGCCATTGCTTAGCCAAATTTAGAATCTCATTAAAAATTCAATATGGCCGCCGGTTGCTTAGTGTGTTTGGTTCTGGTAGGCAAGGGGTTAAAAGATAAGGATGCTGAGAGAAAAAAAGAATTAGAGGACCCGAATAAGAGACTGAGTTAGCACCCGGGGGAGGGGGGGAACTCTCATAAGAAAGTGACGGGGATGCTCGTCGTCTCGGTTAGGAGTATAAAAAAAGAAAAAAAAAATACAGGACCCGAATAAGAGACTGAGTTAGCACCCGGGGGGACTCCCGTAAGAAAGTGACGGGGATGCTCGTCGTCTCGGTTAGGAGTATAAATTTTGGACCCTGGGTCTCGCTTAGGGTGTTCTGGGGAAAATGGCAATATTTTAAGCCGTCAGGGTCTCGTTTAGGTTTGCTTGCGAAGAAATATACAAATATAAGTTCTATTTTCAGAATTTTGGTATCTTTTAGGGGTCTAAAATAGCTTGAGCCACGCCCAGTTTGATCTCTTTTAGGGGTTCTTTTCACAATTTCCGACGAGCATCCCCGTCCGTTTAATATGGGAGAGAGGATCAGGATATCACAAAAAAACCTTATCCAATAAGTGTTTAACATCAGTTCGTTTTAATTATACAAAAGTAGATAATAATCAAGATATTTTACAATAAAAATATGCATATAAAATCACTAAAAATACATCTTAACCATCCTTGTTCCACTTATACCCAATCCAAACCAAAAAACCGCGTTTTAAAGCTGATTAGTTAAATAGGGTTATTTTTTCACGAAAGTTGCTTATTGACGTTTCAGTTGGCTTTAAATTTAGCACAATGAAAGCACAAGTCGGGATTTACCTGAACCCTACGTAAAATTTAGTCTTTCAGTAAAAATAACACGCAAACTGCGGCGATGAACATTACGGACAAACGCATTGTTAGATAAAAACCTTCAGTACTTGACGTTTCGTATGCTTCTTTATACATCTTCAGAAGTAACCGTTAAATGAAAGTACAACTAAATTTAAATTATAAAAGAAGTCTACGTTTTGTTTTTCCGATGTAGAAATCTTGGCAGTCCCAACAACTAGCCTTATGTACAACTTTTGACATCTCATGACATCATCTACATGACAAAAAAACGGAACATTTCAAAGCGATCACAAATAGGAGTCACGCATCTGTTATTGCAGACCACGTCACGTCAACTGGTCATAATTTAAAATGGGACCACTTTGGCATACCAGCAAGGGGACGGTCAGATATACATTGCAAAATAAAGGAGACTTTACTGATAAGAGATTTAAAACCTGCCCTGAATGAAAATGTAGGCCGCGACACACAGCTAAACTTTACTTCCAATGCCAAAATAACCCCAAATATAAATATTAGTGCAAGAATGAGTTGATCTACATCAGAAGATTTTTAAGCCGTTCAATAAATTCGCAGTTCGTGTTTTATCAAGTCTATAAAACACTCGGCTGCGCCTCGTGTTTTAAACTTGATAAAACACTGCTGCTCATTTATTAAACATTACTTAAATTTAGTTGTACTTCCATTTAACGGTTACTTCTCAAGTTGTATGTAGAAGCATACGAAACGTCGAGTAAAAGGTCTATTTTTTTTTCTAACGATGCGTTTGTCCGCATTTGTCATCGCCGCAGTTTGCGTGTTATTTTTAGTTAAACCACAGGCAGACATATTCATTTTGAACGTTGAGCATTCGTTAAATCCGTGAATGACAAAGAAGTGATATGATGTCCGATCTATGCTACGAGTCGAGAGAATATAAGTACCGCTTGTGATAAACAGTCATCCTTGTTGGCCGCGAGTTGCCGAGGGCTACCCTCCTCTCAACGCCGAGTCCAATCATATTACCGTGCGATAACTCGAAAGCTCTTTTAAAACTATCTTCTTCCTTTGTCTTCCAGTCAAGGTCTTTAGAAAGTTGTGCACGCGTATTTCAATTAACTTACGAGGCACTTGTTGCCCGAACGAGCCTCGCCGTAAGGAACCATGAATAGTGTAGATCTGTTTTCTATACCGTAGTCTTCCAGAGGTTTGTCATCTTTAAGTTCATTGTCATTAAAAATAATGCTTTGCTGCTCGCTTGGCATTTCTATTTGATCCATTATTTTTCTTTTCACATTCTGCATGGTATCACCTGGTACAACGTGTAATGTGATCACGGGCTTCCCAGCTCCCACGTTGACGAAAATTTGCATATCACCATCACGATGCGCTACATCTAATCGTAACATTGACTCTGGGTGAATGTTGTATTCACTCAACGTGCAACCATCTTTGAGCTCCTTACCGTCAAACAGGAGACATTGCTGTTCAGGTGGGATGTTATCTTTGTCATAAATTTCTTGTTTTACCTCCTCGGTTTGATCGCTCGGCAAGACAACTAAAGTGGTGGTCTTTCCAGTTGGCATTATCACATAAATTGTCATGCTACCATATTGTCCTTCAAGCCTTAAATGAAGCGTCGATTCTCTTTAAATGTTGTAATCCCCCAAAGTACGATCATCTTCGAGTTGCTTCCCAGCAAAGATGAGACGCTGTTGATCTGGTGGGATCCCTTCTTTATCTTGAATTTTAGATTTTGCCTCCTCAATGGACGTTTCAGGTTCCACTTCCAAAGTTATCGTCTTCCCAGTTTGCATCTTTACAAAGATTTGCATACCACGTCGCAATCTTAGAACCAAGTGCAAGGTCGATTCTTCCTGAATGTTGTAATTTTCTAAAGTGCGACCATCCTCGAGTTGCTTCCCAGCAAATATGAAACACTGTTGATCTGGTGGGATTCCTTCTTTTTCTTGAAGTTTAACTTTTACCTCCTCAATGGAAGTTTCCGGTTTCACTTTTAAAGAGATCGTCTTCCCAATTAGGGTCTTTGCGAAGATTTTCATACGACCAGTTCGAATTGGAATCAAGACCAGGGTCGATTCTGGCTGAATATTGTAATCCTTTAAAGTGCGATCATCCTCGAGTCTCTTTCCAGCAAAGACAAGACGCTGTTGGTCAGGTGGGATTCCTTCTATATCTTGAATTTTCACTTTTACTTTCTCAATATTGGTTTCCGGTTCCAGTTCCAAAGTGATCGTCTTCTCAGTTGGCGTCTTTATGAAAATTGGCATACCACCAGTAAGAATTGGAACTAAGCGCAGGTACGATTCTGCTCCCTCAATGGACGTTTCCGGTTCTACTTCCAAAGTGATCATCTTCCCAGGTGACAATCTTAGAGCTAAGTGCAAGGTCGATTCTGCCTGAATGTTGTAATCCTTTAAAGTGTGACCATCCTCAAGTTGCTTTCCAGCAAAGACGAGACGTTGTTGATCAGATGGAATCCCTTCTTTATCTTGAATTTTAACTTTTACCTCCTCAATTGAAGTTTCCGGTTTCACAGCTAAAGTGATTGTCTTCCCAGTTAGCGTCTTGATGAAGATTTGCATGTCACCAGTAAGAACTGGAATCAAGTACAGGGTCGATTCTGGCTGAATGTTGTAATCCTTTAAAGTGCAACCATCCTCGAGTTGCTTCCCACCAAAGCTGAGACGCTGTTTCTCAGGTGGGATTCCTTCTTTATCTTCAATTTTAGCTTTTAGTTCCTTAATGGAAGTTTCCGGTTCTACATCCAAAATGTGTGTCTTCCCAGTTAGTGTCTTTATGAAGATTTGCATGCCACCAAGTTTCATATTCATCCAGTGTAGGGTTGATTCATTTTGAATGTTGTAGTCTTCAAGAGTACAGTCATCTTTGAGATACTTGCCGGCACAGATGACGCATTGAGATTCGACTGGTATTCCTGTTATCTGAAGTATTTTCTTTTTCACATTCTCGATGGTATCTTGTGGCACTACTTCTAGTGTGATCGTCTTTCTAGTCAGATTCTTCACGTGAACTCGCATGTCACTACCACAGAATTTCGGAATCAAATGTAGGGTTGAGTTTTTCGGTATGTTGTAGGATCTTAGAGTGTAGCCGTCTCCGAGTTCTTTGTCGTCAAAAATGAGTTGTTGCTGGTCGGTTGGTATTCTTATTTCGTCCTTTATCTTCTTTTTCACATCCTCGATAGTATCGTCCGACACAAAGTCTAACGTGATCACAGTCTTCCCAGATCGTGTCTTCACGAATAAAAGCTTAAAAAGCTCTTCTTCTTGTGTTACCTCATATGACCCTTCTTCTCGTGTCAACTCTGTACCGAATCTTGTTCTGCTCTCACAACTCATGCTTCCTGGAAAACAATTTATAAAGAAAATGATTTCCGCAATGTGTACTTATGTGAAAGGTTACATGCTAAGTAGACTATGTGCTCAGCCGCAATGGTTCCTGATGCGGACTGCGCAGGTCATTACCTGGTTCCAATAACAACTAAATAACAATTGGTTCATGCTTTAGCATGCTCTATCGACTTGTTGTGCACGAGGGGAGTTTGGAGGGCAGGAAAAAGTCTAAGAGACTGCGGAGTTGCCCGAGGCGATAGCCGAGAGGAACTCTAGCTTCTTGAGTGCTCTTCAAACTTCCTACTGCACCATAACTCGATCGTGCATAGCTGCAGCATAACCGAATTGTTTTATAACACTGCCGGTGGAAATGTACATCAAATGTAGCTCGCGCAATTATAAAAAATTTATAGCGAAGCGATTTGCTCACGCTATCAGCGTGCACTATTAGATTCCCTCTATAGCGCACGCCTGCAGGGAGTCACGGTAGTTGTATTCATCGTTGCTATGGTTTGATGACTGATACAACTACCATGATTCCCTGTGGGCGCGCCATAATTTGTAAAAGATCAAGGACTGCAATAAATGTTCTTACTTTTACAAAAGAAGACGCTCTTGAACAAACCTGGGTACTGTATGAAATATTCTCGACAAGCTCTGTATTCCTCCTCCAGAATGGTTGTCGTGAGTTTTACTTCAGTGAGGGCAAGTTCCAGCAATATCTCCTCTGTCACGAGAAATCTCTGCGCCATTTCATTCAAGTAGCCTGTACAGTAGTCGTCCCACAATTTGTCGAGTATTTCAAGTGTGCTACATTCCACTGTGATTATCAGGCTTCCTGGGTTGGTGTCCACAATCAACAACTCTCGTATTTCCCTCAAATAACGTACAAAGCCATTTAGATCCTCTGGTTTAGATGGGTCAATCGTCTTCAAGTACTTGAATGCTGCCAAATTCAAAACCTCTTGGGAACTGGGAAGGGCGCCCTGGTTACTCACTCCACCCACTGAACCTCCTGTGGCTACTGCCTGTAGTTGAATCTCTGCTTGGGGTTCCTGTGGGGCTACTATTAACTCTGAAGATCCACCAAGTGGTCCAGGTCCTGAGATGGCTTCGCAATCGATCCGCAATCGCAGTCGAGCTGCTGGGATAAAACACATTTTGAATTAGATTTAGAAGTAAACCTAACGGGGCCGATTCCACACATCATCTGTCACATCATTCATCACTGATCTCATGAAATCACTGGTAACGAAATAGAACTCAGCAGCGTGTTTTTTTTTTTTTAACTGTAAACAATTCTCCTACTGATAGAATCAAGTGAGGCCCCACAAAACAGGTCATGAAATCCTGCCCTCTTGTAACGCAAGCCGAACTAAATGAGCCTAGTTCACATAACCTTTTTTTTCTCGCTCAGGAAGAAATGACTAAGTGAAAGGCAATGAAATGTCAAAAGAAAATTCATTTTTACTAACCTCCAGCTGCTAGGGGGCTGCGACTTGCAGAGCTGAGCCTGTCTACAGATTGATGCAGCTCTCCAAGCTGATCTTTAATATCTTGGGCTTCTTCTCGAACGGCTGTCTCTAGGACATGTGTTGACCCTTGGACTCTTGTCTCCAACCGTTCTAACCCATCTTGGACTTCTTTAGTTATTTCTTGGGCTTCTTCTCGAACGGCTGTCTCTAGGACATGTGTTGACCCTTGGACTCTTGTCTCCAGCCGTTCTATCCCCTCTTGGACTTCTTTAGTTGACTGCAGTTCCTCCTTCAACTGATCCTTTATGTCTTGGGCTTCTTCTCGAACTGCCGTCTCCAGTGCATGTGTTGACTCTTCTAATTCTCCTTTTACTCTAGTATTCAACCGTTCTATCCCTTCTTGGACTTCTTTCGTTGCTGCCTCCTGGGCCCCCTTTAAACTTGTCTCCAAACGTTCCAGCTCCTCGTGGGTTGTGACCTTTAGTTCCTCTATGGACTTCTTAACTTCCATATCGTTTGTATACCAGCTCATAAGTTCCTCTACATTTATTTCGTCCTCTGCTGTGAGGGGATCCTTTAAAAGCTTATCAATGGCCTCCTGCCATTCAGTCTTCTTTGTAGAGCTGATTTGTTCCGCAATTCTCACAAGGGAATCTTTGATTTCTTACCAAAGTTGTGAGAACTCGTCATCTTTGATCTCCATCTTTTGGTTCACGTGACCATACACTGAGTTGCGGTGATATTTAATTCTTGCCAAATCAGCAGCTAAACTGTGGTCTGTGGGTGTTGGTAGGGCATCCCAGCCCGTGGCAGGAGGGATAAGATTGCAAATTGTCCTCAGCAACCTGAACAGCAATGATACATCAAAATCAGTTGACTTGCCGTACACCCCTGGGGAAGGGTAAAGACAGTCCCACTGTGGCTTGGTGAGCTTTGCTGCTTTGAGCTGCTTCACTGTGGCTGGATTTAAGTATTGTGGGAAGATTACTTGGTGGACATCTGAGGTCAAAAATCTCTCTCAGTAGCGTAGTATCTCCACTTATTAACAGTCGTGCCACCCGTTGAAAATTTGCTTTTCCAGATGTTGGGCGAAGCACTCCATCTGGGTCTGGGGCGGCAGCCATTTCAGTAATCAGACAGCAGTGCTAAAATTGCTATCACTTGTCCTGAAACCACACCTGAAACCTGAAATGGATGTTTTAGCTCATTTTTGAGATTTCACTGAGTATGTTGCAGTCATTATACGATGTCTGCAAACAAAAAATAGTGTTTCCAGTGAACTTAATTTTTATTGGGGCTAAATTGTTGCGTGACGCACGGAACAAGGAACTACCTCACCTAGAAAAAAAAATCGTGGAGCCCGTTCTCTGTTTTGTTATGATCGTCACTAAGAATCCTCCCGAGCAGATGTTATTTTGACCCGTCACACAATCTCTTCTCCCAAACGACCGTTACTTGATATGGTAGATTGCGTGACAAGCCAAAAGAATGTGACATACCAAATATGACGTGAATTTGTCAGCATAAGCACGTAAAAATTGTACTTTTTACTTTAAAATGTTTTTTTATAATATAACACATAATTTCATGTAAACATTATTCATATTTGCATTTTGGGATGGCAAAGATCGTAGCTATGCAGTCGATTATCATTATCATCACTCGATACACGCTGCGACTGTTGACAATAATACTGAATCTTAATTACTTTTCTCAAACAAAATTGACTCAGAACAGAAGAATGATCAAATACGACTACAGACACTACTAGCCACCGAGCGACGACACATTTTGCTACGAGTTGTACAGCTCATTATTATACAAATGTTAAAGCTCAATTCAAGTCGCAACAAGTTTATATTTGACTGTTGACTGCATTCTGTTTATAGACAACTCATAAAGCCACAAAAATACAAACTTGAGCAGGAAAATCGGCCACCATAGAAACGTAATGGTCACTATAACGAAAATAGATATCAAATCTTCTTACCTCTAGATGTCTGCCTTCATAGTTTCTGATTTTGTATCCTGTATCTGACCGAGGAAATGCAGAACCGCCAGCGGAAGTGATGTGAGATTGTAAAGGTTCACGGGAAGAAAGCGGTTGTGCAATAATTAGTGAGTTTCCATACAAACCTTTATAAATCGCATCTTTGTAGCACAACACCGCTCGAAGGCAAGAGTCACGTTCGCGTACATTTCATGAATATTTCATACTTTGAAGCTTGGGCCGCCTGTGATTAATCATTGATAAAGCATGGCTAGCATTAATAGAGCTCCTGTATACGCTGTCACGCTCTATGCAACATGGACTAAATAGGGCTTTTTACAGAGGGTTTCACAAAACTTTTGACGCACGGGTTCCGAAGTTTGTTCGGAACTTCCGAAGTTGGCAACGAACTTGGCAATTTGATCACGTAGTTGCAACTCAAGTTTCGAACTTCGCCACTTCTTTCTTACGGCTTCGTTAACTTACTTCGGCTTTATACGTTTCATTGTTTTCTCGAGCGGGACGAGAACTCTGTAAATTAACGAAATCCTCACTCGATCACTCGGGTATCCTACCTCGAAATCCAGGCTCGAGATCGACGTCCTCGTTGTTTACTGGTTTCCTACGGCTAGCAGCCGCTGTAAACAAGTTGGTTTTTCTGTCACGGCAACGAATATCCACGATTTAAAGTACCTGAATCATTCTTAGCGACCTTCTTAGCATTAAATCGCCGTCTGAGAACGTAAGCAGTTATAATTTTACTTTTGTTTGTTTGATTTTGTTTCTGTTGTTGCCTCTTTTCACAATTCCGTGTTTTAGAATATTCCGTCATTCCGCGTTTTAGGATATTCCGTCATTCCGTGTTTTAGAATATTCCGCCCTTGCGCCATTCCGCCGTGCCGTTCAGTCATTCCGCCCATTCCTCCGAATAGGGTCACCCTTGATTAAAGGTCTGGCACTACTTTCGAAACACCGCTGACCCAATAAAATTGCTTTTTGCTCAGACAATTTACAAAATGGCGGCTTGTGTGCGTGAAGGCTGAATCGACACAGATGAGGCTATTGCTGAAATTTTTGCCGATTGCGACTTTGATGTAAACTATGTAAGTCACAGCGAACTTAAGCCATGTGATTGAACCTCCAAATGCCCATGGTCAAAGAGTTCGACATGGAGCTGTACGAGTCAACAGTACAATAAGAAAATGCGGAAATGGGAAAGGAATTCATTTTAAATGCTAATTCCAGGGGTACTATAATATTTTATCTGAAAAGATGCCATTGCTTAGCCAAATTTAGAATCTCATTAAAAATTCAATATGGCCGCCGGTTGCTTAGTGTGTTTGGTTCTGGTAGGCAAGGGGTTAAAAGATAAGGATGCTGAGAGAAAAAAAGAATTAGAGGACCCGAATAAGAGACTGAGTTAGCACCCGGGGGGGGGGGACTCTCATAAGAAAGTGACGGGGATGCTCGTCGTCTCGGTTAGGAGTATAAAAAAAGAAAAAAAAATACAGGACCCGAATAAGAGACTGAGTTAGCACCCGGGGGGACTCCCGTAAGAAAGTGACGGGGATGCTCGTCGTCTCGGTTAGGAGTATAAATTTTGGACCCTGGGTCTCGCTTAGGGTGTTCTGGGGAAAATGGCAATATTTTAAGCCGTCAGGGTCTCGTTTAGGTTTGCTTGCGAAGAAATATACAAATATAAGTTCTATTTTCAGAATTTTGGTATCTTTTAGGGGTCTAAAATAGCTTGAGCCACGCCCAGATTGGTCTCTTTTAGGGGCTCTTTTCACAATTTCCGACGAGCATCCCCGTCCGTTTAATATGGGAGAGAGGATCAGGATATCACAAAAAAACCTTATCCAATAAGTGTTTAACATCAGTTCGTTTTAATTATACAAAAGTAGATAATAATCAAGATATTTTACAATAAAAATATGCATATAAAATCACTAAAAATACATCTTAACCATCCTTGTTCCACTTATACCCAATCCAAACCAAAAAACCGCGTTTTAAAGCTGATTAGTTAAATAGGGTTATTTTTTCACGAAAGTTGCTTATTGACGTTTCAGTTGGCTTTAAATTTAGCACAATGAAAGCACAAGTCGGGATTTACCTGAACCCTACGTAAAATTTAGTCTTTCAGTAAAAATAACACGCAAACTGCGGCGATGAACATTACGGACAAACGCATTGTTAGATAAAAACCTTCAGTACTTGACGTTTCGTATGCTTCTTTATACATCTTCAGAAGTAACCGTTAAATGAAAGTACAACTAAATTTAAATTATAAAAGAAGTCTACGTTTTGTTTTTCCGATGTAGAAATCTTGGCAGTCCCAACAACTAGCCTTATGTACAACTTTTGACATCTCATGACATCATCTACATGACAAAAAAACGGAACATTTCAAAGCGATCACAAATAGGAGTCACGCATCTGTTATTGCAGACCACGTCACGTCAACTGGTCATAATTTAAAATGGGACCACTTTGGCATACCAGCAAGGGGACGGTCAGATATACATTGCAAAATAAAGGAGACTTTACTGATAAGAGATTTAAAACCTGCCCTGAATGAAAATGTAGGCCGCGACACACAGCTAAACTTTACTTCCAATGCCAAAATAACCCCAAATATAAATATTAGTGCAAGAATGAGTTGATCTACATCAGAAGATTTTTAAGCCGTTCAATAAATTCGCAGTTCGTGTTTTATCAAGTCTATAAAACACTCGGCTGCGCCTCGTGTTTTAAACTTGATAAAACACTGCTGCTCATTTATTAAACATTACTTAAATTTAGTTGTACTTCCATTTAACGGTTACTTCTCAAGTTGTATGTAGAAGCATACGAAACGTCGAGTAAAAGGTCTATTTTTTTTTCTAACGATGCGTTTGTCCGCATTTGTCATCGCCGCAGTTTGCGTGTTATTTTTAGTTAAACCACAGGCAGACAAGTCTCTGTGTTTGAGGCCGCGTGACGTAAGAGTCACGGTAGGCGCTATTTGATCCCATACATTCACTGTATTTTGTAACGATTGACCTCCGCTTGAGTCAACTGATCGTGAGAAATGCTCCATAAAATACTGAATTTCGCATCTTTTTCATCCCAAACTAGGATCCCTTCTCTATCTGAATTTTAGATTTTGCCTCTTGGAAATTTGATGTTCTTAAAACTAGCATACACTCTATTGTCTTTATTGTTCACCACTAAATTTTCTTCCGCGCGCACATACAAAAGCGAGCATCGTGAATTATTTTTACTTTTCACGATAAAAAACTCAATGGAAAGCCGAAATTTAACAAACGTAACAAAACCAGACAAGGAACCCACTAAATGCAGTGAATTTGGTTAGTTTTTTTTTTTGTCAGCAGGCACACTTGTTTACAAATAAAAATCCCCCCTCTCGCTTTTCCTCGCTTCCAAGCCTCTCTCTGCCCTCATCCAACATGGCGGCGAATCTACTCGATCGCGAACTAATACTACGTGCGCCCACGGAAAACGCCTGCACTGCAGGCTAGCTTAAAATGAAATTCGCGCAAGCTGAAAATCCCCCTCCCCCCATCACTTTTCTAACGGTACCTCAAGATTTGTATACCACCAGTAGGAACTGGCATTAAAGACAGGAGCGATTCTCTCTGAATGTTCCAGGGAATGTTGTTATCCTTTAAAGTGCTGCTATCCTCGAGTTGCTTCCCAAAGCCGGGAAGGCAGAGACGCTGTTGATTAGGTGGGATTCCCTCCTCTTCTTGGATTTTAACTTTTACCTCTTCAATTGTCGTTTCTGGTTCCACATCTAAAGTGATTAACTTCCCAGTTTCCATTTTTATGTACAATCTCACTATCATAATCAAAAGTAGAGTTGAATTTTTCGGAATGTGGTAGGATCTCAGAGTGCGGTCGTCTTTGAGTTCAGTGTCGTCAAAAATGAGTTTTTGCTTGTCGGTTGGTAATCCTACTTCATCCTTTATTTTCTTTTTCACATCCTCGATAGTATCGTCGGGCACAAAGTGTAATGTGATCACAGTCTTCCCAGATCGTGTCTTCACAAAGAAACTTTTAAAAATCCCTTCTTCTTGTGTCACCTCATATGACCCTCCTTCTTCTTCAATTAACTCTGCGTGGAATCTTGTATTGCTCTTACTACTCGTGTTTCCTGGATCGTGAACTAAAGTAAACAACAAAAATATACTTGATTGTTAAAATTTAGAACGAAAAACATTTACGTGAAGGGTTATATGTTACGTAGACTACGTGCTCAGTTGCAATGATTCCTCATGCGGACTGCGCGGGTCATTAGGTAAGTATAGGTTAAGAATTTAGACTTTTTAACCCTCGGACGTACAAGCAAATTCATACCCCCTTCATCGTACAAGGGGGAGGGGTTGATAGAATCCCTCCCCGGAGTTTTCGTTCTATTAAGGCGCAGCGAAATTATTTTGCACTGAGAAGAAAGCTCGTAGCTTACTCTACAAGATGACATAATTTTAAATGGCTCTGACGTCATCACGTGACGTCATTAGAGCCGCCATCTTGAATCTACCCTTTTGGATTTTAAGAGGGCGTCCGTGTTACAACGGACAAGGCACATTTCGGACCTTCACCGATTTCCCTGATTTTTTCAGTGAAAGTCGACAATTATATCCCAGTAACAAATATCACATTTATTTGGATCAATTTGATATTTTATATTTTTTGCGAGGCGATTTTCAAAGTCACCTCAAAACCATGCAATTCGCCATTGGAGACTCTGTAAACTTGCTATAAATGACGGTCGCTGCCAAAACTTTATTACCCAATTCAACGAGCTGATTATTTTACATATTGAAGTTTCATCTTCCCTCGATAGTGTAGAGGTTTAATAATTGAAATCTATTTAAGTTTCGTTAAGTTATGATTTTTTTAATTTGACTCCCAACAAACTCCGGAATGTGCAAAGCGCGACATGCCTGTAGTTGAAAGCCATTTTCTCGAATGTGGGATCTGATCTAGAATCGTGCCTATTGTAACTCAAAAGTACTAACACCATAGTAGAAAAGTATGAAATAAAATTTGTGGGAACTCTTTACTGCGCGCCGTACAGAGCTCCACGAATTTCCCAAATATTCGCCATTTTGATCCAAAACAAAGAAAACGCTTGAGCGACCGATAAACCAATTCCAGAACCGTAAATGTTTGGAGATGTGTTAAATACTGCTAGAAGTCAGACTGTAAATGGAAAATATTTTTCTTTCGCAGTTCCAACCGTTTTAGCCGATTTCTCGGTATTTTCAACGCTCACAGCAATAAATATATCACTTTCGATCAATATGCAAATTTCGGCATAAGCGCCCGTGTTGTCACGGAACATCTGTATACCGCAACAATTTGCCTAAAAACGTTTTCCAAAGCAAAGATTTCCTTCTTACCTGGCCGGGCGATAAGATTCTTTAGGTTTCTATGTAAAAGCTTTCTTTTTGTTTTTGGCTGTAGAGAAGCTGTTTTCATTTCCCACGCTGCGACAAAACAGTGTTTGTTTTGCCGCAAGACTGACTTGTTCGTTTCAGTCTAATTCAATTAAAATCAGCCAGGCTGCCTAGTTTGTCAAAACCCGGGTTTTTGTTTTCGCTTGGCCTTTTCGAGGGGACTTTTTCAAGAAAATTCACGTTCCAAAAAATGCGCTTCTTGTATTGAGTAGAAACTTGCTGATTTGCTGTCGAGGTTGTCGAATAGGAGGGTCCTTAAGGGGGGATACCAAATCCCATTTCCCAGCCCAAATTTTGCCCAAATCCCATTTCCCAGCCTATTTTTTGTCCAAATCCCATTCCCAGTAGTAAAGTTCCCAGTGTATGGAAACCGGACTTAAGCGTAATATATTTGTTGTTTTGATTGTCCTAAATGTAGTCCACTCCCTGAACTCTCCCTTCGGTGAACCCAGGTACAGGCGTCGTTGAGCGAGTCCAGAAATATTGACCTGCATGCGCATTCTCAGAAATCTGTCAGCCCCACCCCCTCCCCCCCCCAAAAAAAGGGGGGAAGCTGAAGAAACCAAACCATAATCGACAGCACCTCTGGAAACGCACGCACAGATGTTAAATTCAAAAATTTAGTACTTGTGGGTTTAATACCTATTCATTACGGAGATTCATTACCGTGGAGACAGAAAGAAACCGGCTGGGTTGGTGTTCGTGGGGGGCTGCTGTCGCATCGACGGCGGACCGGGATGGATGGCGCAGTTTTCTGGCCGGCCTCAAGAGTCCTCATGGGCCCGATGAGGATAAGTAAGTAAGGAAGTAAGCATTACGGCTTTAGACAAAGGTTATGACAATTTTTCTTGTAGATGTCGCGCTAATTTGTTGCGTAGTTGAATTTTTCATTTTAGCAAACTATTTTTACCCTAGCGCACACGTTGCATGTAAGAAACACCACACGTCTCTGTGGTTTTTCATTGGTTAGTTTTAAGCATGCACATGCAAGTTATTCTAGACTGTCCCTTCTCGCACCTGGGTCGCAGAAGGAATAGTTCAGGGAATGGACTATCCAAAATCATGTTCTGCTAGTTATATTATCACCAACACTGTTGAGAACATCACTTTTCATTTGTTCGTTTGTTTTGTAGAGGATGATAGAAATTTTCAGTAGCTTTAACTAAAGCTATCAAGTTTTTATCACTTACTTACCACTACCCTGCAAAACTTACTATCACTTCTTTTAAATATTCCATTTGTGCCCATGCTCAGTCATAGCAGTTCCGCTGAGTAACTTAATCACTTACACGAAAATTGATCGACGCTTGATGGACACTCGTGCAGTGTAGTGGTTTCGTTTCAGAGTTAATTTTCAGCGCTTTAACTGTCTATGCCGGACTTTAAGAATAATTATTATAGAGCGCAAAATATGCAGGTTTCGTCATGTACTGACATGCTTCCCATTCCCATTTTTTGTTTCCGAATCCCAGTCCCAGTTACCTAAATCCCATTTTCCCAGTGAAAATAAACGCAAATCCCAGTCAAAATAGGCAAATCCCAGTTCCCATTTTACCCCTTCAGGACCCTCGAATAGTTATGCTCCTTGTCTTGTCAAGACTGCTCGCAAATTTCATACAGGTTCCTGATAGAGGGAGGCGGGGGGGGGGTGGGGTGGGGGTTTAGGGGGTGGTAAAGCCGATTTCCCAGCCCTTACCTATTGTTTACCCGTATTTTCCAAATCCAAATTTCAGTTCTATCTATTGGTTTTTACTTGTGATTCCCAGTCCCAGTGACCCAAATTCATTTTCCCAGCAACAATTTGCCCAATCCTATTTCCCATTTTACCCCCTTCTAGCCCTTCCCCATAAACAAACAGTAATAAACAGTTATTTGATGAACATCAAAAGTCTCCGAAGTATTCGAGACATAAAAGTAAAAACACCAACAGTCGGGGCTTTATAATTGAAAGTCATTGTATTGATTTGATTTTAATAAGATGGTGGCCATTAATTTATCTGTCATAATTAGTAGGTGGGGGCATTAAAGTTTCTCTAAAACAAGAAAATAAATATGTAACACAAATGTGCATTTTGTATTCTATTACTATCGGTAATTGAAGGGATTCGCGAGCCCTGCTACGAAATATGTTTTTTCGACAACATGAATATAACAAATGTGAAAGAACCCGCATTTTTACATTTGTCCATTAACTCATCAAGTCTTGACTAGTAATAGTTCTCACTATAAAGCTGGCCCCGCCTTTTTATAATTTGTTTTACAGCAATAATCTAGGATTAGTAGAGTCTTTTTGTCGCCTTTAAAATTAGGCTTCTTTTTTACTGTTCCATGTACGTCAAGACATTGTTTGGTCTGTTTGCTGCGGAATTTCTTGTTGTGTGACACCATTGCGTCCCAAAAATATTCACAAGTTCAAGTCGAATATATTACCTAGCGCGCGGAAATAACACATAACACATTATTCGTGGTGACAACACGCAAGATTATTCCCGGGCTTATAACATTCACAATTATTAAACTTACAATGATTCCCAGTTCAAAAAGCCCTAAAAATTCCACAAGTAACAAAATATGGCACATTCAAAGATTCGAGAAAACAATTTTTGATCCTTATTCAAACCACTTTTTGGATCAAATAATCTGACAGTTTGTTAGCTAAACGAATTACCCCCGAGAGCAAACCTTAACGCTCGAACCAGCTCTTGGAACACACGTAGCCAAGAACACAAAACCGATTGCTCGAAATCTTTCGACGTATTACTAAAAACTGCTTCAAATATCACTAAACACAACCAAAGCAGAGAAACTGCTCGAACAAATCTGTGAACACGCGTAAGCCAAAAATCCGCGTATTCAACGTGTGACAAATGCCAAAACACGCGTCAGTCTTTTTAATACCGTTCTAACCCAAGATAGGGATTTTCATTTACCGCTACCCCCTGTTATCGTAATATTACTTCTTCGGGCATTTTCTGCCTTTTTGTCATCATTACCCAGGAATCCCTTGCGGCAAAACGTTATCATTACTCAGAGATTCCTCGCGGCCTTGTTCGAGCAAATCGAGATTTTTTCTGGTATACATACCGTATATTCGGACTGTAAGTACATTCTCTATATATACGCGCAAGCTACAATGAATGCCTCCTCGGGCTTTCGTCTCTGGGCGAAAGCCCTGCGGGGGCAATAACAGAAAACTGTTTTTCGTGAAAAGAGGATCGTAATATTAACGGCATTTTACTACGTTTAACCTTATGTGCTAATATGCACGTGACTTGTTTATCCCTTTATATTCATTCTTTTTCAATCTTGAAAGCATTCACATTCTTGTTCAATCAGGTCTTTCTTTTTGGCTTTCGATTTGAATTGGACCTCAAAATGGCACAAGATTTCTTTGAGCATTGGCACGTTAAATTTGTCCAGTTATGTTCTCTCGCACGCTCGCACAGGTTGAATGCGTCGTACGACAGTGAGTGCTGCAGGGCGTTAAATAGATATGAGGCGTTTATTTCACTTTGACTGTAAACAAATAAGATGCCCAGTTTGCTCGCGGATTAAGATAGAAAACAGCGTTTGTGAGTAGGAGACTAATCTAGTCTGCGCCAGGAGAAAAATTATCTTGTCTGCGCTAATGCAAAGCCTAGAGATATCGTTCATAGTTCGATGCCGATGTCTTCAGCGCCATTAGGGTCAACCATGTTGGCATCGTTTGCCTTTTCGATGTCCGAGTCAAGCAAAAAAAAAAAAAAATTGCGTGATGTTACGCTGTGGAGCGTTTCCCTGGTTTTTGAGGCGATTCATTTTTTTTTGGGGGGGGGGCGTCTATTAGACACTGGGCGTCTATAAACTTTACACCTCAAGGGAGGTGTTTACTAGATACGAGGTTGTTCGTTTATTTGAGAGTGGACGTTTATTAGACCATATACAAGAAAACGTCGTGTCCTAAGTCTATGCCATGTCTTTCAGGTACATGAAAGGGGTACCTTTTTCAGTAAAAGGTATACAAAAGGGGAACGATTTCTGTCAAAATGGTTTATAAAAGGGCAAGGGGTTAGAGCTCGGGGCGGAGCCTTCCCGTATAAAATTTTTTAAAGTCCCCCCCCTCCGGGGGGATATATTTCACTCAAACTCAGCGCGATAGTTTTAACGTTTTTTTTTTTAAAAAATAGAATCGACCACACCTTGTAATGGTCAAGCCCGCACTCAGTCTACTTCACAGCCGTTGGTAACGTCACGCAATGCACCCTCTGGGAGAAGCGTTGCGTGACGATGCAATGAAAGGCTACGCGCGCCAGTTGGGTTTTCAGTGGTGATTGGCATGCATGACATCATTCGATGATTTTTTTAAAGGAAGTCAGACTTGTAAAATCAGGGAAGATAGTGGAAATCCTTATTCGGTTTCTGGACCTGCGTCAACTACTAGCGAGGCAAGCAGTATAAAATTGATAAAAAATGAACAGATGATCACGAAATACTGTTTTTATAATACGAAAACAAAACTTATCGAAAAACTGACAATGCGGAATTTTCTCACCAAAATCACAAGGAAAGAGGTACTAACGTGAACCGACAGCAGTAGTGATCTTGCCAAACAAAACAGATATTTCTTCTGTCATCTGGAAGTTGATTACGTGTCTTCCTGCCACACTTACAGTCTTCCCAGTATGACCAGGATATTGGCATGACTTTGGTGCTCGCCAGAATCTTCCCAACAAGTGTCTGTGCTTCGGGCAGATGGTCATGCCTGCGAGTTGGCTCGCCGACAAACCGCGAATACCTGCTCTCGCCATGATCAGTTCGGCTTCCGTAACATCGCCGCATTTCGATAAGTGGCAGCTCGACAAATGAGCTGAAATATCCGAGTTGCACTCAGAGAGCAACACATGGCTCTCCTCATTCCTACTAGATCCACACGGAGTCTGTAATATCTCGTGAAGAGAGCAATTGGATGCAACAGCTGCCATTTCGTGCAGAATGGACGCCCAAGGATTTTCTCGAAATTAAACGAAATCGCTGACATTGGTCGGTTTAAATTGAATTAGACTGAAACAAACAAGTAAGTTTGCAAAAACAAACATTGAGTTATCCCAATTATTTGTCTTTTATGTATACAATGCTTCAAAAACTATTGATGTTTATAAGATAATTGTAGAACTTGCTTTGCCTCATTGGAGTCCGATAGTTTTCACAAAACACTGTTCTACTATGCAAACAAAACTTGTGCGACGCAAATCAGGGATTTCCCTTGTTTCCACAAGACCAGACTGGAATGTAATTTTTTCGAATAAATCCCTCCGAAAAAAAGTCAAGCAAATAAAAACCCTTTTGGGTATGAAAAAACATCCTCAGAAGCTTACAATTTTTTTAAAAGGTTTTGCAGAGAGAAAAACAAAAATAGGGGCCGACAGGGGTTTGACAAATAAGGCTTTAATTGAATTAGACTGAAACGAACAAGTCAGTCTTGCGGCAAAACAAACACTGTTTTATCGCAGCGTGGGAAATGAAAACAGCTTCTCTACAGCCAAAAACAAAAAGAAAGCTTTTACATAGAAGTCTAAAGAATCTTATCGCCCGGCCAGGTAAGAAGGAAATAATTGCTTTGGAATACGTTTTTAGGCAAATTGTTTGCGGCATACAGATGTTCCGTGACAAAACGGGCTTATGCCGAAATTTGCATATTGATCGAAAGTGTTATATTTATTGCTGTGAGCGTTGAAAATACCGAGAAATCGGCTAAAACGGTTGGAACTGCGAAAGAAAAATATTTTCCATTTACAGTCTGACTTCTAGCAGTATTTAACACATCTCCAAACATTTACGATTCTAGAATCTGTTTATCGGTCGCTCAAGCGTTTTCTTTGTTTTGGATCAAAATGGCGAATATTTGGGAAATTCGTGGAGCTCTGTACGGCGCGCAGTAAAGAGTTCCCACAAATTTTATTTCATACTTTTCTACTATGGTGTTATTACTTTTGAGTTACAATAGGCACGATTCTAGATCAGATCCCACATTCGAGAAAATGGCTTTCAACTACAGGCATGTCGCGCTTTGCACATTCCGGAGTTTGTTGGGAGTCAAATTAAAAAAATCATAACTTAACGAAACTTAAATAGATTTCAATTATTAAACCTCTACGCTATCGAGGGAAGATGAAACTTCAATATGTAGAATAATCAGCTCGTTGAATTGAGTAATAAAGTTTTGGCAACGACCGTCGTTTATAGCAAGTTTACGGAGTCTCCAATGGCGAATTGCATGGTTTTGAGATGACTTTGAAAATCGCCTCGCAAAAAATATAAAATATCGAATTGATCCAAATAAATGTGATATTTGTTACTGGGATATAATTGTCGACTTTCACTGAAAAAATCAGGGAAATCGGTGAAGGTCCGAAAAGTGCCTTTTCCGTTGTAACACGGACGCCCTCTTAACATTTTCTTAGAAAGTCGCAAAATAATGGAAAATTGATGCAAAATCATGAAGGCAGAATGCTTATGGAATGTAAAAATAAACAAATCGTGCTTTTCTGTTTCAATAAACTGGAAAAAATAAAGAAAAATGTTAAAAATGACGATTTTTGGCCAGACCTGCTTCTAGTTATGACGTTGCCCGAGGAGATAGCCGAGAGGACCTCCTGCTTTATTTTGTTACACATTTGATCTTTGACGTTGACAAATATGCTAATAACTTTGACTGTACCTTTGACGCGTGTCAAAGACGAGTCAAATATGTGTGAGCTTTGACTAAACCTTGGATGCGCGTCAAAGGTACAGTCAAATTTGCTAATAACTTTGACTTTAGCTTTGACCCACTTCAAAGCCAAATATGTCAAATATGCAACAGCTTTGTCACACCTTTGATCTTTGTCAAAAGCGTGGTCAAAAAAGATTAAGGCTTTGACTTCACATTTGACGCCTTTCAAAGGTGAAGTCAAATATGTAGCAACTTTGCAACTTACTTAGCTTTTTTTTCACTTTTTTAGTTTCTAGCATTCTTATCTAAACCTGACAGATTTTTACGATGTCGTTCTTTTTCTCACAAATTTCAGTTTCGATTGAGATGTCGAGTCCTTGGCACTATTGATTATAAAACAAATGGGTTTCGCCAGAAATACGCCATTACATGTCAAAATATAATTATTAAACTGCAATAAAATTAAACACAGTCTCGTATTTGTTTTATTTGTTTGTTGTTTTGAAGGATCAGCTAATTGACCCTTTTAATAGCAGAGACTTCGTTCTTTTGACAAATCTCAGTTTAAAAATTTATTCAGAATAGATAAAAGACGCACGGATTAGGCCAGTTGGGTTTTCAGTGGTGATTGGCATGCATGACATCATTCGATGATTTTTTTAAAGGAAGTCAGACTTGTAAAATCAGGGAAGATAGTGGAAATCCTTATTCGGTTTCTGGACCTGCGTCAACTACTAGCGAGGCAAGCAGTATAAAATTGATAAAAAATGAACAGATGATCACGAAATACTGTTTTTATAATACGAAAACAAAACTTATCGAAAAACTGACAATGCGGAATTTTCTCACCAAAATCACAAGGAAAGAGGTACTAACGTGAACCGACAGCAGTAGTGATCTTGCCAAACAAAACAGATATTTCTTCTGTCATCTGGAAGTTGATTACGTGTCTTCCTGCCACACTTACAGTCTTCCCAGTATGACCAGGATATTGGCATGACTTTGGTGCTCGCCAGAATCTTCCCAACAAGTGTCTGTGCTTCGGGCAGATGGTCATGCCTGCGAGTTGGCTCGCCGACAAACCGCGAATACCTGCTCTCGCCATGATCAGTTCGGCTTCCGTAACATCGCCGCATTTCGATAAGTGGCAGCTCGACAAATGAGCTGAAATATCCGAGTTGCACTCAGAGAGCAACACATGGCTCTCCTCATTCCTACTAGATCCACACGGAGTCTGTAATATCTCGTGAAGAGAGCAATTGGATGCAACAGCTGCCATTTCGTGCAGAATGGACGCCCAAGGATTTTCTCGAAATTAAACGAAATCGCTGACATTGGTCGGTTTAAATTGAATTAGACTGAAACAAACAAGTAAGTTTGCAAAAACAAACATTGAGTTATCCCAATTATTTGTCTTTTATGTATACAATGCTTCAAAAACTATTGATGTTTATAAGATAATTGTAGAACTTGCTTTGCCTCATTGGAGTCCGATAGTTTTCACAAAACACTGTTCTACTATGCAAACAAAACTTGTGCGACGCAAATCAGGGATTTCCCTTGTTTCCACAAGACCAGACTGGAATGTAATTTTTTCGAATAAATCCCTCCGAAAAAAAGTCAAGCAAATAAAAACCCTTTTGGGTATGAAAAAACATCCTCAGAAGCTTACAATTTTTTTAAAAGGTTTTGCAGAGAGAAAAACAAAAATAGGGGCCGACAGGGGTTTGACAAATAAGGCTTTAATTGAATTAGACTGAAACGAACAAGTCAGTCTTGCGGCAAAACAAACACTGTTTTATCGCAGCGTGGGAAATGAAAACAGCTTCTCTACAGCCAAAAACAAAAAGAAAGCTTTTACATAGAAGTCTAAAGAATCTTATCGCCCGGCCAGGTAAGAAGGAAATAATTGCTTTGGAATACGTTTTTAGGCAAATTGTTTGCGGCATACAGATGTTCCGTGACAAAACGGGCTTATGCCGAAATTTGCATATTGATCGAAAGTGTTATATTTATTGCTGTGAGCGTTGAAAATACCGAGAAATCGGCTAAAACGGTTGGAACTGCGAAAGAAAAATATTTTCCATTTACAGTCTGACTTCTAGCAGTATTTAACACATCTCCAAACATTTACGATTCTAGAATCTGTTTATCGGTCGCTCAAGCGTTTTCTTTGTTTTGGATCAAAATGGCGAATATTTGGGAAATTCGTGGAGCTCTGTACGGCGCGCAGTAAAGAGTTCCCACAAATTTTATTTCATACTTTTCTACTATGGTGTTATTACTTTTGAGTTACAATAGGCACGATTCTAGATCAGATCCCACATTCGAGAAAATGGCTTTCAACTACAGGCATGTCGCGCTTTGCACATTCCGGAGTTTGTTGGGAGTCAAATTAAAAAAATCATAACTTAACGAAACTTAAATAGATTTCAATTATTAAACCTCTACGCTATCGAGGGAAGATGAAACTTCAATATGTAGAATAATCAGCTCGTTGAATTGAGTAATAAAGTTTTGGCAACGACCGTCGTTTATAGCAAGTTTACGGAGTCTCCAATGGCGAATTGCATGGTTTTGAGATGACTTTGAAAATCGCCTCGCAAAAAATATAAAATATCGAATTGATCCAAATAAATGTGATATTTGTTACTGGGATATAATTGTCGACTTTCACTGAAAAAATCAGGGAAATCGGTGAAGGTCCGAAAAGTGCCTTTTCCGTTGTAACACGGACGCCCTCTTAACATTTTCTTAGAAAGTCGCAAAATAATGGAAAATTGATGCAAAATCATGAAGGCAGAATGCTTATGGAATGTAAAAATAAACAAATCGTGCTTTTCTGTTTCAATAAACTGGAAAAAATAAAGAAAAATGTTAAAAATGACGATTTTTGGCCAGACCTGCTTCTAGTTATGACGTTGCCCGAGGAGATAGCCGAGAGGACCTCCTGCTTTATTTTGTTACACATTTGATCTTTGACGTTGACAAATATGCTAATAACTTTGACTGTACCTTTGACGCGTGTCAAAGACGAGTCAAATATGTGTGAGCTTTGACTAAACCTTGGATGCGCGTCAAAGGTACAGTCAAATTTGCTAATAACTTTGACTTTAGCTTTGACCCACTTCAAAGCCAAATATGTCAAATATGCAACAGCTTTGTCACACCTTTGATCTTTGTCAAAAGCGTGGTCAAAAAAGATTAAGGCTTTGACTTCACATTTGACGCCTTTCAAAGGTGAAGTCAAATATGTAGCAACTTTGCAACTTACTTAGCTTTTTTTTCACTTTTTTAGTTTCTAGCATTCTTATCTAAACCTGACAGATTTTTACGATGTCGTTCTTTTTCTCACAAATTTCAGTTTCGATTGAGATGTCGAGTCCTTGGCACTATTGATTATAAAACAAATGGGTTTCGCCAGAAATACGCCATTACATGTCAAAATATAATTATTAAACTGCAATAAAATTAAACACAGTCTCGTATTTGTTTTATTTGTTTGTTGTTTTGAAGGATCAGCTAATTGACCCTTTTAATAGCAGAGACTTCGTTCTTTTGACAAATCTCAGTTTAAAAATTTATTCAGAATAGATAAAAGACGCACGGATTAGGCCTGGGGACGAGGAGGACGTCTGTGGCAACCCGCGTTGCCAAGATCTGTTGTGGCAAAGACATTTTATTTTCAAAACGACTGTAAATCGCGAGCGTTGCTATGTGTTGCTATGGTAACCATTGACGTCATGAAAATAACTACAATTTGTTCAGCAGTGACTGACTATTTGTTTGACATTATTATATTATCAGCAAATTGTAACAATTTATAGTACTGACAGTCTTCAAGCTGGGAACGGCTGGATAATAATATGTAAACCCTTTGAATGAGTAATGTATTGTTTTGCTACGGTTGACTTAGTGGACTACGACTCCACTTCGGCGAAAGGGAATTGATTTATGATTGCAGACGGAGTTGGACGACACCAACTAACATAACTATAACAAAAAGTAAGAAAAAAAAACCGCCATGGGTAACATAGTTTGGGAGAATAATAGCAAAGTATTGACCTTTTTCAGTCTCTACGATCAAAGAAACCCATCAAACAATATGTTGCCTTATTGAAATATAACGTACTAGGGTTTGCAATTGTCGCAAATTCTTTTTGCACGGTAAATTTTGTTCGATTTACGATAAATACGAAATCAAGACTGTATGTTATTTAAGCAATAGCATAGTTTCGATCGTTTACCATTCTCACTCATTAATTATGCCGCTCATTGTCCGGCGTGGATAAGATATGGGAAAAGATTGTGGCCGAGGCAATGAGCGACTGGGTGAGAAAGCACTATAGCTGTGTATTACGTCGCCGAAGGGGAGGTGGGAGGGTCGAAAATTTGTTCGGACTTCCCGGCTTGCGTATCTCTTTCGAAATGTCCCGAAACTAAGCAAAGAGATCTTTAAATACCGCGATTGTGCACATGCTGATTAGGCATTACATAATACAACTATCTATAAACAAACAGGGTTATGTAATCCACGCACTTGTGAATTCCGCGTCATAATTATGAATGAGAATAGTTTACCATTCTCACTCATTAATTATGCCGCTCATTGTCCGGCGTGGATAAGATATGGGAAAAGATTGTGGCCTACGGCTGCTCACGCACCTTGCTGCTTCAGTATAAACGCCAAAGGATCTCCGCATTTACAGGAAATAATCCACAAAATACACCTTCTCCCCAAAACTCAGAAAACCCCTCAGACCCCAACCGGTATATCCAACCACGAGAGAGGCCCAACCCAGCTAGTGGGGTTACTTCCCTATACCATATCATAGCATGTATTTAGATCGTGGCTTATAATGAGAGTGAAGTTAAGAGTAAAGAAAACGCCAAGACCTAAGGCGGACAGAATAACACCAGTGATGTCTGCCGAGAAAGGAAAACGTAAGACAAAAACGAAAAAAGAACAAAAGGGAAAAACCCCACTAGCCAAGCCGGACCAGGAATCCGTCGTAAACGGATTATAGGGTGTAAATTAGAATACCCTTCTGATCGCGACAAGGCCAGTGGAGGGGGTGGACTGACTATTTTTATATTATTTTAAAATGACATAATATTTTGAATTGTTAAAATTCTAGCTAGGGGAGAAGTAAAGGATAAACATAACTCCCGTATAACCCAGGTTGTAGCGTCTAAACGTGGATAAAATGCTTAACTCCGTGGATAAAAACGGCCGACCGGCGAGCTTCTAATAATTACAAACTAAACCTACAGAAATATACAATTGTCTATTTAAAGTTCCGCACTGGGATGTGTTAGGTAACAAACCTTACGTTAGCCCAACGTGTTAACACTTTAACCTAAGCTCATTAACACTCAAACAGCAGTAAGCTCTTAAACAAAAGTCCACACAACTACTGTATTTTTCTTGACATGAAAGCTTATCAATTCCAGACCGATAAACCATAACAAAGCACCTAACACACCAACACTTAAAAGGACCGACACATGACTGTTGCCAAATACCCTCGATACCCAATTCAAACTTTAAACAAAGACGACGCATGGCTCTTGCCAACTTAGCTCGACACACGAGCACACTTGAGACCAAAACCGTAACACGTCGTGAAACAAATTGTGCTCAACAAAGGAGCGAACATAGCTATAGCCGACACACGGCATGTTCCAATTTCTACTCGACACACGAGCGAACGTTTTAGCTACAACCAACAGACAGCATCTGCCAATTTCTGCTCGACATACGAGCGAACGTTTTAGCTATAACAGCCGACACACGGCGTCTGCCAATCTCTGCTCGACACACGAGCGACGGAACGTTTTAGCTATTACAGCCGACACACGGCGTCTGCCAATCTCTGCTCGACACACGAGCGACGGAACGTTTTAGCTATGACAGCCGACAAACGGCATCTGCCAATTTCTGCTCGACACACGAGCGAACGTAAGCTACTACAGCCAACACACGGCGTCTGCCAATCTCTGCTCGACACACGAGCGAACGTAAGCTACTAAAGCCGTAATAAACGGGGTCCGCTAATAAATTGCCCTAAACAGAACTAGATATAAAGCACACTACGCGATAAACAAACGAGATAGCAAGCGAAAAAGAAAGCATATAAATGTTTTAAAATACCGAGTAATTGTTGTATACGTTGTCCCGCTTCTCCGGAATGCTGTGGAACTGGAAAAGCGGCAGAGACTGGATATAAGCTGAAATACAGTGTAAGTCCTGTAGTTTTTATAGCAGCAGCAGGGTAGGTACAGCCATTTACTTGCTTGGGCTTCGGCGACGTACGGCGAGAGTATAAGAAAATTCGTCCGGACTTCCCGGCTTGCGTATCTCTTTCGAAATGTCCCGAAACTAAGCAAAGAGATCTTTAAATACCGCGATTGTGCACATGCTGATTAGGCATTACATAATACAACTATCTATAAACAAACAGGGTTATGTAATCCACGCACTTGTGAATTCCGCGTCATAATTATGAATGAGAATAGTGTACACATAATTACTTTGTAGATATTATAATATTAGCTACTGTTATCAAATGAGTATTTTATCTTTTATAGTGCTATTGCGATGAAATTCGTATGTTTCCTTTTAATTTAGTGGTGAACTATAACAGCCCTTATAGTTCACCACTAATTTTCTCCGATTCTGATTGGTTTTAATTAATCACGTGACGCGATAGTGTTCGTCCGCCGGAGGGCAGTATCAGCCCTTATAGTTCACCACTAAATTTTCTCCGATTCTGATTGGTTTAAATTGATTACGTGACGCGATAGTGCCCGTCCACCGGAGGGCACTATCAGCCCTTATAGTTCACCACTAAATTTTCTCCGATTCTCATTGGTTTAAATTAAACACGTGACGCGATAGTGCCCGTCCGCCGGAGTGCACTATCAGCCCATAGTGACCGCCGAAGAAAAATGCCCGGGTCGATAGTGCCCGCCCGTGACTTTTTTTTGTAAACAAGCGTGCCTGCAGACAAAAAAATCCAACCAAATTCACTGCATTTAGTGGGTTTCTTGTCTGGTTTTGTTTCGTTTGTTAAATTTCGGCTTTCAATTGAGTTTTTTATCCTGAAAAGTAAAAATAATTCACGATGCTTGTTTTTGCATGTGCGCGCGGAAGAAAATTTAGTGGTGAACAATAAAGACAATAGAGTGTTTCCGTCTCGGAACTATCGGTTTGATAGTTGCCCCTTGGAAATTTGATGTTCTTAAAATTAGCATATTAGCCCTCAAAGCTTCGCTTCTCGGGCTAATATTTGTTTTAAGAACATCAAATTTCCGCGGGGCAACTATCAGCCGATAGTTCCTCGACAGAAACACTCTATTGTTAAAATAGTGCCCTCCCGAGAAAAATGCCCGGATCGATAGTGCCCACCCGTGACTTTTTTGTAAACAAGCGTGCCTGCAGACAAAAAATATTAGCATATTAGCAAATAATAGGGCTAATATTTGTTTTAAGAACATCAAATTTCCGCGGGGCAACTATCAGTCGATAGTTCCTCGACAGAAACACTCTATTGTTAAAATAATTCCTCGACAGAAACACTCTATTGTTAAAATAGTGCCCTCCGGCGGACGAACACTATCGCGTCACGTGATCAAGTTAATCCAATCAGAATCGGAGAAAATTTAGCGGTGAACTGTAATGGATTATTGTGCACGCTCACTTATAGTGTATTTGATTGCGCGGCTCTGCCCTCTTTTTATAAAGGGATTTGTTGGCAACAAAAAGGCCTGAATTTATTTGTAAAAGATCAAGGACCTAGCTAATTCCCCGGCAACAGTTGTTCTTATAAATAATTACTTCTACAAAAGAAGACGTTCTTGAACAAACCTGGGTACTGTAAGAAATATTTTCGACAAGCTCTGTATTCCTCCTCCAGAATGGTTGTCGTGAGTTTTACTTCAGTGAGGGCAAGTTCCAGCAATATCTCCTCTGTCACGAGAAATCTCTGCGCCATTTCATTCAAGTAGCCTGTACAGTAGTCGTCCCACAATTTGTCGAGTATTTCAAGTGTGCTACATTCCACTGTGATTATCAGGCTTCCTGGGTTGGTGTCCACAATCAACAACTCTCGTATTTCCCTCAAATAACGTACAAAGCCATTTAGATCCTCTGGTTTAGATGGGTCAATCGTCTTCAAGTACTTGAATGCTGCCAAATTCAAAACCTCTTGGGAACTGGGAAGGGCGCCCTGGTTACTCACTCCACCCACTGAACCTCCTGTGGCTACTGCCTGTAGTTGAATCTCTGCTTGGGGTTCCTGTGGGGCTACAATCAACTCTGAAGATCCATCCAGTGGGCCAGGTCCTGAGATGGCTTCGCAATTGATCCGCAATTGCAGTCGAGCTGCTGGGATAAAACACATTTTGAATTAAATTCAGAAGTAAACCTAACAGGGCCGATTCGGCATTCCACACATGATCAGTGTTACATCATGATCTCATGAAATCACTGGTAAAGAAATAGGACGGAGCAGACAAATAGAACAGCCCAAACGAAGCTTTTCAACTGTTAATAATTTTCCCACTGATAGAATCAAGTGGGGCCCCACAAAACAGGTCATGGAATCCTGTCCTCTTGTAACGCAAGCCGAACGAACTTATCCTAATTCACATAACCTTTTTTCTTTGATGTGGAAAGAACGACTAAGTAAAAGGTTAAAAATGGCAATGAAATGTCAAATGACAAGTCATTTTAACTGACCTCCAGCTGCTTGAGGATTACGATCTGAGGAGCTGAGCCTGTCTAGAGATTGATGAAGCGTTCCCAGCTGATCTTTAATTTCTTGAGCTTCTTCTCGAACTGCTGTCTCTAGGACATTTGTTGACCCTTTTAAATCGCCTTGGACTCTTGTCTGCAGCCGTTCTAACCCTCCTTGGACTTCTTTAGTCGCTGCCTCCTGGGCCCCCTTTAAACTTGTCTCCAGACGTTCCATCCCTTTATGGGTCGTGACGTTTAGTTCTTCTACGGATTTCTTTACTTCCATATCGTTTCTATACCAGCTCATTAGTTCCTCTACATTTCTTCCATCCTCTGCTGTGAGGGGATCATTTAAAAAGTTATCAATGGCCTTCTGCCATTCCGTCTTCTTCACAGAGCTGATCTGCGCCGCAATTCTTATCAGAGCGTCACTGATTTCCTGCCAAAGCTGTGGGAACTCGTCATCTTTGATCTCCATCTTTTGGCTCACGTGACCATACACTGAGTTGCGGTAGAATTTAATTCTGGCCAAATCAGCAGCTAAACTGTGGTCTGTGTTTGCTGGTAGGGTATCCCATCCCGTGGCAGGGGGGATCAGGTTGCAAATAGTTCTCAGCAACCTGAACAGCAAGGTCACATCAAAATCAGTTGACTTGCCGTACACCCCTGGGGCAGGGTAAAGACAGTCCCACTGTGGCTTGGTGAGCTTTGCTGCTTTGAGTTGTTTCTCTTTTGCGGGATTCTTTAGTATTGTGGGAAGATTACTTGGTGGACAAAGCTGATCAAATATCTCCCTCAGAAGCGCAGTGCCTCCACTTATTAACAGTCGTGCAACACGTTGAAAATTTGATTTTCCAGTTGTCGAACGAAGCACTTCATCTGGGTCTGGGGCGGCGGCCATTTAAGAAGTCAGACTGCAGAGAAAGTATGAAATCACTTGAGTTTGGTACTAAGGAATCAACAAATAGGCCATTTGTAACAATTGGTCACATGACCTTCTTTCCAGAAACACAAAAACCACCCACTTTGGACTGCATTTTGGATGTCGATGGGTATCGAAAAAAGCTATCTTGCGTATTTTTAGGCATAATATCTCAAAAAGGGGGGTATTTTATGACTGTTTGAAATAAGAATTTTTATCTTAAGAGCGACCCTTGCAATTCAGCAACGGGACATTGCTTTTCAAGTTTCAAAATGCCATAAAATCTCTACCTTACGGTTAACTGGCATGAAATTTGCCGTTATGGATAGCTTTTCCCAGTTTTCGTATTTTGGACAGCTGTATAGGATGGGTGTCTTTTTTAAGGAAATGATTACAAAAAATATTTGAATGCAAGAGCTTCTCACTTCCATACAGAGCCGTCTCGATTCTTAAGTGTTCAAACTGTCATAAAATGTCACCACTATACAGCAGACTGGTCTGAAAGTTGGTATTTGGGCTAGTCCAAACATGCCCTTTCCATTTTCGATGTTCACAGCTCCAGTTAATTGGTCACGTGATCAATAGTCGCAAAAGGTCTATTTCACTAACAATGATTTACATTGCAGTTTGCTAGCTGGTCATTATGACGCCTCTGAAAAAAAAAAGTCAAACCTGCGCCAAGAGTCACAGCGCAATCAAAGTACATTATGGGTGGGTTGGACGGGTGCAGTTGTTCCAACTGTAATACCCTCAAGTGGAAAGAACACACACAACAGACTACCAACAATATTCTACAAACCACCCACTGTTGCACTCGAACAATGTCAATTATTCATGATTTGTAGTACTTATAAGTGATGTAGATAACTTATAAAGTGCGAATAGTGTATCAACGAAATACTTCAATGCAAAAGCCTATTTTTACAACATTGCTACAAGCAATGCAAACAGCCCAACCTTGTTCCCAGTTCCTCTTCTGCAAACCTTGTTCCCAGTCGCTCTTCTGCAAACAGCCACAACCTACAAAGGAATAATATTCATAATATTCAATAGATGTTTCAAAATGAAGCAATTTCCATGGCTTTTGAATCAAGGCAAGTCAAGAAGGAATCAAAGCATAGCTCACAAAGCAAAATACACCTGGACAGTAAGAAAGGGCTAAAAATGGCACGCAATGCATGCAGAAGCGATGACATTTCACAAGGGGTCTTACATAATTCAGATAATTTTGAGGAAATTTGTCAAAAACGTATCGTAAATAAAAGTAGCTGACACCTTGTGCGTGAAAAAGACTGTTATCCAACTGCAGCTTACATTTTTCAAACATAAGAAGCAATGTAAGTGATTGTAAAAATAGCATAGCATAGTTAGGATCTGATTGAATTTAAATAAATACAGTACTTATAAATTCACAGGCAAAAGATGCAATTAATACATTTTCTTTGTAGATTTGCTCAATTGAACAACAGTTATATTTTATTTTATATTCTAATTTTTTTTTTAGATTTCCCTATGTTGTCTCAACAGAGATTGCGTTATATTATAGTGTGACATCTGATGAACGACATACGATACGCGCTAGCAAGCTTTTAAAAAAAGGTCAAACGGTCTCTTGATCACAGCGGCCCTTTATATTATAAGAATTAGAAATTTCTGTCCACTAAATCTAATAGATCCCATCATTTATAATTTATCTCCTTCGTTTATACATTGTAGTGTTCCATTCAAATTGCACGGGAGTATTTTGATTTTGTGTTCTATGCGGCGATTTCTTGTTAAGTTAAACTTGATTTCTGTTCGATCGCGACAGACTAAAATATAAAAGAGCCCGTCGTGCCATGGCAATAAGCGATTACGTCATCGCTTAATAAAAAATATAGGTGAAGGAGAAAACTTATAAGTCATCAATTCTCTGGGTTTCATGAACAGCAGATGGTCTTTCAACGAACAGTTGAACAAGACAATCTACCAAATTGCTTGATCAGGTCTAAAGGAGGATTGAACTTAAAACCAATATTACCGAGGTGTTAAAATTGTAACACTTATCACATGGCGAGTGCCATGCTGTGAATCATGCAAGCTTCAATAAGTGAAAGGGCAGTTAAACTTTAACAGTCTTAAATTGTTATTGTTACTGCCTTGTTTAAGCCTCCTGAGGCTATTGTATTGAATGAGCAGTTACAATTTTTTGCTTAAATCAGGATAACATCAGGGGTTTCCTAAGTTTTGAAGTAGGAAGGCACCAAAAGGATAGTAGGCAGAAAAGAAAATTTGTTTATGTTCAATTTGAAAGTAGCCAGGTACTGACTCTCCAGCTTGAGTTTCCAGTGGAACTGGTACGGTCCCACATTCTAAAATAATTAATAATCATTCACAGAAGTGGTGGTGAATAGTTGTGGATGATTTAACCTTCGCGACTCAGTAAATTTCCACCAATATTCAACTCCACCACTTCACCGACACTGTGGTGAATAACTGTTTTATTATATACCCCACAAGCTAAATAGCTAGTGCCGACCAAAACATTACACATTACTTGTGGTAACCAATATTACTGGCGACAGGGAAAGCCATTTCAGCTCCTTGGAGGTGAATAGTACTTTGCTAAAAGCACTGTTCCAGGGGGAGAGGGGGGATAGAAATGAGATCTGGGACCGAATAGCGATGCTCTCACAACTTGCAATGCGATCAATTCATGATGTAGTCATCGGTTTTGGACGATGATGCAACAGGCAATCTTTCCCCGCGAAATGGAAGCTATGGCAATCACGACTACCATGCAATCACTAATTATAAAGGGGTTCAATTCTCTTAACTAAAAATCTAAAAGCAGTTTTCTTTATCCAATAATTTCATCATTGTTGTGTAGTTATTAAAGAACGCAGAATTTTGTGATGCTGTGCTACTCTTTAGTGCTAAAATGCAAATGATTGTACCACGAATTTCAACTGGCCCACATGGGGATTGTAAATGAGGTAAAACAAAGAACGACCAAGTCAACAAACAACCGCAAAACAATAGAGCATTTATAAGAACAATAGCTCTGACCGGCACGGGAATATTTGATCGCCACGTTTTCATTACCATTTCCGTGAGGTTTTATTTCATAACAAACATCACATATTGATACCAAGAACCTTTCTGGAGAAATTTTCGCTGCTTTAAAGACAAAACTTAGAAAACCTTTTTTTACTACTATAAAAAAAAACTCTCCCATCGGTCCCATGTTGTTATTGTTTTAGCAAGTTCACAAAGAAAGGATTGATCGAGCTGCTTATGCCCCTAAGAGACATCCACTGACTACTGTCCCGGTGATTGCTTTGCAAGTTGTGAGAGCATCGCTCAAATTTAATATAAGAGAATGTATGGGAAGTTGCTCCCCCCCCCCCCCCATGCACTATTCACTTGTGTGGTATATACTAAAAATAATCATGTAAGGTACAAATGTTGTTTAGAATGACAAAGGTGAAAATCATAATGACATGTGAAGAACATACCAGAGATGAAATTTTGAGAAATGCAGTTTAATTTTTTTTTCACCTTTTTTTGGCCCTCAAGAATACTGCACTCCATTTATTGTAAGCATGTTCAACCCTCCCAAGCATTAGCCAGGCATTTGAGAGGTTCCTAGTTCTCCCCTGTTGGGCAAATGCATGGCTCCAAAAGAACTACCTGGGATGGGGCATTTGTCAAACAAAAAGACAACAGATCTAGAGTTAAATTTACAAAGGAACATTAATTAAAATCTACATAAAACACCTGCAAGCCCAGGGCCATATATAGCTAGCAGCAGGTGAACTAGCTGAGGCCTTTGCCTTGTAAAAAAATTGAATTTACATTTGTTTTCTTGCATGTTGCTGTAAGAGGCTTAATGCATAACTATTAAGTAAGCAAATATGAAAGATGTGTTTCTTTTTTTCTGATATTGCCAAAAAATGACATTTCCAAGCTTTTTATTCGCAGTTTGCACCTTCAGCGCTTTTATGGCGACTACAAAACCCCGAAACCAAGCAATTCACTTGGTCTCAAAAAAACCCTCCCATTAAGCGTCGCCTAGACTACTGGCTTATAAGTGACTCTATTCAAGATTACATCTCTAAAACTAATATTATTCCTGCAATTAAGTCAGACCATTCAGCCATAATCCTTAATCTAAACAGCTTCAAAGATCGTCCTTTTGGGCCATCGTACTGGAAATTCAACTCCAGTCTTCTCAACGATGAGGAATATGTTAGTATGATAACATCACAATATCCTATTTGGCTTGCTGAATTTGCGGATGTCATTGACAAACGTGTCTTATGGGACCTAATTAAGTACAGAATAAGACAAGTAACAATTCGCTATAGTAAGAGTAAAAGCAAAAAACGTAAAGCTCGCTTGGCTGAAACAGAAGAAAAAGTAAAAAATTGTGAAATGAAGTATACCGCATCGCCTTCTGAAGATACCTCTGCAGAATTAGAGCGGTCGAAACAGGAATATGAGTCTCTTTATGACTATATTATTCAGGGTAGAATCATTCGATCTAAAGCAACCTGGTACGAGAAAGGGGAAAAAAATTCTAAATTCTTTCTTAATCTTGAGAGCAATAGAAGTGGTAAAACTTGTGTTCGCCGACTGTTCGATAGTCAAGGGAAAATAATAGTCAATTCGCAGCTTATATTGGACGAACTTAGAAGCTTTTATCAAAATTTGTACAGAAATCAAGATTACCAAGATATTGACGACATTTATGCTGATTTTTTTAATAATACAACTTTGCCGAAAGTGATGGAAGACACAAAATTGCTCTGTGAAGGTGTTCTGTCCACTCACGAATGTTACAATGCTCTGCAAACTTTTTCTAACGGCAAGTCACCTGGAAATGATGGGCTAACCGCAGAGTTTTATAAAACTTTCTGGGATCTCCTAGGGCAACAGTTGACCGACACATTAAACTATTCATACCTGCACGGGGAACTCTCAAACACTCAAAAACAGGCCATAATAAAACTGATAGAAAAGAAAGAAAGGGACAGGAGATATATAAAGAACTGGAGACCCATTTCACTGTTGAATGTTGACGTCAAAATTGCCTCAAGAGCTATTGCTTTACGCCTTGAAAAGGTTCTACCGCATATAATCAGCACTGACCAATATGCTTATATAAAAGGCAGAACAATATCCGATGCCGCTCGAACCATTGATGATATAATGGAATATACCAAACTTACGAAAACTTCTGGTATTATGACTGCCTTCGATTTCGAAAAAGCTTTTGACTCCAAAATAATTAGCTGGGCTTTTTTGATTAGAACCTTGGAATCTTTTGGTTTTGGTGAGTCTTTCATAAACTGGGTTAAAATTCTTTATACCAATATTTCCAGTTGTGTACTGAACAATGGTTTTTCCACGCAGTTATTTGAGGTACAGAGAGGGGTTAGACAGGGAGACCCATTGTCTCCTTACCTTTTCATTTTAGCCTTAGAGGTACTTCTCACAAATATTCGAGATGATTGCAGAATAAGGGGTATCGTGATTGGAAACAAGGAAACTAAAGTTACAGCTTTTGCCGATGACCTGACTTCCTTTGTAAGAGACATCCCATCTTTTAAAATACTGTTAGATACCCTTGAGAGATTTGGAACCTGTTCTGGGTTGAAGCTAAATAACGATAAGACGGAAGCTCTCTGGCTCGGTGACAATTCCAATAAGGGTCAACTACCTAATATAGACGAAGACAAAGTTAACAAACCTATGAAAATCTTAGGTATTTACTTTACTTACGACTGGCGTAAGAAACAGGAACTCAATTTTGATGCAATTTTAACATCTCTAAGCAAGACCTTAAACAGTTGGCAATGGAGAAATCTTTCCCTGTACGGAAAAATTCAAATAGTCAAAACGTTTGCTATTCCAAAATTTATGTTTCGAGCATCTATAATTCCTTTAAACAAAGATATCTTAAAGCAAGCTAACTCTATAATATATAAATTTGTTTGGAAAAGCAAGGACAAAATTAAGCGCTTAGCCTTAATAAGCGATTACGAATGTGGAGGCCTACGAATGCCTCATATAGAATCAATGATCAATACCCAACGTATCCTTTGTCTCAAAAAGTACGTTGAGAAATACCCTAGCCCATGGAAACACTTCCTCACCTATATCTTAAAAAACCAGGGCGGAAAATTCATCATGCATTGCAATTTTAGTGTGACGGACTTACCAAGGGACTTACCTAAATTCTATCTTGAATGCTTCGCTGCTTGGTGTAAGTTAGCAAACAACAATATATTAACTAAGAAGCACATTCTCAGCGAAATCATATGGAATAATCGTTTTTTGAGAATCAACAAAGAGACAGTCTTCAGTGAAAAATTGGTTTCTAAAGGTATTTTCTGTATTGGCGATATCCTATCAGCGTAAGGCAAGCTTCAGCCATGGCTGTTTTTTAAAAATAAAGGGCTCGTGTTGAATGACTACCTACTATTGCTTGGCTTTCCCCGCCCCTTGGAAAAACGTCTTAAAGTCATCTGATTCAACTCTAACTTGGCAAAGCATCGACCCAAAAGATCTGGATCACAATATATATATATAGATGGCGAAAATGTGAAACTAGAACAACTCACCACGAAAAAACTTTACTGGACACTGGTAACAAATATTCAAGCTCCCCCGTCTGCTCAACAAAAATTCAACAATTTATTTAATGGCCATGCCCTTGACTGGAAAAAAATTTACATGGTTCCACACAAGGCAACCATAGACACAAAAACAAGAAGTTTTCAATATAAATTACTCAATCGCATTGTTTATACCAACAAATCTCTGTTTAAGATGAAATTAGTCGATTCTCCTATGTGTACTTTTTGCAATCTTTTAGAGGAATCCCTCGAGCATCTCTTTTGTAAATGCAACTGTAGCAAAGAATTTTGGATGTCTGTTGTTTCTTGGCTAAATGGTGTAGGGATAAATTTAGATCTGTTAAATGAATGTGATATTCTTTTTGGTCTGTTACAAACAAGATCACACTGGCTTCTGCTTAATCACATTATCATTATGGGAAAACAAGTAATATATCAAAGTCGTCTCAAAAAATCTAAACCTTTACTAACTCATTTAAAAACCAAAATAAAAAGTATAGAAAGAATTGAATGTAACATCGCCATAAGAAACAATAGACAAGAAATACATAACAAAAAGTGGCACCCTCTAGAAAACATCAATTTAATTTAAATTGAAAACAGAAGGAGAACATCAATCTTCAGTTCATTTTTTTTTTTTAGTTATTCATTTATTTATTTATTTATTTATTTATCTACCTATTTACTTTTTTATTTATTTATTTATTCTTTTCATCACTTGGAATACAGTCTCCGACTTTGTGTAAATGTAAATGTAACATAGTAGTTAACGTAGTAACGTCGATGTAAGTAAGTTTTGTAAATGTAGTTGTATTTATGTACCCATATGTAAGTCTAAGTAAGTTAATGTAAGCTTTATGTAAGTGTGTGTAAATAAATAAAAGAGCTATATAAAAAATAAAAAATAAAAAATAAAAAATAAAAAAATAAAAAAAACCTTCAGCGCTTTGCAATTGCCTCAGTTGTCAGAACATTCTGGCTACGGGGCTGCTGGGGGGAAGCCAGTCTTATTTGACATCAAAAGGGCATGCAGATTAATATCACTATTCTAAGATTTGACCCGTTAGCTAGATAATTTAATTTTTATTCTATGTAAAGGGTTAAAAAAAGATTGTTGCTTTGTTTTGTTTTATCTCATTTCCACTACCACTTCCACAATTCATATCCATCTTCCACATGCAAGAAGATTGCAAACCAATCATTGGTGAGCAATGGATGTCATAATCTATGGTTTTTGCATTGTGTGGTTCCAGAAAATGTCCATACTCCCCCCATAGAAGGGTTCGGAAATTTCTGGGGGTGGGGGATCTCAAAGGCCAAATCTTAAATCTTAATTGGAATTTCCAGAGGGCGTGTTAATGTTTAACAAACTCATTTTACTCTAATGAAGGTGGACAGAGGCCACAAAAAATTTAATGTTTTAATTAAAAGTAAAATCAGATGAATCATTCTGGTAAAACTTTCAAATACTTAACAACTATTCACCGAAGTGGAGTTGGCTAGTGGTGGATATTTACCGAGCCATGAACAGCGAGGTAAATATCCACCACTAACCTTACCACCAAAACTGAGGTGAGTAGTTGTTTTAGTATATATTACATAAAGCAGTGAGATAATATAGCTGTACCTTTTTGGTATGCTTCGGCTGCATATCAGGCTCATTTGGTCTCGCCATGGGTATTTTGGTGAGACTGTGTCTCGCCAAAATACGAACCATGGCTCAACCAAACACACCTGATATGTTACCAAAGCATACCAAAAAGGTACGATTAGGTATAAATATCAGATTGTTTTCAAAATTTAAAAAAACACGTTCAGGCTTAAACTGTCTAAAAAACTTAGCACTCTCCACCTTGGCTGAAAAAAAAAATACATTGAGTAGACAAGCATTGCTGCACATTGATGCCCCACATGAAAAACTATGTCTCCAACTAGCCTGATCTGGGAGAAATCTTTATATTGAGCTACTGACAATAATATTGAGTTTATACTAACAGTTTCATCTCCAACACAGGTTTTTTTGGACGTCACGCAATCCCCAATCCCTCCCTTCTTTCTACTAACGACTCTCAGTCGTCGCGTGACGAGGGTGTGTACTCAGTGACCAGTGAGCCATTAAATTTACTAAAATGGCGGACAAACTGCAGAAATTGTTGCATTTCGTTTACAACCTTTCCTCTCCTTATCACTTTAATTTAAAATAAAGATTGTTTATGTTCGCTTGGGGATGGCAATGCGATCGTATGGTAGCTTCAATTCAACAATATAAAACGCGCGAGCAGTCGATCGATACGCATCAAGGTGTGCGACAAATATGCACACTGCAGACCTGCAAACGTGAAGACCCTTTAAGAATAAAATGCATCGTGTTACTACCACTATTGACAAGCTAATCGGAGGCTAATCGGAGCGCTTTTCAGAGTCTGCAAGTCTGCAGTCTGTATAATTATTTTGTCGAACTCATCCACCCTGCTGACAACATTACCTTCAGCAAAATCTCCATGAATTAATACCCATTTGCAAAACTTGGGTCAAAAAACACATCAAGTACAACTGTAAACATTAGCCTAAACATAGCATTTCGCCTAGAGTTTTGAGGTTGATATATATAGGCTTAACAACACGGTCGTACGTAGTAATTTAAGCTTATCTTTTATTGGATTGCATTTGACTACGTTCGCTCGTTCGACGGTTCATATAAGAAGTCGCAGAAACAAAAAACTTGAGCAATAAAACATGCACAACAGAAGCGCGACGTAATGCTTAATTTTCCCACAATAGTATAACAAAGCTTCTTACCTTTAGAATTCTGCCTACATCATAGTTAGTAGAGGTCCACGAGCATTCAGAAGTTGTAGTATTCACGCGAAAAGCGGAAGTGATTTGGTTTGTGAAGGCTCATGGGAAAGCAAGTCGAACGAACGAAGCGGGAGGGAGGGGGTGGGGAAGGAGGCCAAAAGGGAAAATGAATATTTTCCCCAAAATAAATCAATCGGCCTATTTTCTCGGATTTAACGAATTTAGGGATTCTAGTCAAGAAAAAAAGTCAACTCTCCCGAGTTCTGGGTCTAGTTATATTTTCTGGCCTACGCTTTTTGAAAAAGTATGATCTACAAGAGACCTTATCAGCCAAAACATCAACTGCAATACGGCTGATATTCTACGGGGAAAAAAATGACTTTGCGGGACATCAACACGACCAGGAGCCCATATTTTATGGCACCTGCTGATTGAGCAGAAAAGTTTTGAAGATTTCGTTACTTCCGAGAAAGGGACATTTGGGCAACATCTGTCATCCTGCATTTCTTCGTTAAACTACAAGAACTTCGACCTAAAATATAATATCTTTAAAATAGAGTGACTCGCGTGACAGCGGTCATGAACGCTCTCCCAGCGACAGCTGAAGTCACGCAAGTTACGTGACCTAACTAGATTGGAGATACCCCTGGGTTTGTTTTGTCATGAAAAAGAATCTGGCCACAAATAAACCCTGATTTGAACCTTTGACTGAAAAGAGCTCCAAATACGTTTTTCTTTCGGTCCGACATCATGTTGCTCCAAAGCGCAGGCGTGCCTGTTCTGTTTCTGTTCTAATGTTGTTGCAATCTCGTTTCCAGAGGCCGCGATTGCTTTGGTCAGCGCCAGAACACCGCTGACCGAAAGCACGCTGACTCTGGCTTCGAAATTGGCGATGTCATTGCCTATTGGCTAGCATAGAGGTACACTGAATCGGTAACACAGCTTTAATGACTGTTTTTGCCTAAGCATAAACTGAAGTTAATGTTTAGCTCAATAGATTCTTGCGCTCTATGCATATGAGATTTTCCGGCAATCGATTTCCCGCCCCTCGAACCGCAAACATGTATTTTTATCCCCCTCTATTGTAACTTGACTGACTTATTGCCAAAGCCCTAAGTGGGCATAGGGCCTCTATTGTAAGCGGCCAATCAAAAGATTGATCCGCACGTGCTTCCTGATCACCAGCCAATCAGCTTCAATTAGTTTCACTTTGTTCATGCTCAAGTATACCGAGTGCCGTCGATCTCCACTCATAATTCAGTTTCTTGCTTTGCTCAAGCGTTTATTTCCCCTCCCACCCTCCGCTTTCACCTCGCATTTTCAGAGGTTACCATTCTTAGGCGTAGCTCTTAACTTTGGCGCCTACTTTCTATCTGCTTCGTTTTGTTCCATTATATAGACGTTATGTATTTTTCTAAATACTAATGGGGTTGTGGCATTTAAGGTTAACGGTTAATATTTTGGCTTTTTAGCGGCTCACGGTTAATAATTTCTTTCTATTACGGTTAAAAGAAGTGTTAAAAATTAATTTTCATTGTTTCAAAAAGTCAATATTAAGTGAATTCTATTGGTATAAAATATATTAAAGGTCTCAGGTTCATCGAATTGAAGATATAGAGATACAGAGCAACAGTCGTTAATAATTTCGTTTACTGTAATCTTGTAATACCTTTAAAGTTGTAAGTTGTTAATAAATGGTTTTGGGGATAAGTGTTGCTGGCGACAACCCTTCAGTCCCACACTGAAGCGATGCCTGGGTTGCCCTAGCTTGGGTGAGAAACGGTGGTCACATTCCACTTCCTCTCGCTATCATCCCTCCAGGAGCTTGGCATAGGTACACGCCACCCCGCCTCTGTGCCCCGTGACACCCATCTCACGGTCTTATATGCCACTCTGTCGCTGACATTAGCTCCGAGTATTGGCCTCACATGTGGCAGGCAGCTCTCGGGTCCAGGACAACTCTTATCCCCACACCTTTCTCTTCCATAAATGGTGTCTTTCCTATTGTGCGTGTTTTTATAGAGTATTGGTTTAACTAATCTTCTGACTTCATTTCGAATAACTTTCATTATCCGGAAATAAAGAAGAGGATAAAGGGAAGATTTCTTCCCATAAATAAAAACACGACTGTCATATTAAACGATAGCATGATGCTCCGGGTAGTATTTTCTGGAAAAAGCAATATCATACTCAGATGGATAGGCACCTTGTTGTTACTTATTTTCGCGGGAACTTAATTTCGCGAAAATGGAACGGGCAAAAAAATGTTCAATCACGTTATACTGTACTTGTTATCTAGTTGTGATGACAAAACCTTTTTTTAACTAAATTACTGACTTCAGTTCGAATATCATTCATCCGCCACAAGTACAGAAGAGGATTAAGAAATGGCGATAAATATACAAGTATTGTTGAAGCGGTGACTAATAAATAAGTGAATTCATTTAACGACAAAACTAGCACTAACACTATAGAAACAACTGTGGGGAGGTAAGATATGTAAAAAACAGCAAGAATATAAAGGATTGTGAAAACGGATTTCTTGTACTTCTGGAAGTTGATCGCTGGTTGAGCAAAGTTTTGGGGTAATTCGTTGGCGTGAATTTGCTGCTGATGACGACGAATTATTCGGAAAACTTTAAAGTAAGCTACGGATGTAAGAGTCAGGCAAAATAATACCGTTGAAATAATAGCTACCCTAACTAAGAAGCTAGTGACGTCTTTAACATAAAACACAACCAATGGGATCGGAATGAGCAAAAGTACTGCAACTGCATAACAGGCGCGGCGAACAGTGACCAAAGATCGACGAGACATGTGCAGCCATCGCTCGATGGACATCAGTGTCATGACCAGTATCGTAACTAGAAAAAAGTACGAGCTAAAACTATTACCAATAGCTGTTGTTATGAAAGAAGCGGTTGGCCGGCTATTTTTGCCCGCTGAGTTCTTCCGATGGTCTGTTAGGTAGATCAACCCATTTGCAACAAAAGACGGCAGAACGATTAAACCAGTGCAAAAGTCGGTAAAGGCCAATCCAGCGAGCAGAATATAAGAAGGTGTTCTGAGAGACGGGTTCCTCCAGATTGCCGCACAGACAAGAGCATTTCCAATCACTGTTACAGGCGAGAAAATGGCGTAAAGAACTGAAGATGAAAGAGTTGATGCATAAAAAGCAGAATTTCTGATTAGAGGAGGTTTTGTAGATGAATTAGTCACGTTGTGGTACATGGCGAAGCAGTCTGTAGCCAAGACTGAAGTGAGGTGGAATATTCTTAAACTACAACACTGTGCTGTAAAATAAAATAGAATAACTCCACCTGACAAATTTATAGCGTTGCTCATCGTTTGTATAACAAGGTCTTTTAATATCCATTCTTGTGTACAAAGCATATTTTTCATTAAAAGTTTGTAAGGGCATTAATGGCTTGCCGCTAATATCCCTCCTCTGAGTCATTTTTCACCGATTTAATCAGGGAGAACAATAAACTATCGCGGCTTGTCCAAAGAGAGATATTTCCTGTAGTTGCATTTAGCTTTACCTAAAAACACTATTGTTAGTATTGTAGCGATCTATGAAAGCACAACAGCTGCTTCTCTCACCTCCTGTTTCAAAGAAAAGCGCGCGATAATATCCCTCCTCTGAGCCATTTCTCATCGATTTAATCAGGGAGGACAATTAAATATCGCGGCTTGTCTAAAGAGAGATATTTCCTTAGTTGCATGAGCTTTACCTAAAAACACTATTGTTATAGTTTTTTAGCGATCAGTACTATGAAAGCACAACAGCTGCTACTGTTACTTCGGCTATTTCAAAGGAAAGCACGATACGTTATTTTTCTCCCATGTAACTAAAGTAGGCTTCATGAAAATATAAATGGAAAGCGATACACCTGCAAAAGCTGCAAAACATGTTGCAAATGATGGTATATTTTTAAAGTATTTTAATTGTTTTATAACTTTTCTATTGCACATTAATTTATTAAGTAAAGAGTATCCGATACATCGATCGCCGAGAGTTTAATGTTTGCCAAAAATATGGTGAAGAAGGATTTAAATCAATCCTCTGCATTACAGTACTGCAATTATATTTTCTTTGTGGTGGCTTGTAATATTTATCTGCAGCTGGGCTTTTGAATATTATCCGAGTTATTTGCCAAGCACGGCCTTATGCGCCTACTGGCGGGACGAGACTTGATGATGATGATGATGATGATGATGATGATGATGATGAATTTGCCAAGCGTTTTCCTTTCAAAAAAATGTTTCAGTAACTGAATTTTCTTTGTATAAAAAAGATTTCGCATTGCTACTGCTGAAAGATAAACAATTAGTATCATCAATAAAGATTAAACATTTTCCAGTGAACTTCATTCTCAGGTTGAAGTGGATTAAAATGACAATAAAAAAATTAAATTACTTTTAGTATCGATGTCTTTTTCGCACTGTTGTGTTAATAGGCCATTTCCGAGTTACCCTTTGCCTCTGTTTCAAAACGAGTCTACGTGCAAAACCATTGATATCAAAAAGAGTTTCACATACAGATCCATTTTCATGCAAACCAAACTCATTTTCATTTGAATAGTTTCGCACGTAGACTGGCCTATTAGGACACTGTAAACAAACAGACAAATATTGTAAATAGAACAGAAACTTGTTAAAAATCCAAACTAGCAGGAGGCTAACCAGTTGGTTATGTACAAAGCGTGGAGGAGTTGAAATCGGGGGCACCGAAGACAATTACAAATCCAACTAGTGGCAGGGTGGAGGATTTGAGTCCGGGACCTCCGGATTACAAGTCTAGCGCCCTAACCACTAGGCCACGCTGCCTGCGTTTCTTGTAAATATTATTTGTGGCTTGAGAATTGGAGGCTTATTGACCTTATACGATGGGTTTTCTTTTTTTCATTAAATGAAATATTGCGTGTTCAATACCAGACTGTGATTCAAGGCAGCAGGAATAAAATTGAAATGCACCGTCGTGCTGTGTTCAGTTTGAAATATAATATCAAGCTAAGGACACTTCAGGCCTAATAAATAAAGCGTTTAATTTCAAACTTAGATGTTAACCTTTTTTGTAACTTAGCAATAAAAGAAAGCGAAGACATTTATAAGTCGCATGGAAAGTTTTACAGTGCAACGCGCCTTACCTTGGCCACCCAACAAACTTTTTTACAAGTATAATCTGGTAATATTATTATTTGTTTGACAAACATGCCTCCTTGCAAAGTTGAATACGATCTAATGGATACGTGTTATATCGTATTTATCAACAAAACGCAGTGGAAACTTAAAATATTACAAGATGACACTTGTAAGTAAGTTTGTTTGTGTGGGTAAGGCGCGTCGCACTGTAATTTGAGTGAGATTATGGTGACAAAAAATTATGGCTTGCGGTATTTGCAGGCGTTGTTCATGCATCGTTTTTTTTGTACTTACAGTACTGATCTCGCAAAGACCCGCAAAGGAAGTGCGGTCAAAAAAATCGCGTAATTAAATCTTTACTATCTTTTCTTTTTGAAAGCACGAAATCTCTTAACAAAGACATCAACCTGAATTATTATATTGAGTGTTGGCGATAGTATTTTAAACTGCTTCAATGTGGCTTTTGCCGTCATTAAGTTTTAGGCTCGACAACCCGATTATTTTGAATGGACGGTGTCGTGAGGGTCTATTATAGGGGAATGCGCCAGATGGTAGTAAAATGTTTCCATACGTTTCGGGGTTACTGCCCCTTCTTAAGTACAAAATGTGAAATGCCATCTCACATTTTCCACTGAAGAAGGGGCAGTAACCCCGAAACGTATGGAAACATTTTACTACCATCTGGCGCATTTTTCATTTTCATTTACATTTTAAAAGTTATCGTTTCAATACACTAGTTATATGCGCCACACAGTCGCACGAAATTTCTTTAGAGATTTCTATGTTACTATTCTATTACAGGGGGTCGCGCATCGCACCACAAACCATCATAGTTTGTTCTCCCTAAACCCAAAATAGCTTTCGTTTTATCCTCAAGACCGCGATCACCCTTATTTACTCGACCATAAGCGGCCAGATAAATACGACTGTATCGCAAACAGACACTTGAACACTGGATTAGACCGCCAGAGTATATACCTTCTGTCGTTGCCAAACTGACAATGCGCGATTTAAGTTTAGTCTTTCTTTACGAGCAAAAGCATTTCTAAAAAATCGACAACTACCGCAAACAAGAAATGTTTTGATCGTTCAACGATTATCATCAGTTGAGTTCGTTTTCATTGGCGGTTTGAATTTGTACAGGCAATGGCGTAACATTTCAAATATGGTGCATTTTAAGGCTAACGTACAACATTTAAAATGCGCGAGACATGGAACAACTAATATGCGCAGCTAAATTCACGGCAAAGGAAAATAGCATAAATCAGTTACACAAAATTAATAAGGTGGTACGGGTTGCTAAACTCGAGAGCTGTCTGATGGGGAATTGACTTGGCTGTTGATGATTACTATTGAAATCCCTGGTTTAACAACAGCAGGTATGACAATTGCCATCGGAAAACGTACTTTTTTGGCGCAAGTTAAGGTGGTAAACAAGCATTTGAATGGAACGCCACCAAACAGATGACCCCAACGCAGAGCACCATAGGTTGTCAGGGGGATGTTTTGATAACTACAGTCGACGCTCTCTTAACGGACACTCCCGTAAGCGGACAGCTCTACTTACGGCCGCCTTGTTTGAAACCCCGTTTTAACTCCCATACAAACTCTGTATTTTTACATTCTCGTAAGCGGACATTCCCGTAAGCGGCCGCGGATACTTTCAGAGATTACGACTTTGACTTTTTCTTTGTTTTTAAGCTCCCGTAAGCGGACACCCAAAAGAAAATCCTATAAATAACCTCTGTATCTTGTTTTTTCTTATTAACTTTACATCGCCGTTCGTCACAATGATTTTACAGTAATTACAGAACCATATTTCAGTGTTTGTTTTGTCATCATCCACGTCCGGTTACATTTTGAAACACCACTTGTTAGCTAGGCAAGCTCCCGTATCCCCTTCACCTCTAGTGGCCACTTACGAGAACCATTCTCGTAAGCGGCCAGCTCCAGTTACGGACACTTTTTTCTCGTCCCGAGGGTGTCCGCTTACGAGAGCTTCGACTGTATCTACTTATTTTTAACTTCAAGTAAAATGCTCCGAAAGAAAAGTTTTTTTGCACATCTGGTGCGTACGCAATATAGCGCGCCGCCGCTCCGTGTTAGCACCTTATCAGCGCGCGGCTAGAAATCCGTCTGTGGGCCTTTTAGCTAACATTTTAAGTCACGCAAACAACGCTTGCTAAATAAATTCATCGGCACTGTCCGTGTCGTAGCTCATTATATAATGAAAGCACTTTGCCCGGCTACCCCAATTTCCTCTTCCTCACTACCCCACCTATTTTGTCCTATTCAAAAAAATTAAAGTTTTTCTGCGTCAAATGAACCAATGAATCATGAGTCTATGGTTTAAATTTTAAATTAATTTGAAGTTTTAAGTAACAACCACATTAACTGGTGCACCTTGGAATTTTAAGCAACTTTTGATTTAATAGTTCACAAAATTGTAAATGTAATTAGTGCTACCCTCACTAACAAATAAAAAATAATCGCAAGCAAAGCAAAGTGGAACTGAACGGACATCCCTGGGTGACTCCCGTATGGAAAAGACAGAGATGCTCGTCGTCTCGCTCAGGGGTGTAAATTACGTATACGAGATTTGGTCCAACTTAGGATGCCCTGAACAGAAGCCAAATATTTTTAGAAGTCGAGGTCTCATTTCGGTTGCATGTAAGGAAATAGAAAGATCAGGCATGTCAAAGGTCTATTAGAGGGTCTGAATGGGGAGGTCCACATGTCGGTAGTCAGTTAAAATGTTATTACTTTGTCGGTTGTCAGTTATATTTTTCGCCGTTTGTCGATAGTCGGTTAACCCCATTCAGACCCTCCTATTACGGGTCCAAAAAATTGAGCCACGTCCACATTGGTCTCCTTTATCGTCTAATTTACCGATGAACGTCCCCGTCCCAATGACCAGGTCTATTTCATATGCAAGTTTCGCAGCACGCGTCCGAGCCGCAAATAAATCGAAGTGTAACTAACAGCAATAAAACTGGGTTAGTTAGATTACATGTGTACTGGCAAACTGCGTTTAAAAGGATTATAACGTACTTTTTTTCAAAAACTTTAACTCTTTGACGCTAGCTCATGACTCGTGGCTTATGTAATGAAGGGTCATTCCTCAGTATTGCATTGCGCATCCCTACTGCGCACAATTTCACACGTTTTTAGCGCGCGCTCACAAAAAAAAATGGCGGCTTTTCTTGTGGCTGGACCTCACCAGAGGTATATCAACATTTTCTCGAAAACGAGTATGGTGACCTATCATTTTTCTGTTGTTTTGATAGCGTAATAACTTTCTTTTTGTAGAATAGATATTGACCAATTCTCAGTGTAGAATAGGAAATTATCGTCGGAAACGTGAATTTAGTAAGCAATCGTGACTATAATCGTGGTAAAATTCTAAGGATTTATTGGGTATAAACAAGGTGCTGTTGCTCCTAAACGAGCACAGACAACCCCCATTTTTGTGTGAAGCCCCGTAGGGGCTCGGATAAAATCCTACGCAACTCGCAAAATATCCGCGTGTATTATGTGTTAAACCATCGAATAAAGGATTTATTATTCCACTAATTTTTTCACTTTGTTTGGGCCAGTATTCCGTAAGTTTGTCCACCCGTATTTTTGCCCTGTTCTACTGAGTAATAACGTGGCATATTTTGCACGTTCTTTTGCCCTAATATGGTAAAATGGCGCAATAGTGGATTAATAATAATAATTAATATTAGCTGTTTTTTAACGCGCAATCACAAAATGGTATCTTAGTGTGTTACTGATTACTGGAAGTGTTCACATTGATTTTACATAATTGCAAAATGCCATCCATCCATCAATAAAGCTAACAATTTAGCTACAAAACCATTTCCTTTCTTAAGTATGAAATGTTAACTCTCCTAACAGCTTACTGGCATTTCTTGTAATGTTAGTTTTGAGAATTTGGTGTTACATGTAATGTAAAAACTTTATTTAAACACGGGAAACCATCAACAATAAGCTCAAGTATTAAAGAAACTAATATATAGATTTAGGCAAGCCTAAAAGCGGAGCTCCCCAGTTAATTATTTTGCACTTTATTGAAACCTGAATTCAAGCCATTGTACAATTTTAAGGCTAAGAATATAATATTCGTTTTATTTTTTTTTATAAATATTAATATTGTTACTTACTTTTTTTTTTACCGTGTCCCGGGGGGGGGGGGGAGAGGTACTCCCTAAAATTTACTAAAGGGGTGTGCCACTGAGACTCTGGACCTGTTCCAGAGAAAAACGGCTCAATTTGCGACCCTGTTCCAGACAAACAGTGCAAAATAGGTACCCTGTTCCAGACAATATCCACAATGAAAAATATATGAAGATAGATATAAAAACACTAGCGTACATCACAAAGCGCTCACTTGACTTTGTCTGTGGCTTGGAGAAAAACCAATGAGCGGAGTTTCATAGCTAAACTTGATAGTGTTCCACAGTCAAAAGGGTGATTTGTATACCCTGTTTCTGAGTCAGAGAGGCAAAAGGCATACCCTGTTGAGCAGCACATACCCGTATAGCCCTTATATGGGAGTACCGTATACAGCAACACCAAATAAGCCGAGAACAAACAAAATCAATCAAAACGTTTTAATTCCACCGACAGCATTATGATCCAGAAGTCTGGATGGGAAATTATGCCGCAAAACGGGTAATTATGTAACCTTCGTGTAGATAAGGAGGGGGTAGTAGGGCTGCATGTTGGGGTAGATAGGCATATCACGTGGTAAATTAGCAAATCACTTAACATTTAGAGTATAAAGGAAATAATATACATCTACATTAAGAATATGGTTAATTTTCTTTTTTTCATTCATTCATTTGTTTTTATTTTCACTATTTGCCTATATTTTAATTTTGAATGGAAATGGCAGAGGTCATACATGTAGCAAAGGGTTTACAGCATATTGCCATAAGCTAATGCCAAGCAAACCGGAGTGAAAGCTAACCACAAGCAAACTAGAGTGAAAGCTAATCCCAAGCACACCGGATGAATAAAGCTAACTGCGAGCAAACAGGGGTGAACCTAACTACAAGCAAACCGGAGTGAAACTAACTGGAAGCAAAGAAGGGACATTCTGTAACCCCATCCCACCCCCCCCCCCCAAAAAAAAAAGTCTGATAGCCCCTTTTTTACTTTTACATGTCTTTTTGAGTCCCCTTCCTCTTAAGGGGTTTCACTTCACTTACAGAAATAAAAAAACAAAAATTCTGGGAAGATAGAATATTGTTTGTGAGTCTCAAACTCAGTTTTGTTCTTTGATTACGCAGAAAAAATAGAATCATGTTTGCTTGTGTATAAAACTATGCAAGAAAAAAATATAGCATCAATACTTTGACTGCTCTTTTAAAAATTTGTATGCTTTATTGTACACATTTTTGTGGAGTCATGTTGCCCATTCGTCATGGAGTTCACAAAGTAAGCAAATGAGTCACAATTTGGTTGCTTCATGGTACCTAATGGATACTGCAAATTTTATCTGGCTTTAGAATATTTCACTAATTTTAACATTATAGCTGTTCTTATAAATTGTACGCAGCATACAACACATAAGAATGAAATTGGTATTGCATATTGCTTGCAATCACGATTTTAACGTCTATACTTTAGAATTACAGTACCACCAGTTTCAGCATTACCAATCCAAATTCAAATTATTACATTGCTTTTTAACTCCACTACCTCCCCCAAGGTCAACCAACGATCTTATGATATACAGTAATTAGACAACTACATGTAAGTCCTGTGTAGTCGAGGGCTCAAAATATTTGGACACTTACAGGTCATGTTAACCGGCCAAAGAGATTTTAGCTTGGTCACATGTGGTTTCTTACCAGCCAAAACATTGAAAATAGCAATTTTAAACTCCCATTCATTTCTGCTGTTACTGTTTTGGCTGCATATTCTTAAAAAGATCACTTCATAATGCCCTTGTTACATCTAAAAAGATGTGAAAGAGACAGGTCAATCAAGAAGTTGTTTTCTGAAGTACACTGTAAATACGTTAACATTTAAAATATAAACTTTGCTCATTTGCAGCTTTTCTTGATTTCAATCTACATGTAATTTACTAGTCTCTTGAAAATAGCATCATGAAGACACCCAAACATCAAGCTGGATAATCTTAATCCTTCCTGTTTTCTTTTGATGTCCTTGTCCACATTCTGTTTTTGTGTCTGTGGCTCTGCAAATTCTGAAACTCATGTTAACCCTGAAAAAAGTCAAATGCCACAGATTAAATTAAAATTGATTAATTGGCATGAATATCAATAATTTATAAAACAAAACACTTAACGCAAGCTTGTATAAAGTGAAGCAAAACTACTGGATGCGAAAGGATACCTTATATATTTAACAGAGATGTATCAGCACAGACTATTTTTTTTTTACTGATAACTGCGAAGTCAACTACAGAAAAAAACCCCGGTAACTCGAACTCGGATAACTCGAACAACCTTGCTAACTCGAACTCACTTCCATTTCCCTTGGATTTGACCCCACTTTTCAGTCATTTTTACTCGGTTAACTCGAACTCGGATAACTCGAAAACCCCGCTAACTCGAACTAAATTTTTTTTCCCTTGAACAAAATTTGGGTCAAACTTTTTACCCTGATAACTCGAATTCCGGAACTTGCAACTCGCAACGGTTGCCCATTGATTATAGCAATGAACAGATCATGTATTTGACAGTCATTTTCCACTCTTAACAAAAGAATGTGTGGTCGCTTTAGAGTTTCTGGCAAGATAAGTTCAATTTGCACAGTACTGTATACTGAAGTGCTTAAAAATCAGTAAACTATCAATTATTAACTTGGCAAATAAAATATTCAATCAACCCCGCTAACTCGAAAAACCCCGCTAACTCGAACTCATTTTTGTTTCCCTTCAGAGTTCGAGTTAGCAGGGTTCTACTGTAAATATTTTAATAAACTCAAAGCATCACTGCAAACCCTTACACCCCCTCTTAATTAAAAGGTTTGGCCTTTAAATACTCCCCCTCCCCTCTACCCCTATATATACATGTACATGCATAGGAAAAACATTGCCACATCTTAAAAGCTTTTCTCTTAACAGTAATACTAAGATTTTTAAAGATACACATTTAATTAATAAGTTTGCATGCACAGCTGCATACAGTGTCTAAAATGGCATGAATTTACTCACAAAGATTCCAGTTTTCCAGTAGTCATTAACCTTTGTTGTGTGCATTTTCCAAATTCCACAACAAGATTGTGATTTTTTTATGACAAATATAACATTTACTGTTGACATTCTGAATGAAACCAGCAAAACAGACCTCAAAATCTCAAAATTGTTGACATTGTTATGTAATCCACATGAACGCTCAATAGTGAACAGAACTACATGACAAGTGGATTATTTAATATATTTGGGAACGAAAGAGCTAAGTAATGAAGCTGAAGTTTATTTACTCTGACTAAATGAACAGTAATTTTACCTCCATCATGAATATCAATAAACTGCATACACTGAATCGATCTATTTCACTCGGAGTTAACGAAATTCCAGGTGCTTCGTGCAAACTGACATCACTTTCATTCTCATCTCAGCTGCTCTTCCAGCACTGTAAAACAAAATAATCATATCACAAGCATTTAAAAATCGTAAGCTTAATTTTCTACGAGATGTGTTGAAGTGATATTCTTTGTGAATTCGTTCCTCGAGGGCCCAACAATTATTTGTTTACATAATCAAATCCTCCTATTTGATCAGTAAAACCTGGTAAAACTGAATTTTAACGAATAGTATTTTTCAACATTGTTCATGTCACAAGCAAATGCTTAGTGGCGAAAGCAAGTAAAATGTGCCGTAAATATAAGCTTACTTTGCGTATAAAGTAAGCTTAAGACAAAACGTAGAGATATTAAATGACGGAAACACTGCAGTTTTGTACTCACCTTCACCAGTTGGCCGCAGTAGGTACACTCGTCTGCTCGTTTTATCTCCGTTCCCTTGTTCTCCGCTTGTCCACATTCTGTTTTTGTGTCTGTGGCTCTGCAAATTCTGAAACTCATGTTAACCCTGAAAAAAGTCAAATGCCACAGATTAAATTAAAATTGATTAATTGGCATGAATATCAATAATTTATAAAACAAAACACTTAACGCAAGCTTGTATAAAGTGAAGCAAAACCACTGGATGCGAAAGGATACCTTATATATTTAACAGAGATGTATCAGCACAGACTATTTTTTTTTTACTGATAACTGCGAAGTCAACTACAGAAAAAAACCCCGGTAACTCGAACTCGGATAACTCGAACAACCTTGCTAACTCGAACTCACTTCCATTTCCCTTGGATTTGACCCCACTTTTCAGTCATTTTTACTCGGTTAACTCGAACTCGGATAACTCGAAAACCCCGCTAACTCGAACTAAATTTTTTTTCCCTTGAACAAAATTTGGGTCAAACTTTTTACCCTGATAACTCGAATTCCGGAACTTGCAACTCGCAATGGTTGCCCATTGATTATAGCAATGAACAGATCATGTATTTGACAGTCATTTTCCACTCTTAACAAAAGAATGTGTGGTCGCTTTAGAGTTTCTGGCAAGATAAGTTCAATTTGCACAGTACTGTATACTGAAGTGCTTAAAAATCAGTAAACTATCAATTATTAACTTGGCAAATAAAATATTCAATCAACCCCGCTAACTCGAAAAACCCCGCTAACTCGAACTCATTTTTGTTTCCCTTCAGAGTTCGAGTTAGCAGGGTTCTACTGTAAATATTTTAATAAACTCAAAGCATCACTGCAAACCCTTACACCCCCTCTTAATTAAAAGGTTTGGCCTTTAAATACTCCCCCTCCCCTCTACCCCTATATATACATGTACATGCATAGGAAAAACATTGCCACATCTTAACAGCTTTTCTCTTAACAGTAATACTAAGATTTTTAAAGATACACATTTAATTAATAAGTTTGCATGCACAGCTGCATACAGTGTCTAAAATGGCATGAATTTACTCACAAAGATTCCAGTTTTCCAGTAGTCATTAACCTTTGTTGTGTGCATTTTCCAAATTCCACAACAAGATTGTGATTTTTTTATGACAAATATAACATTTACTGTTGACATTCTGAATGAAACCAGCAAAACAGACCTCAAAATCTCAAAATTGTTGACATTGTTATGTAATCCACATGAACGCTCAATAGTGAACAGAACTACATGACAAGTGGATTATTTAATATATTTGGGAACGAAAGAGCTAAGTAATGAAGCTGAAGTTTATTTACTCTGACTAAATGAACAGTAATTTTACCTCCATCATGAATATCAATAAACTGCATACACTGAATCGATCTATTTCACTCGGAGTTAACGAAATTCCAGGTGCTTCGTGCAAACTGACATCACTTTCATTCTCATCTCAGCTGCTCTTCCAGCACTGTAAAACAAAAGAATCATATCACAAGCATTTAAAAATCGTAAGCTTAATTTTCTTCGAGATGTGTTGAAGTGATATTCTTTGTGAATTCGTTCCTCGAAGGCCCAACAATTATTTGTTTACATAATCAAATCCTCCTATTTGATCAGTAAAACCTGGTAAAACTGAATTTTAACGAATAGTATTTTTCAACATTGTTCATGTCACAAGCAAATGCTTAGTGGCGAAAGCAAGTAAAATGTGCCGTAAATATAAGCTTACTTTGCGTATAAAGTAAGCTTAAGACAAAACGTAGAGATATTAAATGACGGAAACACTGCAGTTTTGTACTCACCTTCACCAGTTGGCCGCAGTAGGTACACTCGTCTGCTCGTTTTATCTCCGTTCCCTTGTTCTCCGCTATTTCTTTGCCTGTTTTCTCGGCACCTCTCTTGCTATTTTAGTCGCTTTTCTTCGCTACTTTGCTACCAGGTTCGACAGGCGCTTTGCTATACTTTTTCGCCTGCTTTTTGTCCGGGTTTTCTGGATCTCTCGCGATCTCTTTCCCGTCGCAAATCGCTTAAACCCTGTTTCCTCGAAGTTAAGTTTACCCTGCTCTCGTTTGTAGTCATCGGCATAACAAGGAGCCAAAATAAATATGTTTGTCTCAAGTTCTAACTTTCAGACTAGCTGAATAGGATTTAAAAATACGTAGTAATTTTGAAAATTTCTTTGCCAAGAGACCTCACACTGCAAAATTATTTCGCGCCAGTACTGCGCGAGTTGTCGAGACCTTTCAAGATCCCGGATGTGCGCAACACCGTACGTACGCCGCCGTACGCGCCCGCGAGGCATGCCGCTAGCCATGATGACCATGAAAACTCGGATGCATAGGTTTCCTATTTTATTTCATGTGTTTTTTTTGTTTTTTTTCATGTGTTTTTTTTATGGGTATGGTGCTCCGCTCTGCGGCCCTTACGGGCCGCTAAGGAGCTCCGCTAAAACTAAAACTGCTTTACATGATTGCCGTGTGGGAATCCGATACGTCAGCTACCTTCTTGATAATATTCTTAAAATTATTAACTGATCAAGACAAGACATCAAGACCACAGGGGGCCCATAGAAGCGGCGTGGCTGTTTATATGTTGGAAATATTAAGAAATGTATGGGGATTTTGAAACGGTCTTATTATCGTTCACTTATTTCGAGTAATGTCTATGTTTAAGTTCAAAATAAACGTAAACCTACCTCAACTGTCGTCTTTTGTCGTTTCTGCGGCTCAAAATGGCGAATTTGGGCGATTTGGAGGGTTTTGCGTTGACTGTTATGTTGCTTCACGTAATAAGAAGAAAAGCAACAGTCAACGCAAAACCCTCCAAATCGCCCAAATTCGCCATTTTGAGCCACAGAAACGACAAAAGACGACAGTTGAGGTAGGTTTACGTTTATTTTGAACTTAAACATAGACATTACTCGAAATAAGTGAACGATAAGAAGACCCTTTCAAAATCCCCATACATTTCTTTATATTTCCAACATATAAACAGTCACGCCGCTTGTATGGGCCCCCTGTGATCAAGACAATATCTCCCAGTTGATGATTGTCTTTATTCCCATCACCTGTCTGCTTGAAAATGTATTGATATGGTAAGGAGAGAAAATGTTTATCCCTTTTAATAATACACTTTAAATTTAATTTTTGATGTTCTTGAATAGGAAGCGTCTACGCAATAAGAATCAGCTGAAAGTGAGTCTCTTGGCTACCGTAAATCTTCTTTAAGAACCCCCAGGAATTTATTTCTCATGATTCTTTTTGAAGTACCAACACTGGTAATTTTACCCAAAGCGAGCATTGTGTGTAAGTAAATGCATGCGCCCGGTTTGGTACGTTTAAAATGCAATAATGTTTTGGTGCCGAAGGAAAAGGCGGAAGCGAGGTGGCTTTAAAGAGAGAGGAGGCTTAGAAAATTTCATGCTCCAAAAAGGGAGACTTGCTTAAAAGAGGGGGGGGATTCTCTTAACAGAGGATTTGTGGTATCTGTGTCTTTTTATCAATCAATCAATCAATCAATCAATCATATCAATCAATCAATCAATCAATCAATTTATCAATCAATCAATTAATCAATCCATCAATATATCAATCAAGCAATTAATCAATATATCAATCAATCAATCAATCAATCAATCAACGTATCAATCAATCAATCAATCTTTGAATCAATCATTGGATCAATCAATCGATCAATATATCAATCAATCAATCAATCAATCAATCAATATATTAATGAAGCGGCAATCAATCCATCCATCAATCAATCAATCAATCAATCAATCATTCAATCAGTTAAACAGTCAAACAATCAATCACTGAATCAATCAATCAATCAGTCACTCAATAAGAGCTACTAAGCTATAAGACTTTGAGCAGGCTCACGTCTGTGGTTTCACGCACGATCAAAGCGGCGAGAACGAGTCGGCGAGTGAAGCATGCAACTGAAATATAAAAATTTTACACTTGTAAACCAATATATAAAAGCCTAACTATATTAGGTTTAAAAAAGCGGAAATATTAAAATGGCCATAAACTAAAGGTATAACGTCCCCCTTTCTACAAGTTCTACCAAGTCTGTCAATTAAGTCCAAAAGTACGTTCAGTTCCTTTTGTTCTTACAGCTGTGATGCACAGGCTTCAGCGAACTTTGATTCCATAAAATTCATGATCCTCATCTGGATTTCTTGACCACTGGGGCATTCTTGTAGTTCGTCTAGGATTGATTGGGTGATCGTTGAAGCTTCTTCATTAGCTTCAGAGCTCTGAAGCTGTTCTAGTAAGTTGCTAATACGCTCTTCGTCAAGTATTGGTCGTGGTACTTCCCCTGTTGCTTCTGCTCCATGTGAACGTTTCCCTCGTAGAATGTCAAGCAGGGTTCCCATTTCACCGTCCGAGAATTTACTAGACAATACTGAATCAGTATGCTCGAGACAAAAAGCGGCAAAGTCGTCTACACATTTTCCGAGGACGTCTTCCTTTGCTTTAATATTTTGGTACTCGTTTATGTCTTCATCAATTGCTTGATGTATGTTTAATATTATATCTGTTGTGGTCCAACCTGCCATTGCATTTACAGCAGCACCTGCAGCATTACCTGCAGCTGCACCTGCATAAACACCTGCAGCTGCACCTGCAGCTGTACCTGCAGCTGTGGCTGCAGCTGTACCTGCAGCTACAGGTACAACTACACCTATAGCTGCAGTAACACTTTCACTTACAATTGCAAAAGCAGTTGCACCTACACTTACAGCTGCAGTTGTAGCTGCGAATACTCCAAAAACAGGCACAGCAACTAGCCCAAGACCTCCCAACACGTACGGCCAGTGCATACGTCGTGGGGGTTCACCTCCAGCTTCTCTCTGGTCTGCTCTTCTTTGGGGCAAAGAACTTGAAAACTGTGTTTTGCGTTCTGTGAGTAAAGCTCTGGTGCGTTTTCTGATGGAAGCCTGGTGGCGGAACTGGTTCTGAAGGTCCTTTTGAAATCTCATAAGCTGATTGTTTAACTGTAGTAACACTATTAAAGAAAAAACAATTATGTAAGTACAGGTAGAATTGAAATGCTTTTCTATCTTTTTCTATATCAAAGCGGTCCCTCTACCCTCTACCCTCTTGAAAAAGGGCTTTTTAGCCTTCTGGGACCAAGGGGAAGGGGATAGATAGTGGAGCTTCAGAAGCCCGCCATTTGAAACATAAAAACCATTATGCTATGGTCACCAGGTTTACAAAGGAAAATGAACACACTAATTTTCGTACTTTTTGGTGCGTTGGTGTCACTATGACGTACAATATGACCTCATAAATTTGTTTCATTTTATTGGCTGAAGTCGTACTTTTTCAATATTTCCATCAGGGCTATTACCACGATCCTTAACATTGGAAAAGCTGCCATCCTATTATAAGATAATACATTTTTTCAGCACATAACATTGTTCTCACATACAAACCGCTAACTGATTTTCTAATTAACGCAAATTTTAAAAGCAAAGGCTATCTGGCGGTTTCCCCCTTCTGCTTCGGATTTTCTGGTCACGCAATTGGTAAATGATTGATTTACATCATGAGAAACCTAGTTTACAGATCGAAATATGCAGTTAAAGTTAACTGAAGAAAAACGACGTGTTTGTGACAAATCATAAACCGCACCTGAAATAAAATCCTGCAACTGCTTTCGATAATAAGTGTACTCCTCTCTTGGAATGTTCGTTGTGAGTTTTACCTTCCTTAGGCCAAGCTCATTCAGAATATCTTTTGTCACAAGGAATTTGTGCGCTTCTTTATTCACACGGCCGGAAAGATACTCCTTCCATAATTTGTCAAGCATTTGAACGGAGCTGCTTTCCACTGTGATTATCAAACTGCCTGCCTGTACGTCCACAATCTCTACCTGTCTTCTTTTTAAATACTGTACAAAGCCATTAGATGCATCAGTTGTTTTCAAGTACTTGTCCGCAGCAAGGTTTAAAACGTTTCGTGCGGTTGGAAAACCCAATGACGCCTTCGCCTTTCGCTTACGTGACGTGACAGGTAACACTCGGGCACTCTGGATCCCTCCTTTGTGTTCCTGTGAGGTTGATGCTATATCTGGAGATCCCTTTTTTCGATCGGGCCGTGAGACGACTTCACAATCCATCCGCAGGTTAAGACGAGCTGATAAGAAACATTATTTTACTTTAAGCTAAACACGGAAGGCAAAAGGCTAAAGGTGTATCTCCACTGACGCGTAATTTTTTACGTGCGTAAAAAGATTTAGTGGCAATGTATGAACAACTTGCGTACACGTTTACGCAAGTCGTTCATACATTGTCTCTAAATTTTTTCACACACGTACAAAATTGCGCATCAGTGGAAATCCACCATGACTGAAGGGTGGTTTTTACTAGTGAAGGAGTCGTAGTAGAAATTAGAAGCACAGAGGGTTACAATCTGGAGTGAAATCCGAAACCGATGGAGTCATTAGCAGAGTTTTCGATTCTGCTGCTGACTACTTCGCTTATGATCCAGTAAAAAATAAATTCAATTCTCGGAGTAGAGAGCAGAAAGGAAGTACTCGGAGGGCCTGAATGCTAGTAATTTGATTGGTTTGTTCCTCTGTTTTTGCTTGTAACTCTGACTATATATCTAGTTTTCAAAGGATTATAAGCGACGTAGTCGTGAGCGGATTGGAAGAAAATGAGAGCGTTCTGATTTTTCCGGCTGTGATTACGTCGAACTATAACTTGACTCCGCTTACGACTCATTTTTCGGTTTTTCACGCGCACTAGGCTAGGTCGTAAGAGCCCTTTCTACTCCGACTACGACTTCGTCGCTAGGTGAAAATCAGTCTCAAAATACACAGACAAAAAACAAACAAACAAACAAACCATGACATGATGTAATTCACAATCCACTGCTAAACTAAGGTAGGACCCCGCCCTTAACTAAACTTTGTGTATGCTGGTAACCAGTTCCTCTCCGTCGAAGAAGAGTCAAGAATGACTGAAAAATGTTAAGAATTCTTCTATATCAACAAAAAGACGGTTATTTTTAACCACTTGAGAGTCATCACTAATGCGCATGCGTTAGGGGTTAACGCTGTTAATGGATTGATGCAATCTCCAAGCTTACCTTCTACACTTTTCTTCATCAACAAATGCAGCAATGATTCTTCCTTGATGTTGTAGTCTTTCAGGGTAATATGATCTCTGAGATTCTCACCATTATAAAGAAAGCATTGACGTTCCACAGGTATTCCCTTTTTCTGATGTAGTTTCCTCTTAACATTCTTGACGGTATCTTCAAGCATAACTTCTAACGTGATCACCTTTCCCGTTGACGTCTTCATGTGAATTCTACGCGTGGCAAACAAATTCAGGGTTGATCCTTCTTGAATGTTGTAATCCTGTAAAGTGAAGTCATCTGCGAGCTCCTCGCCAATAAAGAAGAGACGCTGTTGGTCAGGCGGGATGTTTTCTTTGTCTTGAATTTCAACTTTTACATTCTTGATAGAAGTTGCCATTTCAACCACCAATGTCATCATTTCAGTCTGTGTCTTCACGTGAATACGAACCATTGGAATCAAATGTAGAATTGATTCTTTCGAAATGTTGTAGTCACGAAGAATGTTGTCATCTTCGAGTATTTTGTCATCGAGGGTGAGCCGTTGCTGGTCAACTGGTATTCCTACCTCATCGGCTATTTTCCACTTCACATTCTGAATGGTATCCTCTGGTTCAACATCTAATGTGATGACGGTCTTCCCAGTTCGTGTCTCAACGAAAATTATCATGTGCCGTGGGAATGGAACTTTAAAGAAATTATATTATGGCAATTATTAGTTATAAATTATATCATACGCGCAATAAGTATACTAATTGTAGCAGATTTATTCACGAATTGATTGACTTTATTTACCTACTGAAAGCGTATAATACGTCTAACATTAAGTACGTCCATAAAACTAGGGGTTAATTTGTTTACAACATAGGATTTTGATTTTCCTTTGCCATTAAATGAAAATTAAAGCTAGGTGGGATGGATGGATGGATGGATGGATGGATGGATGGATAGAAAGATCCTCGTTGTGGTAGAAATGGCAACAAGAGACAGCTGCAAAAAGTAAAAACATCCATAAAGTAGGAAAAAAGTCTTTTTAAACTTACCTGTAACTGGGTGAGAGCTGTCAGCCGAGGAACTGGGCCTGGCTATGGATTGATGCAACACCAAATGTAACATTGAACCTTTCTCAATGTTGAATTCACTCAAAGTGCGACCATCTTCGAGTTCCTTGTAATCCAAAATAAGATGTTGCTGGTCGGGTGAGATCCCTTCTTTGTCGTAAATTTCATGTTTTATGTTCTCAATATTATCACTTGGCAAGACATCTAAAGTAGTCATCGTTCCAGTTGGCATCATCACATAAATTGGCATATTACCACATTGGCCTTTAAGTCTCAAATATACGGTTGATTCTATCTTAATGCTGTAATCCCTTAACGTGCGGTCATCTCTGAGTTGCTGACCACCAAAATGGAGACGTTGTTTCTTAACTGGGATGCCTCTTCGTTTTTGAAGTTCAACTTTTACATTCTTGATAGAAGTTTCTGGTTGAACGTTTAAACTAATCGTCTTCCCAGTCAGCATCTTTATAAAGATTGGCATGTCACCCAAAGGATCTCTAGTTAAGACTAGGGTTGATCCTCTCTGAATGCTGTATTCTTTCAGGGTGCGGTAATCTTTGAGTTCCTTTCCAGCATAGTAGACGCGTTGACATTCGACTGGTATTCCTTTCTCCGCAAGTATTTTCTTCTTCACATTCTCGATTGTATCTTTAGGCACAACTTCTAACGTTATACACGAGCCAGTCGGCGTTTCCACGTGAATTTGCATGTCAGTACCACAATTGATTGAAATCAAATGCAGGGTTGACTCTCTGAGGATGTTGTAGGCACTCAGACTGCGGTCATCTTCGAGTATTTCGTTGTCAAAGGTAAGCCGCTGCTGATCGACTGGTATTCCTACCTCATCCATAATTTTCTCTTTCAGATTCTGGATAGAATCATTAGGAACAACGCTCAAGGTGATCATGGTCCTTTCAGTCATTGTTTTGACGAAAACTGCTATGTGTCCTGGTAAGTGTACTGAAAGAAATAAGTCATTTATGGAAAGTATAAACTTTGTGTATGCTGGTAATCTCATTCTGAACTTTGCCGATACATCCGGCAAGCAAGGAAATAACAAGAAGATAAACAGACAAACAAAGTTTTTAAACACAAAATTTCTTCAATAACAGTGAATTGGTTTCCAATAAATCCGTCCATACCAGGGCCAGCGCAACAAGTGTTAGAGTGGGGGGGGGGGGGGGGGGGGCTAAAGACGGACGCGCGAGCGTATATGCTTGAAAATTTTGATGTTAATTCCTCTAAAATGATAAAAAATACATTTATAAGTAGCAAACTAGATTTCATTTCCATAAAGAAACGTTGCTCTACAAAACTTGCGAAGGGCCCGGACCGTCATTGCTCACCAATCCGTGAAACTTCTCGCTGATTATGATAAAACCAGGACGCATAAAAAGAGGAGCAATAATTTTATGTTCATTGTTAAAAGTTCAAGGTCGGGACTGTTATTATCGTACCTCTATCAACTGGACTCGGCAATCAGCTGAACCATTTGTTTAGGAGCCTAAGGGCCTGATTACATGGCGAATTTCAGCCCGGGCTGTAATTGCTCGGGCTGAAATTTCCAGCCCGGTTTTTGAAACCGGGCTGGAAACGGGCTCGGGGAAACGGGTTGAAAAATCTCATGTAATCGCGTTTTCAATTTCAGCCCGGGCTGAAAGTGAGCTTGTGGATGCGCAGTGGTGGTTTTCAACGAAAGAAAATGGCGGCGACGATAATTATTCAATTTTAAAAGTGTTCAGCCCGGGCTGAAATTCTCCATGTAATAGCAACAAAATTCCAGCCCGGCAAACTGGGCTGAAATTCGTCATATAATTGGGCCCTTATAAACTTAACCCAGTCATGATTTCGGATTGAAATTAACCAATTACGTTTTCCTGAGAGGTCATTTTGCAAAAAGAAGCCATTTAAAAGACATAAATCTGTATTAACACAAGGCTACAACTGAAATTTTTTTTCGATAATTATAGCGACTTATAACTAATTAATGACAATGTTTGTTCTTAACTGATCTGCGCGTCTACTTTGCCAGTAACTTTTTTCCCTTATTACTGAACTAACAATTTTTTTGCTTCGTTATTTTTTTATATTATTTCAGTATTTATTTTTTTAAGCACAAAAGTGGGGGGGCTAAAGCCCCCCTAGCCCCCCTAACACCTCCCTCTGCACGGTCCCTGCATACAGTAACGCACCGCGTAGCATGCAATGGGCTTATTGATTGAGTGGGAGCTCGAGGGCCAGACGGGAAAATGCGTACAGCATGTTCGTGCAAGATGACCGAGAGCCAACTAATTTCCTTTCGGCACGACCTTAGGGGCCGTTGACATATAAGTGATCTCAGTTTAGATAGTAGCTCGAGTACGAAATTGAGTACAACTTTTGAATTTCAATCCAGTTTCGTTCCTAGGGTCTTCACTCCTCCCTATTGCTGATCAGAAGATTAGGAGACTGTCGGTACGAGATTGCACTAGGTTTGAAAGTCGTGCTCGCTAGTACTCAATCTCTTACTCGTACACCAATGTTAACGTCCCTATTTACTTGTTCTCTGCCTAACGTCAACAGGACATTTTGGTGGGACCCTCCACCCACGTCCGCAGAGAAAAACATATAAGTGGTGACTTCGTGGTATTTGACAAAACTTAGAAATCAAAACGGACACGTCCGAATGACATAAATGGGACTGAACTTGTAAATATGTCGACGTGTCGTAAGTGTTTAGCAACAAATGCTCTGGAAATGGTCTTCGTCCTCACCTCCCCATTCCCACCCCTAATGCAATGTCAGTGTGCAATGTTGGTGTTGAACCATCCAGCCTAGGCCCAATATTTCAACGCAAGCAAACAAATAACAAAGAGAGGACCGGTGTCTTACTGAGTATTAAGCCTCACAATAGCAGCGGCAGCAACCATAATGACCAAAATAATTTTGTTACGGTCTTCCGTAATTTGCATCAACAAACAAAGTAGAGAAACAGCCACTATATACATAAAGCAAGGTCCTGAACTTACCTGAGTGTTGTAAGAAATACTCTCGACAAGCCTCGTAATCCTCCTTTAGAATGGTTGTAGTGAGTTTCACTTCAGTGAGGCCAAGCTCTTTCAGACTGTCCTTTGTCACAAGAAATTCTTGTGCCATTTCATTCAGGTGGCCTGTACAGTAGTCGTCCCACAATTTGTCAAGTATTTCCAGAGATTCACATTCCACTGTGATTATCAAGCTCCCCTGCTGAGTGTTCACAATCAGCACTTTTCGTACCTTTTCCATATACTCTAGAAAGCCATTTAACTCTTCTGGTTTAGAAGGATCAACCGGTTGGAAGGCCTTTAAAGCAATGGAATTCAGTACTCCTTGTAGACTAGGTAGGCCGTCATTTCCAACAGGCACATTTCCCAGAACTCCTGTCGACTCTGCTCCGGGTACTACTGACGTGCCTTGACCTCTTTGTTCGCGTTCCTGTGAAGTTACTGCTATCTCTGAAGATCCTCCTCGTTGACCAGGTCCTGAGACAGTTTCACAATCAATCCTCAGTAGAACATGAGCTGTTGGGGAAAACGTTTCAAAAGAAGAAGCAGAGACTTAAACACTACGGGGAAAAACAAACTACATCTCTTGGCCCATCATCCATAGTGACTGTATCACCGGCCCTTCTACACTAAACTAAAACGTCATATTTTACATTGCTTAATATACAGACTGTGAAAATTATTTTGTATGATTAATGTAGTCTAAAGCCAATGCGACAATGCAATGCAACTGTTGCGACTGCTATTCAACAAATGATGAATCAATGTTGAACAGTGGATCATGTGATGTTGAAGGTTGAAATATGCCATTCAACATGTTGAACGTCAGTGAACGGAATAGAGCCTGGGGGGTGGGGGGTGGTTGGAGGTGTCACCTCCGGGACATACTGGGATAAGCGGATTAAATCGCTTTTCTATTTGCTGAAGAGGATTTCCAAGCATATATGCAGGCATGCTTTAAGCATGCCTGCATATATGCTTGGAAATCCTCTTCAGCAAATACTGAGGATGTTCCCGAGGATGTTCCCGAGGATGTTCCCCAAGCTATAAAATCGTTCCACGTTGTAAACAACACGAGAAGGAAAAAGGGGCTTTTCAGTCTTTTCTTTGTGTAGGTTATAATATTGTCAGTGACAGTTTAATTTTCAACTTTCTTGAGCTAACTTTGTTTCTTTTAGTTTGCTAGGTCCGGCCCGTAGGGAGGGGGGTGCGATGGGTGCGTCCGCACCCCCCCCGCCCCCCCATTCACGAGCCTTGGAAGTCCGCTCGTTGTGAAAAAAAAAAATAAAAAAATAAGTAAATTAAATAAAAAGGGGAAATTGTATTTCTGTACTTGGACTGTTTACATTCAATATGGTCCTTTGGGTTGAAGGTCCACCATTTGTAGATTCGTGTGGTATATTTTGGACCAAACTGTGTGATTCTAGGTTAATTTCAACGATACATTCTACCTAATGTCCTTCATAGTCGAACCGTTCGAAGTTCCATTAATATTTCCAGGCGTACCGAAAAGTGAGGACACTGGGTACTTGTTGGGCTCGGAAGCACCCAAGAAGGTTGGAGCTTGCCAAAGCGCTAAAAGATCAACAAACCGACTCTGGCTGATTTTTGTAATTTCCATTTGACACCGAAATGAAGAAAGCTATCTTTTTCCTGCTTCCTTCTATTTATTGCCGTCATTGCTAGCTAAATAAATGGTAAATTACGTTTTTAAGGTTCTGTTTCGAAAAATATGATTTGAATTTAAAAATGAACCAGAATTATTGTCATTGTTAGCTTCACTTTTACCTGCCTTTTTTCCTAACAAACTGTTTCAAAACGCACGAAATGCTGTCTCAGATAACCTATTTTTTCAAAATTTCCTGGGGGAGGATACCCCCAGACCCCACTACATTTTTGCGCCTGCGGCGCTCAGGATTTCGCGCCAAAGGCCCTCATACGCACCCCCCCCCCATGCAAAATCCTGGTTACGGGCCTGTAGGTCTTATTCCTTAGTCCTGTTTAGTAGCCAAAAATTTAAAAAGTCACATTACTAATGTCGAGAAGTTTACAAGGATAGAAGTTATTCAATAAATCCCAGTTACTTTTAAACTTTTCGATAAGGAAACATGATCTTTTTTTGTTCCATTTTTCCCTCTGTGACTAACAAAGTTAACAAAACTTCACTGCAGCAAACAGACCAACCGTCAGTGACTCTATTTTATTAACCCTAATCACTACCACGTATAACTGGCATTATTATAGGGAATAAAAGGGTTTAAAAACTTGGGATTTTCCTTGTCCATCCTTTTTGGTCTAAAAGCAATGGTAATATTTTGTGGAAAACCATTACGTTTTGGGAGGACGAGGGAGGTGAGAAACAACCCCACTGTGCAAATGCCCAGAAATTCCCATGGGCCACCCCGGGATGGCCGCTGAGTAAGTGCATACCAAGAAGCTATTTAACTGACCTCCAGCTGCTTGATGGCCGCTAGCTGAGGAGCTGAGCCTGTCAACAGATTGTTGCATCTCTCCAAGCTGATCTTTGATATATTGAGCTTCTTCTCGAACTGCTGTCTCTAGGACATGTTTTGACTCTTCTAACCCTCCTTGGACACGTTCTATTCCTTCTCGGACTTCTTTAGTTGCTGCCTCCTGGGCCCCCTTTAACCCTGTCTCCAAACTTTCCATCCTGAGTTGTGACTTTCAGTTCCTCTAAGGATTTCTTAACTTCCATATCGTTCCTATACCAGTTTTTTAGTTCCTCTACATTTCTTTCGTTCTCTGCTGTGAGGGGATCCTTTAAAAACTTATCAATAGCCTCTTGCCATTCAGTCTTCTTTTCAGAGCTGATTTGTCCCGCAATTCTCACAAGGGCCTCTTTGATTTCTTGCCAAAGTTGTGGGAACTCCTCATTTGGTATCTCCATCTTTTGGTTCACGTGACCATACACGGAGTTGCGGTAATATTTGATTCTTGCCAAATCTGCAGCTAAACTGTGGTCTTTTCTCGTTGGCAGAGCATCCCACCCTGTGGCAGGAGGGGTAAGGTGGCATATTGTCCTCAGCAACCTGAAGAGCAATGTTACATCAAAATCTTCAGACTTGCCGTACACCCCTGGAGAAGGGTAAAGACAGTCCCACTGTGGCTTGGTGAGCTTTGCTGCTTTGAGTTGTTTCACTAGATTTTTCAGTATTGTTGGAAGAGTACTTGGTGGGCATCTGAGGTCAAAAATCTCCCTAAGTAGCGTGGTGCCTCCACTTATTAAAAGTCGTGCAACGCGTTGAAAATTTTCTTTTCCAGATGTTGAACGAAGAACTTTATCTGGGACTAGGGAGGCGGCCATTACACAAGTCGGACCAGGTGGAAATACCGGGTGGAGTTCTTTACTTAGGAATGCATTAGTTGCTCTTAGTACGCTATGACCATTACCTGACGTCTGTGAATAAAGGAAAAAAACGTGTGAGTCTTCTGAAAGGGGTACTATTTAGCTTTCTGGTGTGGGTGGCCTATTTCTTGGACTTATTTAAAGTATGTCATTTTTAATACTCTAACTCAAACTTACTCGGATGGCCTTCGGAAACGGTCTCAAATGTTACAACACTAACGGACTTCTTCACTTCGCAAATTCAAGCTTGAGTCAGTTACAACACCTTAGATAAATTTAATAAATATAGGCAATCAACGCAAATTCTGCGTTTGTATAAGACTATTTTCTTCTCTATTCAAAGTAGAGTTGCGAGATGTATTTTCGGTTTTCACTGTCACGCCACTGTCACGCCGCGAACAAGTAAATTTAAAACTATCGAGTCAAAAAAAGCAAGAATATTACAGGTTGTAGAAAATTACTAGATAGTCTACTTGAAGTATCCGTCAAAACGTTCCACCCAAATTTAGAGAGCACAGTATGGAAACGCCATGTTGGAATCCATGCGGAGGAGCACCAACATGGCGCCGAAAATCAATGAAAACATCTGGGATTCACTTCTGCTTTAAAAAAGCGGACAGTTCACCCTTATGAACAAGAAAATATTCACATTCCTTATTCACGGATAAGGATATATTTTTAACTATACGTGACAGCCTTTTGGCGGCCGTCTTGAGTCGTGTGGCGTGAGACTCCGAAATTCAAATGCTTTATCTGAAAGACGGCGGATGCTATCGTACTGAAAATATTCAACAAGATATATATTAAGGACGTCAAATAGCCAGTAAAGGATAATAACTCAGAGGCCTTGCGATTCTGGATTGTAGAAATTTGATGACATCACGTGAAAACCAAGAATATATTCTTAAACAAGAAGTTCCGCTAAAAAAGGGATGGCACCTCCCACATTTCACACTTCTCGCAAATTTGTACTCTTTGCATTCGTGGCACGTTGTGGTGGCGAGCCTCCTTCAAGCTGAACATGCTTTAAAATCTAATGAAACCAAGATATATCATTGACAAAAAACTTCTTAACGTTTAACAGAATATTCCTAGCGAAAATGAAACACATTTTATCAGTAACAGTTACAATTGTGGAAAATACACAGGTTGTTTGCCAGTTATTTACGCTTTGATGATTAACTGACAACTGGGCGTGAAAATGGCCAGGCCAGGCCCCATTTATACCGGAACTTCTTGTTTAATAGCTGTCTCTGTATTGTACTGTAATTTAACAGTGTAAAGTTGTAAATACTGTAGGCAGCTATGTTTATATCATAATCGTAAGCAAGGTAAATGAGTTGTACTGTATTGTAAGTTATTATAAGTACAGAGTAAATACATTTTAATGCTAGTAATGTATTAATGTAACAAGTGCAAATTTTGTAAGTAAAGTATCGTAAGCGTAAGTAGGGTGAATAAGTCGTACCGTATTGTAACCTCTTAAGAAGATGTACTGTAACATCTTTAGTAGATATATTGTAATGTACGATAATAAAAAGTATAGCAGACGTTATGTAATGTACCGTATGTAAGTTCGGTTAAGGAGTTTATTCCGTATTGAGGAGAATGTGCTGCCTTTGTAATTACATCTGCAAATGGTTAGACATTCTAGTCTTCTCGGAAAAGGACGATAAACCGTAGGTCCCGTCTTCTGTATCTTCAGTCTTATAACAGGGGACGTTAAAGAACCCACACACTATTCGCAAAGAGTAGGGCACGAAGTTCCCGGTGTTGTGGTCTGGCCTTTGTGTAGTAAATTACAGTATGTGTACAGCGCATTTGAACATTACATATGAAAAATGCGCTATATAAATTGATTATCATTATCATTATCATTATGTATTGTATTGTACTGTTCTTAATAAAGCTTGGTTCTCTTAAAATTGCCGCAAACGCTTCTATCGCCTCTGTCACTTCAAAAAGTTTTTCTTGCGATCGTGGCAAATATTTCAAAACATTACACAGACGACCTCTAACGTCTGAGGCGATACGCTCGCTTGGATCGCCCGTGTTCTATCCTTCTAGCTTCTCGCTCCCTTCTCCGCCGTAAAACTGCAATAACTGAGAAGATAGGAAGCCACAAGTTTTGCTCTTTCATTGAAGCCTGTCATTTTGTTGGATCTAGAGCAAAAATGATTGTTTTTCGTAGGTCTTCGCTCTTACCAGGCGATCGGGACCAACATATGAGAATCCCTGATCGCCTTCATCGCCTACGATCGTATCAGTAGTTGCAAACGATTGATGCGATAGAAACAATCGGGGAGATAATTAAATATGAGACGATTCACACATAATAATCAAAGATGGCGAACCAAAAGTAAACAAATGAAGTGCTTATAGTTCCCAGAGTAATCCTCACACCAGTCTTCCATCCCTTCTCAGCATTAGGCGAGACTGACGTCACCGCATAAATTGAGAACATGGAATGGCCAACATTTTACGGGAGTTTTTCTGCTTTTCTTTTAAAAGTACTAAGATTGGCGAAGTACTCTCCTTCGTACACAAAATCCGCCTTGAACATCATGATGAGGATATAAAGTAAACTGTTGTTGAAGGAGGTGGGTAGCCGTTATTAGTTTTTAGCTGCTTTCCCAGGTTGCAAGGGCAGAACTTGTAAAAATAAGCCTAACTTTTTCAAATTCAGATCTAAAGTTTCTAATAGCATCACAATAATATCACTTGTTTATATAGCTTCAGTACACTAGCATAGTCTGTAACTTTTTAACAAAACTGGACCACTATTTACAGGTTTCCACTGTCTTAAAGCTCTTGAATGTTTGAAGAAAGCTCGTGACAGGTTCCCTTTAAACAGACCGAAATGACAGATCAATGATGTTGAAGCATTCAGACATGCAGAATTCTACAAAAATTTAGGTATCCGACAGGATAAATAAAGGTCTATTTTATTTGAAATTACCAATCAACCCTTTTATTCTGGTCTATACCGTATACACCCCACAGATCCCATTGTTGGCGACGAATTATCGTGATGAATTATTAATTTTACAGGAAACATTTATCTTGAAAACTGCCAAAACCAACAACCCTTATAGGTTGCGCTCAAAATTAGGATCAAAACTAACCAATCACAAAATGATAGTATCCTGAAAGCCCGTAAATTTGTTGGATTTCAAATTTCCTGAATTTTGTTGTAAAACTATTGTTTGTATTCTTGAACGCTTAACGTTTCAACAGCTTTTAAGAAAGGGTCCATCTGAAATCCATGCAATATTAAAATTTGAGTCTACATCGACCCTCTCAGATTTCCTTTATATTTTGCATGGGGCTACATATTGAGATGATAATGCTGTAGGTAGAATATTATCGCAAAATTCTTTAACGTGTGAAAGATATCGTGGTCAACGTACCCATGGTCGGTTTTGAGCCAAAAAATACCCAAATTTTGACCCATCTTTCGACCAAAATATCTCTGCAAGAATTAAAGCTTTCCATATCAAAATACCACTGTAATTAGTATCACCTAGTACAATTTTAATGATATCATCAAGATTTTTCATCGCTCTCTGGTTTGGTAGTAAACCTATTTAAAAAATAAGGTCTTTCGGGCAATGTGTGACACTAGAGATTTTATGGTAAAATTACGTTTGAATATCGCCGATGCGGCGTTATTCTGATGGTTCCATTAGCCATTATTTTGTAAAACATTTACCAAATAATAAATTAAAGTCAAAAAAAGTATGTTAAGTTCAATCGGCACGTATGATTTTAGCGTACAAAAATGTGCTACATGTGAGCAAAACAAAAACAAAGTTCTGAAAGTTTTAGAACGAATTTCATAACATGATGGATAGGTCGGCTGAGGACGTGAGAAATACCGCTTACATAAATCCAATAAACCTTTTAGCATCTAAAGTGGTTCGTGATGTTAATTATCCGGCTATTTAGTGCCCATAAATACAGACTTACGGCGTGAGAAAAGGTAAACAAGCCACTTGACATGTTCATCATCGACCGAATTCAAGCGTATCTTCACGTGCAGATTGGAAAGAGAAAACGTCGCTCACGCCTGTCTACCCGGTAGTTATAATGTTCACAAACAATTCTGCAAGGATTTAGTTTCCACTTTTCTCGTAAGCGATGGCCTCAGTACTTCACATTTTCATAAGCCTGGTAAGTTACTTTTCACCCGGGCGCCATGTTGTTTTGGACTAGTACCCAGTCTCTCAAGACTTGCCTCAGTGCTCGATCGAAACGCTGGAATGGACCATTGTTTTACTCGAAGCGTAGTATAGTACAGTACAGACGATTTTTTTCCGTGGCGCTCTCTGTCCAAACAATTTTTCCAGCTGCATCTTTCTGCAGACAATGTTTTTTTGATGTCTTCAAACAATTTATGTGGGCATTTTGCTATTGCAAACAATTTTTTTCAGGATTTTTGATCCCACTTAGCCACTCCTCCAAAAAAATAATGTTGCGTCCCTAACTGAATGTTTGATTTATAGTGTGGATGTGAAAACCATTAATGCCAATTGAAAGGTCTTTCAAAGGCCTTATTAACAAAATCGAACGACCGCGCAGTTCGATTTTGTTAATAACGCATATAATTACATACCCAATTGGACTTCACTCAGTCCTTATACACTGGGGTTATATCCACCATCTCTCTAGCTCCTGTTCGTGCCATATTGCAGATCAATGTGATATATGGAAAAGTTAAAGTAGCTTATACACAATATTCCTTTCAAATTAATGAAAACACTAATGAAGTACTAATAAACCTTAAGTGAGGTTCTCTGCGACAAATCGCTTCGTGTGTACCACTTCAAAAAGTCCCTGCAACAAGGCGTTTGTTCGGTGCACCTGCAGCGAATTTGGAAGAGGGAGAATGTAAACTAGTTTTTGAATTCAATACATGAAGCTCTCTCATTGGTTAGTTTATATTTTGTCGCAGCGACTTGTCGCAGAAGTGCACACACGCTGCGACAAGGCTGCTTTCACTCATTTTGTCACTGCGATCAGTCGCACGAATTTAAACTGGTTTGAGTTCGCGCCTGGTGCAGCCTCGCCCTCGTGGATCATGTCTTTCGTGCGCTGTCGACATGTCGTCATGCTGACGCGTATATTTGCATTCTGCTCGCTTGCTGCAAGTAGTTTCTTTTTCGTTGCTCTCAGCCTTCACTATATCCTTCTTTCTTTCATCCGTGCTCTCCACTGGCTTCGGGCAGTGAGACTTAGGGCTTTCCACAAGTTGCTCGAGATTTCCCAAAAAGTTGCCCGTAATATCTCAAAAAGTTGCTCAAAAGTTGCTCCAAAAATCCAAAAACGTTGCTTCAGATAATAAAAGTTGCTCGAAAGTTGCTCCAAAAATTCCAAAACGCTACTTCTAACCAAAAGAATTTTTTCTAAATATATGCTAATTTCCCTTTGAGAGTAAGATCTTCAAAGCAGTTTTAAGCAATTTTACAGCAAAAGAAGTAGAGTGATTTCATTTAACCCGTGAAACAATATCTACCAGTTTGTGCGTAATAGTCAAAAGTAAACAAAAGAAAACAATGGAATTTTTGTGTAATAGTATCTACAAGTGTAATAACTATTTCATGGGTTTACTGAAATCACTCTATCTAAATAACATATTAAAGGGAATATTATTTTGTTAAGTAACAAGGATTCCTTTAACTGGGAAAAATCGTGAAGATATCGATGACGTCATGTTTGCTGACGAGTTTTGTAATGTTTTAATGCAGAATGAGCCGAATGTTGAAACGTCTTCAGATGTCCCTCAAAAATCTTCGGCAAGTCTTCGGAAACGTTCGTTTTGCCTTAGAACAGCACTCGTATAATCTTCGGAAATCTTCGGTCTGGAAATTGCTCAAAATGCAACAAGTTGCTCGAGAGGAAAAAAGTTGCTCCAAGGGGAAAAAGTTGCTCGAAACATGAAAAAATGCCAAAAAGTTGCCGAGCAACTTGCGGAAAGCCCTAGTGTGACTCAAAGGGCCTCGATGTGGAGCCGGTTTCTATAGCAACCGTCCAAGCACTTACCTCTCAGTCGGGTTTCCGCTTTCGCTTCGGGGCCACTCCGCTGGTGCCTCATCCCTTTTCATTCCCAGCCAAACCCCGCCTTCAATTCGTTGCGTAGCTTAACAGACATTAACGGCAGAGGTCTCGATCCCTGGCGCAGAACAGAAGGACCGTAGACTCTGGGGGCGAGAACGGTTCATTTCATCTCAAGTTTCCGGTGCATGCGCACAATTAAACCGGAACCATAAATGGCCCAGAGGGCAGAGGACGGCCCAGTTCGGTCAAGGCTGACGGAAAATGCGCAAGTTCTGGGAACGAAATTTAATATCTAAACTCGTTTATCAACCGCTGGTTTAGGGGAACGAAGACCCTGGGAACAAGGATCCAGAACAATTTCAACAAATTTGGAATCACCTGTATCTCTGATAGTGCTCCTACTGATTTCCTAATTTAAAGCTAGAATGACGGACCGACGTATCGACGGAATTAAATATTTGTATAAGTGTAGATCAGCGTGCCTTTTTACAACTCATGATTCGTCTTTGCCTTGACCAGGTTGTTGAAAGTTCGTTTTCAGTGACACTCATAATCATACTCTTTTGTTCTATTTTATCTTTCCTGTAGGCAATCCTTAGAATAAATGTAAATGAGTGAAATACTGTAAATGATCTAATAAACGCCCCACTCTCAAATAAACGCCTCCCCCTGAGGTGTAAAGTTTGTATTAGAGGCCTCCACTAATAAACGTCCCATGTCTAATAGACACCCCTGCTCCCCCCATCACCCCCCACCCCCTCCCCAATAAAAAAAAGAAAAAATATATTCGCCTCAAAATTCAAGTAAACGTTTCATGGAGTAAAAAGCACGCAATTTTCTTTAGTTAGTTAATTGATTCACTCGGACATCAAAGGGGCCAAAGGAGCTAGCTAGCCAACATGGTTAACCCCGATGCGATGACGATGAAGACATCGATACCGAACAATCTGTGAACGACATCTTTAGGCTTTGCATTAGAAAAGATTAGAGTAGTCTCCTACTCACAAAATCTGTTTCCTATCTTTATCCGGGAGCAAACTACGCGTCATATTTACATATTTGTTTGTCTATTTGTTTCGTTACAGTTAGAGTGAAATCATGGGCTCCTGGTGAAATGAATGCCCCTTTTCTACTAAACGCCTCATATTTATTTAACACTCCCGCATGTACCCCTTAAATTGAAAAGCCCTGGCGTTTATAAGATTATTTACGGTAAGTCGGTATTAAAGGTTAATTTTTCGATTTCAGATTTTCAAAATTAAAAAAGGTGGAAAATTAAAGCCATGGCGATTTGTGGCGTATTGGATCATTTATAGATGACTCAATACATATCCCATGGCCCCTGAATGTCAGGTCCTTCTTGAAAGCACATAAACGAAGCCATGACGATCGCAATATGATCTGAGTCAGAGTGAAATTTGAGACATGAAATTTGAGATAAAATTCTCAAGTCGGTCTGTCACGCAATCAACTATTGTCGGTGTTCTTCGAAGAACGACAGCACCAAAAACCACTTGTGCCGCAGATTCTCACTGGATGGAAACGATGACTACATAATTTCTTTGCAGTGGAAACATGTTTTTTATATGTGAACAAAACACGCGACCGAATTCTAAAACAAGTCGGTTTTCATGATCGGTGGATATTATATTTGATGCCTCGCCGCCAACTTGTTTTGATAACATCTGTTCTTAAATTACTATGGTGCTGGCAAATACGGCAAAATGCAGCTTACACACCAAGAGGGCGATGCCAAAAACCCTTGAAGGAAATGACTTTTATGCAATGATGCTTGCTTGTGGGGATATCTTTCACATTGGTGCAGTACGACCAGCAGGTCGGTATGACCTTTGTGTTCGTTTGAATGTGTTTAATTTGCTTATTACCAGCCAACGACTTCCAGTAGTTAAAACTACTAACGATTTAAAAGTATTTTTATGCAAAAAGCTTCATAACGATGTTTTACTTCTTATAGCAACATTCTATTTAGTTTGTATTTTACAAACTCTGAACTTATCACGATTTCTGTGTTGAGCTCATTTGCATATTGTCACGAAGTTAACACCATTTATTGATGCGAACCTGTAATTCCTCTTAAACTTAACAGAGATTTTATTTGATAAATAGAGACACCATTTCCTTGGCAATCTATTGATACTTTCAAATTCGATTGAAGAAACGCCGCATGTCTACAAACAACGACTTTTGAAAACCCACTTTTTTGATACGAATTGAATAAGGAGATTTGGAATTTTGCTTTCAGCCAAACGCAGCAAATGACACAAGTTTACTGAACGTTTTTCTATTGTTCGGGACTTGATTTGTCTTATGTAAAAGTTTCGTATCATTTCTTTTTATATTTAGCTTGTAGCAGGCGATCAAACATGGTGAATATTTTTAGGTCAAATTTAAGTACTTTCCACTGTCTGACAGTTTGATTGACATTTCTCCAAAACAATAAACAATTGAACCAAAATATTGCACATGGTTAATGTCTTAGTGAAGTTACACAAGTGTGCCAAATTTGAGGAAAATCGGTGAGATGCGCTGTAGACTCGCCTGCATGGCTCTCGTGCGGACCCACTCTTAAAAGTCGCTTTACCAATAAAATCCCGTTAATTTTGTTTCAAGTGACCCGGTTCAAGTAGTTGCACTGTAAAATGGATGTCATAGACGTTCAAAATGCACCATTGGCCGAAATCATGTATGTCTCTCAACCGAATTTTTACTTATGCCCAGCAAAATGTGATGCGTTAGAAACTGAATAATGAATAATAGATATCGTGCAAATCCTACAGTGAATAATAAATAAGTCGGAAGAAAATGAGGAATAATGAGTAAGTGTGGTTCGATAATATTTCCGCTTTTTGGAGCAGCGATCAGCGAAGTCAACTCAGTTTACTTCCCTGTGAAAATAAAATACTTTCGCTTGAAAAAGGTTCTTTATATAACATTTATTCAAATTAAAGGAAAGTTATCTAAAACTTCTGAATCAACAACAGTTAAAGATAGTGATGATTGATTGTCGTGACCTGGCTTGTTAGGGTAACCAGTTTTGTTTCGACTACGAGTTGTTTCGCTAACGACCAGTTCGCTAACGAGTTAGGTCGATTCGCCTACGTCTGAAGTCGTTTCGCTAACGAGCCGTAGGTCGTTTCGCTATAGTATTATGAAAATTCCGCTATAGTATTATGAAAATTCATATTTTATATAATATGTACTAATAGAAATCAATCCGCATTAAAGACTCGTCGAGTTTGACTCAAATTCAGCGACGTAAACACGACAGTTTAAAACATACCGTAGTAAAATGTGCCTCCATGTTTGTCCGAAAAAGGGCTGGAAGTCAAGTCCCAGTCCTCCGCGTAACATAAAAGACTGATCAACATTGTAGACAAGTATACGTGATCAAAAGTTTATTTCACCCAGCTTTTCTTCAACAATCGACCAATTCGGGTCGGCTAACTGAACATATGCAAATTATAAAGACTCAAGTTTAGTGAAGTTTTGTAAGCAAAGCGACATCACAGTATGATCATCAGTAATTTAGCAGTAATTCGTGCTCAATAATTCACTGATTGTGAATAGGAGTAAGGCTTCGAGAAAAATGTGTTTAGGACTAAGGCTTCGAGAGAAAAATGTTTGTAAATAGTTTCATTTGTAATAAAATGAAGTTACCTTAGTAGTATAGAGAGGAGTCGACAAATACCACCTCTGAATTAGACGCTTTATCGCAGCTGGAGTTTGTTTTTTGGCAAGTTTTAATGAGTCACGGTAAATTCCCCGACTTTGTTTACCCACGCGGAAAAAAACAAAATTTGCATACCATGTTCAGGCAAGCCCTTGACATGTTCAAACAAGCCCGTTATGGGGGCGCATTTTTTTTTTTTTGACAACCAATTTTTCGACAACCATTTTTAGAGAAAGGACACATCTTAATTGAGCGATCGGCAGCCAATTCTTCTCGAAGCGAGCGGCGGAATGTTAGCCGTCATGCAAGTGACATCATAAAGTATTTTTAGTGGCAATGAGTCATAATTGATATCACGTGCATTAAATCAAAAGAACAATAGTTGTGCACGTGTAAAACAATAGATTTTTCATTCCAGAGTGCTTAGAACTCAGATTTTAGCACACAGGAATGAAAACAACTTACTAACGTCTAAAAATATTATTCGGGGAAACCCCCGACACCCACGCACAAATTTGCATGCCGCTCGCAGCTTCATGTCAATTGAACATTTGTGCTTTTTAGTTACATGGCTTTCAGCAAGACCTTGTTGACCGCGAACAAAGCAAGTCAATTTGACGAGTTTGTTGAGCAACAAATTGAGCGAATGCCTCAAATATCGGGCCCACTTCGTGAAGTTGTCCGTAATATACTGGATGAACCGATCCCGCTTGAAGTGCAAAAGCGTTTGCTAAAACCGTTGCTTGCACAAAAGTATCACCCAAAACCCCCTCAGCGACTTCGTCCCAAGGAAAAGAAGGAGCAAAAAAGGAAGAACATTCTAAATGAATTTGATCCTTTTGTACCACACGAAAATCGGGTGGTAACAAATTATCAGAATGAGATTTTAAACCTTCTTGATGTCGCGGAATACGAGGGGGAGGAAAATAGTGGCCGGCGTTTTATTCGATGGCGCTTTATCAGAGGTTTGGAAAAAGACCTTACACCAAACTTTATGGAAAAAATTCGAGAAAATGTAAACACAGCGTTTTATATCAGGCATACTTACTCGTATCGGTTGCGCAACATTGATGATGATACGGTCATTGTTTACTACATTAACAAAGGCTCACCTTGGATTAATAAGCTTTCTGCAGCGGAAAAATGGTTGACCGAACAGGAGACAAAACGCCTAGCCCCTGACAATATTAAAAGACCTTCTACAAAGTGGAAGTTTGAAAGCTTTTTTAATGTTGATGTAAAGGTTGTGCTTGACCGACAACCGCTGTTAGGCACAGGCCCCTTACCAGACTGGCTTTGCAACCTTGCGCATGGCCGGTCGATGGTTGCGCTAGATACCTATCTTGATAATTTGTGTCTATGGCGTTGTATTGCTGTGCACCAAGGAGCGCGTATTGATCGAAGCACAGCAGCAGCTCGAGGTCTCGCAAAGAGTTTCTTCAAACTCGAAACTGTGCCGATCGACTGTCCAAAAACATCTCTTGATGAATTAGATAAAGTTGAAAGGCATCTTAACAAAGGTTTACCTTTTTCTGATTGGCTTGGCATTCGTGTATATGAGCCAGAGGTTATCTGTACATATGTGCCTGTAAATATAAGTGGAATTGACAATGAGATGAAAGAAAAAAGAGAATTAATATGGCACCTAAAAAGAAACTCGCCTGAAAAGATAAATAATGTGCTTACAATCGGAACTTACGAAGGTCACGCTTTTGTTATAAAAGATATTGAAAAGTTGGCAAAAATCTTTTCTTGCACCCATTGCAACGCGAGATTTACACAAGCTTGCCACCTTAAACGCCATTATCAAACTTGCAGCCAAGGAAAAACAAGCAGCCAAGCAATCAAGCTTCCAAAGAATCGCTTCGGTGGCTTGAACGAGAAGCCAAGCGGCGGAAAATTCACATACACCACGCGATGTGCGGGCATGGTGGCGAGCGTTGGGTTGAGCGCGCACCTGTCGACGGGTACGACCCTATTTCAAAAACTGTATTTCAATACCACGGCTGCCACTGGCACGGGTGTCGAAAATGTTACCCGCAAGATCGTAACAAAATCATTGACCGCAACGACCAAACACGCGAAGACAGGTTTAAAGCCACAATGAAACGTACAAGATTGCTACGAAGGGCCGGCTACCGCGTGATCGAGGCTTGGGCGTGCGAAGTAAGGGAAATCGTTGTTGATCCACCGCAGGCGCAAACAAAAAGCTACCCGCACGCGATCTTGTACGATTTCGAGGCGTATGGCGACAATAATCAGCGAAAGGAACCAACGCCAACACTCACGATCGAAAACGCACACGTGCCAATCTCGGTAAGCATCGGTGACACCCTTGAAAGAGAGCCCACCAACCTGTGAAAGAGACCCCGCGGAGCTGGTCCGCAAGTTTATGGAAGAGCTGGAGAGACGCGGAAAAAACATCCGGGCTCAAGTAAGAGCGGAATTTATGCCAAAAGACGTTGGCCTGCTTCCAAAAGCGCAGCGACAAAAAATTGAGGAATGGTGCAACCAGGTTCCTGTAGTTGGGTTCAACTCTGGCAGTTACGATCTGAATCTGATCAAAAATAACTTCGCGGACCGCCTTGCTGACACAACGGGCAAAGTCAGAGTGGCAAAAAACTGTAACAAAATCATGTTCTTGCTCACTCAGGGCTTTCGTTTCCTTGACATTATCAACTACCTTGGGCCGGAAACAAGCTATGAAAAGTGGGTTAAGGCATACGGATGCGAGGCTACGAAATCGTGGTTTCCTTATGAGTGGTTTGACTCCCCCGAGAAGCTTGACTACCCAGGGTTGCCGGATTATCTTGCTTGGTATTCAAGGTTGAAAAACTCCTTTGTGCTTAAACTTTCAGAATGGCGAGCCTGCAAGAAGCTGTTCCGAGAAAAGGGTATGCGCACCTTCGCAGATTGGCTTTGCTATTACAACAACCTTGATGTTGCACCAGGCCTGGAAGCGTTAGAAAAGATGAAAGCCTTTTATACAGAAAAGGGTATCGACATTTTTAAAGATGCCGTAAGCATTCCAGGTGTTAGCTTGCATTACCTGATGCGAGGATCGATCGAGAGAGGAGCAGATTTGTATTCTCCGAGTAAAGAGGCTTATGATATGTTGAAAGGGGCGGTCGTTGGAGGGCCAAGCATTGTTTTTACAAGATACCACGAAGCTTTTGTTTCAAAGATAAGAGACCACCAGATTGAAAACCCGAAGCTTTGTAAAAACATAGTTGGTTACGACGCAAACGCTCTTTATTTATCAACAATGTTAGAAGAAATGCCTTGCGGAAATGAAGAAGTCCGCCACTTTTTTGGACATGAAGAAGAAGAGGCTGTTTTACTTACAAGAGACCTGAAAGGCGCTCGGAGCTGGTTTGGCTTTGCTGAAGTGGATATTGAGATTCCAGAAAAATTATGGAAAAAGTTTGAAGAGATGCCGCCTTTCTTTTATAACAAAGAGGTACCAGGTGAAGCCGTTCCAAACCACATGCTTGAATACTTGCAAAAAACAAAAAGAAATCGAGGTGACGGAAAAAAGTTAGTCGGTGCTCTTTCTGCCAAAATGATTCTTTTGTATGCACCACTTTTGCGCTGGTATGTAAAACATGGAGCAGTGATAAAAGCTGTTTACCGGAGGATTAACTACCAACCGAAAAAGATCTTCCCATGGTTTGTGGAACAAGTGACAGAGGCGCGGAGAACAGGCGATGTTGATAAGAGCAAGGCCTTGCTGGCTGACGTGTTTAAGCTGTTAGGAAACAGTGCTTACGGGAAGCTGATCGAGGCTCTAGAAAGGCAAACAAACGTAATTTATACAAAAGACGAAAAAGTGGTTGACCGAGCCCTGCGAAGCGCGTATTTCAGCGACTTAGATGAAATCGGGCAAGCGTACGAGTTGGAAAGCCGCAAGCCCCGGATAACTATTAGCAGGCCTTTTCAAGTTGGGATCGCGGTTTACCAGTTAGCAAAGCTGCGCATGCTCAAGTTTTACTATGACTTTTTAGACAAGTATTTTGATCGAAAAGACTTTGAGCTCATTCAGATGGACACGGACAGCTGTTACATGGCCATTTCTGCTTCGAAGCTTGAGGACATCGTAAAACCTGAGCTAAAACAAGAATTCGAGGCCCAAAAAAAACAATGGCTGGCTTGGGACAAGTGGAGCGGCCGCACCCCTGGTCTCTTTAAGCTTGAGTGTACGGGCAGCCGGATGATTGCGCTTTGCTCAAAGTGTTATTTTATCGAGGAACCAGAAGGTGAAAAAAAGAAGTTTAGCACCAAGGGGGTATCTAAGACGCAAAACGAAATAAGATGGCAAGGATTTAAGGCCGCTCTGAATGGTCATAAGGACATGGCAACAAACAGAGGCTTCCGTATGAAGGAAGGAAAAATGGTAACTTACGAGCAGGAAAAACTGGGTTTGAGCGCCTATTACGACAAACGTTGGGTGCTTGAAGATGGAATACATACCGAACCGATTGAATATCACGTTTAGCTGGCATTGACTGGTGGAAGGGCGGTATCAGGAGGTACTACGAGCAGCTCCTCGCGCACAAAGCCACGCTTGGGGCCGTCTTGCAAGTAATACAAAACAGGTTCGTTCGGGTTCATTACAGCTCTTTCAAGCGAAAAGACTTTTAAAGACCAGATTGGATCGGTGGCACGTTTTCCGCCACCTTCTAACTCACCCGGCTGGTACAAATATCTAACATTCACGGAGGAGGGGGAGCTTTTTTTCGCTCTTACCAACAGACCTCAAATAAGGAGTCGACGGCTTGGCAGCAACGGCTTTTAATTTAATAGCTTCTGAGGGTTTTTTGCCCGTCAGCCGTGTAACTTCGTTGTTCAGAGCGGCAATAACTTCGGGTAGCCTCTTAACCCACGCTGTCGACCGCTGGCCAGATGGCAGGGTCAACTCGACACTGTACTGATAACCAAACAGGCGCTCTGCCAGTGTGCGGTTGAAACGTTCAACAACGGCCTGATCTCTGTGAATGTTAACACGCCCGCGTCGAATAGCTGTTTTTCGATTTTCCATTTCTTTGGTAACAGCGCCCATGAATTCGCGCCCGGGGTCAACTTGCAGCATCTGTGGCCATTTCAGTGCACTACGCCTGTAAATTGCCTGAAAACCTTTTGCAACCTCAGTTGAATCTTTGGAGGTCAAAGGCTCGGCCTCTTTGTAACGGCTGGCAACGTCAACAACAGTCAACGCGTATTTGTAAACTTTTCGCCCTCGCGGCAATCTGTCATGAGGAAGAAAAAGAAGGTCCGCCTGGTGGACCGCGTTAGGAGAAGATACATCAAACTTTGGACGAGGAACGTATCGTGGTGCGGGAAGGTAGATTTGCCAAAAAGCTTGTTTTCCGAGCCACCTTTTTGCAGTATCTTCGGAAACCTTTGCGGCTTTGGCTAATTTTTTTATTGCAGAAATTCCTTTCCAGTATCCTTGCGGGCTGTAGTAACGTGACTCCAATTTATTATTTTCCATTTGAACTTAAAAGACTTAATATAACATGGAAGAAAAAAAATATTTTGGCGATGACACTTGTTTCCTTGCAGGCTTTAGTAATAATATGATCACGATTTATTATAACTTTGTTGAATCTTTAAGACTCAAGTGGCTAAAAGACAAAAAAAAATTTGGCGATGACCCTTATGGTCTGGGCGTTAAATTAACAAAAAAAGATATCCAAAATTTCTTTTTGGTTTTTGTTGCGGAAAAGAAAACTTTTGAACCAATTGTTTTTCAAGAATGCCAAGATTTCAAAGAACAGGAAGAGACAGAAAGAAGATCGATTCCGCCGGTGGCGAACTTGTCATATTTGAAAACAGTTTTGAAAAAAAACGGCATTTCTTGGCTGGATTTTGAGCCGGCAAGGCTGCGTTCTTTGGCAAATGTGTTAAAAGAATACAAAAGGCATGCAAAAAACGTTAACCACGTCTGTTTTTTGTATTTTTATTTCAAAAAGCTGCCCGATTCTTGGCCAAAAAAAGAAGAAATAATCGAAAAGCTGGCAAAAAACCTGACGAAAAGTAAAAAAACGAAAAAAGCTGCCGAGAAAAGTTTTCAAGATTGGTGGGAGCGCGCGCCGTCAGTGTGATTTGAGTAACGCAGTTTCGTTTTTTTCGTAGAGAAGGCCCCGTACTTTCTGACTATTTCTTGGTATTCGTCGTCAGAAATTTTGCCGTCTTCCAAGGCGGCTGACGTGAGAGAGTTGATTGCTAATAGAGTTTCTTCAGCAAGTAAAAGTATTTTTTTGTGTTTTTTTGCTTTTTGCAAGAAAAACTTGACAGTTACGCTCAAAGAAGTTGCCGCGAGAGAAAGAACGGTTGCTGTCGCAATCAAAGGCCCTCCAACGACAATGCCAACAGCGGAAAGAGAAGCCGCGAGACCGGAGCCAGTAAGAATCGTCGCGGCACCGCCCGTTAAAGCGCAAGCTGTCTGACAGCGAGTATGCCAGCGCTTGAATTTGGCGGAAGTCTTTTCGTAGTGGGCCTGCTGATTTTCCAAGGTCAGTTTCATTGCCTTGATTTCGGCTCGTCTGTATTGGGTAGCGGTCGCCATTATACTTGAGGGCAAAAATTTTCAGATTTAATCGCAATAATGGTTAACCCATTTTCCTGTTTTTTTTGTTATAAACTGTGGCTGAGCAAGAAGGGTCTTGGTTTTCTGAAGGGTGAGTCCAAAACTTTTTGCTGAACAAACCTGTTTTGGTGTTAAAAGCGCCCTTGGCTATGTCTCCTGACCAATATTTTTCAAGAAGCTTTTTATCTCCGCCAACGGCTCCTGTAATCATCATAGCAAGATCTTGCGCCTGCTGAAAACCAGGAATTTTTTCTCCGATTTTTTTGTTTACGGTTTCTCCAACCCCTAAGCCAACCTTCTGCTTTGATGCAATTACGTTTCTTGCCAAAGTGTGCCCCCACTGGCGCTTGTTTTTGGGAACCGCGTCAAGCGCTTTTACCATTTTTTTGTCTGCAGCGTGTTTACAACTTTTTTCATCCTTTTTACCAGCACAAACAGCGTAATCGACGTCGTGTTGCATTGCGACCGCGTCTGTCGCCCCCGTCGGTTGCTGTTTGATTTTCAAAATCTTTCCAAGTCAGCTGCTTTTCAAGAGGATTGTAAGGCCCGGTGTAGTTGTGCCCCGGCAGCGTCCACCCTTTTTTCGGTTTCGGTAGCTTGCCGATTGCTTTGTGAATGTCAATTCCAGCACCTTGAGTTTTGACGAACCTCGTCTTTGTGATACCGCAACTGGCGCATTTGACTTTCAACATTTTTCGGGCGTTTTTTGTGGTTTCCACCCTTTCGCTTCCCGGCACATTGGGAGTGAACTGCCTTTCCTTTACGCAATACACCTCCATTCTATACCTGACGAAAAAATTTCTGTTTTTTGTTTGGCTTTCCAAGCACCTTTGGCAGTCCAAAAACCTTTTACCGGATCGTAAACAACGATTTTTGTTATACCGCAACTGTTGCATTTGGCTTCAAGTATTTTTTGGCCATCGATGTTTATCGCGGTTTTTTTGCTGCCAGGCTCGTTGTAAGTGCAACGCCTTTCTTTTACGCAGTAAACTTTTTGAATTTCCATTCAAGTTTTTATCTTTTTTGTTCAATTTATGTGCTTCGAAAATATTTAACATTGTCGCCCACTCCTTTGAATGCTTGCCCCGCAAGTTTGGCGGCCGCGGTCGCAAACGTGGGAGAGGGGCCAGACAAAAACATGCTTGCTCCCTCGGCGATTTTGTCAACTAAGCGTGGCTTGTGCCTTGCCAAAGCTCCTCCTCGGCTGTGGCTTTTTGAAAGGAACCTCGTCTTTGTGATACCGCAACTGGCGCATTTGACTTTCAACATTTTTCGGCCGTTTTTTGTGGTTTCCACCCTTTCGCTTCCCGGCACATTGGGAGTGAACTGCCTTTCCTTTACGCAATACACCTCCATTCTATACTTGATGCAAAAAATACCTTTTGACCACAGCCTCGTTTTTCAACAAATCGTCAGAAAACATTTCAAGAATTTTGTTAAACGACCGCCCTTTGTTTCGTTCATTCAAAAAAAGCAAACAGTAGTAGCCGCACCGGACGCTAAGTTCCCACTGAAGCTGGTTGTCGTTTCGCAAAAAGCTCTTTTTTCCCTTAAGAACAAGATCATTTTCCCATTCCGCGGGAGGCGGCAAGCCGAAAGAGTCAAAGTACTCGTATCTTTCTCTTTCTTTAAAGCAGCATACCCAATGGGTGCCGGGACCGCCCAAGTCGTCCATGTTAATTATGCAGGGGGAGTGATTTTTTGGTAAAAATTCGTTTCTTGAAAAAATGCCTTTTATCGGTATTTTTAGATAATCACACCATGCAAGCAGGTCAAAATCAGTTAAAGGAACGTCCTCAAAATTCATTTTTTTTCCCAAGTTCCAATAAATGGGGGCGGCCGCCGCATCACGTCTGCAGGACGGACCCTCATGCCATTGCCACCTTTTGGTTTTACCTGCAACCCTTTACCAAGAACCGCGGCCTTGACAAGCTTGAGTGAGTTTCTGATCTGTGTTTTGCTCATTTTTAAATCGACTCCCCTTTTGTCGCTAACGGCTTGCTTTATTTTTTTTGATTTGACGCGCTGTTAGATGCAAAGTGTTTCCATCTCCTTTTGCAATGTCTTCGTACTTCAGCCTTAGTGTAATTGCTGTTTTATTCGAAAACGCCTTGGCGAGGCTTTCTTTTTGTCCCTCAGAAAGCACGACCTTACGTGAGTGGTAAGAAGTCATCGTGTATATATTTTGTGAAAAAATTTAGACCACAACCAGTTCGTTACCCACCTCCTTCAGAACCATTTCGCTTTCGTACAGAATAGCTGCGAATATCGTGTAATCCTGGGCATTTGCCGCTTCATTGAGCCTGTAGTGAAAAACCATCTGCTTCGGATCGTTTGTCAAGTTATCTTTGTTTTCTCGAAGGTCGAAGTAAAGAAAAGGGTAAAGTGTGCTAAAGTTGCTTGTCTGCAGCTGAACTCCTGTATTGTAATCATTCTTTCGGTAACGGTAATTCATTACGTCGTTAAGGATTCGCAGCTTGAAATTTTCGTCATACTCCGACTCAGGATAAAAGTTGGAAGCACCGTACTCCAACCTGCAAGTGGCGAGCTTTGCTGAGTCATCTCCGTCAATGTCAAAAGTGTCAAAAAAGTACGGGTTCTGGGTAAGAGCGTTTACTTTTCGGGTCTGCTGGATGAAGATGAAAACGTGCTTTGCGTCTTTAATTCCAGGATTTATCTGCCAAGTTCCAAAAGCCGCACGTTGACTGGTGCTGGGCGCTACCATTTCTCTCATGTAAGTCCACTTTCTTGGTTTTAAAAAGTCTTCGTTAGCAAGCGTCTGCCCCTCGCTCGTAAACCGAAGCTTTGGAACCCACAGCTCAAGGGTTCTTACAACAATTCGCCTGTTTGTGCCGTCGTTCTGCCAAATCATTTCTGCGTCAGACTGAAGTTGTAATTCAATCTCAAGCTGCATTGGTGGCAAAAGCTTGTCACTGAGCTCTTCGAAAAAAGAATACCTGTTCAGAGGAATAATAGTGTTGACCGTTGCACCCGCGTGGGCTAACAAACCCCTTGCTTGGATTCCGGAGTTTGTTGCATCCGCTGCTGCTGTAACAAGACTGTTATCCGTGTCAAGATACCAAAACTGGCTTTTTGCCACACTTCTGGAGAAGTCATCAGAATAATCCAACAAGTTTTTAATAAATATCAGCTTGTGAATGTTGTCAACGTTATAGAGAATTTTTCCCCCAGATTTTACCATAAGTTTATTTATCAAAGAAAAAGACCCATTGATAGGAGCGGAACGAGTGTCTCCTGCAACCGCGGCCCCATCTGCAGTCGCTTCAAAAGTGAAATCTGCTCGAAGGTAAGCGTTGTACCAGTCGTACCAGTTGCTTCTGTCGGTTACAGAAAATTTGTAGCCAGTTTTTGTCTGGTGCTGAGCGTTTCCAGGAAGGCTTATTGGCGTGGAAAGACCAAACCGCACAAACTCAGTTTTTTTCCAAAAACTTTCCGCTTCTGAACATCGCTCCCAAAGCAGGGTATATATAACTGCAAAAAAGAATTTAATTTTCTGAAACGATTTGGTTTACCTTCAACCTTGCTTCTTTTCTTCTTAAACTATTTTCAAGCTTTTTTCTCGATGTTTGGTTAAGTTCTATGTCTTTCATCAAGTCCTCAAGCTTTTTTTGTGACTCAGGTAAGAGACTTTTTTTTCTTTTTAGAACTTGCTGAATTTTTTCCGCGCCACGCTCAACAACTTTTTTAGTGGTTTCGGCCGTTTTTTCAAGAGCTTTTTCAGCTGCTTTTTCAGCTGCTTTTTTGGCAGCCTCTTCTGCCCTTTTTTTCCGCTTTTTGCGAATCGTTTTCCGATAGCCATTAAAGTATCTCTTACGACCCCTGTTCCTTTGTGCCGATATCTGTATCGGCCTCTGTCGTAAAACCTCGTCCACTCGCTTGGGTGATTCATCCTATATACTTTTCTCAAAAATTATTCTTCCTCTTCGATAAAAATGCTCAAAGCGACAGGTTGATCATTCAGAAAAATGTCATTTCCCTGTCCGTCACTAATTCTGATTTTTATCGAATTAATCCGGTATTTGTTAACCGGATGCCACAAGAGTCGACGAGGCTCTTTCGAAAATGGGTAAGAGATTTCAAGAGTCGATGTTGACAGCGTGTACAAAACATCGTCTGCAATATTATCAACAGATCTTGAAATAAGGTCGCAATGAATATAAATCCAGTCTACCCCTCTTGTCAAGTTCGGAACACGATCACCAACGTTGTTCATGTCGTTTAAGATTTTTTTGTTAAATCCAATAAGCTCTGACAAATTGCCTTCGCTCAAATCAAGCTCGTAATCGTTTGCAATAAGAATTATGACCCTGTATGTCGTAGTGTGAAAATAAAGTTTGAAAATGTCTTTCGAATCATCCGTTTTTCCTGTATGAGATTGAAAAGCGTCGTTTAGGTCTTTGTAATCATACATTCCTTCAGGAATAGTGACAGTGACCCAGTCTGAGTCACTTTTTTTCTTCCATTTAAATTTGTTGTTGTCATATTTTTCCGAAACATTAAACCAAGAATAGCTCATTGTTACAAGCTCGTTCAGAGCTGCTTTGTACCTTTTTGAAGAGTCTAAATCGATTGGTGGATCAAAGTGGATTTGAAAGTTGTGAGGTTCATTTCTTGCATCACTCTTTTTCGCAATCGCGGAGTTGAGCAAAAGGTTAAGATGTTTCATCTTATATACTTATGTAAAATTTTTTTTGATTCTTCTGTTGTCAGCACTTTTTGTTTTGTTAATATTTGTAACAATATCACTATTTGTCTTTGCAACTTTTTTGAAGTGTTACCTGCCTTAATGGAACCGATGCTTATATAAAGTCTGTCAACAAGATCGTTCACATCAACAACACCACTCCCCTCTTGATCTGGTGGTTCTTTTTCAAAAAATAAAGAAGATTTTGCTTTCTTTTCTCCCCTTCTTTCTAAAATTTCGTCTCGCGCTTTTTTTATGTCTGAAAGAGTGTAACCGTAAAATTTTGATTTCGGACTTTTCACGACATAGTTGGGATTGTTTACATTTTTTGTCAACATGCTGTTTAGCACCTGCAGGTCTGTTGATTCTGATCCCTCGATTCCTGGTTTTTGTGGTGTTCCCCATTTGGCCCGTTCAACTGACTGAGACAAGTCGTGTGACAGCGTTGCGCCATCATCACCCCCTTCTGCAACATCATCACCTTCTGCATCATCATCATCATCATCATCATCATCTTCCTTTTCCGCAAGAGGTGGGACTGGTGATGATGTTAATGGTGGTGATGATGTTGGAGTTTCCTCTTCGAAATCTTGGTCAGATTCAACCATCGAATAGTCAGGTACTTCTGGTGACGGCGGCGGAGTTGGTGGGGGTGTTTCCACATCTGGCCTGAAATCTTCACCAAATGGGTTGTTAAGATCGAAATCATCCAGGTTATAGTTTGGGCCTTCTTCAGCATCGGTTTTCTTTTGCGTGGCAAAAGAGCGGTCTAGCCTTCGTGTCAGCGGTTTAAATACCTCCTCACCTGAAAGCTGTCCGAATTCTTTTTCAATCGCTTTGTTTTTCATTGCGGCAAGTATTTTGTCATTTTGCTGCTCAACAGCGGCCTTTTTTTCAGCAAGTGTTTGCCATTTTTTCATCGACATCTTTTCGCGTATATATATATAACAACTAAAAAATGAAGATTCCAAATTACGATCCTGAGTTTTATTCGCAAAGTGCTTTCAAACAAGGGCATCCAAGCATGCCCTCTGACACCTTTCGCATGCTTATTTGTGGCCCGAGCAACTCTGGAAAAACAAACATTCTTTTACACATGCTTTATGAGCTTTTAGTTTACGACAAGATTTATCTTTGCGCAAAAAACCTTCATCAAGAAAAGTACCAGTTGATTCTTGACGATTTTGAAAAAAGAGTTAATCCTGAAACTGGTTATGAAGTTATCGAAGCTTCCGACAACGTCATTCCACTTGACGAACTTACAGACGATAACCAAACAATCGTCATATTTGACGACATGGTTTGCGAAAGCAATCAAAACGAAATCATCAATTACTTCATAAACGGAAGGCATAGGCAATGCAGCGTCATTTATCTTTCTCAATGTTTTTTCAAAGTACCCAAAAATATTCGTGATAATTGCAGCCATTTTTGCATTTTTTCCTTTCTCCCAAGAGAAAATAACCGTATAGCGGATGAGCTTGGAATAAACAGAAATCTGCTTGATCTTGCAACAAAAACAAAATTCTCTTTCTTGTATCATGACAGACCAAAAAAAATAACAAAAAAAAATTTTGACGAATATATATAATGGGTGCTTTCAACGGAGATACAGGTCATCCTTCAGACAGCTCATCAACAACTGGCCCTCCCGGCCCCCCTGGTCCAAGAGGTTCGCCCGGCCCCGCTGGTCATAAAGGCGACACTGGTCCCCAAGGTCCACAAGGTCCAACTGGTCCTGCTGGTCCTCAAGGCTCTCGTGGTCCTACTGGCCCCGCTGGCCCGCAAGGCGACACTGGTCCTCAAGGCCTCCAGGGCCCAACTGGCTCAAAAGGTGTTGTTGGTGAAAAAGGTGATAAAGGCGACCGCGGCCCAACTGGTTTTCCTGGTCCTACCGGTTCACAAGGACCCCAAGGCGCAACTGGCTCTGCTGGCCCCGTCGGTGCAACCGGGCCTGCTGGTCCTGCTGGTCCAAAAGGTGAAACAGGACCAACTGGTCCCGCTGGTGCCACAGGGCCTGCTGGGCATACTGGGCCTGCTGGAATAAAAGGGCCAAAAGGCGATGCTGGACCAACTGGCCCTGCTGGTCTACAAGGGCCCGCTGGGGCAAAAGGCGACCCTGGACAAATGGGTGTTGTTAATCAAAATTTGGTAATGAACGACCATTCAATCAAACAGCTTGCAAATCCTGTTGGTGTCCAAGACGCTGTAAACTTAACATCAATGAAAAAATATGTTGGAACACACACAATTTCTTCAGGAACAAAAGAAAATCTGTTTTCTCATTTGTTTTTTTCAGAATCTTCTTTCACAGGAGTTACAAATTTTGACTCATTAACAACTGTTAACAATTTTAACTCTGGTGTTCACTTAGTTAACAGAAACGCTTTTCGTTTTAATTTACTAAAATCTGGTGACAGTTTCAATTCAAGATTTAAAATTGGCCTCACAGGCTTGTCGCCTGGTGATTATACTCTTTGCGTTGAATTTTTCTTTCCTGAAAGTGATCTTAACTGGAGTTTAAGTGCTTCGTCACCTTTTGGGGGAAACACTGTTAATTATCATACAAAACGCTTTAACAATCACAGTCCAAAATACATGCGAACAATTATTCACTCACAAAAAGATGCGTCAAGCAGTGACGATAAACTTTTTATTGATATAACCAACCCTGGTTACTTTGGGTCAAAAGCAAGTGAGCAAGCTTATTTAATTGCTTATGGTGTAAAAGGTTATCAGTCAGATGTGCCAAGCGATGTTTTTGAAAAGCCTTTTACTTTTTCAGGTGGAGACCTTTTGTTAGAAACAAATCTTGATCTGAATGGATACGAGTTAAAAAACTATTTTCTAAAAAAAGACAAAAATTTTGTCATAAACGGTTTTTATGATGGAACAGATGGTACAACTACTCTTGGAGGTGGTTTTGGCTCAAGTTCTGTTGTTTTTTATTTGGTTAAATTTAATTTTAATTTAAATTACTTCATTATGCCCGTTGATGGAATAATTGAAGAATGGCAGTTTTTTATTGAAAGTAAAAAAGATGATAATATTGTAAATGATAAAGTACAGGTGTTTATTAAGGTTAAAAAAAAAGATGGTGGAAGGGGGTCAGCCACAGTCAGTCCAACCGAGTCTAATTTCCAAAAACAGGACGTTTCATTAGAAGCATCAAAAGGAGACAAAATTTTGGCCGCAATTGCAAATAGAAACGGAGCAATAAATACAAAAACAGGTTTGTTAAATTTAATAATTTCTAGTAAATATTAAGACGTACAAAAGAGTCAATTTCCTGTCAAGAGGTTTGCGACAAGCCCTTTGTCAAAAGTTTTCAACTGCGCGATCGCCTCTTCTGACAATAAAATCCTTGGTTGTAAAGCATCCTTTGCGATTTTTTCGTGTTTAAAGATTTCTGATGGTGGACCGATAAAATTTTTCAAGTTTTTTTTCCCACTTAAAAGACAAAGTCCACGTCTTCCTCGACCCATCTTTGTGTATATTCCAATGGCCGCAAATGTTCAATTGAGCGGCATGCAAATTTGTGCGTGGGTGTCGGGGGTTTCCCCGAATAATATTTTTAGACGTTGTAATATCATGACTCATCGCCACCTGTCAAAAAAGCGTCGCGTGGCGTGACAGTCACGGGCTTGTTTGAACATGTCAAGGGCTTGCCTGAACATGGTATGCAAATTTTGTTTTTTTCCGCGTGGGTAAACAAAGTCGGGGAATTTACCGTGACTCATTAAAACTTGCCAAAAAACAAACTCCAGCTGCGATAAAGCGTCTAATTCAGAGGTGGTATTTGTCGACTCCTCTCTATACTACTACCTTGCTTACTTTGTTGTTTTCATTTACTAGCGTTAATCTTGAACAAAAAAAATAAAAAAATAAAAAATAGAATCGCTTCTGAAAAGTAGAAATAATAGTTGAGTTCACACTACACACTAAGTCTGTCTTAGCCTAAGTCAAGCCAAGTCATCCTAAGTCCGCTTAAGCGTTCAGACGTATTTTGGGAGACAAATTCTTTGCGTGCAAAACTGTCATCATTAGCGATAGAAATCACAGATAAGGTATACTAAGCAACTAGCCGTAAATTTAGTCACGAACTATTTTGTGCGATTCGACAAAGATCAAGATGAGACCGAGAAACCATAACATCGCTTTAATTGCGACTGTTGTGTGTTTATTAAATTTACAAAGGTTGATTAATCAAATCACTTTACAAAACCTTATGTTCCTTCGTGAAAGAATAGTGGAAGATTTTGTCCAAGAGAGCGAAAGCCTGCTGTTTTATTCGTTTCTTGAGCTGCTCAACATTCTTGCTCGATGAAAGTCCAAGTTCGCGGCACTTGCTGAGAAAATTATTCAGGATTTTACTCCAAAGGACTTTTTTCTGTTTGGTAGAAGCAGATTTCAGGGATTCGTAGAGGGAACCCCAATTCTCGAGCAGAATGCTTGTTTCCTCTTTGTTCCAGTCAGTCCTCGTTCGCTTCGACCCTTCCGAAGACGGACTTGAGTCACTGGCAAGATCTGTAGGAGCTGGCACGGGAGCCATCATCGGTGGATAGTACGGTCCAAATGGTGGCATAAATGGTGAAGGAGACCGACTAAATTGTGGTGGTGTGGCTGAATTAAAAACATGCGGGAGTCGTGCTTCGGACCTGTTTGGAAAACGGCAAGAAATGTCATAAGAAAAGAAAATGGCATGTGCGTAAAAGATTAAAAAAAAAAAAAAAACACTCAAAGCAACTCGACTTACCTTGCATAAGGAGAAAAGTCCGTAGTGTAATTGTGTGCTGCCCCTTCAAAAGTGTCTTCTTCTCGGCGATACATGTTCAGAATTGATTCTTGTTCATGAGAAGTGGCCGTGCCGTGATCTTTTAGGGCTTTCGTGCCTACAGCGCGGGAACTTGTATCTGATAAAACTCTGCGAGCTTTGGATTTTTTTGCTATCAGGTTTCCTAAGCAAGCTTTAAGTCATGTTTGCAACAGACTTAAGATCTGCTTAGTTCGTTTGAGTTTGCCGACACTAAGACAGAAATCACGCATTTGTGACTTAGTCGTTCACACGCGTCATTTTTACTAAGTCGACTTAAGAGATCACTAAGACAGACTTAGTGGTCTAGTGTGAACCCACAGACTAATTTGAATTTACAATGCACAATTTGCCTTCCGGTAAACAAAATGGCGGCTTTAACTCGCTAACTTCGGGCTTTCAAGCTTAACTTTTTGACGCGATTCGAGTTTGTCTTTCGGCAAGTTAGAGCGTGAGTTCGATTGTTTTATTCTGTTGATGAAGAAGCTTTGTTTATCTGTTGATGAAAAAGAACTAAAAGAGACGTCAGGGTATCAACTTTATAGGTTAGCGAAACGACCTACAGCTCGTTAGCGAAACGACTTTAGACGTAGGCGAAACGACCTAACTCGTTAGCGAACTGGTCGTTAGCGAAACAACTCGTAGGCGAAACGACCGCAATTCCTTGTTAGTCGTAGTAAATCTTAAGCCGAATGTATGATCAGCTTAAACTGTATCGAACTAATGACCGACTTTAAAGGTTAAAAATGCTGCCCTCAAAACAACATTTAACCTGACTATCTTTTTAACTTAAAATGAAATCAGGCGAAGGCGTTCGTTTATACCAATTTCACAAATTTCAGGTCCGACGGAATCACCAGGTTAAACTGTATTTAACTAATGAACTAATGTATTGAACTTATGATCGACTTAAAAATTTCAAATGCTACATCCAACACAACATTTCATCCAGATGTTTTTTGTCGAACGGATGCAGTCAAATGCGAATGCATTAATTATAAACAAACGCCATCGATTTTGCTCATTTATTCACTAGAAACATGAACAAAAAAACACAGTAGAGGTTTAGCGTATGGTTAATGCAAAGAAAATATAATTTTATGTTTCTTACCTTCAGATGTTTGCCTTCATAGTTTATAACTGTCCCAGAGAATGCAGTTTTCGAGAATGTTATTTTCTCAGAAAAAGCGAAAGCGGAAGTGATGTGGGCTTGTGAAGGTCCATGGGAAGTTAGCATTCGCATAAATTAGAAACGAATAAAAACAAGGATACGGAGGGTGGGGCGGTGAAACTGTGTTTCTATCGACATAAATGCAAACATCTTGCCTATATTTACAGTACATCAAGTACAAAATATAGATTCTGGCGTATTTTTGTCAGGAAATATGTGCAGGTTGAATCACGCCATTTAAACGTAATTTCTTTGGGTACAAAAATTACTTGTTCGATTTACACTGCTGTGATCCTGGAGTGGAATAAGGAAACAACAAAAAACAGGGACTTTTGGTCTGGAAAACCGTCAGAGTTGCGTGCGGGACTTTGGTTAAGATGCCCAAAACCTCCCCAGAATTCTGCAGAGTGTTCCATGCATACGCAAGGGTAAAATCAGCCTTTTGGGCGAGGGGACGGGAGTCCGAAGTATAGGGGAGAGTTCCTAGGGGTCTGGATCAATACAATCCAGAAAAATACAAATAGATAAGAGGTCGCCTATCATCGCATGGGGAAATGCCTATGGGGAATTGGCCACATCATCAACATATCAGTGTGTTCTGAAATGGTCGGCTGAAATACGATACAATACATGACTTTATTTAAAGTGGGAAACATGCTTAGCTTAGAACAGCTAGTTTACAGATGTTCCACTAAAATAAGAGGGGTCTGTCCATTTCATGAGCTCGAGTTGAAGTTTCGAGTTCGAGTTTCGAGTTAAAATATCGAGTTCGAGTTAACAGATCGAGTTACTTCTTTTGGTCAGCGGTAATGCAAAGCAAACATGTGCTTTCGTCTGCAATCCAAGATGGCGGAAAGCCCGTCCGTGGAAAGTTCATCTTCAATTGTAAGTAAATTAACATAACAATACCTTGTCGCTTATTCATTTGGATAACTGCACGTTAAAGATGTTTACATTATCTTATTTTAGCCAAAAAGCATTGAAGTAAAACGCTCATATCATGAATTGGTTTTAAACACTGAATGAGTTATTATTCCCTAAAATTTTTGGTGTGGTCAATAAAACATCCTATCCCAATGAAAACATTTTCCGTGGTTTTAACAGATGGTAGAGGAGCCATTGCTGGCTTGCAACCACGTGACAAAGCGGCCATGTTGGGGGTCAAAACAATAAAATAAATTTTCGCAAAATTTGCATGATAAAAAAGTTAAATTCCCAGTGGAGGGAAACGCTTTGTTCCTGTCCCCCAACATGGCCGCCGTGACGTCAGTTGCAAGCCAGCAATACTGGTTTACCCACGTTCTTTTTACACAAAAGAATAATTTAAAAAATAATTTATGCAAATAAATCGAAAGTGTTTGTGACTGCATGCATTCGTAGCTATTCGCGAAGAAAGAAGACGTGTTTCAAAGAAAAAACGCTTCTGAGCGCGACAACCTCACGTACAGTTGTTCTCAAACTAACAAGAATACTGATATTTTCGATCTAGCAATCAAGAACCACTACAACGAGAGAACCGCATACCGTATCTTAACAAAAGCAGTGAAGCTGAAAACGCTGATGTCATGAAGTAGTTTACGGAACATTTTGATCACGAGCTGCGAGTTGTTATTCCTACAGCCGACTTTCAATAACTCGAACCTTCAAGGGTAATTAAAAATGGTTTGAGTTATCAGGAGTTCGAGTTATCGAGAGTTGAGAACAAATGACGGGAAATATGTAAAAACGGTGATCACTGTATTGGATTCGACATACAACGTACATTTTAACCAAATTTAATTCTAAAGAAGTCGAGTGAAAATGAAACAATACATTACTCCCGCAGAACGTAACGTAACGTAGTGTGAAAGCAAAGCAGCAGGAAAAGTGCAGGTACTGGGAACCTTACAGGTTTGAAAGAGAGCAATGTTGGGCTACTGCTACCGAGGTCATGTGATTTACTTCAGTTTCGAGAAATACAGTGTAGTCATGATACACCCTGACGCTTCTCAACTAAGATTACTATCGATTATCCTGGAAAGTCTTCTACCAGTGCGTACACACAAGTCATATTGGCTTAGGGTAGAAATGCTACCTACGAAGGGCATGTACTAAAACCCGAAACGACGAAACGACAAAACCACCGAAACGAAACGAAACCCAACCAACAAATAAAAGCTAACCACAAGCAAACCGAAGTGTAAGCTTACCGTAAGCGAACCGGAGTTGAACTAGCCGCAAGCAACTGAACCGGGTACCGTCTGAACCGGAGTGAAAGCTAACGGTTTCGTTTCAGGTTTTAGTATATGCACTACGGAAAGATAGAATTCACTTACCTTCGGGACTGATGTAGTGCTGGGAATGCTGTGCAGCCAACTGCTGGAAGCTCAGTTACTTTCAGCGGAATCTTGCCTCAACTAAGGTGCAATCTCATGAGCAATATAAAAGCAAATCACAGTGATATTTTCACCGTCACCTCTTGGCTCGCCCGCTTCGCGTCAAAGTGTTTGCGGAAGCCACAGCTTAGATGAGTCGATTCGAAAGCGAAAGTAGATTTAACGCTTCACTGGAAAATATTCATGTTATAACAGCTGAAACGGACTGGAAAAGGGGCGGACACTCACTCGTATCCAGTCGACTGTAAAGAAACGCTGTCGATATAAGGAATACACAAGAAAACGCTCAACAAGGCACTGAGATGTCTTCGCTATGTTTCCCTGGAATAAACAATTGAACACATCAGATTTGGAGCCTTTATTGACTTAAAAAAGTCTCTTTTTTTTTCTTCTCGTTTTTAATATTTGAGTCATTCTCGTCCCATAGCCCTTTTCGTTTCTCTTAGCCGGCAGGGCCTTGGCACGAGGAAACAAAAGGGGTCTGGGGACACACGATTTCCACATTCTCGTCCCCATAGCCCTTTCGTTTCTCTTAGCCGGATTGGCACGAGAAAACGAAGGGCTCTGGGGACATTGGATTTTTGAATTAATTCGAATTTTTTTGATTGGCTGTTTGAAACAAAGAATTCCTAAACGGAAGTCGAAAACGTAACGACTCTCTCATACATTCTTTTGAAACGTCATGACTGCATACATGAAGGCCGGAAGTCCTAGAATCTAGGACAGGAAACTCTGTGTCCCCAGAGCCCTTCGTTCCTCTTGCCAAGGTCCTGCAGGCTAAGAGAAACGAAAAGGGCTATGGGGACGAGAATGACGATTTCCAGTAGGAACAGCAGCCTCACAGAAGACAGTCCCGTGTTATCCCAGTTCCGTTGGGATCCCTGTGATTAAGGATATCAAGGTTTACATAGGTAAGAGCACAAACGGAATACAACTCTTACAAAGGTAAAAAAATTGATACTTTACAATGGTAAAGAATCTTATAATATGCTCACCTAGCTTGTGTAACTGTACTGACAAAAAAGCAGCCTTAAATTGCTGTACATAGGAAAATATTTTTGCACTGTAAGCGGAACGCAAATATGAGATCTAAGCATTACTATATTCTTCTGTTATTTTACACATTTCAAAGATTACGGTTAATGGTTAAAATTTTGGCCTTTTTTGGCTAAAGGTAAATTTCTTTCTATTACGGTTAACAGAAGTTAAAAACTAATTTCCATTGTTTTAAAAAGTTTAAATGAACATTCCTGGAAGACTGAAGTTGATTTAGACAACGCAGAAAATGATTTGAAAATGGAAATACTGTTGATATGCGGGCAATTAGCCCAGCGAGAGAAGCAACCAGTACTCTTAAGCGAATCCTACGTGTCACTACATTGGAAATTGGGGTTTTCCATGCCTTTGATACTCTTTGAAAGGGAATGATCCACGTTTCCTCGCGTTAAACTTGATTCCCATGTAGAACATTACACTCAACAAGCTTGTTTTTGTCATTGGCACGCTGTCACGTCAGAGCTTACAATGAAATTGAAGCTGAGCAACTCCTCTGCCGACGGTCTTTGCATAGCGTCCCTACAAAGGGAGCAAAACAACTCAACCACTTCAGCCAAAACTAAGTCTGACAGATTAAGTCTGTAAAACCTTGTGCAACTGCAAACGTCGCTATCGATACTGTCTCAGTGTTCATGGAGGTGTCAGCTTGCACCATTGTCACCAACACTACTGCTTTATATGGTTTCTGCCACTGCCTTGGCTGTTCCTGCTTCAGCTACTATAACTGCTTCCTGCTATAACTACTTCCAGTGCCACTACCTACTGCGCCTACCACAACCACTACATATATATGAATTTCATATGTTCAATTCATATCTTCTCCATCCACGGGTATATTACGAACTCAAAAGTGGCCAGCTTCCAGTGGCTTGATAGCTCAGTTGCTTAGAGCGCTGCACTAGTATCGCAGAGGTCAAGTGTTCGATTCCCGTTCAAGCCTGAATTTTTTTCAGGTTTGCTTTTCTCAACTGCTTTTAAAGTTGAGTACATTACTGCGATGATCTTTCATTTGCTTGAAACCACTACTGTTGTTACTTTAACTGCCACCACTGTTTGCTCTTGCCCCTGCCATGACCACAAACGTTACCGCTTGAAATGACACCTCTACTGTACCTCAACCTCCCATGTAATGCTGCAATGTCCTACTGCTTTCAACATTATTGCTGCTTCCTACCATGCACCGCTGCGTCCACCATGACTTCTACTGCCTCAACTGTTGCTTCCTCCGTATTCCACTCCCTCTGCTGCTGTCGCACATGACTCACCACCACCACTACTACTACTCCCGCTACCACTGTCATTGCCGCCACTGCCTCTTTCACAATTGCTACTTTCGTATTCAACTATTGCTTCTGTTACTACTGCCTCCGCTACTTCTTCACTCCCTGACAATAACACTAACGTTGCCTGTGTTTAGACCATAAGTAACAGCTCTAGCTCGTCTATTAAATTCCGAGACGATACGTGTGTGCTATAAACGATGCGTGTGGAAAATGGACGCGTTTTTCACCTAAAAGTATCGTAGATAAGGTTGATAGGTTCTCGAATTGTATTGCCCACTCAAAATTAGCGCCAGCAAGGTAGGATTTCACGTCAGCGTGACGTCATTGGAATAATAACGTTGCTCAGCAACACACCTTGCGAAAACCGTGAGCTTGTACTTGTAGACAGAATTTCCTGTGAGAAAGTTCCCGTTCAAAAACGTCTCCCACTCACCCTCCCAAAAACAAAAATACTAGCTTTTCTAACAATCCACTCTCGCCCCCCTCACCAAGTCACCTTTTTTACCGATCTATTCCCAGTGATCTTACTCACTTTGTAAGAGTGGATTGAATGAACTCTCTAGCATCCTCTGATAAGTCGCTCGGTAATGAAGGCTCTGTGGGTTGTGTCGCGATCTTAAACATAGCTGCCATAGGCTCGAATTCTGACCATGGTGGTTTGGTAGTCAGCATCTCCACCACGGTACAGCCAAGACTCCTACAATAGACAAACGATCAACCGAATGTCGTAAAACCCCCTCAAAAAAGCCAAAGGTATTACTCTGATCAATTACAAAGGACCAATCAAAACTCAAAGCAAAGAAATGTGGGCTTGCGTGAAGCGCGGGAAAAGGTGTGCGTATGAGTCACGAGTGGTTTTGGTTTTACTTCTGATTGGTTGAGAAAGCGGCACGAGAATTTTTAGTCAATCACTGAGCGTAGTAATACAAACCAAAGCAAACGCGAATTTCTTTCAACACCCAAGCAAAGACCGCTCATATGCCTCCCTCGAATTTTTTGTAACTTACCTGGGGAGAAGCAAGAATTCACATGAAGACTTTTAGTAATCAGACCCTGTTTTCTTCTGACTTTCCTACTGATTTTTTTGATGAAATAGAAAAGAGAGAATCGCAATAGCCCAATTTCGATATTTTAAAATTCAGCCTAAAACAATAGACATCACAACGAGGCTCCGGGGAATAAACCCCACAAACTCTATAGTTTAGTCCCCGGAGCCTCGTCCTGAGGTCTATTGTTTTAGGCTGAATTTTAATATATCGAAATTGAGCTATTCATCACAAATCTTTACGGTGATTACTCACCAGATATCAGCCTTTCGTCCATAACCTTCTCCGTTTATCACTTCTGGAGCCATCCAGTATGGAGTACCATGAACAGATTGGATGTATGTTTTACTACGAATTGTCTGCAAATAGAAACGAAGTGAACGATGTTAAGACTGAAAAGGCAAAGTATAAAATGAAAGCCCTGCACAATAGCTATCATTGAATGGTTCCACTTAATGTTTTTTTTTTCAATACCCGGCCCCAAAAATTAAAACTATTTTCAGAGTTGTCTGGAGTTACCTGTAATCTTTTTGATGCTCCAAAGTCAGCGAGTTTTAAATTTCCAAGAAGATCTCTAAGGATGTTTGCACCTTGAAACGAAATATGTGTGAAACAGTCAGTTAGAAAATGACTTTTTTTAACCTGGTGCTATGTAAATTGCACATTGCAAGAACACCATCACTTCGTATACATCTAGATCTGCACCGGGGGTGGGAAGGGGGGCAAAGTGATGATGGACCATTTTTGCCTAAACAAGGGAGGGATTGTTGGCGTGAAAAGGTGGGCCACGAATCTTGCTCCAGTGGAATGTGGGGCGAAGTGGAAGATAACTTTGGGCTATGAAAATAGACCCTTTGCAGTCTACTTTGTTCTTTCTTTTGATGCAGGTTTATCTTTTTTTTGTCCTTTGCAGGCGCAGTTAACAATTGGTTCCAGTTTTAGCGTGCACTATCCCGTTACGGTGCATGTGGAATTCTGGAGAGCACGAAATAAGTGGAAGAAGTGCACAGCCGAAAGCAAAAACCAATTGTTTTGTAGCATTGCCGGTGAAAAATTTACATCAAACCCCGCCCAAGGAAAAAATTTCCCCCGCATGGTGAAGCGATTTGCCCCAGCTATCAGCGTGCACTATTACGTATACTGAATCATTTTATTGCCCAGCTCTGCTAGCTATGTTATAACGAGGCTATGTTATATTGTTTAGCTGCAGAGAGTTTACCTTTAATATCTCTATGTATTACGAGCTCTGCGTGTAAGAAAGACACTCCTTCCAGAATTTGTTTGGTATATTTTCTTGTTAAACTCTCACTGAGAGCTCCATGTTCGTCAATGTAATCATGAATTGATCCCTGGGGAAGGTATCGGATAAACAAGACTTAATTCATAGGAAAAAGGTCAACAAAGTAAAATATGGTGTTACAATACCTACATTACAACCAAAATTGCTACAAAAAACTGCGATAAATATTTCACTTGCAGTTCAAATACTATGACATTTTGTGTGTTAACCTTCATATATTCATCTTTCACAGGTATATTACAAACTCACATAGTAGCCAGCTACCAGTTGGCTTGATAGCTCAGTTGGTAGCTAGAGCACTGCACTGCTATCGCTGAGGTCATGGGTTCGAATCTTAATAAAGCTTTTTTTACTTTGTTTTTGCAATTGCTTAAAAATAAATTTCGTTCATAACTGCGATTCGTGCTTAAGGTGGCTTAATACAGTTTTGAGAGGGCAAATCAGTCCAACCTTTAATTCTCTTGTACAATCTCCAGAAAAGTTTTGTCTTTCTCTTATCACTGTTTGTTACATCCCAAAACCATCTAATGCGATATTTGGAAAATAAAAGTGCTAATAAACAGCTTAAATGAACGGCCGAGTGCTTAAGAGGGGACTGGCACTAGTAGTTTAAACGGCGTTTTTCTCAAAATCTACCCGTACGACCCTACCTCAAAATTTCAGAAATAAGAAATTGGCCTTGATTTATCATTCATGCAAAATTATATAAAAATCTGTAAGACAGATTTTTCGCAAAATAGGAAAATGTGATATTTTGCCGATTTTTAAAATAGCTCAAAATCTGTCTTACAGATTTTTTCAAAATTTTGGCTGTGGACGTGATTCACCCCTTAAAATTAATTGTGAAAGTTTCATAATAGGTTGTACGGTAGGTTTTCGAGAGAATCTGGATCAAAATCTGGCTTTTACGACCTCCGAAGCGAATCAAATTGCGCGTGCGAGCGCGCGCTAATATGACGCCATGCGTCACGAGCGATAATGAAAGACAGAATTAGAACTTCTCTGTCGGTTGTTTATCCACCTTTTTTGTCGTATTGTTTTCCGTCCCAAATTTCAAGACCTATCTGAAAGTATTTTAAAGTTTTCTTTTGTATATAAATTTGGAAAAGCGCGGTAAAACAGATGAAACTCTTTTTCGTTTCTGTTTAGAGTTGCTAGCGCCATTTTAACCCGCGCGAGCAGTAATGACGTCAGGCAGAAAATCGTAGCGCGCGCCTTTGAGCCACGAAAAAACTGTATTCAGCCACCTTAAGAGAGGTCAAGAATTCGATCGGAAAAAATTCCATACTGATGACGTAGCTCTACAGAGATTACTGTCGTGTCTCTGATTGGTTGTTGCTTGGTTTTGAATTTTCGCGCGAAAGTAACAACCAATCAGAGACATTACATGGATATTTTTAGAATTACGTCATCAGTATGGAATTTTATGGTGGAAACTCGGACATCTCGCGATGGAAAAGGGGTGGGGACGATTAAATGTGAAAGTTGTTCGATGAGCTAAGTCCTCTCAAAATAATATCAATTTCACCATCTTGGTGCAAACACGCAATACATTTTGGGGTTTTCCCTTTGTTTAAACTTTAAATAAAACTTACCCCAGGCATGTATTCCGTAAATATATAGACATGATGATCAGTCTGTTGTGTTCCATAGTAAAGTACTATTCTCTCATGTCTAAGATTCTTTAAAGAATTTATCTCCGCTTCAAGAGCTTTTACGTCCTACAAAACAAAACAAAATTGCCACAAGGTTAATGCAGAGTTTACTCCCGCAAACTCAGCATTGGTCAGATTGGTAATCTTAGTTCTATGGTCGATCGTTGAGGTGAAGCCATCCTATAGTCCCTAGGCATTCTCCCCCTCTCTCAGGCGGGCGCGAGGTT